>NC_139224.1:91249224-91994224 GCF_055691185.1 Crinia signifera
GATGGACTAGCAGCACTTAGTGCATAAGGGTTTTGTTTGTCTAACTCTTGTTTTTGTAACAGGATAGCAAGTGCAAGTCACCTGCCCGTATCTGAAAAATGGATCTACCCATAGCAGGCACCATGAAGAGAGTGGCCCAGTGTACAGAGTGTGGGTACCACTCTTTGTACACTGGGTCACCTACCAGGCAACCACACAGTTCCTCTACAGAATGTGGCCTCTGTGAATAGAGAATCAGAAGAATTTACAAGAAAATCTGCCTCTCCCCGGCGTGAGGAATTTAGGCCCTTATTCTGGTTGGTGCGGATATGTCCGCGTTCGTTCCGCCGATGTTTTGTGTCTGCGCATGTGCAGAGGCTTATCTGCGCATGTGCGAAAGGGACATACGTCCAAATTCTGCATGAATTGTTTACACTACGAACAGGGGGAGGAGAGGGGCGTGAAGGGCTGTTTGGCCTCATTAACATATGCATACGCCCCGCGTTTCATGGGCGTTCCCATGAAAACGCTGGGCATACGTATGGTAATGCGGTCGTGACGCACGTGTAGGGGGCGGACATATGACATTGCCGGATGTCAGCTGCCCACCCAGATCCCTGCTTTTGCACGGAGAAATGCCCGAGTGGTCTGAGCTCGCGGGAGCTGCCTGATCGCTCGGTCCTGCATTCGATGGTATGCGACCATCGAATGATGGGGGATGTTCCCAGAGATGGAGGAGGTGTATACATGAGAAATCCACTCGTGCTCCGTGCGGTCAGCGGCTTACCGCATTCGGACGGAGTGAGCGATCCGTACAGAAGGCGGGGTTTAGGACGCACAGTCCTGGCTGCACAGACCAGAATAAGGCCCTTAGTGAGGTACAGATGGCCAGAGTGGCACTAGAGGGCAGAACCCTACTATCTCATTTATACCCCTTTCAGACAGAAATGTCTAAAAATCCCAGCAAATACACAGCATTTCAAATGCCGTGTTGAAAATTTCTACCCAGTAATTTGCTGAATAACATAGGTATTTCTTTTGTGTGAAAGAGTCAACCCGGGTCATAAATCCCATGTCCTCGACCCTGGTCAATTCCAGGGTTGGAGACACGGGATTTACGACACGGGTGTGCCCTTTCACACAGAAAAAGGACCTGTGTTATTCACAAAATTTCCGGGTGGAACTGCTTCACCCGGCAATTTTGTTTTCTGTCTGAAAGGGGTATTATATACAACTCCATCTCTCACCATCTAAGCATAACTCTGAAGTAAAAAAAAATGCCCAACTGGCCTTCAGAGCAATGCTTATTAAGGAAAATGAGTTAGTCTCACACTCATGTACGGGTCTACCCGATGTTATTGCTTTGTTTACACCAAACATCAACCCAACTCTGACCTCCATAAAAAGAGAGAGGAAGTATAAACACATACTGTATGCTGAGAAAAATCCAGTACAAGACAGCACATTCAGCTGGTTCCCTGCTATTTGCATTAGACAAGGCAGAAAGGGAGGGAGAATCTAGCATTTTACTGGACTCAAAAACAGTGCTACTGAACGCCATTAGCAGGGCTACGCTTATAATAAGCAGATCATTTATCACATTACTAATACTCACAGAGATGAGCGGTCCGGATTCCCCAGAGCCGCGCTCCTGAGTTTCTGGCTTGGTTCGAAAACCTGAGCATGGGCGAACGTGGCAATCTGGCGTCGGATTCTAATGATATGCCAAGTTTATAAAGGCTCGTGTCCTGAGAATTTGGTGCCAATTCACAGTCATGTTTACACAAGCTGCACACCGATCTGCAGTTCAGGGGTCTGGGCGTAATGCAGAGGGATGTTGTGCAGAGGGGTTTGTGCAGTGCAGATGGGTTACTTACTTTGTGCAGTGCAGAGGGGTTTGTGCTGGGTTATTGTACTGGTCGTGTATTAGGCAGGCTGTCAGTCAGCTTTAAAAAAAAAAATTAATTGAGGTGTGTGGTGTACTGCACTGGAATCCAATACACCATATACTAGTGTTAGATGTTCCATGTGTGATTGTTCTGCCTCCACGCAGTGTTTTACAAGCCCCGTCCATAAAAACAAAAACAAAAAAATGTTGCTTTTCTTTATTTTTTTTGTGTGTACTGCACCCCAATAGTATACACCATAAGTTCTGTGTGTGATAGTTCTGCCTCCATGCAGTATTATACAAGCTGCACATTACAAAAAACAAACAGTAAAAATTTAGAAAAAAATATTTTCTTTATTGTTTGTGTCTACTGCACCGATACTATACTGTCAGAAGTTCAGTGTGTGATTGTTTTGCCTCCACGCAGTGTTATTCCTGCTGCTCATAAAAATAAATAATAAAACCAAAAATAATTTTGCTCTTTTTATTGTTTGTGTGTACTGCACCCAATACACCGTACTGATACTGTCAGAAGTTCTGTGTGTTAATAACCAACCAGCTTGCTGCAGACCTTGGCCTAAATTGAATGAAAACAACATTGTGAGCTGTAAAGTAGTAAAACTTGTCTAGAAATGGCTGGAAATGAATGTTATTGAGGTCAATATTACTCTAGGGTCAAAAAAGACAAAAATTACGTGATTTAAAAAAAAAATCCAAATCCAAAGATTTTCACCAATGCTTGACAAAGCCAAATCCAAATCCCGGCGACTAATCCAAATCCAAATCTTCAGCTCTGCCACTCATCTCTACTCACAGGTCTATATATGTCACTAACACAGGACTTGCCAAACTTGCCCCAAAATTCCTTGAATTCCCTAATCTAGCAGACACTGATCTCTTCGGCCCTCAGGTTTTTCTTTAAGAGATCAAAACTAGACACAAAGTGAGCAGGTCCTTTTTAAAACTTCAAGAAAGGAATGAGCAATTCAAGAAGCCCTTTTGTCAAGAGCCATGGGTCAAACTCACAACTTCAAAGGTGCAAGGGGCACCAGAAGGGATGAGCCAGACAGATCTAGTGATGCCCCAAGATCAGGGGTCCTCAAACTATTTTGCTCTGGTACCCCATCAGACAATAAAAATAATTACAGGACCCCAGCAAGTTACTGCAGAAGGTCATCACATTACATGAGTAGTCAGCAGACAGCACATGCATGGCAACATTGTGGAGGCACAAAATAATGTGAGGAGTCCAAAATAAAAGACAATTCAACAGATTTTTCAGACTCCTTGAATCACTGACTGAGATTAGAAAAGTCATCAGGCTGATGGTCAGCAACATGGAGTCACAACCCCATGCTGAGAAGGTCAGGACCCACAGTTTGAGAACCTCTGCCATAGATCATCAACCTCAAGCAACTGGATCAATCAGGGACGAGGCCACCCATCTACACCTCTACCCTCCAGACACGAAAATGATTTTATTTAGAATGGCAAAAGTTTACCACAGAGAGGTGGCTATTGGAAACAATTCAGTTCAGATTAAGCCTCCATTTTGATTTGTTTTCCACACCAGGTATCTTTTGGTCCTTGTTCAATGAACTGCAGCCCTCAACTAGATGAGGTTCTGACCTCAGCCTTTAACCAAGGGAAAATAGAGCAAGTCTTAAACATAAAGGCCTCAAACTGATACCTGAGAACAAGGCAATTTGTATGGAAGGTATTCCATATATCCCATACCTTCTCACAAAGGACTGTTTATGCCTAAAAATAGACCTAACAGAAACTTTACATTCTATTTCAGTCCACCCAAACCACAGGCGTCTTCTCAGATTTTATTGGAAAGACAAAATTATTTCAGTGCACAATTATAGTGTTTGGCCTCTCTTCCGCACCATAAACAGGGGTATTGAAAGCAGAGGTATAGCATTTGCATCAGCAAACAGTCCACTGTATCATCTACCTAGATGACATGCTTTTGGTACACCCATACCATGACACACTTCTAATCATAAATTGAAAGAAGTCAGTCTTTACTCCAGCCGAAACCATAAACTTCCTCAGGTTCACCCTGGATACCCATTCTTTCTCCTGAGCAGTCCCACTAGAAAAGTGGTAAGACACAAAGTTATGTGTACAACCAATAACACAAAAACACAGGTTGTTTATCCATTATTTGGTAAGGATCATTGGGAAGATGATAGCTTTATCCCCTGGCTTCCACCATGTCCATCAGTTCTGCAGGGAATCACAAAGGCTTTTAAAGAACCTGAATAACACCAGGTACGCTAGGAAGGGTACCATTTTCCTATTCAGGAAAGTGAAAGTGGAGATATCCACATTATGCCAATTCCCCCTCCACCCCTATCTGTGATCACATTACATGTATGACAATTACCACAGATGCATCCCTAAATGGTAGTCTTTCAGGAGGAGACAGAGGCACATTGTCTCTTGAAGAAACTCACTTATTTCTAAACATATTAGAGCTAATTGCCCTAGTATCTCTTCAGGTGACGGGAGTCTCCAACTTTTCCTGGACAACACAATGCTGTTGTCCTATATAAACAGAATGGAGGGCACTGGAAATCTGGAACTGGGCAGTCCACATAAACATACTACTGATAGCATCTTACATTCCAGGGCAGATGAACGAACTAGCGGACTCCCTATCCCCCAAGAGAAACTCACTAGACTCAGTAGTATTAAAGAATCAAGTGTTGAAGTAGATACTACAAACTTTTGGGAATGTAGAAATACACAGATTCCATGCTTTGCATCCAGAAGGGGTATGGAGGATTTATGCAATGTCATTTCCTTGGACAGACCTGTCCCACCTCTATGCTCCCCCCCCCAAGCACTCCTTCTAAAAGTCCTCCAAAAAATCAGGAAGGATCAGGTATCAGCCAGCTCTGCATAGGCCCCAAGATTCCTCTAGCATTAACCAAGATTGCTCATGGTTGTTAACAGAAATGGCTCTAGCGTTTCCCGCAAGAGCGTCCATAAATGCTTGCTTGAGACCAAGAACAAGTCTGAGATATTGTTCAATCATTAAGGCATTTTATACCTGGCATTTCCAGTTCACCTCAAAAGTCCAGCCTTCACTACTCCAGCTAAAATTGGATTTATTAGCTTCCAAGTAGCAAGAGAGACTAGCGTTTGCAACTGTGAAATAATCCAGTTCTGCCTTTGACATAATGATACCAAACCCAACAGATAACAAGCTATATTTACACTTACTGAGAGGTACTGTATTTGCCTTTCCAGACCCACTATTCCAAAATACTCACACACATGGGAAACGGACCACTTACTCTGGCTTCTAGCCTCTGGGACACAGATTCCAATATCAAACTGTTGTCACCCAAGTTGGTATCCTTACTGCTGTTAGCTATAGCAGCTATGGGAGTGGAATTCACTCTCATTCTAACTTCAGATCCATGGTTATCACACACCCTAATGTGGTTCCACATCATACTCAAAGGCCACACTAAGACATCTTCATTCATTAACCCTGTGGTTGAATTCAACATCCTACTTCATCCTTCTGAGTCTAATTTAAGCATTTCTTCATGCCTGTCTATATACCTTGCTGAGAATTCAGTCCTGCCGGGATACAGTCAATGAGTGGACCTAAAGATGGTCGACAGTCATTAGGTCGACCCACTGGCTAATGAGTCGACATACTTGAAAGTCGACAGGTGTCTAGGTCAACATGGCTCAAGGTCGACAGATGTCTATGTCGACATGGGACAAGGTCGACACATGCGTTATGTCGACCTGGGAAAGGTCAACAGTCAAAAGGTCGACATGGGGGTTTTCACTGTTTATTGAGACAACATGCGCTGACAGGTGGTATTTCATGCCCTACTATCCACTAGGGCAGGCATTCCCGGTCCTCAAGGCACACCAACAGTGCAGGTTTTGTAGATATCCAGGCTTGAGCACAGGTGACTTAATTAGTGTCTGAGTGATTCTGATTAAACTATCTGTGCTGAAGCCTGGATATCACTAAAACCTGCACAGTTGGTGTGCCTTGAGGACCGTGGTTGGGAATGCCTGCACTAGGGTGTGGTGGGAGAATAAAATAGTGTGCCAAATGTCACAAAGCACTGTGCCCGAAGCATGGCTGTGTCGACATTTGGGTATAAAAAATTGACCTTTTGACTGTAGACCTAACCCCTGTCAACCTAACGCATGTGTCGACCTAGACACCTTTCAACCTTGTCCCATGTAAACCTAGGCACCTGTCGACCTTGAGCAACGTCGACCTAGACACCTGTTGACCTTCCAGTATGTTGACTCAATGGTGTCAACCTAATGTCTGTCGGCCATCATTAGGTCGACCCAATGATCCCATTCCGTCCTGTCAATTATCGAAAGACCACTACAGAGGTGCCATATTATACTCAGACAGTCGGGATTCCGATGGTCATTAGTCCAACATTGTAATCCTACTGTTACAGATGTAGCTGCCGTCGGACAGAGGGTCTTCAGACTGGGACGCGTGAGTGCTAGGTAAGGTGCTTCCCTGCCTGTTTCTGCTTCAGGGAGATGGGCAGGGAGTGGGGGCAGGCAGGGGAAGAGCGGGCAGTGAGCGGGGAGATGGACGGAGGGCTGCAGGGAGAATGAGGCGCACAAGCATCTCATGTGCACGCAACCCATTCTGTCAGACTCTGGCAGCTGGCGGGGACAGTGAATGACAGAATTGCCAGGAGCCACTCTAATGAGAGTGGCTCCATCTGTAATTGCCTGACAGTTGGGTGAAAGGGGCTATAATCCCTCATTTGGTCCATAATCCATATAGATGGAGTATAGAACCTGGGATGAGCGCAGTGAGCCACTGCTCCTGCAGCGTGGTGAGCAAAGCTTCTTAGTGCTTGTTTCCCTTTCAGAATCCTAGGAGTCTGGATTCTGATGTCAGACTAATGACCGTTGGAATCTGGACTGTATGAGCATCATACTATACCCAATCTACAGTAAATCCACCATACAACAGAGGCAAAGTGGAGTGAAAAAAAAAAACATTTTGGATGATTTACAGGGACCATAGACTTTAATATTAACATAACATAACTAGACTTCCAGTTTCTATATAAAGGTGGAATGGGATAGGAAATAAACAGAGTTTTTGGGTAACCATAATTGGAGACATCATGCACACTGAACATTGTCTATTGTGTTTGTTCAACTGCAATTCTTATGGGCCATCAGTGATGTTGTTTCATCTGTTGGTCAGCACATTAGATGGAATGACCCAGCTGATGATGGCATACAGCTAAATGTGGCCATGGATGATATATTACACAGTCTCATGCTATATCCTTCAGTGTGTATGGGCAACCAATAAATCTTTGCAATGGTCATCCCATTGCCATGATCTGAGCAATCCTAATATGTGTACCTGGGGTAACAGTTATCCCACCTTATATTCCTACTCCTCAAGTAGTGGTTCCTGCAAACACCAGTTCAGAAGGTTCCTTGATTTCATTTTAATGTCTAAATTGGTTATAGCTACAGTTTACAGTAACTTAGCATAGTTTCAATACAGTCGTTATTCATTTTTATCTGTCATTCTAACCTAAGGTCTGGTGTTTCTGCCATGTGCACCTTTATGATTAATTTAATCTCTACATGTTCTATATTTCATCTATTGAATTTCCAATCTGAAAGATAAAGAGCTGTTCTTAATAAATTATGTGTTAAGCTGAAAATGACAGTCCTTTACTTTTCTCATTTCATCCATGTTCTACACTCCTTTATTTTTTTTTTATTTTTTTTTTTATAGCAACATGCATTTCGTTAAGTACAAAATTCTAATTATGTTTTTGTAACCCTGCACCATATAGGTGAAATCAAATTGTTATTCAATTTGTCTTTAATCTTTGCCGATTCATACACTAAGCTTGACTGTTATTAATTTTTTAATAAAAGCTACTGTAACACTGCAGCAAGTTACATTTCAAAATGGTGAAAGCTGGGAAATACATACAGTATGCACAAGTTGTTCTATTTTATAGACTTGAAAATTGTGGAGCATAAGTGCTTTTGTTTTAAGTTATATAATAAAAATCCATTGTTGTAGCTTGTATAAAATTAACATTCATTACAAATACTCAATGGCGATACAGCTGTTTCCATTATAATGAAAATTCATTTTACTGAGTTACTTTTTATATAAATTTAGAAAAATCCTCTTAACTAATTCTATACAATTTTCCAGAAAACATTATAAATTAAAATAATTAAAATTAAAAATAGATCGGGTATTATTATTAAGATGGATAGTGCAACACTTAACAGGTCTTCATAGATTCTTGATACTGTAAAGAGGTGTACATATGGTTCAATTTTGGCAGGTTATAGAAGCAAAATCGAATCGAAATCGAATCGAAATCAAATGTTTTTTTTAAGATGCTTTCGATCTGCATTCGATTTGATGCATGCTCCCGTTTTCTCTATATAGAAAAAAAATAGACTGTACAGGCAAGGAAATATCGAATTTGATCCAGTAAATTAAATGTGTACAATGTGCCTTGAATCGAAATCGATATTGAATGCAAAAGTGCAGATTGAATGTGAAATCGAATGTGAAAACAAATCGAAAGCAAATTGATTTGGAAGTAAATCGATGCATATGTACACACCTTTAGACAGCATCATTGGGTGATTAGCTGGATTTAGGTAACCTACTTCTCTACTGTATGTACATAACCATTTTTTTATTTATTATTTTACTTACAGTATCTGACAAAGACCAGGACTGATATATCGCTGACAAAGTTAAAGACCTTACCAAGCAGCTGGTCTTTTTGGACAGGAAATGTTAGGATCAGTTGGATATTGTTTTCAAATATACAGCACATTATGTTGTACACAATAATAATAAAGCTACATTGCTGAGTATTACATTTGTTATATATTTATAGCTCTTCTGGGTTATTAAAGGTATTTTTATTAAAGATTTTCTATTAGGTTATCATTGCACTATTAAAATCACCTTCAAATAAGCCACATTCAGTATTTAACACAATATGGACAAAAATCAATTAGCTGTGGTAGATTAGAATGGGCTAATTGACTCCCCAGGGGTATTCAATTAGCTATGAAGCTTGGAGTTAATAGGATTTTTTTTGCACTTGCATCAACATGTCTAAAAAAGTCCCTGAGCCTATAAATGCATAATTTCCTAAATTTCCAAAGATTTTAATGGGCAGTGCCTGATAAAGCAATAGGCTGATTAGGCTGCAGCCTAGGGTCACTTGCAGGTGCCATCCAAGGAATAAAATATGGCCTAATTTGTTCCATGCTTGTTAGCTATCACCCATCCTGATGTACTGTAGGGGATAAACTTCTTAACGTGACTGCCTGAGGGCTGTGCCAGTATAACTTCCTGATGGAACCATTACATTGTGTTACAGTGCCAGCTGGACAGCCTAAAGTCAATGTCTACTTTAAACCCCACAAGCATTAGGCCCTACATGACAGTTGTATAACCTTTGTTACATGTACATTGGCAGTATGAATGGTGAATCCCTGAGCTCCCATACACATGTGTTATCAGCATTACAAGGGGAGCTATGGGGACCGGCGGGGAGCTCCATCGGAATGGGTCTCGCATAGCGTCTCATGCACGTGCCCCCCTTCTGACAGCTGGTGGCAGATGGTGGAGGCTAGCGGCTTGCGATCCGAACCTCAGTCCCAGCCTCAATGAGATGGGCTCTATCTGTACATGTGTATTGTTTAATAAAGCCATGTTAATGGGGCACAATTTTAGAAATAGATGGCTGCATTTGTAGATGTGCTCATGCTTGCTATACCAGAGGGACAGATTTGCATTAAATTGGATAAATTGAAGGTATGTCTAGTAAAGTACAAAGTAGTCACCATTTTACACAAGTAGCAGAAGTAACATGTTTGTGTGGAGGGGAAACTTTTTCAGAGGTAGTCCTTATAATTCATGGTCATTCCCCCTTTGCTAAAGAACTTGAAATAAGTGGCAATCAAATCTGAAAAAAATTGAGTATTGCCTCACAATAGACAGCCAATACTGTTTTCGGTACTTATGTATTATCTGGGCTCCCATGTTAAATGCACCCCACTTTTTCATATCCCTACTATCCAACTACGCATGGAGTTGATTTTATATAGTGTGGCGAGCGTAGCGAGCCACCGTGCCCGAAGCGTGGCGAGCGCAGCGAGCCCCGCGAGGGGAAGCGGTCTCATAAGAAAAACGGGAGCCCAGATATTACATAAGTACCCTGTTTTCAACTATTTTAGGTTGACTGCAAGCAAAGGAAATCATCATCATAATATTTTTAACCCCTTCATGACAGAGCCAGTTTTTGCCTTCCTGACAGAGCCCTTTTTTTCAAATCTGGCATGTATCACTTAAGTGGGGATAACTTTTTTTTGCTTTTACTTATCCCAGTGATTTTGAGATTGTTTTCTCGTGACACATTGTACTTCAAGTTAGTGGTAAATTTTCGTCGATACAGTCTGTGTTTTTTTGTGAAAAATACCAAAATGTCGTAAAAAAATGGAAAATTTTGCGATTTGCAAAATGTTAAATTTTCTGCTTGTGAGACAAATAATCTTACCACTCAAAATAGTGAATAACTAACATAGACCATATGTCTACTTTATGTTGCCATCATTATTTCAACCTCATTTTCATTTTTTTGGACACTAGGAGGCTTCAAATATGAATAGCAAATTCTCAAATTTTCAAGAAAATTTCAAACTCTGATTTTTTTAGGGACCAGGTCAGTTATGATGTGACTTTGAGTGACTTGTATGTGAGACACCCCCATAAATGATGCCATTTCAAAAACTGCACCCCTCACAGTATTCAAAACAGCATTTTGGAAGTTTGTTAACCCTTTAGGTGTTTCACAGGAATTAAAAGAAAGTGTAGGTGAAATTTCAAAATTTCATTTTTTTTGCAGATTTGCAATTTTAATACATTTTTCTAAGGAACACAGTAGATTTTACTAGAGAAATGTGACTAAAAATTGATTCCCCCAATTCTTTGGTTTTCATAAATATCCTATATGTGGCCCTAGTGTGCACGGTGACCAAACCACAGGCTTCATAATAGAAGGAGCACCTACTTGATTTTGGAGCCTCCTTTTTATGAGATTATTTTTTAGGCACCATGTAGGTTTCTAGGCACCATAAGATGCTAAAAGTTAGGTACCCCCCCACAAGTGACCCCATTTTGCAAACTACACCCTTCAGGGAATTCATCTAGGGGTATAGTGTACATTTCAAACCCCCAGGGGTTTCACCAATTGTGGTACAACTGGGCAGTGAAAATGAAAAAAATTAATTTTTCATTTTCACAGCTCAGTTGTATCAAAATTGGTGAAACCCCGGGGGGTTTGAAATGTACACTATACCCCTTGATGAATTCCCTGAAGGGTGTAGTTTGCAAAATGGGGTCACTTGTGGGGGGGTTCCACTGTATGGGTGTTTCGGGGGTCATTCAACCAGAATCTGTGCTGCAAAATCCAAAAATCACTCCTTCCCTTCTGAGTCCTGCCATGCACCCAACTGGTATTTTTTGGTCACACATGAGGCATTTCCGTACTCGGGAGAAATTGGGGCACAGATTTTGGGGTGCTTTGTCTCCTTCATTCCTTGTGAAAATGAAAAATTTTGAGCCAGATCTGCATTTTTGTGTAAAAAAATGTAATTTTTTACAGAAAAATGCAGTTCTGGCTCAAAATTTTTTATTTTCACAAGGAATGAAGGAGACAAAGCACCCCAAAATCTGTGCCCCAATTTCTCCCGAGTACGGCAATGCCTCACGTGTGACCAAAAAATACCAGTTGGGTGCATGGCAGGACTCAGAAGGGAAGGAGTGATTTTTGGTGGTGGAATGAATGGTGGGTGCTATGTCGCATTAGCAAGACCCCCGAAGCACCAATACAGTGGAACCCCCCCACAAGTGACCCCATTTTAGTCACCAGCTTTGGGAGGGGGGCTGGCGCTGCGGCTGGCTGGGGGGTGGGAGGGGTGCTGGCGCTGCGGCAGCCGGGTGGGTGGGAGGGAGGGGGGCTGCCGGGTGGGAGGGGGGGGGGGCTGGCGATCGGTGGTAATCGGTGCGGTATATACACACACACACACACACACACACATATATATATATGTGTGTATATATGTATATATATATATATATATATATATATATACATATATATATATACACACACATATATATATATATATATATATATATATATATATATATATATATATATGTGTGTGTATATATATATATATATATATATATATATATATACAGAAAGATTCAGGGTGCGCTAAGGTGAATCAAACAACAGGTAATAATTTAAAAGTACAAATATTTAATAAAAAATGCCACAAATATGGCTAAAATAGAAAACAAGCGAATTTACATCATTATATCACACAATGTGTTTAACAATCTGAAGATAGGCCCAACGCGTTTCGTCAACCACGTGACTTCATCAGGGGCGTTTGATATGTTGATTGAAAACTCGTGTGAGAACACTAAAAAATGATGAACATACATATAATAAAATACATATAATAAAATACTAATTTGTACTAAATCTGAGAAAAATGAAAGAGTTGGAGGAGGAGAGAAGGACAATGGAGAGAACACGTAATTGATAGGACATAGTTTGCATTCATATATATAATCCAGACTGATATTTAAAATATAAAATATAAAATTATTATTACAGGGCAAAAAATATTTGGGGGTGCACAATAATCTCTATACAAAAGGGAGGAACAATTCGTCTATGGGTCTCGATTTGAGGAGAACATAATCCTGTACAAGAGATACATAGACGATCTCTTGCTAATCTGGCGCGGAGACGAATCTAGTATCTCTGATTTCATGGCGTATATTCATGATAATGATTTCAACTTAAAGTTCACATTTAAATCTAATCCCACCAAGATTGAATTCTTGGATTTGGAATTAGAAGGAAGGCCTGATGAAGAAGTAATCACTTGCACATACTTCAAAACTGTGGATGCCAACAGTTTTATTCCGGCAACCAGTTGCCATTTCCCAGCATGGAAAAATAGCGTACCATACGCACAGTTCCTCAGAATAAGGCGCAATTGTAGCGATGAAAGTGAACTTGGGCCTCAATCACAACTTCTATTCGATCGGTTCATTGAAAGAGGCTATAAGCCCGATTTTGTTGAAGAAGCAAGAGAAAAGGCATTCTCATGTGGAAGAGATGAACTTTTAACCAAAACAGCTAGACCTCCGAAAGAGTTTAAGAGCAGACCTTTTGTAACACAGTATAACTGTGAAAATTACCAGATAAAGAGGATTCTTGAAAAACACTGGCCGATCCTTCTACGAGATCCGATCCTTGGTCAACAGTTGCCTCTAAAGCCAAATCTAGTGTACCGCCGTGCAAAGAATTTGAAATCCATCTTGGCACCGAGTAGATTAAAACCCACCGTTCCACTCTCATCTAAAGTGTCTCATTTTTTGAACAAAAAACCTGGAACTTTACCATGCAATAAGTGCATTTGTTGCCCATTCTTGGAAAGGGCACCATTTCATCACACTTTGGAAAATGGCAAAGAATATACATTGAAGGAAGCAGTGACTTGCAATTCCGATCACGTAGTTTATAGAATTACTTGTAGTTGTAATTTAATCTACGTGGGGAAGACCATTAGACAAGCAAAGCTGAGGATACAAGAACATATGCGAAACATAAAAAATAAAGTAAAAGTACATAGTTTGCCCAGACATTACCTTGAGAAACATAATTCTCTGGTAACAAAGGATAATTTTAAGTTTACCATCTTGGAGCGTGTTCCACCAAACCCGAGAGGGGGCAACAGAGGTCAAGAACTAATCAAAAAAGAGAGTTTTTGGATCTACTCCCTAAATTCCCTTACCCCAAAGGGTCTAAATGAGGGTGTAGACATAGTGGCCTTTCTCTAGCTTCACTCTTTTTCTTCATTTTTTCCTTTATTATAATCTTTTTTAATGCTCATTTGAATGTATTATTTGCTATCGAGTTATATATGCTGCAAAGATCTCGATGTGAATGTGACTGAAATTAATTAAAAGGAGTATATTTATCTATGGATTAAAATATGGGGGCGTAGTTGTCCCAGAAACCATATTTGATAGAATAAGACTTCCGATTAATGGTGAGGGAGTTAGCGTAGTTATTTATATATGGTATATAAGGTTTATAGAATTAAGTAAGTTCACAAAATAAAATTAAATTTAGTATAGTTTTACATATTGTATCATATATATATACATTATATTTTTATAAAAAAAATTTTTGCACACAGAATTATAATAATCTAATACATAATTGATGGAGCATATTTGATTAATGCACATCTAATAATATAATACTTTATTTAATAACACAGCACAATTAATTAATGCACATCAAATCACACATATATTCATTTAATTTCTAAAATAACATAGTGTTTTAATTTATATGATCATACACATTAGTCACACCCGCACTATTAATAAATTGCTTAAATCTCCAAAAAAATTTCTTTAAAAAAAACGGACCTATCAATATATTGGTATGATGGGCACAATTTTGGGAATAAAAACCTTAAAATGATTTTTTGTAAAAAATATATAATTTATGTATAGCACTTAGTCCACATCATGGCGTGTGCAGCCTAATAATATTTAAATTCCGACTATTTCTAAAAAGGTGAAACAGATTAAGTTTAGGGGACCTAATTTATGCAGGTGGAATAATCTTCATTGTATATTACTTCCGCCCCCTAGATTTTGGGTGCATTAATTTAGATTTAAATTTATATAGTTTTGATAAGATTACCACTAAAGGCGATTTGTTGCTTTAACAATTGTAAATTCAGCTGAAAGTATAGATGAATGGAGGCACACTACATATATATATTTTTGCGTTCCAGGACAAAAAATGGCGTCCATTTGGAACGCATGATGTATTCAGCGTGGAATATATTATAATTCACCCCTGTTTATGCATCAGGTGCACAGAGGTTAGTATCGGGTAGATCTTACTACCGTAGTTATAACTAAGTTGAGCCCCTGGTGTTTTAACTGATATCAGGATCAGCAGTCGAACGGAAGCGCATATTTGCGTTCCAGAAGAAAAAAATGGCGCCGATTTGGAACGCACGGCGCCGTCGCCGTGCAGTTCATCTTAAACTTTGTTTAGTTCATTTTGTAGGTGGATTATACCATCCTTAGCTCTGATTAAGTTGGATCTTTCATGTTTTAAACTTTGGCAAAGATCTGCAGATAAATGGAAGCGCATCTTATATGCACACTTGCGTTCCAAGCTAAACAAAATGGCGTCAATTTGGAACGCACAGCGTTCCTTGCCTTCTAAATCGTATGGCTCACTCCTACTTATGCCTTTGCTGCAAGACACTATTATAGTTTTTGCTATGACAAACCCCTAGTGACATTATAAATGCCCCATTAGTTAACATCAGGGTGATAAAATAAAAACAAGTTTTTTCCAATAGAAATTTAAACAGGAAGTGACGTTTTCCATTCAGCCCTATATATAGCCTTGGATACATGCTAGCAGTCATTCAGCTGCTGGATACACTAGAGTGAGCACCTTGGTCATTTTGTCCTATGTAAGTACTCAATTTGGGTTTTTTTTTGGTATTATTATTGCTCCTTTTATTTAATTGCTGTCTCATAACTAATTATGTCTGTATGCATACTCAATGGAATTATTTTGACTTATTTTTTAAGTTTCTGGTTGATCCTTGATGCTTACACCAATTTACAAAGGTGTGGAGATACGGAATATCTGGGGATTTACCTGTTTGTTGTCTATTCCCACCAACACTTTAAGTGTATTGACAATATGTAAGTCTTTTGAATTTCAAGGGTGATGGTGATGGTTCAATCTGATGGGTTTTGAGAAAACCTTTGACATTGCCACTATATATATATATCTCTTTATTCAGATATACATCTGTACAATTCTTGTTTTGGATGTTCTGACAAACGTCGTATTTTTGGGATTTAACATTTGCCGCTCTAAGAAGGTACCGATTTTAAAAGTTTTTTTTTTTTTTTTTTTTTTTATTGATTTATTATGAAAGAGATACATTTTGTATATTGATGAATTGTCTTCTCCCTTTTGTATAGAGATTATTGTGCACCCCCAAATATTTTTTGCCCTGTAATAATAATTTTATATTTTATATTTTAAATATCAGTCTGGATTATATATATGAATGCAAACTATGTCCTATCAATTACATGTTCTCTCCATTGTCCTTCTCTCCTCCTCCAACTCTTTCATTTTTCTCAGATTTAGTACAAATTAGTATTTTATTATATGTATTTTATTATATGTATGTTCATCATTTTTTAGTGTTCTCACACGAGTTTTCAATCAACATATCAAACGCCCCTGATGAAGTCACGTGGTTGACGAAACGCGTTGGGCCTATCTTCAGATTGTTAAACACATTGTGTGATATAATGATGTAAATTCGCTTGTTTTCTATTTTAGCCATATTTGTGGCATTTTTTATTAAATATTTGTACTTTTAAATTATTACCTGTTGTTTGATTCACCTTAGCGCACCCTGAATCTTTCTGTATTTCTATTTGTCCTGGGTTCCAGCTAACAGGGGACCTTCAGGGGTGCTGCTTTGGGCTATTAGGGCGCGGTGTTAGGTACCTTTTGCTTTCTCATATATATATATATAAATATATTTTTTCAGTGCATATATTTAATTTTTTACTTTTTCTGCAGCTTGATGCTGCTGCTGCTGCTGCGGGGGGGAGGGGGGAGGAGGGCAGCGCTGCGTGCGCTCCAGACGCTCCGGGGGAGCCGGGGGAGCTGCTGCTGCTGCCGGGTGAGTGCCCGGCGGGTTCGAGGGGGGGCTGCACATCGGTGGTGATCGGTGCTGTACTTGACAGCACCGATCACCAGTGAATCCCTGTGTTACCGAGCGGCTTAGCCGCCGGTAACACAGGAAACGCTGTGAATGGCTGTTCAGATTTGAACAGCCAATCACAGCGATCGCCGACCGGGGGGGGCACCCCTGCCCCCCCTGGGCGGCGAGGGGGGATGTCTGCTGTCAGGGACAGCAGACATCACCTAACTGTCACTGCGTCTCTAGACGCAGTGACAGTTAGAAGTCATGACGTATATATACGTCATGTGTCGGGAAGTACTTCCCGACCATGACGTATATATACGTCAAATGTCGTGAAGGGGTTAATCTTCATCTTCTTCCTCTTCTATATGATCAGCATCACTGGGGTATATTAAGAGTTTTTCAATTACTAAGAATCATGTTTGAGAACTGTGTTGTCAGATGTTAATAACCTGAGTAACAAATGTTACAATTTGAGCACTTGATATGTGGAGTAATCCAAAAACAGCTGCTTTAGTTGTGAACATAGTCAATCCTCACCTGTGGCAAAAGTGAACAAATTTATGCAAATGTGGAAACCATGAATGCATATCAAGCAGCGCTGAGTCAATAGATAAAAGTAAACAATTGTAATTTGCTATAAAACATATTTAAAAAAAAATAGAATAACGTAAAAACTATGACAAATTGTCAGAAACCCTGCCCATCTCTGCTTCAGGGAGATGGTGCAGGGTTAGGGGGGAATGTGGGGAGGCGATGGGGACCAGTGAATGGTGACGGGGAGGTGGTGGATTGCAGCAGGGAGCTCATTCAGAATTGGGCGTGTTAGCTTCTTGTGTGCACGTGCCCTGGGCAGCCGAGAGGGGGGGGGAGCGGGTACTAATTACCCGGGCCCAGGCTTGCTGGAGGGGCCCCGTGGGGGCCCTGGTCCGACCCCTCCCTTCCCCCTCCGTCCCTCCCAGGTAGCAACACTTCTACAGCATGTGCTGTGCTGACAGGAGGCTCAGCATGAGTGTCTTACTGACAGCGTGAGAGGTGATGCTGAGCCTCCTGTCAGCACAGCACATGCTGTAGGTGTGTGCTGCTGCTGAGATTATAGTTTTTAGAGTTTTCTTTTACCCTCCTCTAAACATTTTTGGGGCGTGGCCTAAGTGCGGGAAGTGCCCACACCTCCCACACTTAAGCCACACCCCTAAAATTTTACCGGGGCCCGGCATTCCTCTTGGCTGCCCTGCACGTGCCCCCTTCTGATGGATGGCAGTGGCCTGTTGGCTGTCGAGGGCTAGCCATTCTATCGCCAACCCTTGCAAAGCTGAGGCCGGCTCCATCTGTATGGAGCCTGATGTCACAGTCTGGTTCAGGTGGTAGTCCTTACCGTAGGTGCCAACTTACTTTGCCTGAAGGATTACCATTTGAAACAGCATGTGATATCTACATCTGGAAAGGAGATCACATCTGAACAAGGTGGACATTCTTAACATAACACATAAACACATATAATTAATTAATATTAAATCATATGTGGATACACAATAATATAAAAAGAAAAGCAGAAAAAGGTCTACACAGTAATTTTGGTAATTTTTAGTACTTGACTCTTGAGAATTTTTGAAAAGGTTTACTATATTATAGTGCAGTCTATTTACTGTTAATTTCTTATGAATAGCCATATAGATGGCTCTCTTTAAAGAGACACTAGTTTAAATATTTTGTCAGATACAGTAATTTATTATATTACAATATCTATATACTGTATATATAAAAGACTATTACTCTACTCCTCCCCTTTAAAAGGTAAATTACCACCACTAGCCACCATAGGCAACTTGACAAACCAAATACTCCTTTGTGTGCTAAAATATGTCATAGCAGAAAGTGAAAACAATTTTTGCAGTGACACTGATCTGTTTCAGACTTTCTGGATATGGACAGAGGGAGCAACACGGTCACAGCTCAAAGTACGTTGCAGAAGCCATCATTATGATGGGCTTTTTAAGAGTATCTCTATAATAAAGCCAAATATTCATCATTTGTGGGGGGTTTTCATTCTTTTATTGGGCTTGGGAAACCTCAGCAATATCCTAGTTTTTATAGGGTAATAGGTGACAATCAGTCTCAGACTATAATGCTATTGAGGACTGTACCCTTTCCCAATAAGAGGGCTCTGCCATTAATTGAGATTGCTTACCCACTTATAGATTTATAGTTAATGCATTGTTCATTGTATATAGTCTACAATCTGTAATTATTATAAGTACATACTGTACCATTGAACGAGAAGAAGTGTTGCCCTCTTCTTACTCATTTTATTTATGCTATGAAACCACTGATAAAAGACACGCACAATTAACTGTCACAGTTTGTAAATGAGTATATACATATTTAAATGTTTATACTTTTAAGAAATGAAATGGATCAGATTAATGTGCGTATTATAGAATTAGAGACCTGCTCATTGAAGTGAAGTCTCCGTGGAACTTTAGCATTCACATCCCAATGTCTCTTCTGGTTTGTGGCCAATGACCCTAAAAGTAAAAAAAAATACATTGTGAAAGAAAGCCGCATATCAAGGCTTGCATATAAGTTTTACAAGAAGGCTGTTGACTATTAAACAATTAAAGTAATGCTTGCAAAACAAGCCAAAGGTCAGGAAGAGGCAGCAGAAAAGTTTAGTAAAGACTAGGGAGGTATTATAGTCAATTATCTTGAATTGAGAAACAGCAATAATATTTTTTGTACACTGTACTGGCTAATTATCCCACACAGGACATACAATCAAACTTTCATAACATACCTTCAACTAGCATATTCAGAATCAGATTATTGATATTATGCTGGAGGTGCTCCCAGGAATCACATACAAAGTACTCAAAAACAGGGTTGGATTGAAGGTGTGCAGGAACCTGTTGCGGTATCAGGTGGTCCCTTACCAAAACATTGCAGGAACCAGATGCACCACAGAGAGGGAACCCACACATGGGAAGGAAGTGTTACCTGACCAAAGATATTACACATCACAGATAGCGCTGTAGGTATTATAGTTAATTATCTTGAATTGAGAAACAGCAATAATATAATTTCTGCTTTTATCATGTCTGCTTCTCCTGCAGCCGGGAGCTGTATAACAATGGTCAGAACAAACCCATGTGGTGAAATGAGTTCTGACCAAATGTTTGCAGCTCTCCTAAGAATACTACGATATTAAAAATTGCCCCACAAAGGAATCACTTTCTGCAATTGAATTTTCAGTTCAACCCTGTTTTTGAGTAGAATATTTTTGTACAAGAAGAGGATTGTAAAACAGAAAGGTTGAAATAGCCAAGTTTCCTGCTAATGAAATGGAAATACTTAGTGTTTTACTAGAAAAATGGGTAAAATGCATGAAAACTAAAGTATAATTTAGATACTGTCAATTGTAACAATGTGTATTTACTTTAAACAATGTTTTCAATTGCTTTCCATATACAAGTACAGTCTATTTTACACAAATTCACATCAATGCATGAAAATGAGTATGACATTACAATTTTACATAAGCGGGGTTGAGGAGAGACAGCTACTGTATGTATCCTATCTTTAATTGTGTTGACTGTAACTAAAACCATACTACCACCTTAACTTACCCTGTTACTTTCATTTAATAAAAGATTCCATTTCAAATTGGAAATACATTTGAAGCAAACACACTATAAGACGTGGCAGTAATGTTTTTAAAATGAGTTCCATTGTGTAACTATCTGAACAGTTATAAATATGTCACTTTATTTTCGAACTAAGTGTGTAATTAAAATGGTGTTTAGATATAATTTTGAGAGCAACATTTTGCTCAGCATTTAATGTGTTGTACTGAAATGCGTATATGGAAAGTTGTAATGCTGTTAAATATTTCATGCTATTCGCTTTTTCCTTGTATATTTTTAACAGCAATTAGTTTTCATTGTGCCTAATTAGTACTCTAAATATTTATGCATGAATGAATTCTCTCTGACTCCCACACTCTGTTATTTATAACAAAAGGTTCTACTTGACAATATTGCACAAAACAGTTGTGTTTATTAAAAAAAAAAAAAAAAAAAAACGAAGAAACCAGTTATCTTGTTTTCTCTTCTAAAAAATCATATTCTTCTAAAATCTTATTTATACAGTATGGAAATTTATATCACAGAGGCTTAAAACCCTGTTCACACCACTGGCTGGACCCAGGATAGCATCATCTCCAAGCATCAGTGAGATAGCTCTAATGGGACCTGGGTCTGGGAAAGTGGGATAGCTGTTAAACTGCACCCTTACCCGGGTCCTCCCTGGATCTCACCCCGGTTGCTACCAGGTATGTGCAGTCATGGGAGGAGCTGAAGTCTTACAACAAAATGCACTAGCCGTTGCTCTACTGCCCTTACTAAGAAGCTACCTACACTTGTTTTTACCTCTTTATGTATACTTTATGTGTATCCTGTGATTTTATGAATATTTATTGTCAGCTTTTATGCTAATGCAGTAATAAACATGTTTTGTTAAATCTTTACACATACTGTAGTATTGATTTTTTATTTGGTTCATCTCATAGCTTTTAGATGATTAAATCAATAGAATTGTATGACACCAGGGGGGAAATTTACTAAAGGAAATTTGTAAAAAAATAGGTGTATTTGTTTCCAGAAATACACTTATTTTTGACATTTAGGATGAAATTTACTAAGATGTGAAAAACACTTCACAGGTCATGTTGCTATGGGCAACCAATCACACCCTGTCTACTATCTTCTAGAGGGTGGTAAATAAATAAGAAGTAGCTTCTGATTGGTTGCCCATAACAACATGACCTGTGAAGTGTATTTCACATCTTAGTAAATTTCACCCTTACTATCCCGAAAATACGGCAATTTGTATTCGTATTGATAGCACATCAATACGACTATGAATTGCCGTATTTTCGGGATAGTAAGGGGGAAATTTACTAAAGGAAATTTGTAAATAATTGGTGTATTTGTATGCAGAAATACACTTATTTTTTACATTTACTATCCCGAAAATACGGCAATTCCTATTCGTATTGATAGCACATCAATACGAATTGCCGTATTTTTGGGATAGTAAATGTCAAAAATAAGTGTATTTCTGGATACAAATACACCTATTTTTACACCTATTTTTTACAAATTTCCTTTAGTAAATTTCCCCCAAATGTCAAAAATAAGTGTATTTCTGGATACAAATACACCTATTTTTTTACAAATTTCCTTTAGTAAATTTCCCCCCAGTTGTCAATGGGGGGTGGGGTCCCCCCTCCTAAGCATAATCAGCCCCGGGCTCATTGAGCCGGACCTGGTTCCAAAAATACGGGGGACAAAAAGCATAGGGGTCCCCCGTATTTCTGAAACCAGCCCCGGACTCTTGGACCGGTCCTGGTTCCAAAAATTGAAACCAGCACCGGGCTCCAACAGCCCGCGGTGTCATGCCACAGCCCGGGGACACTTTTTATACAAGGTCCCCCGGCCAAAACATGAGCACCATGGCTGGTCAGCCTTGGACGGGGTACCTGGAGGAGTGGGGACCCCCCAATAAAGTGGTCCCCCCCCCACGCTTCACCCGTCCAGGGCTGAAGCCCGGGGCTGTCACCGGCATCCGTGGCCAGTGGATGCCGGCCTGATAGGGTTAAATCGATCATACGTTACATTGCTTTATACCAGAGAACTACAAGTGCCAGCAGACCTCCCCCGCATGCTGGGACTTGGAGAATTACAAGTCCCAGCATGCGGGGCATTAATGGGCCCGCTGGGACTTGTAGTCCACCTGTAAAAAGAATGTTTATAAAAAACACACACACAGAGAAGTAAAAGTTTATTACACACAAACCTCACTTTTACACCAGCGTTACTTACCATTCCTGGATCCAACGCTGGTCTGGCTGCTTCACAGCTTGTTCCCCCCGCACTGACAGGCAGCGGGGAGAACCGGCTTTCTCCGTTGCCTCTAACAGCTTCTGTAGTGCTGTCCCAGTGCTACAGAGGCTGAGAGCGCGTCCACTGGCCACGGACGCCAGTGACAGCCCCAGGCTTCAGCCCTGGACGGGTGAAGCCTGGGGGGGACCCCTTTATTGGGGGGGTCCCCACTCCTCCAGGTACCCCGTCCAAGGCTGACCAGCCACGGTGCTCATGTTTTGGCCGGGGGACCTTGTATAAAAAGTGTCCCCCGGCTGTGGCATGACACCACGGGCTGTTGGAGCCTGGTGCTGGTTTCAAAATACGGGGGACCCCCAGATTTTTTTGTCCCCCGTATTTTTGGAACCAGGACCGGTCCAAGAGTCCGGGGCTGGTTTCAGAAATACGGGGGACCCCTATGCTTTTTGTCCCCTGTATTTTTGGAACCAGGTCCGGCTCAATGAGCCCAGGGCTGGTTATGCTTAGGAGGGGGGACCCCACGCCGTTTTTTTTTTTATAAAAACACTTTTACACATTTTTATTAACAGAACCATGCACAGATCTCAATGATCTGTGCATGGTTCTGTCAAATTTTGCCTGTCAGAACTTGGTCTATTTTTTTTGCGATTTTTGGTAAAATTTACCAAAAATCACACCCTATTACATTTGCGAGTTGTATACTTTATAATGGGAAAACATCTGGATGCGATTTGAAATGCGACTAAAAATCGCCACTTTCAAAAGTGCGATTTCGCGGTAAAAAGTGCGATTTTTACCGCAATTTTCAACCTATTAAATGTGCAATTTTCGGAAAATGTGCGATTTCGGACGTTTTTGACCAAAAATCGCACATGTCTAAAAAATCGCACCCTATTACATTTCGCCCCAAATTTCTTTAGCATCTGTATAAAGGCAAAGGGGTTTCTTTGTATGTATTCAAATGCATTACATACAATTAGTTTCCACCTACTTATTAGTCATTTGTATTACAAATGAGTCCATAGTGTACAAAGTCTGCAGACATAGAAAACCACATTTTATAAAAATATATTGGGTACTCTTTACCTAGCTATCGCGGGCATTGAATGCACTAAAAAATCGGGTGCGACGCGACCGACGCGATGCCCGCGATTTCCCATAGGGATCAATGTTAAATTTCTCAATTGACCCGATTTTTCTGTTCAATGCCTCAATTGACCCGATTTTTCCATAGGAAACAATGTTAAATGGCCCACAGAGGCCAAATAGGCACCCTAAAGTGAGAAATGGCCCCCACAATTGTTAACGCCACCCCACGATCAACGTCAACCCGAAGCGTGGCGAGCGCAGCGAGCCCACGAGGGGCGGCAGTACGCGTCCTACGACCTTTTCATACCCTCACTGTCCACGTCGGCGTGGAGTTGAGAATAGAATAGTGTGGCGAGCGCAGCGAGCCACCGAGCCCGAAGCGTGGCGAGCGCAGCGTGCCCCGCGAGGGGACGCGGATACCTGTGAAGCCCGCGAAGGGACGCGTTTACCTGTGAAAGTATCCGCGTCCGCTCGCCACGCTTCGGGCTCGGTGGCTCGCTGCGCTCACCACACTATTCTATTCTCAACTCCACGCCGACGTGGATAGTGGGGGTATGAAAAGGTCGTAGGACGCGTACCGCCACTCCTCGCGGGCTCGCTGCGCTCGCCATACTTCGGGTTTACGTTGATCGTGGGGTGGCGTTAAGAATTGTGGGGGCCATTTCACACTTTAGGGTGGCTATTTGGCCTCTGTGGGCCATGTAACATTGTTTCCTATGGAAAAATCGGGTCAATTGAGGCATTGAACAGTAAAATCGGGTCAATTGAGAAATTTAACATTGATCCCTATGGGAAATCGCGGGCATCGCGTCGGTCGCGTCGCACCCGATTTTTAGTGCATTCAATGGCCGCGAAGCCCGCAATTTTTTTACCTGCGATGCCCACGATCAAAATCGTGGGCGCCGTGCTAGGTAAAGAGTACCATATATTGTGACATCCTAATGTGAGCAGATAGATTTATTATTTTATGAACAATAAGCAAGTAGTTATTGTCCTTGGTTTTAAAAATCCAGGCACACAGAGATGTTAAGAAGACATAAGGCAGGTATGTCAAAGTTAGTTAATAGGCATAGTGATATTTACCAACAGTTGAAATCCAAACACTGTGCTGTGATGTACCATGTTTGCAGGTAGTCAGTTTGATTCTGACTTAGTGTTTGGTCCAAAAGCTGTAAATGTGCGGCCCCGAGTGGCGGGAGGATCAGGCTCCACTATGTGGAGGCTGCAGGTGTATAGCTGCAGAGAGAGAGATTTTATCCAGACTGCTCACTGTAGATGTGTGGCCACAAGTGGCGAGAGGGAGCTGGCTTACTTGTGCAGAGGTTGAACGCATGCGGCCCCAGTGGGAGAGTGCCTGGATCGCTCCTCCATATCACTCCATCTAGGATGGCTGGGGGGGGAGGGAGAAACCGCTCACCTGGCAGTGCTATTTGCCACTTTTCCGTTGTCCTGCTTAGGTCCTGGCTATTTAGCTAGTGCTCTTTGCACAAAGTTCTTCAGAGTGGTTGCATGCTGTAGAATCTTGGCGGCAGATCTGCATACATCTATATGTATTTTTGAAAAAGGCTCAAAACAGCATGTTTATTCCATAAACATGCTGTTTTGAGCCTTTTGCAAAAATCCCTGAGCATCGCCTTATTTGCCTGTATTTGTTCATTAAGGCCTGCACCGGCCTGGGGAAGGCACCATGGTAAGGAAACAAGGAGACACAATTTCTGAGGAGTGCCGGAGCTTGGACTATACAGTATATTATATATATGCACACACATATAGATGTATGCAGATCTGCAGCCAAGAATTTCTCTCTCTCTCTCTCTCTCTCTCTCTCTCTCTCTATATATATATATATATATATATATGTGTGTGTGTGTGTGTGTGTGTGTTTGCCAACAGATGGTGTGGCATCTTTTCTAAGTTATGCATGTGTAGTGAATGGCTTCACTTCAGTTACTTCATTCCTGGAAAGTTGTTTTGCCCGGTCAGATGCAGTATGGATTCCTCTAGATTAGCGCAACAAGCTGTTATCCAATTTCTTTGCACAGAAGGCGAGCATGGTTCAGAAATAGCAGGATGAAGGCAGTTTACGGAGAGCAGTGTCATGCATGGTGCACCATATTCTGGTTTATGAGGCAAGATACGAAAGCACTAAGGACTTGCCACGGTCTGGGCAGGTGCTTGTTGTCACCACCCCTGCCATGAGTTCTCATTAATCAGAATCATCAGATCCCCACAGGTGAAATTGCTGCTGCACTGCAATGGCAATGAAATCCGTTCCTTGATCCACATACCAAAACAGATGGGTAAAGCAAACACCCATTTTTGCCAACTTCTGATTGTCTGACAGATGTTTAGGCACCATTGTGCACACAAATTGCCTTAACCAAGCTTGTTGTGAATTACAATATGTTATGCACAGTTCCCTTGCTTATGGACAGTGCCGCATCAATTTCACATGTGGTGATCCAACAATTCTGACAAATTAGATCCTCTCAGCCAAAATCATGAGGAGATACTGCTCTCCGTACACCACCATCATCCTGCAATACATTTCTGAAGCATGCTCGCCTTCTTCGCAAAGATATGGATTTGTTTTGTAGGCTTATAGTTTGGTTTGAAGTGTAAATGATTGCCGCTTTAAAAACTGGAGATTTCTTAACGAATCTCTCACTTTCTGAATCTCTCATCCTATTAAATTTCACCCAGTATGTTGTTTCTGATATTAAAATGTATGGCTATATTATTTTCATGTACTGTACTGTATGTATCCTTAAAAAGATTGTACACTAGCAATTGTCAGATACCAAAAACTTTTGTTCTTTTTTTTCAATCGTAATTCTTCAAGAGATATTTAATACCATTATCATTACCATTTTTAGACTTTCAAATATTTTAAATGTGTTAGAATGTTTGTTACCTATCAGGACATTAGGTAGATGATTTTATTTGGTATATTTAACTGCTGGTGACAGAAGAAATAGCTGCTTGTTCCCTCATATTAAATAATTATGTGTTAGTTTATTTTGTTTTGACCATGGTTTGCCATTACATTCTTCATGTTTGCTTGTTGCCCTAACCTTTTACTTTTTTCCCCTCTGACTACCCAGTTGCCTTATCACATTTTTTAATCACCTTATAATATCAAATGTTGAATCCCAGGTAGCTATCTGATAGTGTACATTTTCTTATTACCCACTTCCCAAGGAAATCTTATTCCAGGTGGTTTTTATCCTCCATTGTCTAGTAAGGTGTCCCGATATCATTTATAGTATACAGATGGAGCCCCTCTCATGCTTGTGCGGGCTGGTGATAGAATCCTCCATTGTCTACTAAAGTGTCAAGTATATAGATGTAGCCCATCTCATGCTTGCTGGGGCTGGCAATAGAATATCCAGCCCCCACCAGCCACCAGGCCACACCATCCAACAGAAGGGGGTTCGCTCGCATTGGGAAGCTTGCGTGACCGTTCCGATGGAGCTCCCCGTCGGTCCCCGCTGCCTCGCCACCGGTCACCGTTAGCTGCCGCTGTCCCCCAGCATCCCCCTAACCCTGCCCATCTCCATGAAGTGGAGACAGGCAGGGTTCCACCACCCAGCAGCCGAGTGACTGGGATGCATGCGCTTCCCAGTCTAATGCAGTCCCTCTCAGCCAGCGTTCACCAGAGGGGACATTCTGGCGAGCGCTGGCATTGAATGAGATGGGCTCCATCTGTATATGCGTTACAAACATGCACTTACCTTAGTAAAGTCCCATGGGTATCTGTAGAGGTTTGCATGTTATGTTTTATGGGAAAAGTGACTGCTATAGGTGAAACCACTGTTCTGGTTCATATTGGAAGCTTATCACAGGTAAAGCTGTTCATGACATTTTAATCTTATAATTAAATTAAATGGAGCATGGAATCTACCAGGTTCTATTAATTTAGTTTGTCAGGCACCATGCACTTTATTAATCTCATGATAAATTGTTATATATACTTTAACCTCAACCCTAGCTTGGTACTTATGTACAGAATAATTATGCCACCAATGACAATGCTTTCAATATACTTTGCTATGGTGTAAAAGGCTTCTCTGAGGCATTTGTTCTAACTTAAATATTAATTGGAGAAGAAACCTCTAGATTCTTCTTCTACTACTCTAAATTTCTGCTTCTACTAAGTGTCATTAATACTGTACACGTTTTCAGAACATTTTCCCAAAACAGTTGCTATAGTAGAGGTTTTAATCAGAATGTTTTATTCTTAATCACTTTGAAGTTTCTCTTTGTTTAGCAATCGCCATTCTTTTTTCAATTTTTAAAAGTTTCTATTGGCAAACTATACTTCAGGCATGTCGAAAATGGGATACTGGATAAAAAAAAACAGTGACAACATTGAACAACATTCACAGGAGCATATATTTTTTGTCCTTAAAGAACCTGTGGAGAAAAAGACAGTGATGATAGTAATAGACAGTAATGTATTCATAGCAAACAAGAACACAATAATGCAGGTCATTTTTCTTTTAGTTTACCCAGACTTCCAAAAGTCTTTGTTTATTGAATAGTCTGCACTTGTTGTAGTGGATAAGTAGATCAGATTATGATTTATGATTATGATTTATACCAATAATACAATAGGTTATCTATTCATCCTAACATTATCTATCAAGAACCATTTTTTTCATCCAAATAAATATCGCAATAAGTGATAATAAAAGTAATTGAATATGGTCATTATACTGTACAGATAAATATTGTGTAAACCGTCTCATGTATACAGACAATGTATAAAGTGTAAGTATTATTATTGTTATATGTTATTTATATGACATCACTAAGTGTTTGTAGCATCTTACAGAGAAAAATTACACACATTTTAAAATAGAAATGTATAAAAGATAGTACACGGGATACAATTAAAAATGAAATTTTTATCTAAGTGACATTTAAAAACAAGAGAACTCTATGATCCAGTCTTCTGTGTAGGATGAATAATAAGCAACACAAAAGTAAATCACTGTGAGCTGAACACTAGAGACAGGGATAATGCAGGGAGAGAACAAGAAAGTGGCATACCCAGATTGTGAAAGCTTAAATACAAAAAGAGTGACGATTTAATGGCTCAAACTCACATGGGTCACAAAAAGCTAAAGTAGGAATTTTGAGGCTGGAGGAAATTTGAAAATAAATCTAATTGAATTTACTATTTGAACTAACAAATTCATAAATTAATGATTTTTTGTTATTAAAGATAAACATTGGTTATGTTTCAAGTTTATCTATGGTTTATGATTCTGAGTTGTATCCAAAGTGGTTGTTTTGTGTAAAGCTGCAGAATCTAGTTATCTAACTTATGTTAATACTGTACGTGTATCTATAAAGGTCAATGTGAAAAGCCGTAGGGCTTAAAGTAAGAAACCACACTTTACATTATTTTTCCATCACCTTTAGTGTTGGTACTTGCTAGTTTCTTCTTCTGGATACAAAACATCCACCAGGAACAGGCTTCCCTGCACTTTATAAGAAAAAACTACGTGCTCACTCTCTGCTGAGTAATGAAATAGAAGTAGCAGCCAGAGCTTGCATAAGAAATCATGGGGCCCCGTATGCCCATAATTTTTAGGATCCCACCAGCCCCAGTTCCCTGACAGGTAGAAGACAGTTATTGGAGTGTCTGTCTTACCTATATGTTTATCTATTGATTATTATACAACTGGAAAACCCCACTTGGAGAATGCAGTCTTTTGAAAGCCAGAATCACAACTATAATAGATGAATATATACACTTTCCCAAAAATATATCTATTAAAATAACTTTTTCAAAAGTTAAGATGCTGGGATCTGCTAGGCCAGCTTCACAGTTACTGATTTTTTAAAATACTTTTACAAACTGAAAAAATTACAAAAATGGAGAAGATTCAGACTTTGTTATGTTGGCACTGCAGATTGGAGATCTATCCCCCAGAACCCCCAAAAACCCCAGAAGCTCACTGACAGAAACAACACTCCACATTTCACATGCCCTTTAAATTACATCCACTTAATTTAAATAAAGACAAATAGTTTAATTTAAGGTCTCTTTATGAAGAAAAGTTACATGAAAGGTTTAAAATGAATCAATACTTTTTTTATTATGTTGTAAAAAAAAAGAAAGAAATGTAATTATTATACTGTTCATTTTTGGAACTGCCTTTCAAACACCTGGGGCAAATGTGATTGTGTGTGATTTTTTAGTAATATAAAAAAATTGCACCATGTAACACATGTGCAATTTTTGTCTGAAAAGCACACATGTAATAGGGTGCGATTTAAAAAAAAAATAGAAATCATTTGCAGTTTATGCTAATTTTTTTAGTACCAAAAATGTGCAATTTTTTTAGTAAAGGTGCGATTATTTTCTTTAGTAATGAGAATGTGCAGGTTTTTGGTAATATATATTTCTTTAAATGGCACCTGATGTCACTAGGATTTCCCCCAGTGACGGGGAAGAAACACATGTAAGTATACTCACATGCAATCTTGAAGTCCAAGGCTCATGTAGTTCATTTTTTTAAACTTTCAGTATACTGTACCTTACTGGACAGGACAGACCTGCATGGAGCTTGTGGCAAGGTAAATATATATGTTTGCATGTTTGAATGTGTGTATGCATATATGTCATTAAAGTTGTACTGTTCTGGGTGGGTGTGTGTGTGTGTGTGTGTGTGTGTGTGTTTATTTTAAAATTGGTAAAAATGTGGTTTCTGCTTTCTTTCAGTTCTGCAAATGAGAATTCTTGGAACCATCTTACCATAAATTTTTGTAATGTTAAGATTTTGATGCAAAACTTGCCTAACAGATTCTTTGTTGATGTTCACAATTTCTAATAACACTTAGATGTTGATTTGATGGTCAAATTAAACAATATTTTTTTTAAATCCACATTTTTTATGTGCAAGGCTTTCATAGACATTGATCATCTACAATATCCGCACAGACATCACTGCTGCCAGTTAGGTCCCAGTACCAGCACAATGGAGTTGACCCCTGTTCATGTGAAAAAATACATGGCTTTACAGCACAAACCATCAGCTTCTATAGACTGCTTTGTCTGCAGGCTATAAAAGCCAACTAGGGCTGATGATTATGCAGGGAGTGGCTTCCTATAGTAAGCCATACCACTGCTAATTCCAGACCAGCCTGACAGTACCAGAGAGAGAAAACACCTCCAAATGTTAGTACCCATCCTACGGGTAACTGGGAGGTAGGACTTACAATAGGAAGTCACTGTCAGTCACAATGTGGCAATTAGTAGCTGTCTCCATAATTGTCCTTCACAACAGTAAATATCATCAAGACTGGTTTAATAGACTCTGTAAATCAGGTACTGTATATCAATATTTGTCAAAGCTGATGCTCAATCTGGCATGTACTAAAACCAGACAGGAAAGAGTGATGCTACGAATCCCACATTTCTATTTGCTGACCCAAAGTTTGTGATCAATTGTTTTCAATGAATTTAATTATGCTGTATTTATAAATACACAGACAATACAAGCAATGTAAGTTATCAAATGTTTGTAATAGTTACAGTTAAGAAAACAATTATCAAAAGTTGTCAAATTTAAAAATCAGCATGAAAACATGAGCCATTTTGATAAATACCAACTTTATGTGACAGTCAATGGATTGCATTTTTATTAGCAACTAAATAGAATAGTATAGATCGTAAACATTTCACTACAACATTTAGTTTGTCTCAAAATATTTTTCTTTTATCGATTTCAAATTTAGGTAGTTTCTATGTAAAATGAAACAGGCTAAAGTATCAAAAATGTCTATATCAAAATTGTATTTGTATTTTATGTTACCATTAGGTTGAGCACAACTTGTGCTATTGGTTTGAAGATGCAATGCTACATAGATTTATTTTTTAGGATTTTGGTATCTGTGTGATATGAAGATTTTTGTTTTGAAATCGGATGTCCTCCAATAAATCAGTCTTCTGTTTTATCTCTGTGATATATGCCACAGCAATAGACTGCATATCAGAAAAACACAGAGAGATGGAAATATTCCAAGATACAAGACAAACATAAAGGAATACATTGGCCAACATATACACATTGCAGGCAGGATTAGGGTTTAGGGCAGGGCTGGGCAACACTGGCCCTCCAGATGTTAATGAACTACACATCCCAGGATGCTTTGCATTAGTTTTGCTATGTGGCCATGCTGAAACTGATGCAAGGCATGCTGGGATGTGTAGTTAATCAACATCTGGAGGGCCGGTGTTGCCCAGCCCTGGTTTAGGGTTAGGTTTAGGATTAGGGTTTAGATTAAAGTGTGGTAAGGAATTACATTTTAATGACAAGACTATTGTAATAAAATAATCACTTCCTCTTATAACATTAAAATGGATATTTGTGCATTTTGTACAAAGAGCTATACACACAATTTAGAGTATTTAAAACTGTTTCAATCTGCTCATGGGGATTATTTGTGAAAAGTGCTTCACAAACATTTTACAACTAATTTACAGCACAAGTGTTTTCAAATGGAATGATTTGCATATGCTCCTTGCAGTTATTTTGGCAAATGTTCCTTGCTAATGTTATAAAAAGTAATTTTAACCTACTTGACAAAAAATGCAATCATGCAAATAGATAACAGCTCATAATCACTGTGCTCTAACTCAGAGATGAAGGATGAAAACCATACACAGATTCATCAGAGCATTAATAGAGAAATGTCTGTAAATCACAGGCATGCACATGCCGCATAGTTTGTATTCCCTTCTCTTCCGGAGAAAGCCAGGTTTATATTTAGAACTTGTCACTTCAAAAAAGAATAGGAGTGCAACTTCATTCTTGATTTCATGTTTATAAAATATATATTTGCAATCCATACATACATTCAATAAATGTATTCCCTGAATTTAGATTTACCATAGGTGTTTCCAACAGGACACACCTATGCTTTCCAACAGGACAAAGGCCCTTATTCTGATCGGTGCGGATATATCCGCGTGCGTTCGGCCCACCGATGTTTTGTGTCTGCGCATGTGCAGAGGCGTCTCTGCGCATGTGCGAGCGGGGCGTACGGCCAAATCCCGCATGATATGTGAACACTCCGAACAGGGGGTGGAGAGGGGCGTGAAGGGCTATTTGGGCTCATTACCATATGCATACGCCCCGCGTTTCATGGGAGTTCCCATGAAAACGCTGGGCGTACGTATGGTAATGCGGCCGAACGCAGGTGTAGGGGGCGGACATATGACATCGCCGGATGTCAGCTGCCCGCCCAGATCCCTGCTTTTGCACGGAAAAATGTCAGTGTGGTCTGAGGTTGCGGGAGCTGGTGGAGCACTCGGTCCTGCATTCGATGGTCTGCGACCATCGAATGATGGGGGAGGTTCCCTTAGATGGAGGAGGCGTATTCCGTGAAAAATACACGTGCGGTCCGTTCGGCCAGCTTCTTACCGCATACGGACGGAGTTGGCGATCCGTATGGAAGGCGGGGTTTCGCACGCACGGTCCTGGCCGCATAATCGGCTCCGGCCTCACCGATCAGAATAAGGGCCAAAGTGAGACAGTCTGGTACAGATTTGACAAGGGCAGAGATGATGGGACAAAGAGTTTGACACCATTCATGTGAAGCGCAGATACCCTGGTATAAACAGAGATTGACGGAGATGCTGGCACTCACAGTACAAAGGCAAAGAGGTTGGAACAGACAGAATAATTACAGTGAGGCTGTCACAGACAAGGCAGCAAGGCTGTCACAAATGGAAAATGGCATGAGAGAATATATTTGTAGGCTAGCAATGGAGGTGGTAGATTGTTTTTGTGGACCCACGCTATAAGAACAGCTCTGATCAATTAAGACAATATTTATGGTAAAAAAAGAGCGCTATGTAAAAATAATAAATTATAATTTGAACTATATTTGGGAACCTGTATGAAAATATAATCAATGATTTATTATCATTAGAGTGGTACCAGTAAAAGTAAACAATAGTTAGATAGAATGTTTACACCCTTTTGGGAAATATTAGTTTTTTTTGTGTGGAGATAGCCCGTGCTCCTTTCCCTAACTCACCCTATATTACTCCGTTTATTGGAGATTCAAAATGGTTCAGCTGCCAGTATGTTTCCAGATTTCAGGCAGCACTCACTGCTGGGAGTCAGAAGCTGACTCCCTAACTATTGTTTACTTTTACAGGTTTCTAGCAACATTCCATATGATGTCCAATAAACAGTACAAACTTTACTAATACTACTCTGATCATGAAAATATCAATGTTATATACTATCCTCTATGCATACTTTTTGCAGTGTACATGCTACCACTAGGTGAAATAATTAGGTGCCATGGCCTGGTCTACCACTGATATGCAGATGATGCACAACTGTACTGACACTTAGGGGTACAGAATTACAGAATTACAAAACTCGGATAAGGGGAAGTATCTTGGTGTGGTAATGGATGGTAGCTTGACACTTCAGATATCAGCCACAATCAAATTGTGGAATCAGCTGTGAGCAACTTCTGATTCCATACTGCCCAAAACTAGTTCTGCGATCTGGGGGTAGAGCTTTTAGCCATGCAGAGTTGACTCTATGAAACTCACTTTCCCGCATAGATCAACATGAAATAGTTCAATTATTAAATTTTAGCCATATAATATGCTTTATTGCATTTATACAATATTGTTACAATATTACTTAAAAGAAATTGACTGAATCTTTTAACAATGTTTTAAACATAATTAATATATACAAAAAGTAATTAAACTTAAACTCTATGTGTATATATATATATATATATATATATATATACACATATACACACTAAAAGATTTTACAGAAATAATAATTAATCGCAACTATAGTACACAGTTCTTTTTCATGTTCTGTCTGAATTTAGGATCCCGGGTAATTTTTAGCATAAAATAGAATTAAGATCTCGGAAATTTAAACAACCTTAAATAGTATTAATGCTAAATTTGTGATTTTAACCATAATTAATAGTGTGCATGCATCTTAAAGTAATAGGTTAATGAAATAAGGCATATACAATATACATACATACATACATACATACATCTATATCTATATATCTATATATATGAAAAAAGGCAGAAAGAGATAAATGAGCCAAATGAATTTTTTTTTTTTTACCAATAATAACTGCTCACATACATGAGGAATTAAAACAATAAGCTTGCAAGCATAGGTCAGACTCAGGAGGACACGCGGCACCGAGGGGATCATGATGGAAAGCTTGCAGTCAGGAAAACATCCAGTGCTTAGCTGCTGCGGTATGAGATACAACAATGTGGACATCACTCTATCTTCTCCGTATGGCCACAGCCAACACGTTTCATCGGATGGACTTCCATCTGACAAAACATACATACACACAAACACACACACACACACCCACCAATATAAGTTGATAAGAGTATTGGGCTTCATAATAATGTCATCAAGGACATTTCTAGAGGCAGACAAGCCGGGCAGCAGCATAATATGCCATACCTGCCACCATATTATTGCACGGCTTGTCCGACACTGCTATAGCCACCGGGCACTGTAGAAGCTGGAGCACTGGGTCAGCATAGGAGAGGGAGGTGCTCACCTCAGCTGGCTATTCCCTCCTGCCATGAGTTGGCGGAGGGGAGCTTCTGACAGCCGCGATCTTCAACTATTTTTTTTTTGAGCAGCAGGCACTCAGTGCGCCAGTAACCCCCAGGGCAAGGAGCATTTATTACCCCATGGCAACAAGCAGGAAATCGCCTATGGTTAGAAGAATGCAATAAACCCATGGCAACAAGCAGGAAATCCCCTGGGGGCAAGGAGCATGGAATCACCCCATGGCAACAATCATGTAACTCCTGGCAACTACCATGTAGGTGAGTGGTACTTATGTGACATAATGTATAATGCCCATTATGGTGTGGGGCATATTGTGTAATTGGCATTACTCTATGGGTATAATGTGTAATGGGCATCATGGTGTGGGGCATAATGTGTAATGACCATTATGGTGTGGGGCATGATGTGTAATTGGCATCACAATGTGCAGCATAATGTGTAATGGGCATTAATCTGTGGTGCATAATGTGTAATGGCATTATGCTGTGGGGCATAATATGTAATTTGCATCATGGTGTGGGGTATAATTATGTTGTGGGGCATAATATATAATGGTCATCACTGTGTGGTTTAATGTATAATGGGCATCATGGTGTGGGGCATAATGTGTAATGGGTATTACAATGTGGGGCAAAATATGTAACGGTCATTATGGTGTGGGGCATATTGCGTAATTGGCAGCATGGTATGGGGTTTAATGTGTAATGGGCATCACAGTTTGCAGCGTAATGTGTATTGGGCATCACTTTGTGGGGCATAATGTGTAATGGCCATTATGCTGTGGGGCATAATGTGTAATGGGCATCACAGATAAACACTGTATAATGATTTAAGTAGCCGATCATTGTTTGGGCTTGATTTATGAGGCATACTAGGTCATTGTGTGGCCTTCAGTGAGCCAACTTAAGTGTGGGAGGGCAACAACCATTTCTGTGGTAACCAATGTCTGGTCATGCAGGTTGCAAAAATGAGGTGTAGGATAATTGTTTTCCTGCTAGACTACACCCCTTATATCTAGGCCATGCCCATTATATTAAGCAACACTCACTTTTGCGGTGCACACAATTTCTTCACTGACAAATTATGTATGGTGGGGAGCATTTTTATTTATTTTCACTGGAAGACAAATTGTCTACAAGTAGCCCTGAATGTCATATACAGTATACTGTATGGTTGCCATAAAAATTCCTGTAATTGGGGGATCTAAAAAAAATAGTGTATACTGTACATTTAGTAAAAATGGAGGAAGAGCATGATAATAGAACAAATTGAGAAAGACTTCACCTTTCTTTTTTCTATTATCATGCTGTTCCTCCTTGCAGTTAAGGAAAAAAAGATTACAACAAGGCTGGTTATCATCAACATTTCAATTCTTTGCGAAATATTGTCAGGATGTACAAAGTGTAACAAGAAAACGTGCTCACCTTATACCCTCACCCAGGTGTAGTAGGTGTGCGTCTCTCGTCAGCTGTGTTCCGGTGGTCACGCTGGAGGGTTCCGACTGATGACATCATTCTCAAATGACACGCCCGCCGCCTGCCGTGCACTTGCTAAGCTGGGACGCTTCCTCATAGTTACTATGGTGACAAAGTACTGTCACAATACATTAAACACAATGACACAGTATCAAATTTTACCATACAATACAGATCGGGATAAAAATGGCTGATGTTAATTTAGGATTATGGTTATAAACCGACTAGAGGTATCATCTCGTTTGAGATGATTTTTATCATCTCCCTTTGGGAGCCACTACATTAAGGCAGTGAATACACCATGCCTCAGAGCACAGCAGCGCTGTTCATATGTCTCCTCCTCTTTTAAATAATGCTACAGTATGTGATCAATCATTCTATATCTGATTGATGTCAGCGTATGTCTGGCTTGTAAAAAATGTTGGGGAACAGGCTGCTCACTACTTCCAGATTCTAGGGCTGATTTTATAGCTGATTTGTGGGCTGCCACTCTTTCATTTCTGGTGGTTTTGCCAATATAGGCTAAACCACACAGGCAAAATATTTGATATACTACATGTGTGCTTTCACAAGTAAGATGGTATCTTATTTGGTATTCAATTCCATTATGTGGATGAAATAATTTGTTGCCATCAATAAGATATTTGCAGGTAACACAAGAGCATCTAAAGCATCCTGGGGGCTTGTTTTGTGTAATAATTTTTTTGTTGGGGGGCACCCCTATATTAACCACATCTTACTTTACTAATACGTTCCTCAGGTTTCTGCCTCCGTTGAAGCTAGAAATAATTTTAGTATTTTTAAGCTTTAAATCCTTATCTGTGCTAATAATATCCAATGATGTTTAGCTGATGTCACACATTTTTCATCTATGGTCTGTTCCCTTTCAGTTTTATACTGTAATAGGTTACACCTGGGGAGCTTCATGACTTTCTGATTAGTAGAATTTAAGTCATTTTTATTGTACAGTATCCTCTTTTTTGGAAATGGATTATTAGTTCATCAATTTGTTGTTCTGCTGTCTTGGGATCGCTATTGATTCGCTTAATCCTAATAATTTTCGAGTAAGGCAAGCTATACTTGAATTTACTGGGGTGGCAGCTAGTATTATGTAAGGACATGTTTCTATCTGTACTTTTTGTGAAAACCGTAGTTTTAATTTCACTATTTACCGCTGAGATTCTGACATCAAGATAATCAATGGTTTCTTGATGCATCGAGTATGTAAATTTAACCGGGCTATTGGTTTTATTATGTGATTCTACAAGTTGTTCAAATTCAATTTTAGAACCAACCCATAATATCAGCAAATCATTGATAAACCTAGTAACATTTTTTATCTTATCCGCAACATTATTTTTTGAAAAAAAGACTGAATCTTCAACCTCAAACATGTAAATATTCGCAAAGGTTGGGGCCACTGATGACCCCATCGCGCATCAGTGCATTTGGAGGAAGAATTGATCATCAAATAAGAAAAAGTTTTTTTGTTAATACCAATTCCAACAAATATGTGATGATATTAACATAGTCCACATTAGCTCCTGAATAATTTGAGCACTGCCTGTAGGCCTTCCTGATGAGGTATAATCGTATAGAGACTGGTGACATCTACAATCAACAACCATGTCTCCTCTGGTATGGGGCCCAATTGTTGTAATTTGCGCAAGAGGGTAGTTGTATCAAGTAAAAAGTGGGGATGTTCATGGATTAATGGTTGCCGAATCGTATCCAGGAATATTGATGTTGGTTGAAATAGGAAACCTCTGGTCGAGATGATTGTCCGGCCTGATGGGGGTATGGCTTTTTAGATCTTCGGTACTTTGTATAGTAGAGGAACCATCGGATGTTTTGGTATCAATAGGTCCATCATATCTTCTGTAATCACTGAGGCATCCTGAGCTCATTGTAATGTCTCATGCAATTATTTAGTATAACCTTTAGTCAGGTCTCCTCTTAATTATGCATATACTCCTGGTTCATTGAGTTGTCTTTGTATTTCCTGGCGGTAATCTGTAATGTCCTGGAGGAGTATTGCCCCTCCATTACCGCCGGACGAATAATCAAAGATTTATTATCACGTAGATTTTTTAAAGCTTGTTTTTCTGATGTATTTAAATTATCAAAAACTGGTTTAGAAGTAATTATGTCTTGAGCATCCTGGTCCAATAGCCGCTAAAACGTTTTTATGCTAGGTTTATTAGACAATGGGTCGAACATTGAAGGTTCTTTGAAATGTTTTAATTTGTTAGGAATAACACTTTTCTTTACTTCTGACACATTTTTATTATTAAAATATTCTTTCAATTTAAATTTTCTACTCAATTGTGTTTTTTCCACTTGCCATTGTAGATCATCAGGTTTTTGTGTTGGAACCAAGGATAGTCCTTTTGATAAAAGTGATTTCTCCGCTGTGGTAAGATCATGGATGATAAATTGAAGATTAATTCTTCTTGTTGGCACTCAGTCAGTGTTTTTTTTTGGAACTAGGTCTGACGTTTCCATTGTCCTCCCCTTCTGGTGGGCCGTTTTTTTGGGGACCTCGGGTACATATGACAATGCTTAATGGTGCCGGTGGGCCACGACTGCGAAACAATCTCTTTTTATTGTCATTCTCACTCGCTTAGCTCTGGCCCTCTGCGGATGTGTTGGTATCCAGAGCTGTGCAGGGATATCTTGGCCAGTGGAAAAAGGACGTCTCTTCTCCTCTGTGGTGTTACCTGATAACCATCGTTAGACCTGATGATTATCGTAATCTTTATTTACTTTGGCAAGTTTTTCTCGTTTGAATCTTAGTAAATCCTGTTTCTACGTGACTATTTGATTGGTCAGTTTTTCCAGCCAGTTGGTTTCTTTGTCTGCCAAAAACATTGCTGTGTGAGTGCTTTCAAACGCTAATATTTTTGCTTTGGTGAATTTAATTTCTTTATTCAAGAATTCCATGACCAACAGCATTAAATCTGCTGAACATTTATTTAAAATTGACACCCATTTCCAACAAAAGCCTGGGTCAAAGCTCCCTATGATTGGGCAATTTCGCATGCAAAACCCACGTAGAATTTTCTTTGAATTATAATAGTCGCTCAAGATGACACTGTGGTTATAAAAGTCCACTTCCTTTTTCTTCAATTTAAGTAAATACAAAACAAAATATCTGCTGAACATGCTTCAGCTAGATCTAACAAATGTTCTTTGAGCAGAATATTCTCAGATTCAGATTCTGAATAGCTGAAGTGTTCTTGTAATGGTATTAGCAGAGGGTTAAACAATTGATTATCCATAATTGGTTGCTCAGCCATACTTGTAATTTAAAACCTGTGATTGCAGGAATTAAATTAGTCCATAAGGTGTGTGTCACTGTGTGGTCAATACCGACACCAGTGTATAAGGACTTTCACCATAGATCTGCAAAAAATTTGAAAAAATGAAAAAAATTATAGTACAGAATCACCTGTATCGGGGAGTTCCTGAGCAGAGAACAAATGATCTCATGCGGGTTTAATCATATGCGTGCCTTGGACAGAAAAAGTCCTCTCGGATGCTTTTTCCAGTATATCTTGCTAAGACCCGGCACTGAATAAGGGACGGTAATTTGCTCCGGTGCCTCCGCATACACCATAGCAGGGTGGAATATAGATACCTTGTAACTGGTGCGGCACTCAGAGAACTTGCAGTTAAGGAAGGGGGAGGGGGACATGGAGACATACATGCGGCGGCCAGAGGTGGGTTGGCACACTGGTGACTGGAGGAACGGGAACATGGAGACATACATACTGTGGCCTGGTTTGACATACAGTGACTGGGGGGACTGTGGAAACATGGACAAGGGGACAAAAGGGGACTCGGCGAGACAGCCAGCCATACATTGCATGGTAAGGGAGAAGAGGCAGGGGTGCTAAGTGCATCATGCCAGAGCTCTGCTGCATGAGACCAAAAGGCTGCTGTACTCTGCAGGGGAGCTTAATGCAGAATGAAAGGGAGAAAGAGAGCGCATCGGATAGAGAGAGGTAAATGGAGGGGGAACACAGGATCGATAAAAGGAGATGAAGAGTAAGAGAGCGCAAGGGTGGGGAAGAGTTGTGGGGTGGAGGCAGGGGACAGAGGAGAGAGGGGGGAAAGGGAGATGGAGGGTGTTTGGGGTGGGGACAGAGAAATAGAGAAGGGGGAGCGCAGGGGGAGGGAGAGGGAGAGAGAGAGAGGGGGGGTGGGGGGAGCAAAGAAGAGTGAAAAAGAGGAGAGGGAGATGGAGCACAGATGGAGAAAAAGAGAGGTGAGAGAGTGAGTGAGGGAGATGGAGAGACACTGGGGTGGGTGAGAGAAAATTAGGCAGTGGGAGAGAGAGAAAAAAGAGGGTCATTACTGGGGGGGAGGAGGGAGAACCAGTCTGTGACAGGCATCTCGTACATTCTAATTTACCATATCTGCACTGCCCCCCCCCCCCAACCCCACTCACACCGGCATAACTTGGTCTGTCTCCTGCCCCGTACAGTAAAAAAGATGTTAACCTTTTAATGTTGTCGCCAGGTATTCTCCTCAGCTGCTGCCGCCTCTCCTGTTCTCTCCCCCCTCTGGCGGGGCCGCTTCTGCCATGTCATCTGTTTCTCCCCGCTCCAGGCCGCTGCTGTCGCGTATTCAGTTCCCTCCCCCCTCACTTAGGGCTCCTGCCACTGTGATTGCGTCTTCTGTCTCCCTGCTCAGGGCCACTGCCACTTCTTCTGCTACCCCATTCACTGCCGCATCCGCTGCCCCCACTGGGATGACTGCTCCCCACCACTGCCGGAAAAAAATAAATCAGTTCTCTGAGAGGACATCTCACCCCGTACTGACAGCGGAGTGAATCGGGTCTCCAGCTCCAAAAGTGGAAAGTTCTGCTGCCCTCCCTGCTGGCTGAAAGCATCTTTATGAAAAAGGCCTACATCCAATCAGGCCCGATCGGATCCCGATATACAGTTGTGCTCATAAGTGTACATACCCTAGCAGAATTTGTGATTTTCTGGCCATTTGTCAGAGAATATGAATGATAACTCACAAACTTTTCTTTCACTCATGGTTAGTGGTTGGGTGAAGCCATTAGTTGTCAAACAACTGTGTTTACTCTTTTTAAATCATAATGACAACAGGAAATGACCCTGATCAAAAGTTTACATACCTCAGTTCTTAATACCGTGTATTACCCCCTTTAACATCAATGACAGCTTGAAGTCTTTTGTGGTAGTTGAGGATGAGGCTTTATATTTTCTCAGATGGTAAAGCTGCCCATTCTTCTTGGCAAAAAGCCTCCAGTTCCTGTAAATTCTTGGACTGTCTTGCATGAACTGCATCCTTGAGATCTACCCAGAGTGGCTCAATGATATTGAGGTGAGGAGACTGAGATGGCCACTCCAGAACCTTCACTTTATTCTGCTTTAGCCAATGACAGGTCAACTTGGCCTTTGGCCCTTTTTTTGGATCATTGTCATGTTGTAACGTCCAATTACGTCCCATGTGCAGCTTCCAGGCTGATGAGTGCAAATTTTCCTCCTGCATTCATCTTGCCATCAATTTTGACCAAGTTTCCAGTGCCTTTGTAGGTCACACATCGCCAAAACATCAGCGATCCACCACTGTGTTTCACAGTAGAAATAGTGTACCTTTCATCATAGGTCTTGTTGACTCCTCTACAAATGTAATGTTTATGGTTGTGGACAAGAACTTCAATTTTGGTCTCATCACTCCAAATGACTTTGTTCCAGAAGTTTTGAGGCTTGTCTCTGTGCTGTTTGGAGTTTTGTAAGCAGGATGCTTTGTGGCATTTGTGTAGTAATGGCTTTCTTCTGGCGACTTGACCATGCAGCCCATTTTTCTTCAAATGCCTCCTTATTGTGCATTTGAAACAACCACACCACTTTTTTTCAGAGAGTTCTGTATTTCAGCTGAAATTATCTGTGGATTTTTATTTGCATTCCAAACTATTTTCCTGGTAGTTGTGACAGAAACTTTTGTTGGTCCACCTGAACTTGATTTGGTTTCCACAGAATCACTAATTTTCCATTTCTTAATTAGAGATTGAACACTGCTGATTGGCATTCTCAATTGCTGGGATATCTTTTTATATCCATTTCCTGCACATTAGTGCAGCACTGAATGAAAGATGCAAGGGTCTTTCAGGAGACCAGAAACTCACTGACCTTTTAAACACACACTGATTATAGGCAAACAGATCACAGGTGAGGATGGTTACCTTTAGTAGCCATTCAAACCCGTTTGTGTCAACTTGTGTGCATGTTATCAGGGTATGTAAACTTTTGAGCAGGGTCATTTGGGTAGTTTCTGTTGTCAATATGATTTAAAAGTTGTTTGACAATAAACGGCTTCACCCAACCACTAACCATGAGTGAAAGAAAAGTTTTTGACTTATCATTCATATTCTCTGACAAATGGCCAGAAACTCACAAATTCTGCTAGGGTATGTAAGCTTATGAGAACAAATATATATATATATATATATATATATATATATATACAAACTTGTGCTCATAAGCTGTATAGTGTGCCCACCCAATGCAACCTCCCTTTTTGTACTGTATGTAAATTTGTATCTATGTTTTATAGGAGTGCAGATTCATATTGATAATAATTAACTGTGGGTTCTTTGAGTAAAATCAAGTTGTGTGCAGACTCAACACGCTTCCTTTGCAATTGTAAAATAATATCTAAGAAATTCAATGCTCATGACCTTAAATTCACATTTCCCTGACTTTGCATACAAATTATTTTCTTTTAACGCCTCCAACAAAATGTTAGTCTGATGAGAGTGTTGCCTATTATATAAGATGCAGTGTCATCTTAATAGTGAACTATTATTTGCAAAGAAAAAAAATCTAATTAACATTCATAAAATGCTAAATTGTATAGCTTGTTGGACAATTTTATGTGTACGCTAACTTCAAGATTTTGTCAAAGGCCATTTTCCATTATTCCTTTATTTTTATTTTAATCAGGCTCTAACACCTTAATGGTGCATACACACGGGCATTTATCGCTGGCAATATGGTCGCTGAGTGACCATATTGTCAGCGATGGGAGTGTGCACCGGCGATAAATTGCCGGGTGCGTGCTCCCATTTTTAGCCCCCTTATGATCGCTGGTCGCAGGAGCTTGCTCCTACAACCAGCTGATTCCCTCTGTGGCTCCCCCAGCAGAGGTTCCCTTTCATCAGCGACTATCTCTGGTCGCTGATGAAAAGGAGACACTGAGCAATATATTGATCAGCAATATATAGCTAGCAATATATTGCTGAGCAATATATCGCCCCCCATGTCTACACAGCTTAAGAGATCATTGTTACAAAAGAGAGAGACACTTCTGACCAAAGAATGCAGAAATTAAAGGTACAGTACAGTATATGATATTTGTATTATAATGCTATATTGCGTGAATAGACATGTGCACAATCTTATGAAGGTATTTTGATTCATTTCTTTGCTAACTTATGTAATTTCATAAGTAGGATTCCAAATGTATAAAGACTAGTTGAATGTGTGTATCCAACTGCTGTTGCCCATACATGCAATAGAAACAATAGTGTAAATTTGCTATGAACTGTTAAAGTGACATTAAAGCAAGTGAAGACAAAAATTATGATCCAATTAAATAGAAGACAGAATTGTCATAGTAATGCTGGTAACCCACTAGCAAAATGCTATACATTTGTACACATAGTTTGCATGCAGTATCTACTATGTGGGAAATGTACTGGCCATATTTAATTGCTTTTTGGGATTCCCCAAAAAACATATGGCACTAACATTTTTACATTCATTTGAACAGGCATTTCCAGTAAGTTCTTCCCAGTTGTCAAGAGTCAATTTGAAACTTGGTGTTCCCCTCCTTTGCCTTCAAAGTGGGGTGTGGTGTGATGGCCGGTGGGTCAGATTCAGCCATCTGTAGCCATCTGAGTCAGTGTTCATTGGTGGGTCCCATCTCACAGCAACAGTGGTGTGTGCATTGTGGCTTGCTGCAATGCAGGTGGAGTGGTACAAGGCAGGAGCTGTCCTTTCCCTTATTGCAGGTGTTAGCAGAGCTCCTGGCATAGAGCCAAATAACTATACAGCGGCAGCAGCATGTGCGCTACAAAGCTCCATTGAAAGAGCTGCGGTCACATTTGGATTCTTCTATGGACATAGATGCAGCTGTACATATGGGCACCCCTTTAGTACTAGAAACCCAGTGGCAGGCATCTCCACTGCCTCTGGGATTTACTCCCCTGATTACTATCATTGGTCCTCAAGGCATAATAACATTGCATTATTTTGCAATAACCAGGCTTCAGCGCAGTTGGTTAAATTAAAATAAGTGGGGTACCAATTAAATCACCTGTGTTCAAGCATGGATATCTTTAAAACCTGGACTGCTAGTTTGCTTTGAGGACTGAGGTTGGGAATGTCTGATATATAGTGTGTCTGATCATGTTATTGGGGCTTTTGTATTTTGTCACTGTAACACAGTATACTGCAGGCACAGTATAATATTTTCCAATGATAGAGCTCCAGCAGCCCAGGAATGCTGAGGGTAAAATAGCAGCTATATTTCTGCTTATGCAGCAACACATTTGGGACTTATACTGAATTAATTCTAGAGCTCCCCCCAGGTAGTGGCTGTAATGAACCTTGTGCAATACTCTAGATGTCATTATACCAAGGCTTTAGACTTAAACATTTTATAAGAATGTGAAAGAGAATATCATTGGAAGATAAACACAGAAATAGTGTCTGTATTATTATCTACAATTTTAGATATTTGGAAAAAAAAGTTTGTACATTTCATTACAAAGGACCAAGTTTTCTAAAAGAAAAGTGAATGACTGGCATATAATGTTAAGTGCTCCACTCAAGCTATGACATTATTAAATCATTTTCTAAGCCCTTTATTACTAAAATGAAATAAAAAGGAACAGCTGGATAATGTTCTATTAGCAGTATTGCAGCTTTTAATCACATAATAGGGTTAATAAGAAACAAAATATTAAAAAGATCAATTAAGTAATTTAGGTAAATACCAATTAAACCAGGAAGGAAAATCAACATAATTATATGTTTTGTAACCTAAAGGGTAGAAGAGCATGACCAGTATAATTATTGTATAAATAACATATTGAAATTAAATTGTTTGTTTTCTATTTACAAATAACTTTTACTTTGGAAATTAGGCATAGCGCTGTCTGACATAAAGCTGTGTACCTGCTGGTGTTTAAACACTGCGCCTTTCTCAATAGTGTCATTACCTTTGGTGACACCTGGTGCAGCAAAAGGGCATGTCCTCCCAGGTATAGTGTGTGGCCTTATGACAGGAAACCCCATTTTCACCACTCTGGAACTTCCTCGGCCAATCTGCAGCCACCCATTCATATGAATGTTTTTTTTTTTTTTATTATTATTTTCCCAGGCCCCGGCTGCAACTCCCTGGGAGTGTTGCGTGTGATAAATTGCATGTGATTTATCACATATAAAAATGGCACTTAAAGTGCCAAATCTTCAGTGAGCCACGACGTAGAGCTGCTGTGGGGAGCTCCTTGTAAATTGGGTCCGACTTGTCCTTAGTGTTTAGGTGCCTTAAGATTGAAAGAGAATTTTGTATAGCCCTACTTTCTGAATATCAAATTATATGCAAGAATCTCATTAGCTTATAAAAGGGCAAAGAAGGGCAATCGTGGGTATTTTATAAAAGCTAACTCTGACATGTGATGCTAGGTTATACAGGATCTGTGAATGGATTTTATTACCAAGAATGCCAACTACATAACTATAGAGGTATCCTTCCTATTTTCAGGTATTGGATATAAAAGTGCGAGGGCACACAGATTGAAGGCCAGATGTACTTTAAAAGTGATAAAATGGAGATTGATAAACCACCAACCAATCAGCTGCTAACTGTGATGTCATAGGCTATCAAAATGACAGGTAAGAGTTGATTGCCTGTATATTTATCACTCTCTATTTTTTTAAGGCTTAGTACATCTTGCCCTCTGAGAGAGTAAAACCATTATTGATATTGAGAAGTTTTAATTTGCTGCCTGTAATAGGACACACATATTAGGGTTTAGTTAAATACACAAATTTTATAACATATCATAAATCTATTTAAAGAATCCTTTTAAAATTAGTTTCCAGTGTAATAAGAATTTCACTGGATTTCCTTTTTTTTATTCAAGCACACATGTTATATGTTTCCCAACCTTGGTCCACAAGGCACACTAAGGGGTACATTTACTAAGATGGAAGTTCTATTGAAGATGCTATGTTGCCCAAAGCAACCAATCAGATTCTTGTAGAAGGTTCTAATTATATAATAAGTAGAATCTGTTTGGTTGCTATGGAAACATTGCATCTTCAATAGATCTCCCATCTTAGTAAATTTAACCCATAGCACCTGTATGTGTATCAGCGTATGCTTATCTGAAGCAGAATACATACCAGAATGGTCCAGCAATCTTGCAATGGGCCAACTCAGTGTAAAAATATGTCATGCTTGTATACACATTGAACAAGTCTTCATATGACAGACAGCACAATGTATCATTACCGTACAGATGTAGCGCCCCTTGTACTTGCTCACTGCCTGCCAGGACCTCCCCTCTGGCAAGCGCCAGCGGACAGGGATGCCATTAAACTGGGACATGCGTGCGTCTCACATGCACACACTAACTGGTCTCTCTGCGGCGGGGCAGCGGGTCCCTGCCCATCTCCTCTTCAGGGAGACAGGCAGGGTTAGGGGGGGGGGTGGTGGTGAGGGGGACCAGCGGCAGAGGGGACCCAGGGTGAGCTCCATTGCCACGGGGCGTGCAACCTTCTTCGTGTACCCCCTGGCGGGAGCTGGCAGCTGGCGGGGGCTGGCGAAAGTTTCCCAGCAAAGATGAAGATAGATTCATCTGTATTAATCTTAGCAAACAGTATTATACATTACAGGGCCTATTATTATGTGCAGCAAATCAGATGGGAAGAATCTATCACACAATTTATGAAATGATAAATTGGCCGTAACTGGATTACACATAACTTTATTCTGTTTGATGGTTGGTGCAACCAGTTGTGGATTGCAAGAATGGCCAATATATCATATAGTGTGTGGCCTGATTAGGAATCTATTACAATTCTTAAAGTGGCAGCTCTCTCTCAACAGTAAGTTCATTACCAGATAATACATGTTTCTTACTTTGTTTTTTTATACCATTTCCTTTAACTTTGTCACATGCCGCCGCGGCCGGACACGGCGGGCACAGTAGAGGGCCAATGGCAGCAATTCCCTTGCTATAATGGGGATCTGCCTAGGCTCCTCTGAGTCCGTGCAAAGAAGACTTCCTACTGAGCACTTCCTGGATCTCTCCTCACCAGTATAGTGCCTGAGCACCTGCCTGACTCCTTCCTCCTCGCTGGCTCCTGAATTTCACTTAAGCCTCTCCTGCAGTGTTCACCACCAGTTTGTCTGCCGCCATCAATCCCTGGGCCTCGTGGGACCTCTCAGTAACCCTCCAGTTAACTACCTCCTCCATCTCCACCCAGAACTTCTCACTCCCTATTACAAGAGATCATCTCACCGTGAGTTACGTCTTCAGCTACTACCTTCCTTCAAGTCCTGTTTGATCCTGCAGAGTACTGCCTATTTATTTCCTTTTGCAGACTTGCCATTTAAGTTTTTCTTCTAGCGAGTGCTATTGTTTTAGTTCCTTATTTCCTTGTCAAAGAAGTATTTGATCTCAGCTTTGTTTATGAGTAATTTCATTAAACCTGCCCAAACCCGCTGCTTCTTGTCTGCCCTCCGTCAATGAACATCACATGATCCCATCAATATCTTCATCTGTGACAAACTTTTCCCATTTTTTTCTTCTCTTTCTTTACAGTTACCTATACTATATCCATTTTTTTAAAGGTACTTCTAAATTTGCATTGTTTACTTCCCCCCCCCCCCCACCACCACCACCACATGCCTATATACCCAAACACACTAGGGTCGTAAGATACAAGGGGACATTTTTTTGTGATCTCTTTTTGGGAACCCCTAAATAGTTTCCAATTGGTATGAAAGTGGGATTGCCAAAATATTGGTGAAAAATTGGATGCTTCCTTTGAATCTTTGATAATCGCTTCATTAGTTGGCTCAAAATGACCAGTGATGCTTCTGATTGGGTTACACTTTTTTTATTGGAAATAACTAAGGGTGTTCAGCCAATGGCTGACAATGACTGACAATTACTGCCAGTCACTGACTATGTAAGCTTATTACAGTACCAGTCCGTACTGAAATGACGCTGTGCTGATTCTATATTAAATGTCTGTGCAGCACAACTTTCAGCTGCATCAGACAAGAGGGGAAAGCATATCCCTCCCACAGCATAAAGGAAGGACATGCAGTTGCCGGGGAGGGGAAGTGGACAGATTCTAGGGAACACAAAGAACAGTGAAGAGAGTAGACAGTGGAAACATATGTTATTAGTTCTTTTGTGCAACCATAAAATACAGCAGTATCAAGGCAGAGCTGCCCTCTGTGCTAATCCAAAAAGTCACTAGTACAAGGATCACGCTTAAAAAAAGTTTTTGGTTCCGTAAAAAAAGTGTGCAGTAACTTTGAAATGTCTTTGTGTTTAAAAAACAAAAATTATCAATGAAACTTGATAGGACAATATATCCTATGAGGCCATGGACCCTGGTAGTGAAGCCATACCCCTTTTCATGGGAGCACATGCAGTAGGCATGCGCACATGCACCTTTCACAGCAATATACACCCCAATTTCAATATAATGTTATAATTTTCTTCTGGATCCACAAATGGGTGTATTGAAGCACAATTCAGTAATTCCTCTTTTTCTTTTTGCAAAAAAAACAAACAAAAAGAAACAGTTTTATTCACAAGTTTACATGCATTTAGTACCAGTCTTATTGATCCTATAAATCTTTTTTAGTAAGTATGATACCGTCAGCTACAGAGTGCAAGTTCCTGAAAGGTTTATATAATAATAATATATGTTATCTTAAAAATTGCAGTTGACTGCTTATCTGTAGAAAGTGATCATGCAGAGATATCTTTTATCAAGAACAAAAATGAGAAATAATCCTAGATGATTTATCTCTACATGACAATTTATTTTAAATATGGCCACGCCAAAGGCATTTTGAATTCTATTTTGAATGGGAATTTTTATTTTTTTTAAACAAAGTACCGATTAAATGGAAGCAATGATAATGGGTCTGATTCAGACCTGTTAACAAGGCTGCAACAATTGCAGATGGGCAAAACTATGCTGCACTGCAGGTGGGTCAGATATAATATGTGCAGAGAGAGTTAGATTTGGGGGAGTTATTTTGTTTCTGTGCAGGGTAAATATTGGCTGATTTATTCTTACCCTGCTATTTAGATTTCACTTTGAACACACCCCACCCAAATCTAACTCTCTGCACATGTCACATCTGCCCCACCTGCATTGCAGCAGCTGCCACTAGGAATTTTGGGGCCCGGGACTGATTTTTAGTCCATTTTTTTCAATATATTTTTTATCATTGTTAACAACATCCAAAAATCATGGAATTGGAGCCTGTTATTTCTACAGTATCATTAACTTCAATAACATTGATGTCTAATCATTAAAACTTAATTTTGTACAGCTCACAGCTCCCAATAATGTTTGTCAATTTAGGTCAAATACTGGCGGTCTAGACTAAGCAATAGAACAGTGGCATAAACACACAACAGGTATTTCTGTTGAAAATGTGTTACAAATGTGTAATGTATTATTAGAGCAATAACCAATAAAAAATTTTGTCTATACAAAAATGACGGTAACTAATGCCCTAAATCCCTTCAAAAGTACAGTCCATAATGAAAAGAAAAGTGATGCAAGGTGGAATTATGGAATTTTCCTTACATGACCAGATGCCATAATGTTGTTCATTCTGGTGCACTGAGCTGGCTCATCCTCATCACCAGTAGGTCTCTTGGAAAAGCTAAGTTTTTCCTGGCAGAAGCCCTTGCATGAGAAATGGTAGTAGGAAATGCCATGTGTCATGTGCCACATGGGCTGATAACTGACCTATCAGTTAGCAAGAAAGACATTATGTATGCCTCAAACCTAGGGATAGGTAGAGTTGACAACCCTTTGATCCTGGCTTAATTAATAAAGAACTTGATCTACAAGTATAACATACTTGGCAGAATTGCTTTGTTTTTTCTCTCCTTCAGTTTATATAGTTTCTTTTCCAGTGGTTTGATTAAGAGAATCATCTGACTGAGACTAGCTGGAGAAAATTTTCTATAATTCTTGTTCAATAAAAATTGCATTCTCGGCCGGTAAATGCATTTCGGTGATTTACTGCTACTGTTTTCTTCATGCAAACAATAGTGGTTGTTGTGAATCAATTGGCGCACCTTAACACACGCCTTAACTGTTCCCTTAACAGAAATTTCAACACCAGGTGTGATATATGGAATAAAGTACATAGACCTGATGTATCAGGAAACTCTTGTTAGAGAGCAACTGTGGTTTTCTGAAATGATAAGAATTGGTCTTTGTCCCTCCACAGGGATAGCAGACCACACGACACAATAATTGTGCAGCACCTTTAGTAAAAGTATAAAGGTTTTAATACAGACTTGCACTTACAGTTTGGTGACAAGTATAAAATGTATAAAAACAGTCCCACTGGCAAGCTCCAGTCCTGGACCAATCTCCCTCGGAACTCCTGCAGGTTGTCCGGTCGGCAGATGATGGTATAGAAGTCCTCGGAGGACGGTGTACATCTGAAGGGACAGGCTGATACACTTAACGCGTTTCGAGCGAAAGCTCTTTGTCAGAAGTGTACCATTAGACTAATGACGACATCTATCGGCCGCCAGACTGATTTCTCTGTTTGCGTTCCAAATTGCGGTCCATACGTCCGTATATCTGGAAATAGTCACTTTACCTACTAGTGGCTATAAGGGGTTGTCGATTACCGTCCAATACCATAAATATACAGTATATTTAATAATCTACAAATAAAACATAATAAAATCAACAGAAAGCACAATGAATTAGAAACAGTTTACAATCCTTAAAAATATACGTTCCTAGTAGTTATTTTCTCAAGCCAGATATGGGTTAACAGACCATGATGAGACGTGAAACATAAAAAGAAAATAAACAAAATTACAATAAATCTTTGTGTAAGTGTCTCTTAATATAAACCCCCTATCGGGTGGTGTCATTAATATGCAAGACGAATTTGATTCCGCGGGGCGTACCAAAACTCACCTTGGATTGTGATGGTACTCCTCTTATCAAGGTTTCTTTTGGTGTGGCCTCGGGGAAATCAACTTCTAAACATCGATGAAGGTTTTCCACATATAGGAAAATGACACGATGGACTTGCACGTGTTCCAAAAAAAGAAGGAAAAACAGTGTCTAGAACTGTGATGTGACCTTATATGATTAAGGAAGTGGGTAGCTAGACAAAAATAGTGTATTTTGACAGCATACCTCACTTACATGTGAAATAGTTGAGAAACATATATAAAGGTTTCTTTAGTGTTGAAAAGAAGCGGGCGTACCCCTACTCACGGTGTGGACTGTGATTTTCAAACCTATCAAGGTTTCTTTATGTATGTCTTTTTCTCTTTAAATGTGAGTGAGTGACCTCAGGGAGTGTCTCCACGGATTCTGATAACTCCCGTCCCCAGCAGATATAAAATATAAAAAATATATGTCTCAATGCAATGGTTTAAATATATATAAGCCCACGTGCTTGAGGCCCAACTTCAGGAGGGCGTACCTTACTCACCCCTTTTAATAGAGGGCAGAAAGCCTGTAGCGTTTTCTTTTTAAATTCTGCTGGATAATTTCCACCAAAGAAGGCCAGGGAACCAATTTTTGATAAAATGGTATTCTACCAGAATTTTTAATCCATACAAAAAGTTTTTACAAAAATCCCATAGATGACATAGGGACAAAGAATTCCAAAAAAAGTCCAAAAAATTCCAAAAACAAAAGAAGACAAAATATAAAACTTGAATAAAAACAATACATACATCCGAAAGTGTGGCTGTTCACTCTCCTCTGACAGGATCTACGCGTTTCAGTCAGGATGACCTTTATCAAGATGTGTCAGAGCAGAGTGAGAAGCCTGCATTTATGTGATGAACAGCCAATGAGACAAAAGCAGGAAGTGACATATCCGATTATTTCATATATTCTGTTCGTCCTAGATAATGCTCAAAATACATATATCAATGCTGGTGTGTACCGATATAGAAACAAACATTAATAAAAAACATTTAAAATTTACATATTTAAAGTGCCAAAATAGTGTCCACATCGTATATTATGTCCGTCGCCATGGGAACCCATTCATAACATCCGGTCACGGACTTCAGAGATGGAGACAGGGAGATGGTTTATGTGGATAAAAATAGGCCCTCCTGTGTATATACCAGATGAATATTGACATCCAGTCGGGAGGGTGCCGGTAAGTACAGGCGATCGTTGGTCCGAGGCATCGGTAGGGAAACCAGGAAGTCCCGCTAGCGTGTGGGAGCCGGAAGTGCGGCTCTCTCATTGGTGTGCGTTGGAACGCACAACGCGCGTCAATGATGCAAAGTGGTGAGAGGGCAGGAGGAGGAAGTGCTGCTGGCACGCAAAGCCGGAAGAGAGGCTCTCATATTGGTGGGTGTTGGAACGCACAGCGTGCATCACTGTGGTAGGAGGGCGGGAAACTGGATGGAACGCGCCCTTGGAGGAATGGAACGCACGCCACAGGATGTGCTGAGAAAGAGTCAGCTCCTAATAGGGTGCTGTGCGATGGAGTTTCATGTACCGCATATAGGACACCAGACTCGCCCCGAATGCATTGGGAGCCCAGATGGTATCGAGCTCCCATGCGCCCATGAATAGGTTCGCATAACTCGGGGCGAATCTGGTGCCCATCGCGGTACCGGTCCTCTGTAAATAAAATTCCTCATTGAACAGAAAATAATTATTTTGTAAAATGAACTGGATGCCCTCTATTATGAATTCCTGAAGGGGGACCGATTTTTTCGATCCTTCCAGGAACCTTTTAACACCCTCCACACCGTCAGCATGATTGATGACGGTGTAGAGGGAGCCGACATCCGCTGTAACCAGTAAATCACCATTATTCCATTTGATGGAGGATATACCTTTTATAAAATCTCCCGTATCTTTAAGGTGGGACTTGTTGAGAAGCACAAGTGGCTGCAGATGGTAGTCCACAAACATAGACAGATTACCAGTCAAAGAATCTACCCCTGAGATGATTGGTCGTCCCGGAGGATCGACCAATCATTTGTGTACTTTGGGTAAAATGTACATTACGGGGGTTAGAGGAGTTTCATTAATTAGAAACTGTGCCTCTACCTTGTTAATAATTTCATTTTCCAAGGCTTTATTAATCAATATTTTAAACTTGGGGAGGGTAGTGGTGGTTGGCTCATTTCTCAGTTTTTTGTAAGTATTAGTATCTTCTAATTGTCGCATGACCTCTGCCTTGTAATTTGACGTATTGAGAACCACCACTCCCCCCCCTTGTCTGCCGGTTTAATGACCAATTCTTTATTTTCCCTCAAGGAACGTATGGCATCTTTCTCCTTCTTAGTAAGGTTGGAGTGTGACCTATTTATGTCTATAGTTTTGGCCTCCTCCAGGACCATCTCCCTGTCTCCATCTCTGAAGTCCGTGACCGGATGTTATGAATGGGTTCCCATGGCGACGGACATAATATACGATGTGGACACTATTTTGGCACTTTAAATATGTCAATTTTAAATGTTTTTATTAATGTTTGTTTCTATATCGGTACACACCAGCATTGATATATGTATTTTGAGCATTATCTAGGAAGAACAGAATATACGAAATAATCGGATATGTCACCTCCTGCTTTTGTCTCATTGGCTGTTCATCACATAAATGCAGGCTTCTCTGCTCTGACACATCTTGATAAAGGTCATCCTGACTGAAACGCGTAGATCCTGTCAGAGGAGAGTGAACAGCCACACTTTCGGATGTATGTATTGTTTTTATTCAAGTTTTATATTTTGTCTTCTTTTGTTTTTGGAATTTTTTGGACTTTTTTTGGAATTCTTTGTCCCTATGTCATCTATGGGATTTTTGTAAAAACTTTTTGTATGGATTAAAAACTTTGGTAGAATACCATTTTATCAAAAATTGGTTCCCTGGCCTTCTTTGGTGGAAATTATCCAGCAGAATTTAAAAAGAAAACGCTACGGGCTTTCTGCCCCCTATTAAAAGGGGTGAGTAAGGTACGCCCTCCTGAAGTTGGGCCTCAAGCACATGGGCTTATATATATTTAAACCATTGCATTGAGACATATATTTTTTATATTTTATATCTGCTGGGGACTGGAGTTATCAGAATCCGTGGAGACACTCCCTGAGGTCACTCACTCACATTTAAAGAGAAAAAGACATACATAAAGAAACCTTGATAGGTTTGAAAATCACAGTCCACACCGTGAGTAGGGGTACGCCCGCTTCTTTTCAACACTAAAGAAACCTTTATATATGTTTCTCAACTATTTCACATGTAAGTGAGGTATGCTGTCAAAATACACTATTTTTGTCTAGCTACCCACTTCCTTAATCATATAAGGTCACATCACAGTTCTAGACACTGTTTTTCCTTCTTTTTTTGGAACACGTGCAAGTCCATCGTGTCATTTTCCTATATGTGGAAAACCTTCATCGATGTTTAGAAGTTGATTTCCCCGAGGCCACACCAAAAGAAACCTTGATAAGAGGAGTACCATCACAATCCAACGTGAGTTTTGGTACGCCCCGCGGAATCAAATTCGTCTTGCATATTAATGACACCACCCGATAGGGGGTTTATATTAAGAGACACTTACACAAAGATTTATTGTAATTTTGTTTATTTTCTTTTTATGTTTCACGTCTCATCATGGTCTGTTAACCCATATCCGGCTTGAGAAAATAACTCCGCCCTGAAAAGGAAGGAATTCAAACTCATACTCTCAAGTATCTCCACTTTTGCGCCTTTTTTATCTATATCCCATTTTCTTCCAAATGTCTATATTGTTGAAGTAAGGGTGTATCTTCAGGGATTGTGATTTTTTGGGCAGCACTGCGCCACGTATTTCCTGTCATCTTTTTGTACATTACGTTCCTAGTAGTACCTATTCTAGGAAGCATTTGAGCTCAAAGTCACTATTTAAGCCGGATGGAGACAATGTCTTTAAATTAAAAATCCACCTCATCTCCTGTTGAGATAGCCGTTTTTCAATGTCACGGCTTCTAGTTTTCAGTAGAATCATTTGAATGCCCCCAAATTTTACAATGTTGCATTCTTTGCAATTATGGTTCTTAAAAAAATGGGCAGATAGGGCGTGGGTTGTTAAGCCCTTTCTGATATTGTATATATGCTCTGCTAGGCGGGTTTTTAAATTTCTCGTAGTCTTGCATATATATATAAAAGCTTACAAGAGCTTTCAATTGCATATACTATATTTTTAGTATTGCATGTTATGAATTCATTAATTTTATATATTTTTTCATTGACTTTGAACTCTTACATCTTCCCATAGGTACCCTTTACAGTTTTACACATTAAACATGCACCACACCTATAAAAAACTTTAGAGCATATACTTTGTCTCCTAAGTGGCTCTACAAAACCAGGTTGATTTGCCATGTAATTGATTGCTGCTTTAAAAAACATGGGGAAACTCTCCCAAAATCTCTCACTTTCTGAAACTCTCACCCTATTACATTTGGCCCCTGTTGTGTGATAGATGATTCTGCTGATGCTATATTTTGTCCTACTTGTGTTTTAATTTAATATAGTATATACTTTGGAGATAGTGCCGTGCCGAGATAGTGTGTTTTAATTTAACTTAAATTTTTCTTTCCCATTATGGTCAACCTGTGAAATTAAGCTGGAAAAAAAATCATGATTTAAGGTTGAGGTTTGTGTTGTTTGTGAATTGATATACTGTATGTGCAGATTAGCAGCTACATTTATGTGCAATGTGTGTCCCCGCACCCTGGATAAGATAGTAGAAAGGGTGTGAAAGGGTGTGATTATTGTGACCTAGCAACATGACATGTAAAGTACAAGACACATCTTAACAATTTAGAATCATTGCCCCTAAAAGCATTGATGGATGTTAATAGAGAAATGGCCAGGACAGGCCAAACAGATTTTAATCCAAACCAGGGCTTCAATCATGTTTGTTAACACATCAGTGAGGTTAGAGGACATGATGGTATAGATGCATAATGACATATGGGTTATTTTAGCTTACAGGTGAGAGTTGACACATGTCGACTACTGTTAAATGTTACCAGTACTGTGTTAACAGGATAAACACAGTTATGTTATAAGGTTGTACATGTAGTAATGGGGCAAAATAAGGCACATGGCTTGAAACATAGATATTAGTTGATTTAATGTAACTTTTCAAATAAATGTTTGGCCTCCATTTGCGCCCTGCAATGACTGAATGGGTTAATGCATGAAATCTCAGTAGAGGAATGAGGTACTTAAAGTAAATTGACCAGAGGAGTGGGTTAGTATGGTGTTCAGCTGAAAGTAGTTTTGGTGTGCTGTGTACTAATTGCCCCACCGAACGCGGTGCACATGAACTACTGCCCTCCGAGACAAAAAAGCTACTTGTTTGATCTGAAGATTTTGGGAGTGTTAAGTGGCGGCCGCTCGGTGAGCGGTCCGCGGGAACGCCTTGCACTTTTGGGCCACACCCATGTGTACGCCCCGATTTATGCCCACTTTTTTTCCACTTTGAAACCGTACCCATAGATAGGCCCACATTACGCCCATTTTGTCTGAGAGTGTTCGGTGGACATTTTTTTGTGTAGCGATCCATCCAAATGCAGAATGCCACCGTTGCACATGTGCATTGCGTAGTGTATGCATGTGCACTCTGCAGGAATACGCAATCCAAACAAATGTGTACCTGTCTGACTCAATCAGAATAAGGGCCATAATTTTCTTGGTTTGTTTATGTTTTTGCTTTGTTTTTGTTTTACAGATGGAGCCCCTGCTATCCTTGGCCGGGGCTTGCCATACCCTCCCCACTGGCAAGCGCTGGCGGCAGGGGCTTCACTGAACTGGGACGCGTGTGCATCTGACATGCACGCGCGTCCCAGTCTCTCGGCGGAAACGCTGCATGTCCCTGCCCGTCTCCGCTTCAGGGAGACGGGCAGGGTTAGGGGGCGGTAGGGGCGGCGATGGCAACGGGCGGCGATGGCAACGGTCGGCGATGGCGGGGGAGGCGGTGGGGACCGGAGGAAGGCTCCGTTTCCCAGGGGGCGCGCGCGAGCGTCTCGTGCACGCGCGCCCCCTGGCGGGGCTGGCATGATGGCGGGGCTGGCGTTAGAAGCACCAGCCCTGCAAAGATGAAGCCAGCCCCATCTGTAGCTTTTGTTATTTTTGGGTCTGATGTTCCTTCAAATGATAGCACCATTAATGCATCTAGTATATACATAGACGAACGCAGCTTACTAAGGGAAGAATACTCCCAAGAAAAGGTGTTACAAAATGTATTTTTTTTTGTAAGTTTATGAAATTCAATTACAATATAAACTTTCAAATTACACCGTATACGTCATTGATTTTTCATATGTAACAGCCCTAGGGCACATAACCATAAAAGACAGAGCGCAGCACTATACCCCAACATATATCTATACCAATGGACCAGTCACTAGTAAGTGTAGCAGCTAGCCTGAGAGTTCCAGTGCACAGGTACAACAAACAATTACTTTGTGCTAATCAAGTTCGCTACCATATCACAATATGAGTCTTTTTTTACATACAGTATATGGATGCAGGAGCCCAAAGTACCATAACCTCTCCAACGCCTATAAGATGAGAGCGGCTCCATCTGTACAGTAAAAAGATGATTAATGAATCTGGCAAGAATTATGTCTTATGGTTAACAGAAAGCAATGTCATAAACAGTGCATGGTTTCATAAAATAAGAAAATTGCTATAGTCATTTAGTTAAATGAAGTTATTTGCAAAGCATTCAAAATGAAATGTAATGTATATTATAGTAGTTTATGTAATATATGAGTTTTTTTTTATTTTTAGTAAAAAATATTCTGTATTTAATCCCTATGAAGTAATCAGACATTTTACTTAGGGGCTGATTTAGCAAGGCTCGCTACACAGTGGTCATTTGCTGCTTGGCAAGCCCATAAAGGCCCTTCTGAACACCTGCCCCGCCCCTCTACATCAGTTTCATGCAAGGGGATGTTGTTAGGAGCTGCACGGGCGGCGCCTGCGCTCGCCCGGCAGTCTCTACTTACTGTGTCCCGGCGGTTGCCAGGTTACCGGGACGCCGTCGCGTCACCAGCCGAATACTTCCGGCGGACGGAGACGGGCGCCCGGCAGCTATGATACAACCCCTTCCTCCCCTGCCGCAGCGGTTGCCTAGGCGACGGGGGACGCCTGGCGGCCGCAGGGAGGAAGGGGTGCACATGACGCCGCACGCAGCGGCAGGACAGCAGATTGGCGCCTTATTTAAACTGCCTGGCCGGCTCACTCAGACGCCGGCTATAGTTCTTGATTGAGCGTCTTGAGTGTTCCCGGTTCCAGGCTCTTGCACAGCGTTTTCTCCTGTCTCCAGTGGCCTGGTCCTAGCTGCCTCCAGGATCCCTGTCATCTCCTGGTTGCAGATCCCGGCGGTACTCCTCTTGGCTGCCTACCCTTCTTGTTCAGATAAGTTGGGAATTCCCCACTCTCATTTTCCTTGCTTTTGATTATTCATTATTGTGTCAGCGTTCTGTGTATTGTTACACCTGTCAGTATTTCTTATTGGGTCCATCTTGTGTATTGTTACACCTGTCAGTATTTCTTATTGGGTCCATCTTGTGTATTGTTACACCTGTCAGTATTGTTTATTGTGTCAGCTATTGTGTATTGTTACACCCGCTGGCAACAGCATTTGCCTAGGGGGTTCCTGCCTAGGGTGTTATCCACTTGCACCCTCCTTCGTAGGGCAGGGTAGTCCTCGCCTATCATTGTTCAGTTAGTTTTCCCCTTGTTCACCTCTGGCCTTGGCGGCTGCGTTGTCTCTAGTAAGACCAGGTGGCATCGGGGTGGGAGCCTGACTAACGGGCTCCCACGAACGCGGCTATTATTGGTGAAGGTTAGCTTTGCACGCATCCGCCAACTCCACTAGGTGACAACGGAGTTAGGGTCGGCGAGGTCTCCCGTATCCCTAACAGATGTACATCCCTTGCATGCGGCCGAAGGAGAGAGAAGTTATTTGATGATCACCGACTATCAAATGATTTCTCTCCCCTTCTGAAATAACATTCAGTGTAAACTGACTTTTATTTCTGGCCGAGTCCACTGAAGAGGGGCGGGAGCTGACAACATGTGAAATGAGCCACCCCTGCTCCCAGGTATCAGCCCACCTGTGCTGCCAGGGGTACACCAGGCATTTTCATGGGGACATTCATAAAACGCCCTGCTCCAGCCCCTGCCCGCTCCCCTCCCTCCTCTGCCCATGCAATCATACAGTGGCCCTGCACATGCACAAATAATCACAACATTGGTCCCTGGTGCAAACACGCCAGGGGCAAATTAAACAGGAATCGGGCCCTAACTGAGATAAAAACTTTAACAGCAAATGTTTTATTTTCTTTCCTAATACACAGTGAGATTTATACCGTAAGATGACAGTTGATGACATTTTTTTAACATTCTGGTATCACTAAGGTTAAAATTAATAAAACATTCATGTTTATGGTCTGCCTGAATTTTAGACATTTATTACATATTCAGATAGAATTAGCTATTCAAGTCATTTTTATTTTGTAAAAAAGGGTTGATTGGAAATGTTCAGCAGGAGAAAATGTCAGTATAGAATTTTAAAAAGGTGATCTATGGAAGCAGAATGAAATTATTTTCTGTGATGGTATAATTATACTGCTTGTTGTAAGAAATAATACTTCTATTCATCATTTGATTTAGAAAAAAAGGTATGTCTAAAAACCTTTAATAATATGACTGCCTCTGTAAAATAATTAGTGGACCTTATCTACAATAGCTGTTACCATAGTTAGCATTTGAAGTCAGAATATTAAGGTTATAAACTCAATAGAAGGCAATTGTGTTAAAGAATCTGAGCCAGAGTAAGGGGGGGGGGGGGGGGGCATAAGGAGTAAGCACTAGGGGCCCACTGGAGCAGTACTTTTCTTCTAGTGCAGGCCCAACTCACACAGGTGCATTGCTGCAGTCATGGGATTCAGAGCAGGCACTACTGCTATGCTGGACCATCAATCACACACTGCCACCAATGGGCTGTACTGATGATGTCTCTGCTCCCTCCCTCTAAAGCTGAAACTCCACCCCTTCTGTTCCACAAAGCCTGACCTTTTTTATGTTTTCGCTTCTCCTCATCTCTCTAGCCCTCCTTCTCCTATGATGTGCATCTCACTGGTACTTCTTTGCTAATTCTTGCTGGTAAGGCCAGTATCTGTATATGGGGAAATGCATACTAATGCACTGCGGGGATAATAATGTTATATGTGGGGAAGATATATTACTGCTATGTGGGTGGGGGGGGGGTGAAGTTATTATATGGGGGTATATTTCTACTATCTACATATTGGGGGTGTAGTGATAATATGGGGAGGTATATTACAATTACAACTGGCATACATATGATGTCCCCGCAGTGGGTATGATGGCAGCCAAAAGAATGACCCTGGCATTCCAAAATGGAGAGTCCCAAAAGGGGCCCCATAATTAACTAATCTCTCTCCCCCTACTTCCCCTGCTTGCAGCCTTAACCTTAACTTTCCCTCCTGCAGCCTGACCCTAAGTAGTGCCTAACCGAAATACCCAGCCTCATGAGAAACCAACACCCCCACCTTGCAGTCTAAAGGCGTGTACACACTTTGATTTGGTGGCCATTGGTATTGGCGAAGTGCCAGCATCTGCATTGAGCAGCATGGCCCTCATTCCGAGTTAGTAGACAAAGACTGTGCTGTGCAAACCCTGTGTGGGAATGCCTCCAGCAAGTATCAGACTTGCCAAGGCGTTTGCATGAGTAGGGGAGGAAGAGGGGGTGGGCAGGGACCAGAGTAGGGTAACGGCTAGTGTTTTTTATGGGTGACCTCATGAAAATGCTGGGTGTTCCCCTGGGAGGGGGGGGCGATGCCTGCCGGGTATGGGCGGCTGACATCACATGGCATCAGCACCAGTTCCTTCTCAAGTGGACTGATTTTTATCAAATGATTTCTCTCCCCTTCAGATGCATGCGAGGGAATGTGTTCTCGGACACATCCCCTCACATGTTACTGATGCTGGTGCAGAGGGGCAGGGCATTCAGTTGGGTGATGGGTGGCATTTACCTGCCTGCTAAGCAGTAAAAGAGCACTGCATAGCGAGCCAACATGAATTAGGCCCTATGTGCTATGTGATTTTAACTATATAGTAAAAATAGATATTGCAAAATTGCACCGTATGTACACAGCATAACACTTACCCCCTTCTAAGTGCCTAACTTAACCCCCTCCCTGCAGACTACCATTAAAATCCCCCCATCACAGCTTAGCCCTATTCCCCCCCCCCCCCCCCCCCCAGTACTGACACTGCCATTCAAAAGTTTGGGGTCACAAATGTATTTATTTTTTTTAAATGAAAACTGACTTTAATTCAAGACATTGGCAACATTAATAATGATTTTTATTTGAAATGATAATTTTGTCCTTCAAACCATTTTTTCATCAAAGAATGTTCCTTTTGGAGCAATTACAGCATTGCAGACCTTTGGCATTCCAGCTGTTAATTTGTTGAAGTAATCAGAAGAAATTTCACCCCATGCTTCTTGAAGCACCTCCCACAGCTCAATGGGTTTGAGATCTGGTAACTGCATTGGCCACTCCATTACAGACAGAATACCAGCTGCCTGCTTCTTCTCTAAATAGTTCTTGCATAATTTGGAGGTGTGATTTGGGTCATTGTCCTGTTGAAAGAGAAAATTGGCGCTGTCCACAGGGTATGGCAGGGTGCTGCAAAATGATGGCCTTCCTTATTACCTTATCCTTTTTACCTTCTACAAATCTCCCACTTTATCAGCACCAAAGCAGCCACAGACCATCACATTACCTCCACCATGCTTGACTGATGGTGTCAGGCACTCTTCCACATCTTTTCCCTCATTCTGTGTCTCAGAAATGTTCTTCTGTGTTATCCAAACACCTCAAACTTCGATTTGTCTGTCCAAACACTTTTTCCAATATTTCTCTTACCAATGTCTGTGTTCTTTTGCCCATAGTCATATTTTCCTTTTATTGGCCAGTTTCAGATATGGCTTTTTCTTTGGCACTCGTAGACGTTGACACTGGCATTTTACAAGTACTGTACAATTTAATGAAGCTGCCAGCTGAGGACCTGTGAGGCCTCTATTTCTCAAAGTAGAGACTCTAATGCGCTTGTTTTCTTGCTCAGTTGTGCAATGGGGCCTCCCATTTCTCTTTCTACTTGTACTGTTTACACCATTGTAGGAAATGTTCAGTATCTTGGCAATTTCTCGCATGGAATAGCCTTCATTTTGAAGAACAAGAATACTGTCATGTTTCACATGAAAGTTCTCTTTTTCTGACCATTTTGAGAGTATAATTGAACACACAAATGATACTCAGCTAGCTCAAAGGAACGACAGTGTTATAGCTTATTTAACAAGCAAACTAGTTTTCAGCTGTGCTAACATAATTGCATGAGGGTGTAATCACCCATTAACCTTTTATTGTGATTAGCAAACACAATGTACCATGCTGAAAATGGGAAATGGTTGCTGGAAATAGGCCTATATACACTTATGTAAATATTCCTTTAAATTCCTTTAAAAACCAGACATTTGAAGTATAGTCATTTACCACATTAACCCCCAATGCGTGCGCCACTGGGATGACGCCACTGACGTCAAACCTGTATTTAATCGTTTAGTATAATCTGTCAAACAGTGACTGTCAGAATATATATAAACTGTACATAGGGTTACCTCATTTTTGTTGAGAGATTCCCAGACAGAGGCCCGCCCCTTGACCCATCACATTAACCTGCCCCCAGCCCCAACCATTGACCCATTTTATTTTATTTTTAAACATTTTCTTTAATTCTATTCTTGATTTTGCACACTGTAATGCCACTTACATGTTGCGTCACACACGTAATGCCCATTACACATGCCACACACATAATGCTCCTTACACATTACGTCACACACCACGATACCAATTACACATTATGCCAGGGCTTAACAATTTTTTTTTAAATCTAGGTGCCAGGATGAATCTGTAGGAGCCAGTCAAACTAAAAACAGGTTTGCACCTAAGGTGCGCATCAAAAATGTACACTGTAATGCCTATTACGCGTCACACACCCATTACATATTGCACAACATGCCATAAGGCACACACCATAATGCCCATTACACATGCCATAATGCACATTACATGTTACACCAAACACTGTAATGCCCATTACACGTTATACCAAACACTGTAATGCCCATTACATGTTATGACATGCACTGTCCTCGGCGCTCGGCTCTTGACTCACCAAGACTGTCTGTTTCACTCAGATGAGACTAGACTAGACAATAACTGAACAAGCGCCAAGCAGCCAATTGGAGACTCATACTCCAGCTGAGCCGGCCCACCTCCTGCGGCATCATACTAGTACTGGTGGTTGTCAGCACCGGGCAGACACTGCCACGCAGTCTGACAAACAGTGACCTGCCATACTCATATGCATGGCGGACAGGGGCCCACTGCAACCAGCTCCACTTGCCAGATGTGGCCCATGGGTCACAGGTTGAAGACCCTTGGTATAGAGCAATTATCACAAGCTTCTCCAATTTCCACATTCAATGCTGATGTATTGGCAGCTTAAGATACCACAATGGGCAAACAGGAATGGGTCATTTGATCAACATATATTAGGTCGACATGCATTGGGTCAACCACTGAAGGTCAACATGCCTTCTGTCGACAGGTTTGGAAGGTCAACACAAGCATTAGATCGACAATGGCTAGGTCATCAGTCAAAAGGTCAACATGACTTTTTCATGTTTTTCACGGCCGACACGGACACCGTCAAAGTGGACCGTGTACCCTCGCATAGCGCGCTGCACTTGCCATGCTTCAGGCACACGCACAGCACACTGTTCTATCCTCCCTCCATGCTCTAGTCGATAGGGCATAAAATAGCACATGGCTGAAAAAAATCATGTCAACCTTTTGACTGTGGACCTAGCCATTGTCAACATAATGCTTGTTCCATAATGCTTCCAACCCTGTTAACCTTAGCTATGTTGACGTTTTTCATGTGTTGACCTAAGCCATTTCGACCTTCAGTGGTTGACCCATTATGTGTCAACCTAACGACTGTATATCGGTCAAGGACATCTGACATTTGTTCCAGTTAAGAGTAAATGCTGATATTCAGAAACTCATTATCTTTTTTTTTTATTTTATACTAATTTCTGCTTTTTATAAATGCAATGTAAATGCAATATGTAGCGCAATATGATGAAATAATCACTTTTTTGTGGCATTATTTATTGGATTTTTTTAATCATGTAAAACTGCAAAATATAATTTTGGATTCGTATTGTTGTATTTATGTTTAGACTGCAGAATGTTACGAATACAATGTAGTAGATTCAAAAATTATTAATATATAAGAAAATGAATCCATTTAGGTTTTTTTAATAGGTTATACTTCAGTGATGTCTTAATGAGCATAATTTTCAATTACAGTAGATGAAGTTTTTATTTCTGGCAGGTACAGTATATGAATTCTGAGGTCACAATCTGCTGAACAAAATAACCATTTTTCCCTGCACTTGAATAAGGACAGCCATTTACCCTCATCACAGCGCCAACCCTCTGGCTGTGAGATCTGAAAGAGGTAATTAACTGTCTACGAGAATAAAATCACAGTAGACAAGAGAAGTACAAGAAAAGATGCTGATTAGCTAAATGAATGGCAGGAGGAATGTGACTATTATTGTACAAAGCACTGCAACCACCTGTGGAATTAAAAGGGTTTCTGTGCATTTGGTTTGTTTGACATGTCTAAATGATACATTATGAACACAGCTATTATTGGTGAAAATGTACTAAGGATTACAAATGAATGGTAAGAAAAAAATCTAACATGTCCATTTTGTACAACTTTGTATTTTTTAGGTATAATTATGAAATAATGCCTATATTCAGTGTGTGACAGCAGATGTGTCTGTAAAAGAAATGAAATGTTACAGTGTTTCCAAGGAAAGAAACTCTGCAATCTTGGTGCAGCCTATGTTACAACTAATACCCTCTTACACCAAAAATCCCAGATCTGACCCAGCATTTGGGACAAGGATCTGGGATTTACCCCATTTAGACTGTGTGTGTGTATATATACTATAAATTTGTGTGAAGGCTGTGTGTCTGCATAATGTGTGTGTGTGTCAATTGTGTATGCTATGTGTGTTCCGGTGTTACTATGGCAACCCAGATGTGGCCGCAATGCTGGAGCTAACTTTGGTCTGGTCAGGCCACCGTCTGGCTTTGACATCAGACCAGGAAATGTGTGGGCGGTGGCAGGGTATTTCAGGGAGGCTTTTGCTGCTAACAGATGCTGCTAATATTTCCCGCTGTCACTTAGATGTCAGAAATGTCTGTAGTCAGTCAGCCTTACCCTGTGTGATTATTCCTGTGTGATTAAATAGCCAGCCTCAGGGGCGGATTTAGGGATGAGGGCGCCCCTAGACACAACAATAATGTTTACTAAGTAGGACAGTTTACAGGGGCAGTATCTGCATGTCCTATCCATTTACACTCTATTTAAGATGGAATATGGTACAGTACAGTGGATATTTTGCAGTTATTGGTACATTTTGGGCTGACAGTACTATCACAGGCATCCAAGTGCCGCCACCAAACATGTGCCGCCCCTAGGCACGTGCCTTACGTGCCTAATGGGAAATTCGGCTCTGGCCAGTCTGTAATTAGTTGAAATCCTGTCTAGTCAGGCAGTTAGCAGTATTAAGGTGTGTACACACAGGGGCGATATTGGCTGAAATCGCTACCAATATGGTCGCTGATCGACCATATTGCCAGTGATATGGAGTGCTGCGTGCTCCCGTGTGAAGTCCCTTATGGTCGCTGGTCGCAGGAGCATGCTCCTACGACCAGCGGCTTCCCCCGGCACTGTGCAGGAGGTCAGCGCTGGGGAGATCAGCGGCAGAAGGGCTCCCTCCCTTCGCATCCCTCCCCCCTTCCAAGTGACTGCAGCAGCGTCTGCTGCTGCTCCTCCCTCACTCCTCCCTTCACCTTTAGAGAAGCAATTTGTGAGACTTTAGTCAGTTAGTCAGCCAGTTTATCTGTGTGATAATTGTTAAGCTGTGTACACTTGGTGCGATTTGGTCGCTGAGCAATTTTGGCTTAAAATCGCTCAGCAATATATTGCTCAGTGTACTGACAATATCTCTCAGCAATATATTGCTCACTAATTTTTCATCAGCAACAAGCGATTTTGGCTAAAAATTGCAAGCCATTCTGTCTTATTCTGTCTATACTTCATTTTGACTAGAAATCGCCGGTCACTGGTGCACAGTGCATTGTGCACCAGTGACCAGCAATTTTTAGACATAATCGGAGGAGCATACTCCTGCGACCAGCGACCATGAAGGGCTGGCAGCGGGAGCGAGCTCCTGGCGATTTATCTCCCACAGTACAGGAAATCACTGGCAATATGGTCTCTCAGTGACCATTTTGCCAGCGATATGTACTGAAATCACCACCGTCTGTACACAGCTTTAGACTAATCCTGCTAGTCTGCTCTCTGGGCCTTAATCTAGTTCACTCTTTCTGACAAAATACTTATTAGATGGACAAAACCAGGTGCACTGCAGGTGGAGCAGATGTTACTCATGCAGACAGAATTAGATTTGGGTGGGGTTTTACTTAAAAGTGAGATCTACAGTACATTGCAGTGTAAAAAGAAAGCAGCCAGTATTTACCCTGCACAGAGAGAAAATGACTCACCCAAATCTAATTCTTTCTGCACATTTTACATCTACCCCACTGCAGTGCACATGGTTTTGTCCTTCTAAGGAGGATTTTGTCAGAAAGAGTGAACTAGAATAAGGCCCTCTGAGAGGGATTTCCAGCCTGAGACTAGAACAATAAATTGTAACAGCTGCACAGAGTTCCAGCCTTTACCTGTATGTGAGCTTTGAAGTGGTACAGATGGAGCCGGGCTCCCTCCTGCTGGTGAATCGCCAGAATGTCACCGCTGGCGATCCGCCAGCAGCCCGGCTCTCCATCTGACGCGCGTGCTTCATCAGTTTACGTGCGGCTGGGCGACGGGAACCTGTCCGTCTCCGCTTCAGAGAGACGGACAGGGTTGGGGGGGGGGGGGTGCGGGGAGGCAGTGTGGACCCCGGGTGACCGCCGACAAGCTGACGGGGACCCGGGGGAAGCCGTCGGAAGGGGACGCATGCGCATCTCGTGCGCGCACGTCCCCTTTCGCAGATACAGGTGGCGGGGATGGCGGCTGGCATCGCCATCCCCTGCAAAGAAGAGACCCGCTCCATCTGTATGTTCTCCCTGCCTAGTGTCAATACAGGTAAGCCTGCAGCTGAGTGATTCAGTGGAGCCGATGGTTCTGCCAACACAGTCGGTTCTGGTACTTCCAGTCAGTCTCATCAAATCTGATAACACACTACTCCATCTGGTGTGTTCCAGACAACTGATTTTCACGGGAACCTGGCAACTGTTTGCACATCATAGCTAAACTGAACATGTGTTATTTTCCTTTGTTAAAGCTCAACTGCCATGTCCTTATGGCTTTTAAAGGTGAGACCATCCCAAACACAGCACCTGAATTAGTATTAAAGGGACAGCTGTCACAGGTTTCAGGAAAATAACACATGTTCATCTTAGCTATGATGTGCAAACAGTTGCCAGGTTCCCATGAAAATCAGTTGTTAGTGTAGGACTTGCAGTGAAATGGGGTCCCTTGGCGATGGGCTGCAAGCTTAAATGCATTGATCAATTCATGAGCTAAAACCCCATTATTTATTGAATTGATTATTTGAATGTTAAGGTGAGTTAGTTTGTTGTAGTGAGTGCTGGGCCCCCTGTGTTTGTATTTACTAAAGTGTATGGTCACCCCATCCTGGGAAGTGGGTGCTGTTTGCACCCCATTCTTAGGAATGGCGAGTGTGTTGGTACTTCTGTATCTATCTATCTATCTATCTATCTATCTATCTATCTATCTATCTATCTATCTATCTATCTATCTATCTATCTATCTATATATATATATACACACATTGAAGCTTAGTGGCACTTACACTATATATCATACACACCTATCCATTCTATCCCTATCCAGTAGATAGAGAAAAGCATGGAAGTAGGGAGCAGAGAGAGAAATGTAGGGGGATGATAGAGAGATGTCGGGAGGGGGTGGAGAGATTTCGGGGTGGTAGAGAGTGGGGAGAGACACACAGGGCAGTAGGGATGTTGTGGTGAGACTCAGGGTGGTGGGTAGGAGATTGTACGATGCAGGGCGGCACAGAGGGGGTAGAGAGATGGGTCATGGCACGGAGGGGGTAGAGAGACACAGGGCGGCACAGAGGGGGTAGAGAGATGGGTCATGGCACGGAGGGGGTAGAGAGACACAGGGCGGCACAGAGGGGGTAGAGAGATGGGTAATAGCACAGAGGGGGAAGAGAGACGCAGGGCGGCACAGAGGGGGTAGAGAGATGGGTAATGGCACAGAAGGGGTAGACACAGACTTAGGGAGGGGGTAGAGTGATGCAAACACAGGGTCTGACAAATGACCCCTCATGGGATGTGGCAATTTGCACTGGCACAGCAATGTCACTTTAGCTGTGTTGCAGAGCAGACATCACCCTCTGCAGCCAATACTACTACAAACAGAATATAACAAAGTATAGCTCACCAGTGGACCACTTGGCACTCCTGCTCCCTCCTGGGTTAAGCTGCTGCTGGCCTGAAGGCTGTGCATGTGAGCTATGGGTGCCGGTGGCAGAACAGACTGCAGCTGGGACATAATAAACAGGCAGCTCATGGGTTGCTGGGCGACTCACAGCAGAGCAGAGCAGCAACTACAAGGCACTCCCAGTAGACCCCGATGGCCCTTGCTCCCCTAAGCACCCATGGGGTCTGCAAGTTGCCACAGGGGGGGGGGTTGTGCAAGGGCTTAGCGACCCTGCTCTGAGATCCGATCAGGGGGGGGCGGCGGGTGGAGGTGGGCCACGGACCTACTCTGAGGACAGCCGGGCTCTCTGCCCGGCTGTCACTTCTCCCTGGTTGGCAGCGAGCAGGCGGGGGAGAGATCAGGGGAGCAGGCTGCACGGCTCTTGTGCCAATTGATGTCCTGGTGTCTGGAGCTTGTGCTCTGCCCTCCCTACGCCTCTGATCAGATTCACTACTTAAACCATCCTCCGTATTGTTACGAGATCAGTAATATCACCTACATCTCTTAACCATAACTCTAGGTACATAATTTGTGTGTCATCTTTTATGTATTGTTACGTGTGGCCAGTTGTGAGTAAAAAAAACTTGTCTCATCTGTGCAGGTTACAGTACTGTATCTGTCAAACCAGCAAGCTCCCTGCTAACAGCCGGTTGTCTGTGTGCATGTATACAATTTGTGTGTATGTGTGTGTCAGCAGTCTTTATGTATTCTGTATGTATGTAGGCTGTGTGTATGTATACTGTGTGTGTGTCTCCTGTATGTATGTGTACTATGTGTTTGTGTGTTGGCTTTGTGTATGTGTACTACAGTATTTGTTGGCGGTGTATGTCTACTAGGTGTCTGTGGGTATATGTATTCCATATGTATTCCATATGTGTGTGTGTGTGTGTGTTAGCCGTGTATATGTATACTATTGGAAGGGTAGCCAAGTGTCCCAGACCTCTATGTATGTATGCTTTGTATGTATGTTTGTATGTATGCTGTGTGTATATGTATGTACAGATGTATGTATGTATGTATGTATGTATGTATGTATGCAGGGCTATTTTTCAGCAGGTTCCAGCAGGAACTGAGGCCCTTATTCTAGTTCACTCTTTCTGACAAAATATTTCTTAGATGGACAAAACCATGTGCACTGCAGGTGAGACAGGTGTTACTTGTGCAGAGATAATTAGATTTGGGTGGGGTTTTACACCTGCCTCACCTGCAGTGCACATGGTTTTGTCCATCTATGAAATATTTTGTCAGAAAGAGTGAACTAGAATAAGGGCCTCTGTTCCTGCTGGAGCCTGCTGAAAAATAGCCCTGTATGTATGTATGTATGTATGTATGTATGTATGCATACACACACAAACCTAATGACTGGTGACCAACTTGCAATGGAAACAATGAACTGTTGGTAGATCTTGAGGACAGATTTGGCCACCCCTGGTTTAGGGCAATCGTCACAAAATTGTCAAATAGCTGAAATCCATTGCTGATGTATGGCCAACTTTACTTAGAGCAAAACTTAGAGTCTTAGCATAATTTAATCTTAACACAAAGCTCCTGCTTTTACTTATTTAACACTTTTTAACATTTAAATGTTTCACTAGTGTGAGTTTTGGGGGTAGTTGTAACCTAAATTTGAACCTTTTGGGGCCCATTCACCAGTGGGGTGATCCTCTATTCCATTGACCCGCTGGCACCTCCATCTTGCCGACTGGATTAGCTGATCGTTGGGCAGTGATGATCGTGAGATCAGGGATATTTTTCATGTTAAAAAAAGTTCTGATTCCACTATCCCCACTGGGGTATATTAAGCATCAATATCCCACAATGGTCAGGGGATTGCGGAGTTTCCTTATTAAGAGCTTATGTATGGGCCCCATTATGGTTAGATACCCACCAGATGCCATCACCAGGTCTCAAGCCCATATTGTGGGTCAAAAAATCTGATAAGCATCTTTATTATAATTGTTCTGATTAATAGTGCTTAGCAGAGATACATACGGCTAATAAGTGGCAGGGATACCAGTAATCAGAATATAGACATAAGGAATCCCGACAGGGGTCAGCTAAGTATAGTAACCTTCCACTTACCCACTAACCCTTACCTGTACGCAGCCTAACTGTAATCCTCCCAGTAGTGCCTATACCTACTCTCCAAGCTCACAGCGAAACCCTAACCCTTCCTTTCTAAGTGACTGCCCCTAACACTCCATTCCTACAGCATAAATCTGCCTATCCCCTAAATCCTTCTAAGTCCTCCTAAATCTCTTGCTAATGCCTAAACCTAAATCCCCATTCCCTAGGGTAAACCTAACCCACCCCATACTCGGCATCTCTGCAGTCTGGATTTCAGTTCCAGCATCCTCATTGATGTCAGCATTCTGGTGCCAGTCTCTTGGCATTAGTCTGTCATGCCAGCATAAGTACAGTATTGTGAATGCTGTTATTCCCACTGCTGTGATGCTGAAGCATCCCACTTAGTACTATAGACTGTGCATCTGCCTTTTCACTTGTTTCTGATTATACACAGGTTTAAATGACATACACTTTGGATCCAAAAGTTAATTTCAATCTGTCTCAATGCAAACACATTTCATGCATGTCAGCCTGTGGTTCATTTTTGCAAGACAAAGTTGACATAGACACAGCTCCTGTGGCCATGTACAAATGGAGCACCTCTTATTCAGTGCCAGTGCTCACCAGATCCCCTATGCTGTCACTCAGTGGCAGGGAGCAGAAACCCTGCCCGTCTCAGCTTCAAGGAGATGGGCAGAGTTAGGGGGGTGCAGGGAAGTGGCAGGTACTGGTGGACAGTGACGGTGAAGCTCCATCAGAATAGGGTGCATGAGCATCTTGTGCACACGCGTCCACTTCTGGTGGATGGCGGGGACTGGAGGAGGCTGGATGATGACAGCTGGCGATTCTTTTGCCAGCCCCCTGCTGAATGAGAGGTGCCACATCTGTACATTTACTTATTCTTTTATGAGCAGTAGGAAATTTGACTTGTGTGGTTATTTAGCATTTACACTACACGGTATACCCACATCCCCCAAATAAATTTCATGTGGAATAAAGTGTTTATTTTATACTAACATTAAAACATTAAAAAGTACACTATGGTACACTGGTATATATGAGGTTAAGTAACATTATTATGACCACTATCTAATAGCCAGAATAATCACCAAATGCAGTATGGACAGCATCTAGACCAGTGATGGCTAACCTTGACACTCCAGCTGTTGTTGAACTATGCATCCCAGAATGCCCTGCAACAGTTTCAGCATGGTCAAATAGCAAAACTGTAGCAGGGCATGCTGGGATATGTAGTTCTACAACAGCTGGAGTGTCAAGGTTAGCCATCACTGATCCAGACAGACTGGGAGAGACTCAGTAAGATGCTTATAGTTTGGCACCGGTACAGTATATGGAGCCATGCTGACTGCAATCCATCCTTCAACATGGTGTAGGATCCATATAATGAAAATGACAATTGGGGTGGTCCTGCAGATGCTCAATTGTGTTATAATTGTGAGAATTAGGGGGCCAGGGAAGTACTTGGAAGTCTTGGTTGTGTATTTCTAGCCATGTGACATGTCACATTGTCTTGCTGGAAGATCCCATCTGCCCCATGGAAGACAATCAAGATGTATGGGTGTACATTATCTGCATGAATAGATTTATAACCAAGCTATTTTAAAGTATTTCCACATGAATGAGTGGGCCAACAGAATGCCACAAAAACATCATATTGCTGTCACCACCAACTAGTGTTCTTACAGCAATGGTTGCAGGGTGTTTGTTCTCTGATGATGTATCTGCTCTTTCTTACCTGACACACCAACATCCATCCAAGTAATGAAGCAGAAAAAGTTATTAATCAGAGAAGGATTCACCAATCAGCAGAGGTCCAGTGCCATGCAAATTGAGGCCTTTTCCACCGGGCACCTTTGTTAGCATAGGTGCAGTGTCCAATACATTTGCTTGGAAGCCCCATAAGCAGCCGGATTTGTTGAACTGTCATTGAAGACAAATCAGGTTCATTTTGATGGTGAGCTGCTTAATTCACTGCAGTGTGTTGTATAGCCCTCATGCACCTTCATAGATGATGTTGACCTCTCACATCAGTGGCACATGGTGCTCCACAGTTTCCAACGATGGTCATTCACAGAGGTGCCATTTGTCCAGCCATGATACACTTTCACCACATCTGTCAGACTGTGATGTTTTATAAATACTGCCACCCTTGCAACAAAAGCTGAAAATCATCCCTTTTTGCAACTCAAATAGATCACAAATTTTATCCAAGGCAACAACAAGTGATATGTGTGCAAATAACCCATTGCACAACATATATACCTGTTCTGACCTCATTACACGTATGGAGTGTGTAACTATTCAGACAGCTTAACCACGCCCATCTTCTCTTAATGCACACTGAAACTTCTGGAACTTTAAACTTTTATTGATACAGACTGAAATGATTGTCCATATAATGTAGCTGTAATTATCCAGGGTACATCAATGTACATGTACAAGAGATCATGGGTACACAATATATGTTCTTCTTGTTATTGTGTGTGTGAGTGTGTGGTAAGAAGATATAAGCCTGTAGGGGTAAGCAGACCTGTAGTAACACAGCTTCTCAGCATATCAGCATAGATTAACTGAAGCTGTAAGTACAATGGAGGATTTCACCCTTTGACCTGTCACATGGCAAAAGGCAGCTAGACATGGGCAAATGAACATAGATCTACAGTACATAGAATAAAGTAGACTTAAGCAGTAGAGTGCAGAACATTACCTAATCACATAAATCAATGACAAGATAATATGATCTCTAATAATGCTGTGGATACAGTACACTCCCCGTCTGATATCTGTAGATATCACTATTAAACTTTTCACTATTAAACTTATGCAACACATAAGAAAACAGAAAAAAACGAATCACTGTAATACATGCATAACAATTACAGAAGATCCTGATGAGACATAAGAAGCACAGTCTCTGTAATTGGTCTGATGAATGTCTTAGCAGTTCCATCTTTAACTACTTTGACTGCTACTTTCCGGATCTTTCCATCTCCGCTGGGAAAGGTTTTGACAGTTAGTCCCATTGGCCACTCATTAGGACTGACCTGCTTGTCTTTAAGTAGTACAAGGTCTTTTTCTTGCAAGTTAGTGCAATTTGATTGCCATTTACAACGATTCTGCAGATTAGTCAGGTACTCACACTTCCAACGATTCCAAAAGGTATTGGCAAGACACTGCACCTGTTTCCATTGCCGTTTGTACAAGTCTTTATCAGTAAAGTTTCCAGATGGAATGGAAGACACGCCAGATTTTTGTGTAAGGAGTGTGGCTGGAGTCAAGATAACTGGCATCTCTGGATCGGTAGAAATTGGTACAAGAGGTCTTGCGTTGATGATACAGTAGCTGAAACTTCCGCTAAGAAAGTAGTCAACACCTCATGAGTTAATTGTTTAGAGTTGGCATCTAACAACATAGAATCGAGAATGTGATGAGAAGTTCCAATCATATGTTCCCAAACTCCACCCATGTGGGAAGAATGAGGAGGGTTGAACACCCAAGAACAACTTTGATCATGTAGATATCTTTCCACACTTGCATTGTCAACATTGTTTGTCTTCATGTCTAGCTCTCTAGATGCTCCCACAAAATTAGTTCCGCAGTCAGAACATAGTTGTTTTGCGGGTCCTCTGATTGAGAAAAACCTTCGTAGGGCATTTATGAAACTTGAAGTGTCCATAGACTCAATGACTTCAATATGAACAGCACGAATGCTCATGCAAGTAAACAAAACAGCCCATCGTTTGCTGTGTGCTTGACCACCTCGGGTTCAACGTGTAATGACTGTCCATGGCCCAAAGACATCTAATCCCACATACGTAAAAGAGGGTTCCATGGTAAGACGTTCAGCTGGTAAATCTGCTATTTTAGCAACACGTTCTTTGCGGAAGCGGATTAACACTCCCAGGACGTTGTTTGTAAGATCTGGTCCAGAGAGGAGAACATTGTTCAAAGAAGTACCTTGAAATGTAGCGCTTGAGTCAAATTCCACTCTTATCTGACCTGGCTTTCGTGGATGGTACACTCCGAAGATTGGTAGATACCAACATTGTTCGCCTTTGAGGAGTGGAGGAGCTTGTTCTGCATGGCCGTTGTCAAATATGTTTTTCATAAAGGCTATAAAATGTTCTTTCAATTCTGAATTCTTTTCCAAGTTACGCTTCAGTGAGTTGAATCTTGCGAGAACTTGTTCGTTATTGTTGGAAAGGCGACATCTAGATGAGCGAAATGGGAGTGGTGCAACCCAACTATTTGATTCATCTTTGAAGAATTCTGTATCCATAATTTTTAGAAATTCCTTGTCTTCAATTGAAGGTGCAATTTTATTGTCATCCTTTGTTGTCTGGAATACTGTATCACCAAGGCCTTCACCATCCCCTTTGCGTGCAGTAAGCTCTCTGTCAGTATGATTCCCTTGACCTTGTTCAGCTGTTCTGGGGAAACTCTCTTTTAAAAAGTAGTGTTTAGGGCATGGTTCAAATAGAGATACACAACCATGTTTAAGCACATTAGTTTTAAAGACATTGATGTTGTTTGGTCTGCGCTCCTTGTTGATGCAAATGTCACCCACTATCACCCATCCTAGGTCGAATCTTTGTGCATAGGGTGCATTATTAGGGCCGTTGCGATGCTGACGGACTTTGTGTACCCTCAGTATATCTCTTCCAAGCAGAAGAAGAATTTGTGCAGAATCATCCAATGGTGGGATTTGATCAGCAATACCTCTCAAGTGTGGGTAATGCCGTGCAACTTCAGGTGTAGGGATTTCACTCCTGTCATTTGGCAATTGATCACACTCAGTCAGTGTAGGAAGTGGAAGTTTTAGGCTTCCATCCACAGACTCTATTATGTAACCATTTGCGGTTCTTCCTAATGCTTCTTTTGTCCCAGCACATGTGCTTAGTGTGTATGGAGTAGGATTCTCACTTATGTTGAATAGGTCAAAGAACGCTGACTCCGCTAAGGATCTATTGCTTTGATCATCCAAAATGGCATACATTCTGATGGATGTTTCCGCATGTCCTTTGAGGTACACCTTGACCAGGCATATTTTTGAACAGGATCGATTGCTATTGCCTTCTTTGCACACCTCGGTACATGAAGATGTGACTAAAGTTTCCATGTTTTGTCCCTCCTTCTCCCCGCCGTTCTTTGACACAGGGCTGAGAGTATTGGCAGAATTTGGGTTAGGGGTGTCTGGGTGTAAAGCTGTTACATGTTTCTCACTGTTACACTCCCAACATTTAATTGCAGCCAGTGGCGTAACTATATATTTTGCGCCCCCCCGCCAAATTTTTTCGGCGCCCCCCCCCCCATTCTCATACCTGCCGGTCACTGTCTCCCTCAGTCACCGCTGCGCTGCTGCCCGGCCGCATCTGCGTCACTGTCCCGTCACTCGCTCCCGGCGCCGGCTCCTGCTGATAATGAAAAGTGACTCTTAGAAAATGGCTGCCAAAACTGTCTGCAATACGGGGGCAGCCATTTTCTAAGTGTCACTTTTCATTATCAGCAGGAGCCGGCGCCGGGAGCGAGTGACGGGCAGTGACCGCAGATCTGGCCGGGCAGCAGCGCAGCATGTAACTATAGCCCCGCAGCCCCCCAGGCGCCCATAGTTACTCTGCGCCTCCCCGCCATGGCGGGGGCTGCGGTGGCTTAGTTACGCCAGTGATTGCAGCTGTACAGTCACTAGAGAGGTGATTTGTAGAAGAGCAGCATCGGAAACAGATCCCAAAGTCTCTAAGTAAGATCTTTCTCTCTTCTAAAGGTTTTTCTCTGAAGGTACGACATTTCTTAAGAGGGTGTGGTTTCTTGTGTAGAGGGCATTGTCTATCTGGATCCTCTATTTTTCTGCCTACTGTGTAAGGAGAAGCCACCACTGTGTTCACCTCTGTCTTGTGTACTGAGATAGGTGTCCTGGAGTTATCGTACCTTTTTGTAGTTATTTCACCTTTTGGATAACTTGGACTGGCAGCAGTTTGAGAGTTAAAGGCAAAACTTGGGTAATTTTTTGTCTTTGCTAAACTTTGAATGAATTTTGAAAAGACAGAGAAGGGAGGAAAAGCCACTTGATTTTCTTCCTTGTACCTTGAGCCTTTGTAAGTCCATTTTTCTTGTATGCTATATGGAAGTTTCTCAACAATCGGTTTCACCCCTTGCGCAGTATCTAAATAGCTTAGTCCTGGTAAAAATGGATCAGTTTTAGCTGACTCTAATTCTAGCAACAGGTCTCCTAATTCTCGCAATTTCTGGTTATCTGTGTTGGAGATTTTGGGAAAGTTTCTAGCTTTGTTAAGAAGGGCTTCTACAATGACTGCTGGGTTACCATAACATTCTTCAAGTCTTTCCCATACCAGTTTCAGTCCTATTGAAGGATTATTCACATTGACTGACCTTAGTGTTTTCACGTGTTCTGAAGACTTGCTTCCTAGCCATTTTGCTAGAAGATCTAGTTCTTCACTTGCAGTGATGTTCAGGCCATTGACTAAGTTTTGAAAGCTGGCCCTCCACGATCTGTAGTTCTCTGGGCGGTCATCAACCTTTACAAGCCCTGTGCTAACTAGCTCACGGCGAACCATGAATTTAACAAAGTCTGACATTTCTGATTTAACACCCTGCGTATGATGTGGTGTATTTAGGATGTTGTGATTCAATGCATCACTCTGCCCAATCTGTCTGGTAGGTGAGGCGAATCTCTGTTGATCAGGTATTTGTAATCCATAAGTAGGTTTTTGCTCTTGAATGGGAAATGGCATACTGTTTTGCTGATTTATACTTGGTAAGTGATCCTGATGAGGTGCATTTGCTTGTGAAAGGCTATATAAATCAGTGTAATGGCTGCCAACTTGCCAGCCGGATTGTGCATTTAAAGGTTCAGCATTTACAACTGGTTCTTCACTGGTATAATTTAGCACATATTCTCTGGTGCGCTTATCAGGGTCTTCTGAGAGAATTTGGCTGCTTAGATCCTCTCTGCTGCCTTGTTCTATTGCTGCTTCAAGGGCCTCAGCCTGCGCAACAGCGGCCGCTGCTTCTTTCTCTTGACGCAGTGCATCTAAACTGGCTTCCAGGCGTGCTTTTTCTAATTTTAATGCAATCTCCATTTTTCCATAAGAGGCCCGTGCTTTTGCAGCATCAGCATCTGCACGTGCTTTTATGGCTGCAGCACTCATTGTGGACATGCTGGAATGCAATGATCGTGATTTTTTTGAATGGTGGCTGGATGAACTAGAGTATTGTGAGCGAACTTCTCTCAAACGGTCTAATCTAGTTTCTGCCTCTGTTACTGCATTACATATGAGACTGTCACGATCCTTATTAATGTCTCTCTGTATGTCACGTTCCATCAAGCTTTCTTCCACATTTGTTTTGGTTAAAAAAGTGGAATATTTCTCTGACTGCACTTTATAAGCTGCATAACTGGACCTGAGTTGATCTAAAGCATTATGGAGTTGTTCCTGAATGCTGCTTGCAGATGACAGATTAAGCATATCAGTTTCAGTTCTACCCCATGCTTTCTCTAGTCTTTCTTGGTATCCCTCTTTCTCACTGATGTATTTTTCCCTGGCCTTTTGAGACAGCTTAAGTGTACGTATAGGTTTAATGCCATCTTGGGCTTGCTGGGACTGAGATGGGATTTCATCATCTGCATTTGCTGCAGTTTCTGCATTAGAGTTATAGTCTGCCATGATGTGGCACTTGCAGCTTTGTGACTGATGATTATCAGGATATGTTATGTGCTGCACACACTTACTTGAGATCTGTATGAAGCTGACTGTGACACACACTCCTTAGATCCGATATCCACTGCATGTGTCGATTAATCCAGAGCAAACTTGTAGAAAGTTCTGGCTGTATGGATGTAGTCACTGGATCGTGGATCTGTAAATTGTGAGATGGAGGTTTCACCAGCCTGGCTGTGAGTCTGTAAGCTTGAGCCCGCAGAAAGGTTATCTTCTTACTGTTCTGACCCTCATTACACGTATGGAGTGTGTAACTATTCAGACAGCTTAACCAAGCCCATCTTCTCTTAATGCACAATGAAACTTCTGGAACTTTAAACTTTTATTGATACAGACTGAAATGATTGTCCATATAATGTAGCTGTAATTATCCAGGGTACATCAATGTACATGTACAAGAGATCATGGGTACACAATATATGTTCTCCTTGTTATTGTGTGTGTGAGTGTGTGGTAAGAAGATATAAGCCTGTAGGGGTAAGCAGACCTGTAGTAAAACAGCTTCTCAGCATCTCAGCATAGATTAACTGAAGCAGTAAGTAAAATGGAGGATTTCACCCTTTGACCTGTCACATGGCAAAAGGCAGCTAGACATGGGCAAATGAACATAGATCTACAGTACATAGAATAAAGTAGATTTAAGCAGTAGAGTGCAGAACATTACCTAATCACATAAATCAATGACAAGATAATATGATCTCTGATAATGCTGTGTATACAGTACAATACCCAACAAGCTTGTGCACAACACATGTCACATTGCATGGGCTACATGCTGCTGATGTCAAATGTAGGAGGTAATCACTTTCTCAAGGAATTTATATGCTGCAATTAAAAGACTTATATATATATATATATATATATAGTTTTTTTGTGTTTTATATATGAGTGTAAATATGAATAAAGCTTTAAACAGATGGAGCTGCACCTGGCGATAGGATCGCCATCTGCTGCCAGCACCTGCAAGCAAAAGAAAGGGGGAGCACGCGCATGAGACACTTGTGTGCAATGGCGTAACAATAGCACCGCAGCCCCTGCGGTCGCGGGGAGGCGCAGTGTAAGTGCGGGCACCAGGGGGCTGCAGTGCTATTGTAATGCCCCCCCCCATGCCCCGCAGCTTTACCTGTCAGTGCTGCGGTGGTCCCGGCTCCTGTCCTGACTTCATTCTAAGCCTATGGAGATGGACCATCATAAAATGTCCGCCCCCATATAGCAGACAGTTCTCTGAAACTGTCTGCTGTATGGGAGCGGACATTATGTGATGGTCCGATCTTCATATCAGAATGAAGCCAGGACGGGAGCCGGGACCACTGCAGCGCTGACAGACATGACAGTGGAGAGAAAAAGGTGAATCAGTTAGCAGTGGGATGCACTCCTAGTCCACAATCTAAAATTGATACCCAAAGATGGGTGTATATTTTATTAAATAACTTTATTTATATTTTTAAATTTTTATTATTAAACTTTTCAGTTAGCAGGTCATAATAATGTAGTGGTATTCTACAAATAATTCCACAATGATGTGAGACCTTTAGAAATAAGTAGCGAAAATATTAAAACAAAGTATAAAGATAAAGAGAAAAAGAAATATTGAAGATTAAAAAACACTCTGTGAATTAGTAGCCAATAGTGGTTGTCTGGTTACTGCTTATGATAACAAGTATGCTAGTAACTCTGTTTTATGCCTGGATTATTTGCTGTAATAATGAAGTTAGTATTCTTTCTGTCTGTTTTTGCGTTGATAATATTGTTCTTGTGTCAGTTATATTTGATAACTCAATAACTGTATATTGTTAACGTGTGTGCTATGATCTAAAATAAATCAGAAACGTGCATGTGAGGCAGTCCTCAGATTGGATCTACCTTAGCACCACTAATGATTGTTGCACAAGTAGGTGGTTTGGCATCCACATGGGGCGATTTAGAGATTCAATCCCCTAGGGTCTGGGTGGTACGTGCTTAAGGAATACACATATCAGGGCATACGACCACGTAATTTATTTACAGGACTCTCATTGTCTAGGTGGATTTGTGACCATGAATATATAAGGATGGGATCGTCCCTCACACAGTATTAGATGTTTAATATCTATTCGCAGCTTAGCGTATGTGTCGGGCGATCTATGTGTCAGATCTGGGTTGTTGCACTAGGTGCTGTTGCTCTGTGACCTTCTAGTCATATAGGATGATCCTGGAATTGGATTAATCCAGACAGATTATAGACCACACTTTACCAATTTATTGGCTGTTATATATTTGTGGTCTACTCCTAATTTGGCGTATAACCATATAATTTAATTGTCAGGAGCCTCTCTGTCTGAATATATTATGACACTAAGTATGTAAGGAAGGGATCGTCCTTCTTACATTAGTACATTTTTAGTATACATATTCGCAGCTTAGCGTATTTATAGAAAGGTCCCAGAGTCAAATCTGAGTTATTGCACTGCGTGCTTTTGATCTGTCACTTTCCATCCACATGGGGCAATCTTGGAATTGGATTAACCTAAACACATTATAATCCCCAATTTACCAGTTTACTGGCTGTTATATATATATGTGGGTTGTTCCTGTGTATTATGGTGTGTCCCTTCGTGATCGTGTTCTCCTGTACACAGGTGATATAATGTGCAGTGATCTGGGACATCCACACCATGCAATCCTGAGATTGGATCTGCCAAATTTCAGTGTGCGCACTATACAGATGACAAAAGAAAAATATGTTTTCCTCATATATATGAGTAGCCTAGCGTCCTCATGGGGCGATTAGTAAATTCAGTCCCATAGGCACTAAATTTGTGCACTGTGATTGATTCCTATGCAACAGGTATACATGAATTGTTCTAAAACCATCTGATAGGTTACTGGGAGTTTGTATTGGATAATGAATTATATCTGCCGATTGGCATCCACAAATATTATTCCAGTAGCCCAATGTTCTCAGATCTCTAACATTTGCTAATGCATAACGTGTTTATTAAAGAACATCAGTTGTACGCTTGTTTGACAGGCACACAGAGCAGTCCCGTGCTGGGATCTCCCTGCGTGCAGCCAGCAGCGCTGTATACACGTTGTTGCTGTACGGACTGTGCTCCTTTGTACTTATGAGCTGCCGTGAGTATAGTGTGAGTGAAAGCCTTTCTGATAATGCGGCATCTGCACGTCCGTTAGGGCAGAGACATTCACTTCTACTGTGGACGCCTGTCGCTAGGGATGTAATCCCCTTAGCCGGTGTCCACTATTGCGCCTAAGCGCTAATCACATAGGAATCGCTAAGCTAACATGACACATAAAATTTTTTTAACAAACAGACATTTCAATTATTAAACAGGCTATATTGCTACAAATTGCACAGAGGAGGGTTGCCAATGCGCATTTCGCTGTGTAGCTTTTTCAAGGCTATCACCTAAGTGCCTGACCCCCCCATGATTGGTGGTATTTAAGGGATCAGCCTCATATGGGCGTTTTTTACTTTGGGCCAATGATGGTCTGTTTTTTACTTTTTCAAACTGACTCTCATGTGTTCATTGGTCACTCGTTATCAATGGAATTGTAGGGGAATGTGTATGGAGTTTTTTATTTAGTACTGGGTGACATCTGTCACAAATGGCAACATTGTATATCTAGCTATTTCACCACTTATTTATTTACAGTGGTGTGGTTACGTTGTCGCTATTGGATACTTTCTTTTTTGTGAGATTACCCACTAGTAATAATTAATTGAAAAATTGTTGATATTGCTGGTTCATTCCGTAATCCCTAGTTTTATTATTGGATTATATTGTAGTGCACGGGAGTTATTTTAATATTATAGTGATATATGTTATTGCTGTCATTATTTGAGGCTGTGTTGGGGATAGTTACAGTGCTGCCGCTAGTGTTATGTGTATAAAGAAGAACAAAATTAGTGCAAAAACGAATAAAAATGTGCAAAACGAAATTAATAAACTAAATGTGCACTGTGCAGTAATGAAATAATATAATAAAATAATAGTGGAATAATTTATTTCTTTTGATAAAAGGAGGATCAATTGATTGCTGAGGACGTGAATGTCCGATATTATCGTGTTTGGTGTTTATATATGTTGTGTATCTGTTTAGGTGCTACATTCTATTGTAGCAGAACAGCTGAAGAGTGATCCAGGTGTTTGTGCAAATGGTGACATGAAAAAAACTTTAGGACACAGTTTCTCAACTGAGCCCGTGCTGCATACAGAAGTCAGATGTTATAGGGAGCTATTATTATTAATACAGCACGTTTGTAAATGCTCTATCTTGGGCATGTCCAATGGTTATGTTTCATAATTGGACTGCCTTATTATTATGTTTGAACATAACAGTAATTTGTGTCCTATTGGATGGACAGTAAGTATCAGTAGGATTATGAACCAGGGATGTCGCATACAACATCTAATGGTGGTTCTTTTCTAGCTAATTTTTGCTATAGGGACAAATATGGGTTTGTTCAATGCCATTTGAGATATTAGTGTACTGGCATCGTTCTCACAAGTTTCCAGTAGCTTGATATCTGACATTGATGGGAGTGGGTCTTGATGCCAGTACACTAATATCTCAAATGGCATTGAACAAACCCATATTTGTCCCTATAGCAAAAATTAGCTAGAAAAGAACCACCATTAGATGTTGTATGCGACATCCCTGGTTCATAATCCTACTGATACTTACTGTCCATCCAATAGGACACAAATTACTGTTATGTTCAAACATAATAATAAGGCAGTCCAATTATGAAACATAACCATTGGACATGCCCAAGATAGAGCATTTACAAACGTGCTGTATTAATAATAATAGCTCCCTATAACATCTGACTTCTGTATGCAGCACGGGCTCAGTTGAGAAACTGTGTCCTAAAGTTTTTTTCATGTCACCATTTGCACAAACACCTGGATCACTCTTCAGCTGTTCTGCTACAATAGAATGTAGCACCTAAACAGATACACAACATATATAAACACCAAACACGATAATATCGGACATTCACGTCCTCAGCAATCAATTGATCCTCCTTTTATCAAAAGAAATAAATTATTCCACTATTATTTTATTATATTATTTCATTACTGCACAGTGCACATTTAGTTTATTAATTTCGTTTTGCACATTTTTATTCGTTTTTGCACTAATTTTGTTCTTCTTTATACACATAACACTAGCGGCAGCACTGTAACTATCCCCAACACAGCCTCAAATAATGACAGCAATAACATATATCACTATAATATTAAAATAACTCCCGTGCACTACAATATAATCCAATAATAAAACTAGGGATTACGGAATGAACCAGCAATATCAACAATTTTTCAATTAATTATTACTAGTGGGTAATCTCACAAAAAAGAAAGTATCCAATAGCGACAACGTAACCACACCACTGTAAATAAATAAGTGGTGAAATAGCTAGATATACAATGTTGCCATTTGTGACAGATGTCACCCAGTACTAAATAAAAAACTCCATACACATTCCCCTACAATTCCATTGATAACGAGTGACCAATGAACACATGAGAGTCAGTTTGAAAAAGTAAAAAACAGACCATCATTGGCCCAAAGTAAAAAACGCCCATATGAGGCTGATCCCTTAAATACCACCAATCATGGGGGGGTCAGGCACTTAGGTGATAGCCTTGAAAAAGCTACACAGCGAAATGCGCATTGGCAACCCTCCTCTGTGCAATTTGTAGCAATATAGCCTGTTTAATAATTGAAATGTCTGTTTGTTAAAAAAATTTTATGTGTCATGTTAGCTTAGCGATTCCTATGTGATTAGCGCTTAGGCGCAATAGTGGACACCGGCTAAGGGGATTACATCCCTAGCGACAGGCGTCCACAGTAGAAGTGAATGTCTCTGCCCTAACGGACGTGCAGATGCCGCATTATCAGAAAGGCTTTCACTCACACTATACTCACGGCAGCTCATAAGTACAAAGGAGCACAGTCCGTACAGCAACAACGTGTATACAGCGCTGCTGGCTGCACGCAGGGAGATCCCAGCACGGGACTGCTCTGTGTGCCTGTCAAACAAGCGTACAACTGATGTTCTTTAATAAACACGTTATGCATTAGCAAATGTTAGAGATCTGAGAACATTGGGCTACTGGAATAATATTTGTGGATGCCAATCGGCAGATATAATTCATTATCCAATACAAACTCCCAGTAACCTATCAGATGGTTTTAGAACAATTCATGTATACCTGTTGCATAGGAATCAATCACAGTGCACAAATTTAGTGCCTATGGGACTGAACTTACTAATCGCCCCATGAGGACGCTAGGCTACTCATATATATGAGGAAAACATATTTTTCTTTTGTCATCTGTATAGTGCGCACACTTAAATTTGGCAGATCCAATCTCAGGATTGCATGGTGTGGATGTCCCAGATCACTGCACATTATATCACCTGTGTACAGGAGAACACGATCACGAAGGGACACACCATAATACACAGGAACAACCCACATATATATATAACAGCCAGTAAACTGGTAAATTGGGGATTATAATGTGTTTAGGTTAATCCAATTCCAAGATTGCCCCATGTGGATGGAAAGTGACAGATCAAAAGCACGCAGTGCAATAACTCAGATTTGACTCTGGGACCTTTCTATAAATACGCTAAGCTGCGAATATGTATACTAAAAATGTACTAATGTAAGAAGGACGATCCCTTCCTTACATACTTAGTGTCATAATATATTCAGACAGAGAGGCTCCTGACAATTAAATTATATGGTTATACGCCAAATTAGGAGTAGACCACAAATATATAACAGCCAATAAATTGGTAAAGTGTGGTCTATAATCTGTCTGGATTAATCCAATTCCAGGATCATCCTATATGACTAGAAGGTCACAGAGCAACAGCACCTAGTGCAACAACCCAGATCTGACACATAGATCGCCCGACACATACGCTAAGCTGCGAATAGATATTAAACATCTAATACTGTGTGAGGGACGATCCCATCCTTATATATTCATGGTCACAAATCCACCTAGACAATGAGAGTCCTGTAAATAAATTACGTGGTCGTATGCCCTGATATGTGTATTCCTTAAGCACGTACCACCCAGACCCTAGGGGATTGAATCTCTAAATCGCCCCATGTGGATGCCAAACCACCTACTTGTGCAACAATCATTAGTGGTGCTAAGGTAGATCCAATCTGAGGACTGCCTCACATGCACGTTTCTGATTTATTTTAGATCATAGCACACACGTTAACAATATACAGTTATTGAGTTATCAAATATAACTGACACAAGAACAATATTATCAACGCAAAAACAGACAGAAAGAATACTAACTTCATTATTACAGCAAATAATCCAGGCATAAAACAGAGTTACTAGCATACTTGTTATCATAAGCAGTAACCAGACAACCACTATTGGCTACTAATTCACAGAGTGTTTTTTAATCTTCAATATTTCTTTTTCTCTTTATCTTTATACTTTGTTTTAATATTTTCGCTACTTATTTCTAAAGGTCTCACATCATTGTGGAATTATTTGTAGAATACCACTACATTATTATGACCTGCTAACTGAAAAGTTTAATAATAAAAATTTAAAAATATAAATAAAGTTATTTAATAAAATATACACCCATCTTTGGGTATCAATTTTAGATTGTGGACTAGGAGTGCATCCCACTGCTAACTGATTCACCTTTTTCTCTCCACTGTCATTGTATAATTTTGAATCAGGGGATTAGCACCCTCATTTGCTAGGAAAAGTATTTTATAAAATTTCCAGTATAAAAGAGCACATTTTTCCACATTTAATACATCACTTATCGATACTTTTATGGTGCGGGTCTTCCCATCCCTTCTCTTAGCGCTGACAGACATCCCAGCTCCCACCCGCACCAATCACATCCCGGCTCCCACCCGCATCGCTGACAGCCGGACTCTGCTTAGTAAGTGTATGGGTGGCGGGCGGCGGGCGGGGAGGTGGGAGGGGGGGCACCAGAAACCTTTGGCGGGGTGGCGCAATATTTGAAGTTACGCCACTGCTTGTGTGCCCTGTCCCGTCGGAGCCCTCTACCACCAGCCGCCGGTCCCCAGCTTCTCCCCGCAGCCCCTGTCAACTCCCCTAACTCCCTGCTCATCTCCCTGAAGCGGAGACGGGCAGGGAAAGTATTTCCCACTGCCGAACTGCTAAGTACACTGTGATTCGCTCATGGATCCCTGTCAGATAGAGCACCTCCCCACCAGCCTGTGCCAGCTAAGGGAATCTGCTGATTCCCATTGCTGGCTGAGAGGTGCTCCATCTTTATATGGGCAGCATGGACAGTGTAATACAGTAGATAGCATTACTGCATCGCAGTGCTGAGGTCATGGATTCGATTCCCACAATGGCCCTAACTGTGAGCAGTTTGTATAATCTCCCAATGCTTGCATGGGTTTCCTCCAGTTACTCTGGTTTCCTAAAACAATCCAAAAATATACTGATAGGTTAATTGGCTGTGTGTGTGTGTGTACATGTGGTAGGGAATATAGGGGTAGATTTATTATATGGCGATCAGGGGAATCTGCGCTATCCCCGTGCGTTATAGCAGGGGATAGCGCTTCCCCTGATCTATCACACCCGCCGAGCGTTTACTCTAATGCCGGCGGTGTGGGGCAGGAGGCATAGCGCAGGGGCAATATTATGCACTGCGCCCCTGCCTCCTGCCAGATTTATGAACGGTCAGCATCGCTGACCGTTCCGCCGCCTGCAGCTGTCCACTTCGCCAGCTGCAGGCGGCGATGCCCTATACCTAACAGCAGGGACAGCTCTGTCCCTGCTGCTGGCGCTGAGCTGCGCTGGGATCTCGCGAGACTAGCGATATCCCGCGCATGCGCAGTGAGCCGGCCGGGGGGAAAGGAGACGGCGCATCAGTATTAACTGATGCACTGTCTCCAGGAGGGACATCGCCGGAGGGGGGAGTTAGCGCTCCCCCACTCCGGCGGCAAGATCTTAATAGATCTTGTCGGTGTCCCCTCCTGCTTCGCCTCGCTAATGAGGCGAAGCAGGAACTGTTATAGCGGCGCGATAGGCACCGCTATAATAAATCTACCCCATAGATTGTAAGCTCCACTAGGGCAGTGACAGATATGAATGTTCGAATATTCTCTAAACTGTTGCAGAATATGTGTGTTCTATATAAGAAACTGTCAATAAATAATAAATAACATACTCTACTGTATATGTAACTTTTTATCTGTTAGTTGAGACAATTACAGACCATGCATACATTAATACAGTAAGTGTTTTGGTCTTTGCATTTGGTTTATGTATGGACTTTGGGATTACATCAGCACACCCTGAGGATAAATAAGGCTAAAACATGTTCTTGGGGCAAATAAGGTTGTTGCAGTACTTCAGGACCAGAAAGAGCACTTTTTATATATATATCTCTGGTTTTTTAACACTAGTTTTCTCACTGGTGTGTGAGTTTCATTATAACAGTTGTACAGTCTGATTCGAAAGTCTGTTATTGGCACTCAAAAGCATCAGACACACTTTGGACCCTCCATTCTGTCCTTTGAAAAGTAGTAGGTGTTTTTGAGATGACTAGGTGGTTTGTGACAGAAAGAGCTATTTTCAGTGTATTTGTGCTATTTGGAGAGATTTGGTAAAACAGGACTTCCAAAAGAGTTGCCAGACAGAAAACAATGAGGAAGAGGTCATGCAACAACAGCAGCAGCCTGTTCCTGCCATAGATGAGCAGGAGGTAGAGGAGAGTGCTGTGGAAGACAGTAAGGATGAGCATGCTGCCGAACCTGCACTTGGAAAGATAAGCACAGTGCACAATTATGAGATTCTCATATAATGAGAACTGTACCCTAGTCCATGACTTGGTACAGGTATTTCTATACCTGTTAGGTATCCAGGCACATATGGCCCCTGCACTTAAGAAGAAGATCATGTGGAAGTCAATCAAGGACACAAGGGATGTGTTTAGCACCAGCGTCTGGGACTTGTCTACTGTCAAGAAGAGATTTGGTGACATGAAGAGGATCCTGAAAGCCAAGATGGCTGGTGAGCTCCATGAGGGTTGCAGAACAGAAGAAGGTTGTGCAACACTGGTCCACTACATGTTATTTGAGGAGAAATTGGAGCAAATTATCCTTCCAGAGGTGCTTCCTGGTGTTCATATAGTGGACACAGATCATCTAATGTCCCCAAGTCACCTTGAAAAGTAAACACAAATAATTCCCCTGGTAACTGTAACAACCCATATTATGCAATGCTTAACGGAGAGTATTTGGCCATTTGTAGCGGTTCCTGTCCCAGTGGAGTGTAGTCATTAGTGCAGGAGATATGGCTCACGAGACACCCCATTAAGTTAGTAATGCAGAAATTGGCACATGTGCAGTACACTCTGGCACAATACCAGAATCTCCTGCACTGCCGGAGAGGAAGAGGCCCAATTGGAGCCTGCACATGGCCCTCCCCCTCTTGCTTCTGGATTTACCTGACTATTAAAACAATGTGGTGTTTTATGAGCTGTTGGTTTGTTTGCAAATATAATAAAGATAAATTGTAACTTACCTGTGCATTTTTGCCTGTAAGCCCAGAAATATCTTACAGATGCAAGTATGATCCTGTTATTTTTGATTCTAACATCCTGCTATTACCATAATGGCAAATATTTTTCACTTTGCAGGCACATTTATCAATATGTATGTTTCACAATGTGTCTGGAAGCTGTGCATATTGCCAGGACTTTGACTTCTACACTGCATGATTTATTTTCCAGCAGAATAGATGAATAATATGCAAATCAGCATATCAATTATGTATGGCAATGTACAGAAATACCAGGTGCCTAAATACAGTTTCTGATAATCCATGAACATTCTAGATGGAGCGGTGCTAACACATACCTGGAGATACTTGGTCCAATGCTAAATTCAGGTTGAGTATCCCTTATCCAAATATCTGTTATCCAAATTATTCCTAAAACCATAGTCTTCGGAATGTACTTTTTGTTTTTTTGCTAAAAACTGTACTGGGGACATCTGTAACTTGCACTACTGGGAACATAATTTGTAACTGGCACTAAATATGTGCAAGAAAATATTTGCCTGAGCTAGTGCCTCAGATAGTACACAAACTGAGATAGTACACAAACTTTGTTATATGTTTAGAAACATTGGGGGCGAAATGTAATAGAGTGCGATTTTTTAGACATGTGCGATTTTTGGTCAAAAACGGCCGAAATCGCACATTTTCCGAAAATCGCACATTTAATAGGTTGAAAATCGCGGTAAAAAATCGCACTTTTTACCGCGAAATCGCACTTTTAGAAGTGCGATTTTTAGTCACATTTCAATTCGCATCCAGATGTTTTCCCATTATAAAGTATACAACTCGCAAATGTAATAGGGTGCGATTTTTGGTCAATGTTACCAAAAATCGCAAAAAAAATAGACCAGGTTCTGACAGGCGAATTTGACAGAACCATGCACAGATCATTGAGATCTGTGCATGGTTCTGTTAATAAAAATGTGTAAAAGTGTTTTTATAAAAAAAAAAACGGCGTGGGGTCCCCCCTCCTAAGCATAACCAGCCCCGGGCTCATTGAGCCGGACCTGGTTCCAAAAATACGGGGGAACAAAAAGCATAGGGGTCCCCCGTATTTCTGAAACCAGCCCCGGACTCTTGGACCGGTCCTGGTTCCAAAAATACGGGGGACAAAAAATCTGGGGGTCCCCCGTATTTTGAAACCAGCACCGGGCTCCAACAGCCCGCGGTGTCATGCCACAGCCGGGGGACACTTTTTATACAAGGTCCCCCGGCCAAAACATGAGCACCGTGGCTGGTCAGCCTTGGACGGGGTACCTGGAGGAGTGGGGACCCCCCCAATAAAGGGGTCCCCCCCCCCAGGCTTCACCCGTCCAGGGCTGAAGCCCGGGGCTGTCACCGGCGTCCGTGGCCAGTGGACGCCGGCCTGATAGGGTTAAATCCATCATACATATCATTACATTGCTTTTTACCGGCGAACTACAAGTGCCAGCAGACCTCCCCCGCATGCTGGGACTTGGAGAACCACAAGTCCCAGCATGCAGGGCATTAATGGGCCCGCTGGGACTTGTAGTCCACCTGTAAAAAGAATGTTTATAAAAAACACACACACAGAGAAGTACAAGTTTATTACACACACACACCTCAATTTTACACCAGCATACTTACCATTCCTGGATCCAGCGCTGGTCTGGCTGCTTTACAGCCGGCTCCCCCCGCACTGACAGGCAGCGGGGAGAACCGCTTTCTCCGTTGCCTGTCACCGGCTTTCTCCGTAGCTTCTGTAGCTCTGTCCCAGTGCTACAGAGGCTGAGAGCGTGATTGGCTGAGCTACAGTATGCGTCTCCATGGAGACGCATAGCTCAGCCAATCAGGACTGAGCTATGCGTCTCCATGGAGACGCATACTGTAGCTCAGCCAATCACGCTCTCAGCCTCTGTAGCACTGGGACAGAGCTACAGAAGCTACGGAGAAAGCCGGTGACAGGCAACGGAGAAAGCGGTTCTCCCCGCTGCCTGTCAGTGCGGGGGGAGCCGGCTGTAAAGCAGCCAGACCAGCGCTGGATCCAGGAATGGTAAGTATGCTGGTGTAAAATTGAGGTGTGTGTGTGTAATAAACTTGTACTTCTCTGTGTGTGTGTTTTTTATAAACATTCTTTTTACAGGTGGACTACAAGTCCCAGCGGGCCCATTAATGCCCTGCATGCTGGGACTTGTGGTTCTCCAAGTCCCAGCATGCGGGGGAGGTCTGCTGGCACTTGTAGTTCGCCGGTAAAAAGCAATGTAATGATATGTATGATGGATTTAACCCTATCAGGCCGGCGTCCACTGGCCACGGACGCCGGTGACAGCCCCGGGCTTCAGCCCTGGACGGGTGAAGCCTGGGGGGGGGGGGACCCCTTTATTGGGGGGGTCCCCACTCCTCCAGGTACCCCGTCCAAGGCTGACCAGCCACGGTGCTCATGTTTTGGCCGGGGGACCTTGTATAAAAAGTGTCCCCCGGCTGTGGCATGACACCGCGGGCTGTTGGAGCCCGGTGCTGGTTTCAAAATACGGGGGACCCCCAGATTTTTTGTCCCCCGTATTTTTGGAACCAGGTCCGGCTCAATGAGCCCGGGGCTGGTTATGCTTAGGAGGGGGGACCCCACGCCGTTTTTTTTTTAACTTTTTTTTTTTTGCACAAAAGCGCATTTATAAAAATGCGCACATTTTCATGACTGAAAATGCGCACATTTTCATGACTAAAAATCGCGGCAAATCGCATTTTTTTGCCGCTAATTCGCATCTCATTACATATGCGAATTCGCGGCAAAAAATGCGATTTTTAAAGGTGCGATTTGGTGCGATTTTTTTTTAGTCTAAAAAATCGCACCCTATTACATTTCGCCCCAAGTGTTTTTTTTTTTTTAGATAATTAGGAAACAAAATGGCGTTATCGCATTTTTTTCCTCAAATCGTCCATTTAATAGTGTGCGCAGAGTCCCGTTTTTCGCATTTTTTTTTTCAGAAAACTCGCACTTTCTCAGTGTGCAGGAAAAATTTGCATTTTTATTGCATCCAGATGTTTTTGCACAGAAAAGTATACAAAAAACATATTTAATGGTATGCGCAAACAGAAATCGCACTTTTGAGGTGTCTATAATTCGCACTTTTTTCAGACCAGGTTCTGATGTGCAAATTGGTCAGAGACATGCACAGATCATTGTGATCTGTCTATGTTTCTGGTGTAAAAATAGAGTTAAATAAAAAATTGGAAAAAAAAGGTCCCCCTATGGACTTCTTTGGATCCTGGACCCCTGAATCTTCAGCCCTGGAACCCCGGAGCACTGGACCCCGGACCCAGGGACCAACCTACGGGCTCAAGATAGGTAAGTATCAGTATGTGTGTGCTTTGGATGTATGTATTAAAGTTTTATTTTTAATGGGTGTCAGTGTGTTTATTTGACTATTTATTTTACTGTGGAACTACAAGTGCCAGCGGGCCCTTTAATGCACCGCATGCTGGGACTTGTGGTTCTCCAAGTCCCAGCATGCGGGGGAGGCTTGCTGGGACTCATAGTTCCACGGTATAAGAGAATAGTTTTTTATGTATTTTTTACACAAAATCAGCTCTATGTCCACAGCCCAGGGGTATCAAGAACAGCCCTGGGCTTCAGCATGGGCAGGTAAGTTCTGGAGGGGGGGACCCCTTCTTTGCAAGTTACCTCAAGATACCTCATTGAAATATAATATATATTCTGAAATATGGAATAATCCATTATCCAAAATACTAGCTTTTTGAATAAGAGATACTCAACCTGTATCATTTGTCCCTTTTTCTTACCTATGGCTGTTAGGTAACAGATTTTTATTTTTTAACTCTTTATTTTTACAGTGGCAAACAACATAACAACAGGTTTTTTTTAATTGTGGCACCTTATGAAACAAAAAAAATTGCATTTCTGTCTTTTTTATATTTTGGAGCTCTATGAAACAAACAATAAATAACATTTGCAGCCCCATTGTACTTTAAAATGTATTTAAAATAATTTTTTCAATTAGTATATGTGTCTCTTATGTATCTAAATTAATATTTGTGCTAATTTATTATGTAGAAATTATAATTTGCCTATTTATTTTTAAAATATTATTTTTTAAATATATTAATATTTATTATTGCTTAATAGTTTCCATAGTGTTTTGAATAGTAACTATTATTAATAATAATACTAATACTAATAATAATAATAATAATAATAATAATAATAATAATAATAATTGTATTATTATAGATAGGTGCTGAACCTCTGTTTTTTATTGGTTTTAGATGTATATTAACTTTGTGTTTTGGTTATAGTTATGGACATTAGGGCCTGATTCTGGTTCACTTGCAAAAGCAACTTCTCTATGTAATGGAAAAACCATTAGCCCTGTAGTTGAGGCAGATGTAACATGTGCAGAGAGAGTTACATTTTAGTGTTCTGTTGGTTCTGTGTAGAGAAAATACTGGCTGCTTTATTTCTACACTGCAATATAGATATCCGTTTGAAGTACAAACCCCACCAAAATCTAATTCTCTCTGCACAATTTTACAATTTACAATTTTATTTGTAATGTTGAGATGATGCATAAATGTCCTAATGCAAAAGTGTTTGCAAGGCTGCCTACTTTATTGACAGGCAGTCTCTTATTGATAATAAAAACAAACAACTCCGGATTAAGGGCCTATATATACCACATTTTAGAAATTTTTATCACCTTGCGCTGCTGAGTGGATATGTACTCTAAGAAAATACCCCTGAACAAAATGAACACCGGACACACCATACGAAATGATATATATATATTATATAGTTTGCATAGAATTAATTATTTAATAATTACAATGGGTACTTGTTTCCTAGCACGGCCACACCGATTTACATCGGGGTGGTCGTGTCGGAAAAATCGGGTCGATCGCATCGCATGCGATTTGGTCGCATGCGATGCGATCGACGCGACCGACCGATTTTTGACCCGATTTTTTTTTTTTATGAAATGTAAATCGGGTCCCTGGGACCCGATTTTACATTGGATTCAGTGTAAAAATATTCCCAACCCCCCCCCAAATTTAATGGCGTACACCCCACCCCACGATAGACGCCAACCCGAAGCGTGGCGAGCGCAGCGAGCCCGCGAGGGGCGGCGTTGCGCGTCCTCCGACCTTTTCATTCCCCTACTATCCACGTCGGCGTGGAGTTGAGAATAGAATAGTGTGGCGAGCGCAGCGAGCCACCGAGCCCGAAGCGTGGCGAGCGCAGCGAGCCCCGCGAGGGGACGCGGATACCTTCACAGGTAAACGCGTCCCTTTGCGGACTTCACAGGTGTCCGTGTCGCAATGGACACCTGTGAAGCCCGCGAAGGGACGCGTATAACTGTGAAGGTATCCGCGGCCCCTCGCGGGGCTCGCTGCGCTCGCCACGCTTCGGGCTCGGTGGCTCGCTTCTATTCTCAACTCCACGCCGACGTGGATAGTAGGGGAATGAAAAGGTCGGAGGACGCGCACCGCTGCGCTCGCCACGCTTCGGGTTGGCGTCTATCGTGGGGTGACGACGGGGACATCTATAATGTGAAATGGGTCATATTGGCCCATTTCACATTTTTCACATTTTTTTCACTATTTCAATGTAAAAAATTATTTTTACATTGAACACGATGGAAAAATCGGGGGCATCGCGTCGTGACCATTGTTAATGGTCACGACCGACGCGATGCCCCCGATATTTTACCTTTCCCGACAAGATTTCAATGTTAAAATATTTTTTAACATTGAAGCCTATGGGGAAATCGCGGGCATCGCGTCGGTCGCGTCGGGACCATTGTTAATGGTCCCGACCGACGCGATGCCCCCGATATTTTATCCTAGCCGGCCAAATGGACCTGATTTCAAAGGAAATCGGGTCCATCGGGGTAATCGTGTACCTTAACTTAAGGTACACGATTACTCCAGATTGTGGCCGTGCTAGGAAACAAGTACCTTACAATGTAATAAAAATAGATATAAAATATAAAATATAACAATTAAGAGATCTATTCATGAAAAACTACATTAAGCACCAGTATTATATGACAATCACGTATAGTGTAGAATCTCTGTGAATTTCGCAGGTTGAATTGGGGATTAGCAATGTTTTGCAATATTCTAATTTACAAATAAATTGCAAGAAATGGACATTTATCAGAAAGTGCAAGTTAATAAAACATTAATTCTAAAACATGGTCATTTAGCAGAATATTAAAGTAAATAAAAAGTTAAAATAGTGTGTCACTAGATTTAGAATCTCTGTCAAATGGTCTGTTATAGCAGGAAATTTGTTTTGCGCAAAATATACTACAAATTCAGTAGTTACTAGCCACTCTAGACATTTAACCCCTTCACGACATTTGACGTATATATACGTCATGGCCGGGAAGTACTTCCCGACCGTTGACGTATATATACGTCATGGCTTAAAACTGTCACTGCGTCTAGAGACGCAGTGACAGAGGGACGATGTCTGCTGTCCCTGACAGCAGACATGTCCGTGCATGCCCAGGGGGGGCGGCGATGCCGCCCCCCCGTCGGCGATCGCTGTGATTGGCTGTTCATTGTGAACAGCCATTCACAGCGTTTTCTGTGTCACCGGCGAATAACGTTCGCCGGTGACACGGGATCGGAGGTGATTGGTGCTGTAAAGTACAGCACCAATCACCGCGGGGTGTAAGGGTGACACTGGTGTCACCCCACCTCACCCCTCCCGCCCCCAAAGGCCGTGATTGGTTCGTCGGACCGACGGACCAATCACAGCCATGGAGGGGGGTTTAAACTAACGGTGACTGCACTGCAGACGCCATTCCGGTCTGGAATAGCGTGCAGTGCGGTCACCGTGCCCAGCTGCCGCCTATACTGACCAGAACCCATCCAAAATACTTACCTGATCATTGAGATTGCTTATGCTTGTGACATCTTGTGACATCCTGTGACATCTTGTGCTGCTGCGATTTATTAGATAGAGAGAGAGTTAGAGAGAGAGAGATAGAGAGAGATAGAGAGAGATAGAGAGGCCTAGTGCTATATTTTGTGCTGCTGCAGTGTGATAGAGCTATAGATAGAGAGATAGAGAGAGATAGAGAGAGATAGAGAGAGAGATAGAGAGAGAGATAGTGACAGATTGTGCTATATATTTTTTATATAACTGAAAGAGATAGAGAGAGATAGAGAGAGATAGAGAGGCCTAGTGCTATATTTTGTGCTGCTGCAGTGTGATAGAGCTATAGATAGATAGAGAGAGATAGAGAGAGATAGAGAGAGAGAGATAGAGAGATAGTGACAGATTGTGCTATATATTTTTTTTATAACTGACTGCTGCCCCCCCTTTTGTGCTGATCAGTATAAATTAACTGATCAGCAACTTTTTGGGGGCGCAGGTTTTTTTTTATATATAGATATACCTGTCAGTGCTGCTGCTGCAGTGTCATAGAGTGATAGATAGTGAGAGATAGAGAGATAGAGAGAGATAGTGACAGAGAGTGATAGAGAGTGCTAAATTTTGTGTCTGCTGCCCCCGCCTTTTGTGCTGATCACTATATCTGAGGTGATCAGCAACTTTTTAGGGGTGCAGAGGTTTTTTTTTTTTTTTATATATACCTGCCAGTTGCACTGTCAGTTGCACCTGCTGCCCCTCACTGGTAATCAGTGTCGCATCACTGATCACCTTTTTTTATTTTTTGTGAGTGCTGTGGGGTCTTTTTTACATTTTTTTTTTTACACACACTGTGATTTTGTGTGTGTCCTGTGGCCACTGTGCGCTGATCAGTGACGTACATCACTGATCAGCTTTTTCGGCACAGGGTTGATCTATTTTTTTTTTTTTTTTAATCAAATTCCTGTTGCCTTTGAGCGCTGTTCAGTGACGGACGTTACTGACCAACATCTGTGCTCAATTTTTGGCGCAGGACCTTTTTTTTTTTTAACCCCTTCCATTTTTTTTTTTTTAACCCCTTCCATTTTTTTTTTAACCCCTTCCATTTTTTTTTTTGAACCCCTTCCATTTTTTTTTTTTTGAACCCTTAAATTTTTTTATTTTTGTATTTTTTTTTTTTTGCACTACATACATACACACTACATACCCCCCGGGTTGAAATAAAGTTTGTACCCCCCCCTACACTATACACGTGTTGAAACATTTCACTACCAGTAACACAAAAATATAAATGGCATCCCAAATGTCATCCCAAATGTCGTCCCAGTCATCCAGGAGAATGTATTCGGTGGAGGAGGCATATGCCATGCTTGCCTCTGACTCTGACACAGCCAGTGAGGCAAGCGGGGAATTTGAAGGATTTGTCTTAAGCTCCTCTTCCTCCTCTGATGATGAGGGACCCCCTCAAAGACGCCCCCGTAGAGCAGCTGAGACCCCCCCCCCAATAATTGATCTCGTATGGACCCCACCACCAGACAATTTTGAGCCCCAGGTTCCTGAGTTTTTGGCCATCCCAGGAATCCAATTTGATTCAACAGGTCTCAGAGAAATTGACATTTTTAAATTATTTTTCTCTGATGATTTTATAAATTTAATGGTGGACCAAACTAATTTATATGCCCAGCAGTTTATTGCTCAAAACCCCACGTCATCATTTGCTAGGTGGACCCCTGTAGATGCAGTAGAGATGATGACGTTTTGGGGTCTGGTGTTACATATGGGCATAGTAAAAAAGCCACAAATTAGGCAATATTGGAGTACAGATGTTCTGTACAGCACCCCATTTCACCGTATGGCCATGCCCCGGGCTCGTTTTGAGGCAATCCATAAATTTATACATTACACCGATAATGCACAGTGCCCACCCAGAGATGATCCCACCTTTGACAGGCTATTCAAAGTCAGGCCAGTCATTGATCATTTCAGTGCCAAATTTGCAGAGCTATACATCCCTGATAAATGTATTAGTATCGACGAGTCCCTTATACATTTTAAAGGAAGGGTTAAATTCCGCCAGTACCTTCCCAGTAAGAGGGCAAGGTATGGGATAAAAATGTATAAGCTGTGTGAAAGCACCACAGGGTACACCCACAAGTTTAGGGTATATGAAGGGAAGGATTCAAGAATTGAACCACCAGAATGCCCCCCCTCCCTCGTAGGTGTTAGTGGAAAAATTGTCTGGGATTTAATGCACCCCTTCCTGGATAAGGGTTATCACCTCTATGTGGATAACTTTTACACCAGCATCCCCCTGTTTAAGGCCCTTGGTTCAAGAGGTACAGCAGCTTGCGGTACTGTGCGCAAGAACCAAAGAGGCCTCCCCAAAACGCACATTGCCCAAGTAATGAGAAGGGGTGAAAGCAGGGGAATATGCACCGAAAATATGTTGTTGGTCAAATATAAGGACAAGAGGGATGTCCTTATACTGACAACAATTCATGGAGACAGTACCACCTCCATCCCTGTACGAGGTACCAGTACCAACACCTCAAAACCAAATTGTATCCTAGATTACAATAAGTACATGGGTGGAGTGGATCTTTCAGATCAGGTACTGAAGCCGTACAGTGCCCTGCGGAAAACAAATATCTGGTACAAGAAGCTGGCCGTGTATATCATCCAGATGGCACTGTATAACGCTTACGTGCTATTCCGTTCTACCGGCCAGAGGGGGACATTTATGCACTTTCAAGAGGAAGTCATAAAGAGCCTAACATTTGGGAATCAGCAGGCAGAGGGCCCCAGTACTTCTAGTACTGGCCCCCGTATTGTACCAGGGCAGCATTTTCCCAACGAAATCCCCTCCACTGCAAGAAAGGGCAGGACACAAAAAAGGTGCAAAGTTTGCTATAAAAAGGGAATAAGAAAGGAAACTATTTTCCACTGTGAAACTTGCCCCGACAAACCCGGCCTATGTATAAAGGAGTGTTTCAAAATATACCACACATCTATGGATTATTAGGTTCATCATTTCACCGTGCTTCGGGGGTCTTGCTAATGCCACATAGCACCCACCATTCATTCCACCAGAATCTGAGCTGCAAAAACCAAAAATCACTCCTTCCCTTCTGAGTCCTGCCATGCACCCAACTGGTATTTTTTGGTCACATGTGAGGCATTGCCGTACTCTGGAGAAATGGGGGCACAGATTTTGGGGTGCTTTGTCTCCTTCATTCCTTGTGAAAATGAAAAATTTTGAGCCAGAAGTACATTTTTGTGTAAAAAAATGTATTTTTTTCATTTTCACTGCCCAGTTGTACCAAAATTGATGAAACCCCTGGGGGTTTGAAATGTACACTATACCCCTAGATGAATTCCCTGAGGGGTGTCGTTTGCAAAATGGCGTCACTTGTGGGGGGGTTCCACTGTATTGGTAATGCAACATAGCACCCACCATTCATTCCACCAAAATCTGTGCTGCAAAATCCAAAAATCACTCCTTCCCTTCTGAGTCCTGCCATGCACCCAACTGGTATTTTTTGGTCACATGTGAGGCATTGCCGTACTCTGGAGAAATGGGGGCACAGATTTTGGGGTGCTTTGTCTCCTTCATTCCTTGTGAAAATGAAAAATTTTGAGCCAGAAGTACATTTTTGTGTAAAAAAATGTATTTTTTTCATTTTCACTGCCCAGTTGTACCAAAATTGATGAAACCCCTGGGGGTTTGAAATGTACACTATACCCCTAGATGAATTCCCTGAGGGGTGTAGTTTGCAAAATTGGGTCACTTGTGGGGGGGTTCCACTGTATTGGTAATGCAACATAGCACCCACCATTCATTCCACCAAAATCTGTGCTGCAAAATCCAAAAATCACTCCTTCCCTTCTGAGTCCTGCCATGCACCCAACTGGTATTTTTGGTCACATGTGAGGCATTGCCGTACTCTGGAGAAATGGGGGCACAGATTTTGGGGTGCTTTGTCTCCTTCATTCCTTGTGAAAATGAAAAATTTTGAGCCAGAAGTACATTTTTGTGTAAAAAAATGTATTTTTTTCATTTTCACTGCCCAGTTGTACCAAAATTGATGAAACCCCTGGGGGTTTGAAATGTACACTATACCCCTAGATGAATTCCCTGAGGGGTGTAGTTTGCAAAATGGGGTCACTTGTGGGGGGGTTCCACTGTATTGGTAATGCAACATAGCACCCACCATTCATTCCACCAAAATCTGTGCTGCAAAATCCAAAAATCACTCCTTCCCTTCTGAGTCCTGCCATGCACCCAACTGGTATTTTTTGGTCACATGTGAGGCATTGCCGTACTCTGGAGAAATGGGGGCACAGATTTTGGGGTGCTTTGTCTCCTTCATTCCTTGTGAAAATGAAAAATTTTGAGCCAGAAGTACATTTTTGTGTAAAAAAATGTATTTTTTTCATTTTCACTGCCCAGTTGTACCAAAATTGATGAAACCCCTGGGGGTTTGAAATGTACACTATACCCCTAGATGAATTCCCTGAGGGGTGTAGTTTGCAAAATGGGGTCACTTGTGGGGGGGTTCCACTGTATTGGTGCTTTGGGAGTCTTGCTAATGCAACATAGCACCCACCATTCATTCCACCAAAATCTTTGCTGCAAAATCCAAAAATCACTCCTTCCCTTCTAAGTCCTGCCATGCACCCAACTGGTATTTTTTGGTCACATGTGAGGCATTGCCGTACTCGGGAGAAATTGGGGCACAGATTTTGGGGTGCTTTGTCTCCTTCATTCCTTGTGAAAATGAAAAATTTTGAGCCAGAACTGCATGTTTGTGTAAAAAAATGTAATTTTCCATTTTCACATCCCAGTTGTACCAAAATTGGTGAAACCCCTGGGGGTTTGAAATGTACACTATACCCCTAGATGAATTCCCTGAGGGGTGTACTTTGCAAAATGGGGTGACTTGTGGGGGGGTTCCACTGTATTGGTGCTGTGGGAGTCTTGCTAATGCAACATAGCACCCACCATTCATTCCACCAAAATCTTTGCTGCAAAATCCAAAAATCACTCCTTCCCTTCTAAGTCCTGCCATGCACCCAACTGGTATTTTTTGGTCACATGTGAGGCATTGCCGTACTCGGGAGAAATTGGGGCACAGATTTTGGGGTGCTTTGTCTCCTTCATTCCTTGTGAAAATGAAAAATTTTGAGCCAGAACTGCATGTTTGTGTAAAAAAATGTAATTTTCCATTTTCACATCCCAGTTGTACCAAAATTGGTGAAACCCCTGGGGGTTTGAAATGTACACTATACCCCTAGATGAATTCCCTGAGGGGTGTACTTTGCAAAATGGGGTGACTTGTGGGGGGGTTCCACTGTATTGGTGCTTTGGGAGTCTTGCTAATGCAACATAGCACCCACCATTCATTCCACCAAAATCTTTGCTGCAAAATCCAAAAATCACTCCTTCCCTTCTGAGTCCTGCCATGCACCCAACTGGTATTTTTTGGTCACATGTGAGGCATTGCCGTACTCGGGAGAAATTGGGGCACAGATTTTGGGGTGCTTTGTCTCCTTCATTCCTTGTGAAAATGAAAAATTTTGAGCCAGAACTGCATGTTTGTGTAAAAAAATGTAATTTTCCATTTTCACATCCCAGTTGTACCAAAATTGGTGAAACCCCTGGGGGTTTGAAATGTACACTATACCCCTAGATGAATTCCCTGAGGGGTGTACTTTGCAAAATGGGGTGACTTGTGGGGGGGTTCCACTGTATTGGTGCTTTGGGAGTCTTGCTAATGCAACATAGCACCCACCATTCATTCCACCAAAATCTTTGCTGCAAAATCCAAAAATCACTCCTTCCCTTCTAAGTCCTGCCATGCACCCAACTGGTATTTTTTGGTCACATGTGAGGCATTGCCGTACTCGGGAGAAATTGGGGCACAGATTTTGGGGTGCTTTGTCTCCTTCATTCCTTGTGAAAATGAAAAATTTTGAGCCAGAACTGCATGTTTGTGTAAAAAAATGTAATTTTCCATTTTCACATCCCAGTTGTACCAAAATTGGTGAAACCCCTGGGGGTTTGAAATGTACACTATACCCCTAGATGAATTCCCTGAGGGGTGTACTTTGCAAAATGGGGTGACTTGTGGGGGGGTTCCACTGTATTGGTGCTTTGGGAGTCTTGCTAATGCAACATAGCACCCACCATTCATTCCACCAAAATCTTTGCTGCAAAATCCAAAAATCACTCCTTCCCTTCTAAGTCCTGCCATGCACCCAACTGGTATTTTTTGGTCACATGTGAGGCATTGCCGTACTCGGGAGAAATTGGGGCACAGATTTTGGGGTGCTTTGTCTCCTTCATTCCTTGTGAAAATGAAAAATTTTGAGCCAGAACTGCATGTTTGTGTAAAAAAATGTAATTTTCCATTTTCACATCCCAGTTGTACCAAAATTGGTGAAACCCCTGGGGGTTTGAAATGTACACTATACCCCTAGATGAATTCCCTGAGGGGTGTACTTTGCAAAATGGGGTGACTTGTGGGGGGGTTCCACTGTATTGGTGCTTTGGGAGTCTTGCTTATGCAACATAGCACCCACCATTCATTCCACCAAAATCTTTGCTGCAAAATCCAAAAATCACTCCTTCCCTTCTAAGTCCTGCCATGCACCCAACTGGTATTTTTTGGTCACATGTGAGGCATTGCCGTACTCGGGAGAAATTGGGGCACAGATTTTGGGGTGCTTTGTCTCCTTCATTCCTTGTGAAAATGAAAAATTTTGAGCCAGAACTGCATGTTTGTGTAAAAAAATGTAATTTTCCATTTTCACATCCCAGTTGTACCAAAATTGGTGAAACCCCTGGGGGTTTGAAATGTACACTATACCCCTAGATGAATTCCCTGAGGGGTGTACTTTGCAAAATGGGGTGACTTGTGGGGGGGTTCCACTGTATTGGTGCTTTGGGAGTCTTGCTAATGCAACATAGCACCCACCATTCATTCCACCAAAATCTTTGCTGCAAAATCCAAAAATCACTCCTTCCCTTCTAAGTCCTGCCATGCACCCAACTGGTATTTTTTGGTCACATGTGAGGCATTGCCGTACTCGGGAGAAATTGGGGCACAGATTTTGGGGTGCTTTGTCTCCTTCATTCCTTGTGAAAATGAAAAATTTTGAGCCAGAACTGCATGTTTGTGTAAAAAAATGTAATTTTCCATTTTCACATCCCAGTTGTACCAAAATTGGTGAAACCCCTGGGGGTTTGAAATGTACACTATACCCCTAGATGAATTCCCTGAGGGGTGTAGATTGCAAAATGGGGTGACTTGTGGGGGAGGTTCCTAACTTTTAGCACTTATGGTGCCTAGAAACCTACATGGTGCCTAAAAAAAAATCTCATAAAAAGGAGGCTCCAAAATCAAGTAGGTGCTCCTTCTATTATGAAGCCTGTGGTTTGGTCAACGTGCACACTAGGGCCACATATAGGATATTTTTGAAAACAAAAGAATTGGGGGAATCAATTTTTAGTCACATTTCTCTAGTAAAATCTACTGTATTCGTTAGAAAAATGTATTAAAATTGAAACTCTGCAAAAAAAAAGAAATTTTGAAATTTCACCTACACTTTGTTTTAATTCCTGTGAAACACCTAAAGGGTTAACAAACTTCCAAAATGCTGTTTTGAATACTGTGAGGGGTGCAGTTTTTGAAATGGCATCATTTATGGGGGTGTCTCACATACAAGTCCCTCAAAGTCACATCAGAACTGAACTGGTCCCTAAAAAAATCAGTGTTTGAAATTTTCATGAAAATTTGAGAATTTGCTATTCATATTGTAAGCCTCCTAGTGTCCAAAAAAATTAAAAGGAAGTTGAAATAATGATGGAAACATAAAGTAGACATATGGTCTATGTTAGTTATTAACTATTTTGAGTGGTATGATTATTTGTCTCACAAGCAGAAAATTTAACATTTTGCAAATTGCTAAATTTTCCATTTTTTCACGATATTTTGGTATTTTTCACAAAAAAACACAGACTGTATCGACGAAAATTTACCACTAACTTGAAGTACAATGTGTCACGAGAAAACAATCTCAAAATCACTGGGATAAGTAAAAGCAAAAAAAAGTTATCCCCACTTAAGTGAGACATGTCAGATTTGAAAAAAAGGGCTCTGTCATGAAGGCACAAACTGGCTCTGTCATGAAGGGGTTAAATAAACTTTGCTTAAATCTTATTACATGTAATGTATTAAACATTTTCAATAATGTGACTTAAATCAAAGCCAACTAAAAATGCAATTTACAGATTACATTATTTAGAGTTTATTTCAGCAATGATCTTACTTATTTTGTTTCATGAGAATATTTTATTCTATCCTTTTCATCTATGCTGAATGCTACGAGATAGCAATACAAAAAATAAACTTATTATTTGAAGATGTTGTTTTGACCATCAAAAACTATAGCAATAGATTGTTGCAAATACTACAATTTTAATGAATTCATCTTCATAGATGTTCACAAAGTGTTGGAATTATAATGAAAGTATAACAGCAAGGGGCTCATTAAACTATCGCTGTGTCTGTTAATTTGTAATTATAGATTTTTTTCATATTAGGATAAATTATTGTCTGCTGAGATTCAAAGAACAAAGTAAAGAGAAAATACCTCAGAGCTATCACTAATAGTAATGTTTTTATACACTGTAAAATAGTTATAATGTTTTGTAAAATGGGAAAAAGTTGTTATTATTATTATAATTATTACTACTATTATTATTATTATTGATAATAATTTTAATAAGAATAATAATAATAATAATAATAATAATATAATAGTATTATTATAGATGGTTGCTGAACCACCCTGTTTTTGTATTGGATTTCTATGTATATTAACTTTGTGTTTTGGTTATAGTTTTGAAAGTTAGGGCCTGATTCTGGTTCACTTGCAAAAGCAAATTCTCTCTCTAATGGACAAAACCATGTGCACGGCAGGTGAGGCAGATGTGAACCAGAATCGGGGTCTTAATTTGTTTACACATAACTTGGGTCTCTTTTGTTCCTACAGTATTATTACATTATTACAGTATTATTACGAACTACCTTCCTTATCCAGCATTCGTGACTTACATCATCAGGTGTACCCCACTCTGTGTTTGTGGCACTGGTACTCCAAGTGTAAAATTCTCAATGGCGATGATATCTATCCTTCAACTCTTGATTATTCGAGTCCATACTAGTTCCATTCTAGCCAAACACTCCACTCAGTCTTATCTGGGTCATCCCTTCAGCTTTCACTGATTCCAATCCATACAAGTTCTCCACTAGTCAGAGACTCCACTCGGTCATACCCGAGTCAAATACTTTATTATTATTTACTGAATTCTTCTAGCTGAGTCAAAGACTATTCAATAGTCATTTCCATTGTTTACTTACTGTTCAATAAAACTACAAACTTAATTTTACTTCCTGTTTCCTCCTTCATTGGTCATGAATTTGGGCACTGAAAACTATGGCCATTATTCATGTCCGCTCTCTCCTCCAAGCATTCGCATGAGGACCGATGTTGTGCGTCTGCACATGCGCGTTTCTGCAGCAAACTTTTGGTTCACCCTACATGGCATGCGGGGGGCGAGAAGAGCGGGGGCACCGGGCTGTCCATTACCATATGGGAACACCCAGCAATTCATGGGTGTTCCCATGAGAATGCTGGGCATTCTTATGGTAATGAGGCCATTATGTGGGTGTGGGGGGCAGGCAGCCGACATCACCGGATGTCAGCTGCCCGCCCATATCCATACCAGCGTGCACACATATGGAAGTGACTTGCGTGCACCTTCCACATCTGTAGATGGACTGTGGAAATCAAAAGATGTGGGTGTTCCCCCGAAGCATGTGAATGGATGTTTATGCTAACATCCATTCGCAGCCGGTGCTGTCAAACCCGTGCTGCGAGGGGGGCGGGTGGCTGGGCATTTGCAAGGTGCGGTTTGGTGGAATCAAAAGGCTGCAAATTTGCAGCCTTGTGATTCAACCAGAATAACCCCCTATCTTCCAGTTTACACCAACTGACAAACAAACAAAAATACATCTCAGGCGTGACATTACTTGGTCCACATGCATACTTTTATCGTTTTTCTAAGTGACACTTCTGCATACTGTATGTACAGTAGATTTTTAATTATGAATTTTAGATTGTTCAAAAATGATTACATTTAGGTTTAAAGAAGTCTTGTTATTTCTATTTAAATTAATACACATATTTCCTATTGTTTCTAATACTCATATGAAAAATGGAAAGTACTATGTTTAAAGTCTATTATTATTTCTTGGTGTGTGAATTAATATTCTATGAATTTGCTTATTCATAATCTCTAGCCTTTACGAAATGTTACTTATTTTGGTGACCCGGCAATACTCTTCTTCATTTTAATGTTTTCATATAGGTATGTTCCTTCTGGTTAAAAATACATTTTCTGATGTTATACAGAACGTTTTAAATTAGTATTTTTATTATTCCTTAGCTATGGTAATGTAAAAGTCAATTTCTTATAATTGTACTATAATAATGATTTAAATATTTAAATATCTTAATGTTAAATCATATAACAACAAGGTTATATCTAAGTAAAAAAAAGTACATATACTGAGGTCTACTGCATGTCTTGCCCTGTGATTGAGCCTCACTCTAAGCAGGCTAAAAACTGGTCACTTTGGAGTACCAAGGGGTTTCTTACATACATACATGCATACATACATGCATACAGGGAGGTCGGACGTGATCTTATGTGCTGACCGTCTGACCTCCCTGATCTGATCCGATGTGCATCGGATCGGATCAGATATCACACACCTGCGATTTTGGGGCGATTTTACGCGGTTATCAGCCCAAAGTGCCGAAATCGGATGAAATCATCCGAAAATTGCATAGTGTATGGGGGCCTTAAAACAGCATGAATGGGGAAACTCAGGCATCCCTGGGTTAAGTGGACAAATATACAGGGTACGATTCCCATCATAAACAGTTATAGTGGTCATTATCTTTCACTTGACGGTATTACACTATATTGCTGTTTCTCTTTCTATGTCACATGAGCAATCATCAGTGATACATATGAAGGAGTGACACTGGGATTCACATACTGAAGGAGCATATGAAAAACTGTCGGTATTTCCTCTTTGTTTTATGTGTGGTGTGTATGGTGACACACCTACTGTACAGGTCAAGCTGCTCTGAAGCGCACTAATTTATCCCAAATCCCATTTTTGTGTCCATTAAAATCAATCCCAGAACTGATAATAAAAACAAATGTATATAGGTTAATGACTGCGCTTCAGGAACTTCGGCCTATGACACACCTCGGATGTATAGTACAACATCCACAAAACAATCTAGACAAAAAATAAGGTGATTACTGGTGCTGTACCAAAAGGGGATTTAAGGGGAAGGCATGTCTCTGTGTGATGCACAGAAAGAAAAGATATATGAATAAAATTTAACCTTTATTGTTATATTATTATAAAAATGCGAAATATTATTAAAACCACACAAACAACATATAACACTTGGATAGACAGTTTAAAAAGGATATAATTATCCTGACGTGGCAGGGGAGAGCGTTCAATGTATCTGATTGAACAGTCAGTGTGTGTTACGATAGGAATTGTGCCACTATAGCCGTATTGGATACATTGAGATGTTGAGTACTTTGTTACTATGTATTTACTGAGTGGCAATCGAGTGGGGATAGAGACTTAGACATGGACGGCGTCCCTGCCGCTCTATTCTCACACTCTATATTAGGGCAGGATTGGAGGTAGGTAAACCTCTTCTGTATCTAGGTGCCCAGACAGGCAGGAGACTGCCTTGCTGCACGGGTGAGATAACCCGCAGCATTGGAGATTGCCCAGAACTGAGTCTCATACGACGCTGGCTAACAGCCTATGTATGCGTCTGGGACTCAGAGATACGCGCACCGTGCCGGTCAGGCAGAAGTCTGCCTTGCAGTGCGGGTAAGTTTATCCCGTAACTGCTGTGATCACGCTGTTGTGATTCACTCACGGCACTGGCTTGCAGCCTGTGTGTGCGCCTGAGACCGGGAGGTGCGCGTAAGTTAAGCCTATCTAAACAATCAACGTGCGTTTCAAGGCCTGGCCTTGAAAAAGCTCTATGCGAAACGCGCGTCGGCGTTCCACGTGAGCAGGGGCACCATTACATTTTATTACTAATGTATTTTCGTTGATTGTTTAGATAGGGTTAACTTACGCGCACCTCCCGGTCTCAGGCGCACACACAGGCTGCAAGCCGACGCCGTGAGTGAATCACAACAGCGTGATCACAGCAGTTACGGGATACTTACACCAACAGAAACAATTCAAATGTTAATAAAAAGACAAAAGGAGAGAATTATGAAAATAATAGAAAATGGATCCCCCCCCCCCACAAACGGTCCCAAAATTGGTATCAAGATAGTCATAACCATGAGAATAATTATAGAACCCCACCGATTAAAATACATTTTAACCGTAGACCCAACAACCTCAGCTCACAAATGGAGCAAGACCACCATTTCCTGCTCAGGAATGGGAACGAAAGGACCCATACCATTAGAGGGAATGAGGGTTTTAGACCTCCCAGATGGGAGACAAACAATAGGTATGACACATTAAGGGAAGAGCGTTGCCCTTCCCCGACTTTTTTATCCAGGAGGAGAGAAACATTCAGACCACGGTAAAAAGAAGGGGAAAAAGGGGTGGGAAGCCACGTAGGGTCAAAAGGAAACACAATAAAAATAAAAATAAAAAAGAGGGAGAAGGAGTGTATCTAGAGCAAATGTAGATGAGGAAAAAGGAAAGATCAAAATATTTAATCTTTCGGACCACCAATTGGAGGTAGCCGAGATTGCAGTCCTTGAGAAGGGACTTAAGTATGCTCCCTCTAAATAAATTTGAGACATTCTTTGACCTTAATAAGTTTGTACGTAAATTAAGTCTTAAGAAATTTTTCATAAATCAAAAAACAGAGTCCCAGGTTGAAGAGGAAAAAACCCCGTTCAAACCAAAATCTATTTTTAACCCCATACATTCGAGGGGGAATTTTGTGGAAACTTTCCTAAAATTGGTATCGGATAATATCAAGGAAATGGACCACAAAATAAAGAAATGTAATTTAACATTCAAAGAAAAAAATGCTTTGAAAAATTTGAGGGATAATGAGAATTTGATTATAAAACCCACGGACAAAAGGGGGGGGGAATAGTCATTATGACTAAGGAAAATTATGATAAAGAAATATATAGACAATTGACGGACGGCCAAACGTACACTAAACTTAAAAGTGACCCCACTACTAAAATGCTGACCAAAATAAAAAATTTACTTGTGGAATATAAAACAAAAAATGTAATATCAGACAAGGAATTTGCATTTTTGTATAATGAGGAACCTTCCATTCCCGTATTATACATCCTCCCAAAGGTCCACAAGGACCCAGTATGTCCTCCCGGTAGACCTATCATCTAGGGGATTGGGTCTGTCAGTGCCAATTTGTCTCAATATATTGATTATTTCCTGCAACCCCATGTCATTCAGAATAAATCCCATCTCAAGGACACCAGAGACACCCTTAATGCGTTGGAAGGTGTCACATGGGAAGAGGGCCTAATTTTAGTGACGGCGGACGTCAAGTCCCTATACACTATAATAGAACATCAAAAGGGGACTGAGGCGTTAAAAAAAGCCCTGAATAGTAGTAACCTTGATAAATCCCTACAAGAATTTTTAATCGATGGGGTACGATTCATTTTAGAAAATAATTATTTTTCTTTTAATGGGAATTTTTATCTCCAAAACATTGGAACGGCGATGGGCACCAGGTTCGCCCCAAGCTATGCGAACATCTTCATGGGGCAGTGGGAAGTAGATGTGATTTGGAACCACTGTCCCTTTGGGGCGAACCTTGTGCTATGGAAGAGGTACATCGACAATGTCATTTTTATATGGAGAGGAGGGGAAGAACTTTTAAAGACGTTTTTTACCTATCTTAATAGCAATCAATGGAATATTGAATTTTCATTTGACAGCAGTGAAACTAGAATTAACTTTCTGGATGTGTCTATCTATGTCGAAAATAATAACTTACACACCATGAATTTTAGTAAGCCGACAGACTCAAGTGCTTATATTGAAGCTACAAGCTGCCACCACCCAGACTGGCTACGCTCTATTCCAGAAGGCCAATTCAGGCGTATTATAAGAAATTGCAGCACTATTGAAAAATATAAAGATCAAGCAATCGCCATGGAAAATAAGTTTAAATCCTCTGGTTATGAAGAAAACCAGTTACAAATGATTAATAACAGAGTAGCAGATTTGGATAGAGAATCACTACTCAGGCCCAGTGAGAGACCTCAGAAAGATGATAAAACCAAATTCGAATGGGCATTTGTTACAACTTATAGTAGCCAACATAAAATGCTGGAGAAGACACTTAGTAAACATTGGGGGGTTCTGCTAAAGGACCCAACAATAGGAAAACTTATACCCAAACGACCTAAGTGTATCTACAAAAGAGCACCAACTATTAGAACCAGTCTGGTTAAAAGTGCTGCCCCACCTACAAAATCTATGACAACCATAAAATCTAAAAGTTTCTTTAGATGTGGAGTATGCTTGGGCTGTAGAGGAATCCCAGGAGATTCCTCAAAAATTAATGAAGTCACAATTAATGACAAGGCTTTTAAAATTAGAGACTTTGTCACCTGCAATAGCAGCAATGTAGTATATGCCATAGAGTGCAAATGTAACCTATGGTATGTGGGAAGAACATCTAGACCACTTAAAACCCGTATTAGTGAACATCTGAGGAATATCATAAAAGGTGTTATGACACATGCGCTGTCAGAACACTTTAGGGTTAAACATAATTGTTGCACATCAGGAATTAGGCAGTTTTGTGGACTTAGGCAGGTGAAGGAGAATTGGAGACAGCGGGGATTGGCAAAGCAACTCGCTAAGGCAGAGATGCAAATGATATATGAGTTATACTCTAATCCCCGCTGGTCTCAATTCGGATTTTGAAATCAAGTGGTTTCTGTAATTATCTTTGTAACTCCTAATTGTCTGTCATTTAATTTTAGATTCGCTGTATTGACCTTTTGCATCTTAAAGAATCCGGCACACGTTCCCTAGCAACAGAGTAAACAAACTGCGCTGTTGAACCAATGGAGTATCACATTAAGTACAGCCGGACGTGACGTACCGGCAGTCAGAATTGTGCCGCACTGAAAACTGAACTACAGGGAAACGTCAGGCCGGATATGATGTATCGGCACCCAGCACTCTGCTGCGTCAGAGGCTGGGGTTGCCGTGGATACCCTGGACGCCGGCATATGGCTTACAGGAAGCCCACGCCGCAGCAGGGACTGTGGGACTTGTAGTTTCGTAGTTCTAATTAGAAGTCCAGCTGCGGCGCGGGAACCTTTTAGGATATAAGGAGCTTGTGTGCATTATGTGGAACACCTTGAAAAAGTCCTCTATTGAGGAAGAAACGCGTTGGTGAACTGCACATAAGTACCTTGGAAGGATGACAAGCCGGAGGAGGATCGCCACAAAGAGTGCCCAGCAGCATTCATATTGGTGATAGAGACTCATGCCATTCTGGAACTGCTTAATTGCCAGTTCCTAAACATCCGGTAATTTACCAACCTCCTGTAATTCAAGGATTGTATTGCTATTCATGCACTTTATATCTTGTGCTTTTTATGTACATTTAGATGTTTTATTGAAGTTTTATTGAAGTGTTAATAAATGTGTGTTGTTTTAAAACGTACTTCACCATTATACAATTTTTTCATTTATTTATATGGTATATGACATCGGAGGAATCCTGTCACTCATCTTTCCAAGCGCTGGATAAGTTTATTCCATTTTGTTGTTGGTGTATGGTGAAGGTTTATTGAGGAACCTGTAGGAATATTAACTGTCTAGCAGCTGGATGCGCAGTTTATTTGTCCACTCATCTGTGTTTGTGATTACGGGATAAACTTACCCGCACTGCAAGGCAGACTTCTGCCTGACCGCCACGGTGCGCGTATCTCTGAGTCCCAGACGCATACATAGGCTGTTAGCCAGCGTCGTATGAGACTCAGTTCTGGGCAATCTCCAACGCTGCGGGTTATCTCACCCGTGCAGCAAGGCAGTCTCCTGCCTGTCTGGGCACCTAGATACAGAAGAGGTTTGCCTACCTCCAATCATGCCCTAATATAGAGTGTGAGAATAGAGCGGCCGGGACGCCGTCCGTGTCTAAGTCTCTATCCCCACTCGATTGCCACTCAGTAAATACATAGTAACAAAGTACTCAACATCTCTATGTATCCAATACGGCTATAGTGGCACAATCCCTATCGTAACACATACTGACTGTTCAATCAGATACATTGAACGCTCTCCCCTGCCACGTCAGGATAATTATATCCTTTTTAAACTGTCTATCCAAGTGTTATATGTTGTTTGTGTGGTTTTAATAATATTTCGCATTTTTATAATGATATAACAATAAAGGTTACATTTTATTCATATGTCTTCATGTCCAGTGGTAGCACGCCTCTGTCCAGTACATTAAATGCTTGTGATGACAATGAGGCTTATTCTGCAATAGGGATAATATTTCTTCCGACATTGAAATCAAATCCAGTGCGATTGACATCCCATCCCCCTCTCCCCCAATTGTTCTACTGGTGCTGTACCCCCATCTAGACAGTATGAATATAATAATATATAACAATCCGCTGAAGTGGGCACCACTTAGGGAGAAAGGTCTTGAACGCCTCTTTTCCTTTTTTGATCTGGTCGCTAGATATACACTGATCACTGACCTTGGGTCTGATCCCTACATTCATATAGGGGTTTCTTTTTATTGTAATCCTCTCCCATATCTCCCTCAGACCACCTTCAGTGCGCATATGTATCGACCACGGTTTACAGGGAACAATATACATACAAAACTGCACTGACCTGATAGTAGTGCCCTATATGCATATCAAGGTTGCTTTTGATCTTCTATATATAAGATTTTGAACAATGGCCCATCTGCTCTTGGATCCGCAGCAATACGATCCCTTTAATAGGCAATTTACCAAGGAAAAGTTCCCTATATTCCCTGAAAGGTATCTTTCTGGAGTCCTTCCCCCGAATGGTAATCAAAGAAAGCCAAATGATCCACTCCTCCACAAGAAAAAGGTGATTTATTGGAAACAATCCTGTAACATTAAAATATCCATGTAAAAATACAAGGTAAAAATAACAGGATAAAAAAATGGTACAGGATCAAGTATTTTTTGTCCCATTTTTTATCCTGTTATTTTATCTTTTATTTTTATGGGCCATTGTTCAAAGTGTTATATATAGAAGATCAAAAGAAACCTTGATATGAATATAAGACACTACTAACAGGTTAGTGCGGTTTGTGGGTATATTGTTCCCTGTAAAACGTGGTCGATACATGTGCACACTGAAGGTGGTCTGAGGGAGATATGGGAGAGGATTACCATACAAAGAAACTCCTATATGAATGTAGGGATCAGACCCAAAGTCAGTAATTAGTGTGTACATCTAGCGACCAGATCAAAAAAGGAATAGAGGTGTTCAAGATCTTTCTCCATAAGTGGTGCCCACTTCAGTGGATTGTTATAAATTATTATATTCATACTATCTAGATGGGGGTACAGCACCAGTGATCACCTTATTTTTTGTCAAAATCAATCCCAGGGTGCAAATAGATATATGAAGATCTCCTATTTTGTCATTGAAACCAGGTTCTTGAGGTGCTTAGTAATAAAGTAGAAAAACAATGGTAGAAAATGGTAAATGTAAGCAGTTTCAAGAAGATACAGTATTTCCTTGATTTGGCTGTATTGCTTACAATGTTACATATAGCCTTTAAATGTGTTTTATCATTCTTGGAATACTTGGGAATTCTTGGGAATTTGTGAAAATTCCTCATTATTGGGAATTCATCCATTACTCCAACACAAATCAGGTACCTTAATAGAATCACCGTACATCCTGTCAATTTAAAGCATTGCCATTTGTTGCAACATTTATAAAGTGTGTATTCCTTATTGTAATTATCCATTAAATCAACTGGGATGCCTAGACTAGCTATTTTAAGTATATAAGTTGTGAGCAAGGTTAAAGACTGCTACATTTGCTTGTGGCAAGTACTGACTCCTTTTGCAATTACAGTATCCATATGTGTGAGAGGAGATAGGTTTGCCCAGCTTTCAATTTCAATAATTTTACATATTTATTGTGGCTTAAATGTCAAACATTGGATAAAAAGCAATGCTGTAATTACTCTTATGCTTGTCATATAAGAAAACAAGCAGATAATTAATCTAAAAGAAATGTTAACAGCATGTTTATGGTGCTGTCCAAATAATTGAAGACCCACCATAAAAAAGTTGTTGTTATTATAATTATTATATTTCTGAAAGTGTATGTTTATTTTGTGGACATGAAACATGTGGGCCATTTAATTTAAATGTACAAAACTCATTGATTAATTTAATTAAATTAAATGTAAACCTCTACAATCATTGTAAGATAATTAGATATGAGTTGGCAAAAGTCTATTGCTTTGTACAATTTAAATCTGTTCACATGAGCCACACGATACAGGCAAGACTCATTTACTGTACATCCATTTGTCTTTTTTTCAAAAAAGCATGAAAGGAGAATATTGTCTGTAATATAAAATACTTGATAATAAAATAATGTTAATCAAACCAATCTGAATATCTTAAACTTGAATATAAAGAAAAAAATATTGTAGTTAGACAAGATTTCATGGTAACAGTGATGGTAAAGAGATTGCATGCAAAAACACTTTGCAGATAGCACTTTCTTTAGAAACTTGATATTTAGATTATTAATATCATCCCAAAATCCCGGCGGTCGGAATCCCGGCGTTCAAAATCCTGATGCCGGAATCCCTACCGCCGAAATCCTGTCAAGGGGGGGACGTGGATTGCCCCCCTTTGCGGGCTGGCTGCGCTCACCACACAGCAGGCCCGGTGCCTCGTTAAGCTCGGCACACCAATTTATTCTCCCTCTATGGGTGTCGCGGACACCCACGGAGGGAGAAAGTGTTGGGATTTCGGTGGTCGGGATTTCGGCGGTTGGGATTTCGGTGGTCGGGATTCTGGCGTCTGTATTTTGAACACCGGGATTCCGACCGCCAGGATTATAACTGCATCCCTCTCTCGGTGTTTAACATACAGTATATCGCAATATAATATACTGTAAGTACACAAATACTGTATATGCAAAAATTTATTTTACACCTATGTGTACTGCAATGTATTTGGTAATGCAATAACAAAATACAGAGTTGCTTTGTACATTAATATCTCACTACATTTTTCCATATATATATATATATATAGCAATGGACTTGCGGGCGGCACTCACGGATATGAAAAAACGAGGACACAGCAGTGTAGCTTAACGTTTCAATTCACAGCGGAATTTTCATCAGAAGCAACTTGCACAATACACAAAAAACATTTAAATACCCTTACCTACACCCCGTGGTGTGAGCAGCCGTCCCTGGCCCGATTTCCCGCCTTCGTCCGTCCCGGCGTCGCCCCGCTGATGACGTCACAGGCGTCATCCCGTTACCTGGATACCACCAGCAACACTTCCGTGTGCCGCGCTCGCGTCCTGGTCGCTATGACTACCCGCCGCTCATTCAGTCTGCTGCTACATATGCCGGCTACGTTCCCAAAGCTGGATCGGTTGCCCAGGGAGCGGTGTCTGCAAAAAACAAAGTGACATTAGGACACAGTCTATATCATGGAAACAACATTGATATCAGCATGAGAGCAGTTTTAAAGGGAAAAAGGCAATTAAGAAAAATTATCAAAGAAAGCAATTTAAGTTTAGCTGTTCATTAAGGCCGGATGGGTTCACAGTGTCCAATCTATAAATCCACCGCGCTTCCTTTTGTAATAGCGCCTTGGCACGGTCGCCCCCTCGGACCACATTTCCTTAGCAAGAAACCAGGAAATTACCGGTGTTTGGGATGTACAACATGTAACTTTCTGGAGGTGGATGATACATTCACACACCCCAGGACTGGTAAAATTTTTAAAATCAAGCATGTATACACTTGCAATTCCACATTTGTGGTGTATTTGATAAAATGTCCATGTGGTCTTGCATATGTGGGCAAGACCACATGCAAATTCAAAGAGAGGATGGGACAACACAGGAGTGCCATACACTTGGCACTATTGGGCCGAGAGACGGACCAACCGGTGGCCCGTCACTTTAAAACCATGAAGCACGGAGAATCGACTGTCAGATATAAAATCATAGACAGTGTACCACCAGACATCCGAGGGGGCGACCGTGCCAAGGCGCTATTACAAAAGGAAGCGCGGTGGATTTATAGATTGGACACTGTGAACCCATCCGGCCTTAATGAACAGCTAAACTTAAATTGCTTTCTTTGATAATTTTTCTTAATTGCCTTTTTCCCTTTAAAACTGCTCTCATGCTGATATCAATGTTGTTTCCATGATATAGACTGTGTCCTAATGTCACTTTGTTTTTTGCAGACACCGCTCCCTGGGCAACCGATCCAGCTTTGGGAACGTAGCCGGCATATGTAGCAGCAGACTGAATGAGCGGCGGGTAGTCATAGCGACCAGGACGCGAGCGCGGCACACGGAAGTGTTGCTGGTGGTATCCAGGTAACGGGATGACGCCTGTGACGTCATCAGCGGGGCGACGCCGGGACGGACGAAGGCGGGAAATCGGGCCAGGGACGGCTGCTCACACCACGGGGTGTAGGTAAGGGTATTTAAATGTTTTTTGTGTATTGTGCAAGTTGCTTCTGATGAAAATTCCGCTGTGAATTGAAACGTTAAGCTACACTGCTGTGTCCTCGTTTTTTCATATCCGTGAGTGCCGCCCGCAAGTCCATTGCTAAATACCCTGATAACCAAGGAAGGCACCCGGAGCTACATCACATCGTTTAAGCTGAGTGCCGAATATCTGGGACTGTATATATATATATATATATATATATATATATATATGTGTGAAATGGCTCTAAAAATAACCTATATTCTACTACTACATACTGAAAAGTCACAGTGTTCCATGTACCGCCACCACCACCACCAGCAAGCACATAGTAAGGGCATGAGGTAGGAAATGGTCCACAGAGAATTGCAATCCAAGAAATGATATACTATAGCTGTAATGACAGGGAATAACTGATTACATTGTTTTGCAATTCAGAGGATTTATTTGAAGACAGCATATATTACTAAATTAACCAACAAAGCGGAGGGAGACAGCATTTTAAAGATATATTTTCATATGATTGAATCAAAAGCCTTTCCAGCCTCAGCTAAAAAGACAAAGGAAAGAACTGAAGTGCCAACACTGTCAAAAATATTTATTGAAAATACTGTATAGGTGCCAAGAGTTGACAGTTCTGAAAATGAATATGTATGTTCAGTACTGTTGGATTGTCAAATAATTTTTGATAATTTTCTTTTTATAGATAGAACATAAGAAACTATGTTCTAAGAGATAATTGCTCATTGTAAAGTATAAAATAGTTAAGTTTTTTTAAAAAATATTCTAAAAGTCATCATTATATTTATAGTAAGTAATAATGAGATCTCCACAGAGCTTGTTAATATCTCCAAATGAACAGCCAGATGAGTATTTAAGGAACCCCTCCCCTTAATAAACATGTTTGTGTCTGGCAGAAGCACTACTGCTATTAGAAAGGTACTACAATTTGTACTGGTAACTTGGCAAACACATGTTCAGCTATAGGTTTATTTATTGTTATAACCTCAGGACACTTGTTCAGGTTGCCTGGAATAGAGACAATCCCTGGATTGTCTCTCAGGAGCTGTGGATAACATTAGTATTAGGCAGCAATTCAGATTCATCTTCATTGGTTAAATTGATGCATTATCATTTTACTTCTGCCACCTATCCTATGGCTTCCTATTGTGTAGATTTTATCTGTGCTTCCTGTTGTTTCCAAGAGTTTAGCTGCCCATACACTTGTGCAATTTGGGCCTTTTTTATACAAAATTGATGCAATCGGCTGTTAAATCACATGAAAAGTGTCAAAACCGTAAGTCATTTACTTACAATTCCATTCCAATGCACAGTCCCATGTCTCATAAGTTATATCCACAGATTTGCACTGCTGCAATAAGGATTTATTGTAGTCACAGTCAAAAGGGTAGACATCGTGTTTCTCCTCTCTGCAATGTATCGTAAGATACATCTGAAGTTGAGTCAGAAATGTAGAAGAAATCTTAAGATATATCATGAGTATAATGTGTGTACTATAGATATATTTTTGTAATCTGTCACATAAGATATATTTTAAGATACATTGTGCATACCTCCCAACATGACCCTCTCCAGGAGGGACACAATGCTCTGCTCCTGCACTTCCCTCTTAATGCATGATTGCCATCACCTGTGGTGAAGCACCTTTCTTATCAATAAACCTGTTCAACACAGATGAGGGTAATTATGCATTAAGAGGAAAGTCCAGGAGCAGAGCAATGTGTCCCTCCTGGAGAGGTTCATGTTGGGAGGTATGTTGTGCGTGAATCATAAGTGGAAATATGAAATTGTGTAAAAAATCTTAGGTATAGGACTTCTGGGAAACTGTTGTGGAGTTGAAGGGAAATCACATGTTCCATCAACTACAGATATGTCATGGTAGTGTATGGCCAGCTTTTGACTTTTTCAATGACTGATACAGTGCTGCAAGCCTTAACCCTGAAATGATCCTGACAATATTTCTGTAACCGAACTATAATTTAGGTAGGTTTCTGTTACATTACCAAATCTGTTTATATCTGTTATTTATTATTTTGTGTGTTATAATATTACAGAACCTTTTATCACAGGAGGTTTTAATTTTTAATCAAATTCACTATGTTAAATTGTCTTTCGTTCTAAAGGCTTAACATGGTAATACCAGTGTGATTAATAACACTGTTTTACGTAACAACCCCAAAATGTATTTGTCTGCGATAGAAACATGCAGATAATTTGGCGATAAAAACAAGATAAGGCACTGGCATAACAATGCTGCTGTAGACCCTGTGGTGGTTTCGGGGAGGAAGCACCAGTGGGGTCTGCATGGAATGCCCAAAGTGCAGTGCCCATGAATGCACTGGAGTCCCACTTCAGGGTAGGTTACTACAGTGTACTACTGCAGCTGGAGGCTCAGGTCAACAGCAAAAGATAAAAAGAAACAGAAAAGACAGCGAAATAAATAACATAAATAAAGTGTGTGTGAAACCTCATTTACTATAAATATCATGTCTGTGTGCACACTATAAAAATACATTTTCAGTAAATACGCACATTTACAGGCAACTGGTCTGACATCTGTGTTATTTTAATACTGAATATGGAGCATCTACTTACCTAATGTCTATTGTGGTCTTTAGCCATAATGTTATCATTCATGTACTTTGTTTTCTTTTCTAGCCCTGAATTAACATTTACTATATCATAATGGCATTATTTATCTTCGTTGTTTACATTTCAGATTAATCTTGGCTTCAGTCCTAGTTAGTAAATGCTATTCTTGAATTCCAGCATTTTTCTCACAATGGCTGTACTGTATCCACAATATTATTAGATATCATATTATCTTGTTAGTGATTTATGTGATTAGTTAATGTTCTGCACTCTACTGCTTATGTCTACTTTATTCTGTGTAGATCTATATTCATTTGACCATGCCTAGCTGCCTTTTGTCATGTGACAGGTCAAAGGGTGATATCCTCCAATTTACTTACTGCTTCAGTTAATCTTGGATGAGATGCTGAGAATATGTTTTACTACAGGTCTGCTTACCCTACAGGCTTATATCTTCTTACCACCACCAACAACAACTACATAAATATTTGTGCACCCATGATCTCTTATCTTGTATCCTGTACCCTGGAGAATTACAGCTATATTATATGGACAATCATTTCAGTCTATATTAATAAAAGTTTAAAGTTCCAGAAGTTTCATTGTGCAAAAAGAAAAGATGGGCTTGGTTAAGCTGTCTTGATAGTTACACACTCCATATGTGTAATGAGGGTCAGAACAATGGCTGTAAACATGTAAGTTCAGAAATTGTGGAAGGCAAAAAACAAAAAGATGTACCAGAGCAGGCTGTGAAAAAATACATTAAATTGGAATGGTATCTTTTACAATAAATGTTATTATTAATTAATTAGCTGTAATTACATTATAGAATTCCATGTAAAAATATATATTTATATAAAAACAATAAAATTGTGGACATTCAATATTGCAATATTTGTTAACCAACACTGTACATAGAATAGGTTGTATAGGGCATATTACCATACGGACAGCAGAGTATATTGTCTCCAATTTAGCAGAAGATGGACACCAGGTGGCCAGTAAGTCCCAGAAACAGAGTCCAAAGATATAATTAGGTTCCTCTGATGGGATGATGGTAAGCCTGGATGACTTGTGCGAGTCTTGGGCTGCCTCGGGTTGCCTTCCGGATATGGAGTTTTATGGAGACTTATTTAGATGAAGGATATTTGGTGACTCGTATTCTATGGATAGCCCTCAGTGGTGGTATATGCAATTGTCCCAAATGTTTAAAAGGCTCAACATGTTTCCCTGGGATCAACCGGGTGTGGATAATTTTATCAACCATACTTAGGTTGACAGTCATTAGGTCGACACGTTAGGTCGACATGCAACTAGGTCGACAGGGTTCTAGGTTGACATGGTTGACATGGTTGAAGGTCATGGGTTTAGGTCCACATAGCATTAGGTCGACATGGGTTAGGTCAGTGGTCAGGGAACTCAGTCCTCATTACCCCACACAGTGCATGTTTTGCTGGCAACCCAGCAGGTGCACAGGTGTACAAATTACTCACAGACACATTTTATAAGGTCCGCAGGTGGAGTTAATTATTTCACTTGTGATTCTGTGAAGAGACCTGCAAAACATGCACTGCATGGGGTAATGAGGACCGAGTTCCCTGACCACTGGGTTAGGTCAACAGTACGCAAAGTCGACATGGGTTTCTTCACTGCTTTTTGGCCCGAATGTCGACACAGTCGACATGGACACAGTTGGAAGTCAATCGCTGCCACTCGCTTCGCTTACAATGCTTCGCCTGCAATGCTTCGCTCGCAATGCTTCCATAATGTAATTACAGCTAATTAATTAATAATAAAATGTATTGTAAAAGATACCGTTCCAATTTTATGTATTTTTTCACAGCCTGCGCTGGTACACCTTTTTGTTTTTTTGCCTTGCCCATATTCAATTGGGATTTTGACAACCCCAGTACCAGCTGCTCAGTAGCGCACTGATCAAACTTGTTCTTCAAGTTCAGAAATTAGTATGTTAAACTATATGAACCTATCCTAGTCTAGAACTTGCTGCTTTGTTCTTATGGTTAGCAGGTATAGTACAATACAAGAAAAGCATGTCAATATTAATCACTTAAAATTAAACTTTTAGAACCTGAACTTTTAGAACTAGTCCTGCAATGTATATAATAACTGTAAATGAAAAAGCAAATATTAGTCAATAAATTAATTAGCTATTCTAAATACAAATCTTAAACATTGTGTGCAATATTTGACATGTGTTTTGGATCTCCAGATAATCAAATCCACACACATTTTTTTGGATCCGAACCAAACCAAAACCCTTTTCGGATCTCCCGAGGAGATCTGGTCCATTCCAGATTCAGATCTTCCTGCATTTTAGAATTTGGATTTTAAATTAAAATTTCAGGTTTTGGATTGCAAACATTTCACGATTATAGCTGTTTTTATAGATTTGTTTAAATATTTGTTTTAATAAATAAAAAAAATAATAAAAAAAACCCTGAATATGATGGTCCATGCACACTTCTAGCGCACACACACTCACGCCTTTTTAAAATAAAAATTTAATATAAATATAACATCATAAAATTAGTTTTTGTAATAATAAATAATAAAAAAAGTAGGTTTAACCATCAGCATTTTTATATTTTCATAATTTATTAAGAACAAAAAAAAATCAGCTTAACATTTAAATAAAAAGCATCACAGATCCGGCTTTCTATATTAAATCTCTGCTTTAAAGCACATTTTAAATGACATTTTTCATCAACATTTAAAGAGATTTACAAATCTTCAGAGAGCATATGTTTTAAAATATAGTCTTAAATTCAACATTTACTCATGATAAGTGCTGTGAATCTATACTCCTACTCTCTGCTATCTGAATTTCATTGACATTTAGTGACATTCAAAGCTTGTCTTATTCCTTTCCATCAGTAAAAGCTGGTATGGAAGTGCATGGGATTCTGATATGGCAGTCATTTAATATGTATCTTTGTAATGACTTCATCTATGTTTAAGTTCATAGTAAAAATATGGTGGCATTAGAATGCACTTTATAACCAAAACAAATTGAGCATACATAAACTGTCATTGCTCTGAGTGGGAATTATAAACCTGTTCATATTTTGTGCATAAGTGCACCATCTATTCTTAAAATTGGACATTAAGTGGTTTTTAAGCACATTTACAATTTTTTTTCAGACTCAAGGGTTGGTCTCACATGATTATTTGTATTTGTTGCATTATCCATGGACAAGCAATTTAAGAGGAATGAGTTGCTGTCTGGGATACATTTGTGCTCTTTTATACTTTTCTATGTATTAAAGTTCAGTACATGTTGCATTTCCAACAAATTGATTTTCAACATTATTCACAAGCAGTGGCGTAACTAGGTTTTGGGCGCCCCCCCCGCCGTTAAAGGGAGGGCGCCCGCACACCCACCCCGCCGCACACACACCCTGCCGCACCAACCCCGCCGCCCATGCAAACCCCCCCATCCACTGCAGTCTTACCTACGTTCAGTACGCGCTGGTCCCGGCTCCCTTCTTCTGCTATGAGGACCACCACAAAATGTCCGCCCCCATACAGCAGACAGTTTCAGAGAACTGTTTGCTAAATGGGGGTGGACATTTTGTGGTGGTCCTCATAGCAGAAGAAGGGAGCCGGGACCAGCGCATACTACTGAAGACAGGTAAAGACTGCGGGGGATTGCGGCGGGGCGGCGGGGTGTAACTATAGCACTGCAGCACCCGGCGCCCGCACATGCACAGCGCTTCCCCCCGTGCGGTCGCGGGGGCTGCGGTGCTATAGTTACGCCACTGTTCACAAGTGAACATGAAAGAATGACTGCAATATAAACCATTGATCTGTGAGACATATATTTTTTTTAAATTTGTTTGCAAGTCATTTTCTCATGATGAATTTCTCGCCAATTGCTCACAGGAATGCATAAAGTCCTAAATTTTGGTTCTGCGCATATACAGTAATACAATTACATTATAAATACTCAGTTTTCCTGGTCATATGACACAGTATTTTTTTTACTTACCATATTAGCGACAAGATTTTGTATAGACCCACATAGTATTCATATGTACTCTAAAAACATAAACAATGTACTAACCAAATTTATGAAAGACTTGATTAAAAGATGACATAATGTGAGTGAGAATGAACATTTTCACTTAGGCCATGTACAAAAGAATGTAAATAAGGAATACTGTAGTTCATACTGGGGCAGTACAGATGCTGTAATGGTTGGCATTACTGCCTCACAGCACTGAGGTCATGGGTTAGATTCCCACCATGGTTCTAACTGTGCGGAGTTTGTATATTTTCCCTGTACTTGTGTGGGTTTCCTCCGGGTACTCTGGTTTCCTCCCACAATCCAAGAAGTTACTGCTATGCTAACTTGCTCACAACAAAATTAACCCTAGAATGTCTGTGTGTGTGTACATGTGTTAGGGAATCTAGATCGTAAGCTCCACTGGGGCAGGTACTGATGTGAATACTCAAATATTCTCTGTAAAGAGCTGCAAAAAATATGTGTGCGCTATATAAGAAACTGTTAATAAATAAATAATACTGCCCAGCAGCTACAGGGCACGTTGCAAAATTATGGCTATAGCTGACAACACTGCATTTATTATGCATACTTACTGCACAATATTTTAGGCTTGCCATAATATCCTTTAATCAGGGAGACCGATAAATTACAGTTTCTGATTCTGACTAAATTCAAGCCTGCATTTCACCTGGTTTTAGTCAGCCACATAACTCATGTAAATTATGTGTCCTAGAATGAAAGGATATTATGGCAGGCCTAGTCTATATAATTAAACCATATGTTCTTGGCATTTAATAGCTAAGTACAGGAAAGCAAATGCGTTGTTTTCCTTTGTTTAGACTTTGTTGATCATGCACGTGTTTACTTACTGTAGCTGATGTCTTCAAACAGTAACAATTAAATAGCAAATGGGTACAATACAGTAGTTGATGCAATTGTACTCAAAATGGACATCCACAAAGTGATATGGTGCAAAGGAAATAAAGAATAATGATTCTGGTATTGGTGAAGTTCTTTCAGCGTTCATATAAAATTGGTAGCATTAAACATAGAGTACAGTAATATAACCAACACAAGAGAGCTCTGAAAGTGAAAACAAAACCTTGGTATGTAGCAATATAATAGAATAGAATTCCTTTATTCATCTCACAATGGAGAAATTGGCATTGTTAGAGCTAGGTTCAAAGTGCAGATAAGAGTAAAATAGCATAATAATAACAAACATGATAAGAAGTCCAGACAAGATACACAATCATGATACATAGTTAAACAGTGATAGAGTATATGTTATTATAATTTAAGAAAAATGAAGCTCTACTACAGACCATGACAGTTATACATTATAATTGCAGCAGGAATGAAAGACCTATGGTATCTCTCCATTAAACACCCTTTCTATACAGAGCAGCAGAATTATTATGCCAATCCAGTTTATTATTTAGGTGAAAACCCAGGTACTTATAGGATTTTAAAATCTCAATATCCACTCCCTGAATTTTCACTGGTATTGGAGGAGACCAGTATGTTGAGATCTCCTAAAATCTCCTACCAACTCCCTAGTCTTTGCAGTATTAAGCTGTGGATTGTTCCCCTGACACCAAATTATCCCCATCTAATAACAGGTCCACTATAGCAGAGTCATCAGAGAACTTCTGCAGATGGGGTATACCCTTGAAAAATATTTATACAAAAGAATGTACAGTATGTACTGTATCTGGGAGTGTCACAAAGTTTATGTTAACTCTGAACTTTATGCAGTAGGAAAAATGGAACCAGGAATGACACACTGGCACTAATTCCTGGGATCAGAGTTTGTCCTCCACCTGCTCTTCTGTATGGGAGCATTTATATTCAGAAAAGTGCTTAATTTGCTCACCTCTGTGAACTCCACTTTCACATATAAAGAGTTGCATCGACTATGCATATATAGCAGGTAGGTATGGCAGCACTTTCACTTTGATCTGTGACCGTTTTTACTTTCACTTTGACAGTTTTTGTCCAACAAACTCTCCACCCTACCCACAGTCCTTATCTGCTCCTACCTCTAATATCTGTTTTTATAGCTTCCTCTCTCCATATCCAGCAAGTGTTCCTTCACTTTTAAAGTAATTTGGTCTATCGAATGGCCTCTAGTGGTAAGTGCATACACTTGACCTCACAGAGGTGAGGAGTAGTTAGCCTTATATAAGACTAACAGTAGGGATTTGGTGTTGGTGCAAACAAAACAGGCTTTTCTTCAGCAGCAATAAGTGAACTTAGTTCTATTCAATTTAAAAATAAAGTTTCTGATCTTTTAGCTTCAATAAATACATATATATTTTCAAATTATAAGAGAAAAGAAGAAGAAAAAAGATAGTACACACGATCATACTGAAACATCAGGTCATCATTTATCAGGTCATCATTGGTAATCCCCCTGCCTCCCACCACACCCCCTTATGTAAAGAGAAAAGGATAGAGAGAGGGGGACCAAACTGAATAGGTGGAAATAAAATAACTTTATGATTTTGACCACCAGGTAAGCTATTATCTTTAACAATCGATAAGTTATTTCCTAGGTTCTAGTCTGCCCCTAAACTACTCTCTGCTTGACATTCAACCAACGAGAAACATATCTTAATTTTCTCCTGAACCTGGGGTGATAGAGTTTTTATAAAATTCCCCCAGCTTTGGAGAAAGCCATCCTGGTTCTTCGCTTTTTTTATGGAGGCCTCCACCCAGTGGCCATCTACTGTTGGTATGGTTTGCACCTGAATGAGGAGGGGGCTGCCGTGCTAGGGAATAGAATAGTAAGAAGGATGGATGAGATTTTAAACTAGGTGACAGGGGGAAGGGAATATAAAAAGCTTATGGGTTAGATGTGGAGAGTAATGAGGAGATGGGTAGTAAGCAACATGGGGATGGAGTGGGTGATGGTTTGCACAAACTCAATTAATAATAAACCACTTGAAACTACGCAAAAGAAGAACTTACCAGCGAAGAAAAGAACAACTTTGGGTTACAATATTCTAAAATGCTTGTTAGCTAATGCTCTAAGCCTACAAGTGAGGAATATGATTTTATTGGCATTACAGAGAGAAGGTACAATGACACTCTTGACTGAGCAGTAAACTTATAGGTATATGCCCGGTTCAGGAAATATAGGGATCATAAAAGGGGAGGTGGGGTTTGTCTTTATGCAAACCCACTTTGAACCCATACTTGAAAGATATAGCTAACTGAAGTTGAGTAAATAACGTTGAGGCCTTCTGGATGGAGATTTCTTGCGAAAGTAAAAGTTCAAACAAGGAATATGCTATAAGCCAACATAAATTAATGAATCTGAAGAGGCAGTAATCTTAGAACAAATCAAAAGGACAGCATATCAGGGACAGGTTTTAATTATGGGATATGTTAATTATTCAGATATTGACTGGACCAATGAGTCATGTAATTCAACTAATAGGTGTAGACTCCTGTGGTCAGTTCATAACAAAATTAGTTGAGAAACCAACTCAAGCAGGGGTTATTTGGGACTTAGTATTAACCAACAATGTTGATATATTAGCAAATACCAAAGTAACAGAACACTTGCGTAATAGCAACCACAATATGGATTCACTTGAAATTAGCTTTCAAAAGCAACAATATAAGGGAACTTCAAGAACACTTAACTTCAAGTTTCCCCCATAGAATTCACTATATGTCGGGAGGAATGCAGAGGGAATGTGGGACACCTTTTAAAAAATGCTGGTTACACTTACAAATAAGTGTATTCCTATGGGTAAAAAAGGTAAAAGTAGTAGATCAAAGCCTATGTTGGTGAAGGGAAGTTATTGAGAAAAAGAGGAAAGCCTTTAAGCAGCATTAAGCAAATAGAAGTGATGAGGCATTCCATATATACAAGGATTGTTACAGAGCATGCAAAAGGGGAATCTGAGCTGCTAAAAGAGAACACAAAAACAAATTTAGCTTTTGAAATCAAAACTAACCTCTGCATTTATTTTCAATATATTAACTGTTAAAGGTTAAAAAGAAAATACATAGGGTCCATGATAAATGGCAAAGGTGAATTGATAAGGTAAAGACTGAGTAACTCCCTATTTTCATCTGAATTTTCTAGAGAGGAGCAAACAGGGGAACTAAGAGGCAATAATAAAGTCGATTAATACCGCATTACTTAATACAGAAATTACTGTTGAAGATGTCTGTAAACTTCTCTCCAACTCCAACATATTTATTAATGATATAGAGGATGGCCTACTAAGTAAAGTGTCAAGGACGTCTAGACTTATCCACAAACACCTTCTCATGGAAGGCTGTCTCCTTAAGGGCGTCATGTATCTTCCTCCATGTGGCCTTAAAACGAAAGGCCCTAGACAGAGCAGAGGAAGAAGCCTGAAGAAAATAATTAGCCTGGGGATGGTAACCATAAACTGCGAAAAAAGGATGGAACTTTGAGGCTGAATGCACCTCATTGATGTATGCAAATTCTGCCAAGGGAAGACAATCCACCCATTCGTTCTGCAACTTATAGATGAAGCATCGCAGATACTGCTTCAAAGACTGATTCAGCCGCTCAGTTTGCTATTAGACTGAGGGTTAAAGGCTTAAGTCCGGCTCAGTTTGATTTTGAGAGAAGCACAGAACGATTAACAGAATTGTGCAACATATTGTGGACCCCTGTCGGACACAATGTCAGTGGGCAAGCTATGCAACCTAAAGACATCCCGCAGAAACAAAGAGGCCAATTCCAAAGAGGGTGTGTGCAAGTAGTAGTGGTGGGCAGAGCCCTCAGCCGGGACTGCTGTTTAGAATGGCCATGGCAAAACCCTACTCTGACTCTATTGGCCATCCCGGGCAGGTGACCATAGGTTGCAAGATGCCAGGCTTCTCCTTTAGTTGCCGCATTCGAAGGAGTGAGGAGTTAAGCCCACTCTGACCCCGATGCAACCAGGTTTTATGATGGTAAAAACTTACGGCGACCATCAGGGACAGGACCGAGGACGATCTGACTAACAGGGCCTATCTGGAATGGCCAAGGACGGGGAGTGTGACCGAGTCACAGGCACCAGACAAAGTAATAATGGGGTGCCACCAAACAAAACACACACCAACATAAAACAGTATGCTAATAGTAATGGTACCCCAAAACAGGCGTGAGATCACAACCATGGGCCTCTCCGATTCACGGAGAGCAGGAATAAGATAATAATAATAACCATTACTTAGGATAAAGGGCAGCTTGCCCACAGAAACAAAATGTAAGGGACCAGGCTCGACTGGAGCACTTACGTGATTGGACCGAACCCTCCGCCAGCACTGGATGGTAACGTGCACGCCAGGGGTGACTTGGCAGGACTAGATGGAGATACGCAGACCAAGACGGAACCGGATCAGGACTGGACCAGGACCGGACCAAGACGGGACCGTAACCGGACCAAGACTGGACTGAGACTGGACCAGGACTGGACAAAGACCGCAGCAAGATGGCAGCTTGACAATGGCTGAACCACGGCTGGACGGTGACAAGACCATGACTGGACAATGGCTGAACCATGGCTGGAGCAGTGCTGAAACAGCACAGGGACACAGCAGACCGGGACAACAGAGTGCTGCAGGCACTCTGCATTTACAATATCACTGGCGGGGCTGAGCTGGGCCAGACCCCTTAAAAGGGATGCCCTGGCCAATCAGCCGCCACCGGACAAAGCCCCCTAACTGTGCTAATTTTACACTGCTGGACCGGTGCACGCCACCCGGCGTCCCCTGGTTGCTAAGCAACCTCCGGGCGATGCAGCCCGGGCCCTATCAGTGTCCCCCGGCTGGGTGGAAGTGATGCACAGTGGCTGGGCGGACCTGGCACTCACGCTCTCCCCGACGGGTGGAAGTGCCCGGTCCGCCCTTCTAAGAGTGCCAGGACACTGCTGCGGCATTGCCGCAGCAGCACTTCTGTCAGCGCTGCTGACACATACAGGGTTCCATGCCTCAGGGTAATATACATGAAGGGATAAATTATACATTGGCCACTGAATAAGAGGTTGTCTAGCTTACAATTACTCCAGTAAGTCCCATATAGTTATTATATGACTATGAACTATGTATTGAAGGGAAAGTTTGACTTATGCAGATGACACAAAGGAAGGCTAAAACTAATTATTGATCTTTTAGACAGACTAGAGGAATGGCCAAGAATATGGAATATATCTACAGTGTAATGCTGAAAATGAAAAATCATACACTTGGGTATCAAAAACCCAAATGCTAAATATATTATCAAGGTTACTATAATGCTAACTACTGAGGAGGAAATGCATTTAGGAGTCACTATTTCAAGTGACTTAAAGGCAGGCAGAGAATACAACAAATGCAATGAGGAAGGCAAGTCAGATGCTTGGTTGCATATGGAGAGGAATCAGAAGCATAAAAAAACAAGTCATAATGTCACTGTATAGGTCATTGGTATGGCAACAGTGCTCTGCCAAGTTCTGAAACCATATCTCCAGAAGGATCTTAATACAATGGAGAGTGTGCAAAGAAGGGCAACTAAAATGGTACATGACCTACTGTACATCACAAAACTTCACCAGAAAGACTAAAATATTTTAAAATATATATAGTTTTAACAAACTACAGCAGATAAATATTCTTCATATGAAGATAAGTATTAGGACTCAAGCACATGGACTGAAATGGAGGGACGCAAGTCCTGGGGAAATTTTAAGAATAATTACTTCACAGAAATGATAGTGAATAAGTGGATCCATCAAAGGTGGTATATGCTGATATAGTACAGCAATTTAAACATGCTTTGGATAGAAATAAACAGAACTAAGGTTTAAGAAGGGTTGAGATTTACTAAAGGTTAAAAAAGAGCAGACTATATGGGCCAAGGGTTTCCTATCTACCATCACATTCTATGTTTCAATGTTTCTAGTTTCCTCTCTTTCAGGTGGGGGGTCCTCCAATGCTGGTGATCAGTCATTGGAGAGTGAGTAGAAATAGCGTGGGATGGAAAGTCCCTCTGCGGTTGACTGCTGTAAGGAGTTATTTTGTGGTTTTCATATTGCTCCACTCACCACAAAGGATTCATTTTTAAACTGAGATTAACACAAAATTTGGTACTTGTGAGTTATCTGGGCGTCCGATTTTGGTACTAGATCGCATACGATATCGCATGCGATATCGCATGCGATTTACGATTTGCATGCGATTTAGCATGCGATTTGCATAAGATTTGCTATTAATTTCATTACCCCACTATCCCCAAAGTGTGTCTATCAACGTGAACCCGAAGCGTGGCGAGCGCAGCGAGCCCGCGAGGGGCGGCGGTACGTGTCCTCCGACCTTTTCATGCCCTACTATCCACTAGGGCGTGGAGTGAGAATAGAATAGTGTGGCGAGCGCAGCGAGCCACCGAGCCCGAAGCGTGGCGAGCGCAGCGAGCCCCGCGAGGGGACGCGGACACCTTCACAGATATCCGCGTGCCCTTGCGGGCTTCACAGGTGTCCGCATCCCCTCGCGGGGCTCGCTGCGCTCGCCACGCTTCGGGCTCGGTGGCTCGCTGCGCTCGCCACACTATTCTATTCTCACTCCACGCCCTAGTGGATAGTAGGGCATGAAAAGGTCGGAGGACGCGTACCGCCGCCCCTCGCGGGCTCGCTGCGCTCGCCACGCTTCGGGTTCACGTTGATAGACACACTTTGGGGATAGTGGGGTAATGAAATGAATAGCAAATCTTATGCAAATCGCATGCTAAATCGCATGCAAATCGTAAATCGCATGCGATATCGCATACGATATCGTATGCGATATCGAATGCAAATCGCATGCAAATCGTAAGTACCCAAATCGGACGCCCAGATAACTCACAAGTACCCAAAATTTGAATTCTTAAAACAGTTTCTACAGTGAATAATATAAGCTTCAAATCTTTATCTAAACAATTTGAAGCATTTTCATATTATAAATAACATACATTTATGTTTTATCTAGTTGAATTGATATATCTTTACATCACCACTTGCTATTTATGAAACTCAATGCTTTTAAACATTTTTTTTTCATCACATTGGAATTTAAAATGCAAATAAAGTGCATGAGTATCAAAACTTTTTTTTACTATTTCTTAAGTGTTTTAAGAAACATATTTTAAAGGGTCTAGAAGTTCTTGCATTATAAAATTTGTTACACATACACTCCTCAAGAAATACGTTTTTTTGTGTTGTATCATTAATTCCTGCAACATGAACTCTAGTTGTGCCCTTGTCTTATATATCATACTGACCCCACATCAGTTTGATTTACAAAACAATTACTACTGCAATGGGCACAAAGTTCAAATTATTTTAATTCAAACTCAATATTTAGGCAAGTGGGTGAGAATATTTTGAAATTGAAAATTGATGTAATCTTTGTCCAAGCAAGTGACTGGTTATATATATTCACCTATTAGTTTTGTTTTTACTTTGCTTGCAAAAGTTAATAATCTCTGAGGTACAACAGTTATGCATTTTTTTAATACTGAGCGCATGTGTCTCCAAAGTCTGTTATATGTTTCTTAGATGTTCCCCTAACTATAAGTACAGTAAGGGTCTAGGGCAGGCCTGGCCAACCTGTGGCTCTCCAGATGTTGTCATACTACAAATCCCATCATGCCTTGCCACAGTTTTGCTATACGGAAGTGTTAAAACTGTGGCAAGGCATGCTGGGATTTGTAGTTTCACAACATCTGGAGAGCCACAGGTTGGCCTGTCCTGGTCTAGGGTGTCCTCCCTTCGCACATTTCATGGTGGGAGCACTCAATAACAAACACATCTTTTGTGCTGCTTTAATCAACTATTTAATCCTATGTGTTTTATTAATTTTTATTGTGTTTATGTTATTACCAAAGTTGTTCTTAGCACATTTAAAACAAGCACAGCTCCTAAATCCAACACATCTTTCAGAGATTAGTTTTTTTTATTTCAGTACTAAGTTTATATTTACCAGTTTGTTTTGGGTAGATATCTTCAAATGTTTTAATTATTCTTAAGGATAGATCATTAATTTTATACCATATGTTCTACCTGTTTGTATTGGCCACTATAATCAGTAACAATGGATCATTCAAATTCCCCTAAATTGAGCACACATTCTTATTTATCCATCAGAAGTACCTTTCTATATACTGTTCTTTAGTTAACAGGTGATGTTTGAATCGTACTCACCAAAAGTAAATGTAAGAAAGGAATAAAGGCCCTAAATTCCTTTTTAGAAACATTGTAAGTTCAGATCTGAAAAAAATCTAAAGGATTTGATTGTAATAGGCTAACATTTTATATTCCGAAATAGTTATTTTTATTATTAAACTACAAAATACATACTTAGATACCTATGAGTACCATGTTTGCTCCTTACCATGAAATGTATTCATGACCAATTGGTATGTAAGAATATTTGATGAAGAAGCAAACATGGTGTAAATCTGGTGTCTTGACAATATTTTAAAGATAACATTTTATTTATAGGGATGAAATCTGTAAACAAATTTGATGATTTCTTTGCTTAAGAGGTTAATAGTCTTAATATATTTTCACTTCTAAATACAGTAAAGGGATAGTTTTTTTTTGTTTACAAATATTTGTATATTGCATATATGTACAAAATAATTAAGAAAGTCCACAGTATATAACTGCCCATTGTAAGTGCATTTCATTCTTGCACCTAAAAAAGAACTGTACTGAATACCATATTTACAGTATATAGAACAAAATCAAAAAGTAAAAGGGAATGGCTTTATTGCATTAAAATGGAAAAACAATGACTACTAACTGTTAGGGAGGTGGTGTACAAGCCCTCTGTTGCGGACCCCTAGCTGTCCTTGCCTCCTCTGGGCTAAGGCTTCATAAATAACAGCCACGTTTGAAGAGATAGATTAATTCCACCCCAACCCCAGTGCCGCTTGGTGTTATGGCAAGCATGTCCAAACTGTGGTCAGATATCCCCTGACTATCTGTGTAGAGAAACTGGTAGACCAGAACAGGAGATAATGCAGCAGAGTGGCAGGCAGGCTGTGAAGAGTTACTGGAACCAGGAACACGTTGACTGATGCTCTACAATAGCAAGCACACAGTATGCTATAACCGGCACCATGGAAGCAGAGCAGCTGAGTTTTATTTCGAACTCCCCGCCTGCTGGTGACAACACCTGCTGCAGCCACTGTTCCCGGCTGCCAATCATGAGGGGGAGTTTCGGGACCCCAACATGTGCCGCTGAGCAATGCGAGATGGAAGCCTGGGGCGTTGCCTGGCAATGTCCCTGACACCTCCTCACTTCCCCCGGACCAACATGGCCGCTGCCAGACACCGTCCCCAGGGCTACTTCAGCAGAAGGATCCGGAGCGCCAGGGGACACCTGAGGTAGGCTACCACGGCGCCTAAAACTAACATGGAAAGATCTTCTAAATAGTCAGAAAAAAGTTGAAATCCCAAGTATTGATTATGTACATGAAAATATGTTTATCACCTCAAACATATATATATATATCTGAACATATATATATATATATATATACAAACACAGGGGGCCCAGCACTCACTACAACAAACTGACCCACCTTAACATTCAAATAATCAATAAATAAATAATGGGGTTTAGGTTCATGAATTGATCAATGCATTTAAGCATGCAATGCTTAAATGCATTGATCAATTCATGAACTAAAACCCCATTATTTATTTATTGATTATTTGAATGTTAAGGTGAGTCAGTTTGTTGTAGTGAGTGCTGGGCCCCCTGTGTTTGTATTTACTAGAGTGTGTGGTCACAGGCCACCGCACCCCACCCTGGGATGTGGGTGCTGTTTGCACCCCATTCCTAGGAATGGCGAGTGTGTTGGTACTTCTGTATCTATATATATATATATATATATATATAGTTACAGTACGGTCCGGCACTCTCTCTAAAGGGTTGATTGCCCCGGTGCCTGTCTCAGTAGACAGTGTAGCATAGGAAGAAAGACTAGCACTCGTAGGACTTTTCTCAGAAAACTGTATTCAGTAAACAGTGGAACAAAACCAACGTTTCGGGGCAGCGCCCCTTTGTCAAGGTGTGTGCGAACACACCTTGACAAAGGGGCGCTGCCCCGAAACGTTGGTTTTGTTCCACTGTTTACTGAATACAGTTTTCTGAGAAAAGTCCTACGAGTGCTAGTCTTTCTTCCTATGCTATATATATATATATATATATATATATATATATGTTGAGTAATATATCCGGCACTCTGTTATAGGTTTAGCTTGCCCGGTGCCTTCAACAGCAAATTTGTATCCTTCAAGAAAAGAAGCGGCACTCCAGGACTTGTATAAAGAAAATGTCACTCTTTTTTCATCATTCTACGTTTCGATTTTATGGAAAAAACCGTCATCAGGAATACATTACAGTGAAACAATGCTTACTTATATAAGGACCATATATATAAGGTCCTCAATGAGCTTCTTACTATTCCACATTTTGTGGCTTAGCATTTACTTTTCCCAGACACCGCCTTTATTTTATTTTAAACATTGTTTTGGACTCAGACGGCTGATACATGTTATTGGATATATTATCTACGAGTTGCCAAATTTACTTTATTAAATATATATATATATATATATATATTCGCACATAATAATGATTAAATAGTGAACTATTCAACTACAGTATATAGAAATCCACAGCAATCGGTGGAGGTATATATTGAAACCAGGCACAGGTTGGCCATGTTTCTGGTTGCGGTGGCTGTGACCTTCCCCCAATGTGGTTCAACAAGCCTGCCTTGTCTAGTCATCACCCCCTGTCACATCGTCACCTCTTCCCCCTCTGCAGACTTTGAAACTGTATTCATCTGTAGCATGGGCCAGTCTGACATTGCCTTAAGTGGAAAAGATGGTGTGCACCTTTTTCAATTGTTGTTCAAAAGTTCTCACACACTCAGAAAACAGCCTAATACAACCACATTCTCTAATGATGTCAGAATGGGGCCAATTCAGAACTGTACATACAGGTCTGAATTTGGCCCCTCTTCCAATGTTTGCCCTTCTGCAAATGCACATAGTCTGTAATGTGTATTTGCAGGCCATGGCTGTGAACCATGATATTTTTAATTTGCCTAGGTGCTTGCAATCTGATTGACAGGGAGGGGGCAGTTTGGGGTGGACCCCAGTTTTTCATGGGCATGCCCAAAGGATAACTGGGCGGTCTCCAGCTAACGCAGTCATTCCCCTACCTTTTTTTGGGGGGTGCATGATGTCGGCCCTTACCCTGAAACAGTGTCCATACCAGCAGCCTCTGAGTGACTCCTGGGTCATGCGGTGGCTATGAACTCATGGTAAGTATCCGTTGAATGATTTCTCCTCAGTGCGGGCACTAGCGAATGGATGTGTAACCATACAAATCTTTTTGCAGCAGGTATTCAGATGTTGTGGGGGGGCATGCGTTTGGTAGGGCAGTGTTAAACTGTTAACTGGGCTCTGAACACATGCAGCCCAACAAGCAGGTCTGTATCGAGACCAATGTTTCATCTACTAACAAATGCTGAAATCTTGTCCAACTAGGCAACATTTGTGTAAATTAAACCATGCAAATTTAGTGGGTATGGATCATTAGGTCAACAATAGGATGGATCGACAAGCATTGGGTCGACACCAATAGGTCGACATGCTGAAAGGTCGACATGGGTCTAGGTTAACATGGGGTTTTTCACTGGATTATTACCCAAATGTTGACACAGTCGATTTGTACATGTGCACCACGTCCATGTCCACTCGCACAGCTCACTGTGCACATGCTTCGGGTACAGTGCCTCGATATGCTCGGCACACTATTTTATTCTCCCACCATGCCCTAGTGGATGGTAGGGCACGAAATACTGCCTGTCGGCACATCTTGGCTCAACAAATTGTGAAAACCCCCATGTCGACCTTTCGACTGTCGACCATGCCCATGTCGACCTAATGCTTGTGCCGATCTAGACCTATGTCGACCTTTCAGCATGTCGATCTAATGGTGTCCACCCAATGCTTGTCGAGCTAATGCTTGTCGACCTAATGACCATATTCCGAAGAGAGCTCTTAACCTTTTTTAAGAAATAACAGGTCATATTCTCCATGTTGTAGGAAAAAATAGCTTTAAATAACATAAATGGTGTAAGTAAGTAATTACAGAAAGAGGATACAAAACGATGGTCAATAAAAACAAATGAAGAGATCAATTTCAAAACCAATAATACAGTGAAAGATTCTCTTCATGCTGAGTTGTTTATTATAGCTTTCTGACACAATATTAATCAAAATGTGTTACAGTCAATGGGGAACAGTATGCTTTACTAGCTGCATTGTTTCTTTTTGACTGTGTTGAACTTGAGTTATGTGCATTCTCTTTGATATCAAAGTTTTTAAACTATTTATTGTTCTTTGTCTACATTTTTGAAAGGATCATCAATGCTGAAGTCATGACAACTTCAAACAAGAGATAATTGCATTCTTTGCCTGAGAGAAAGTAAAGGAATGATACTTCATTTTGAGTCATTTTTAATAGACACAAGAGGATGTGCAATACAGAAATATGTAGTGCAAAACCTTTCAAGATACTTAACTGTTACTTTTTCAAACAGTTTCCTACAAAATCATTGTTGATAGCTTTCGAAAGGTTGCATTAAATGCAAATACACAGTGTTTTTACTCAAGGTTAACTTTAAGGGGGGTATTCAATGCTCCGGCGAACGCATGGCAGTGAATCCTGTTTTGGATTCGCTGTGCGCTCGCCGTGACTCACTGTCCCCCCGCAATTCACCACCAGCTGCCAGCCCATACTATTCATTGCGTCAGGGGCTCGCTGCCCCTGATGGCGAAAAAGATCCCCTACGACTAATCCCACTCCATGCAGACTTCCCTGCTTACTGAGCCAAGCAGAATTAGGACCTTCGTGCAATATGATCTAGGTACAATCTATTCCACCTATGCCATATACCCAAAATTAGTGCCTCATCTGGTACCTCTCATGGGTAGAATATATAATCCATAGAATTAATTGTCGCAAAAGACTGCACAAACGCTGCATTGTATTTATCATGATCTCTAGGCTTTTTTACCCTGCCTGGTTTTCCTATTGCTGCTGAAGTAAAGCACTATTTATGTACAATTATTATTATTTGTATTATTATTATTATTATTATTATTATTATTGCCAAAATGTAAAATTCATTCTCAAATATAATACTTTTTATGAGGCCATCATAATGAATACTGGTGCACAGTGCAATCCAGTGTACACATGAGAACTTCTGCAAATCAGTGAAGGCATGAGTACATGATCTGTTGGATGTAAGCTACCGGTAAACATTTTAGAACATCGCCATTTTTCCATTTGATGTTTTTTTTGCTTTACACTGTTTAATGTCTAATTGTTTTCTGAAATGAGAGCATAGAACAAAATCAGAGATACAAAACTATAAAAATAAGATTTTAAATAGAATCAAATCTTTATTTTTCATTTAATAATATTCCAGCTACTGAATATGTGTGGCAGGCATCACACTAGTAGAGTGTTAAAAATAACGGCCACTGCATGTTCTATAGATGTGAAAGATAATTGTGTGAAAAATGTAACATGCATAAAAACAAACAATAGGAGTGTTATATAGTGCTAGAATAAGTGTTACATTGTGATGCCCTGAATCATCCCAGAAATAGTAATTAAAAAAAAAAATGCTTTGTGTGACACGCTAAGCCATGGTAAAGTAGCACCTCTCATTACATAGGGTGTGCATTCTAGGGTCTCTCTAATATTAGTCGTTTTGAGAACATGGCAATAATGCTATAACTTTTAATAAAATTTCACCCAGATCTAAGGATAGATATTTCAATAAAGAAACTAGGTACTTGTGAGTTATCCGGACGCCCGATTTCTAAATCGGGTCGGATCGGGACATCGCGATGCGATGCGATGCGATGCGATGACCCGATTTTTCCATAGGAATCAATGTTAAAATGGACTGAGTCCATTTTAACATGGAATTCAATGGGAAAAAGGGGTCCTTTTCATACCCCTACTATCCAAGTGGGCATGGAGTTGGATATAAACCTGTGGCGAGCGTAGCAAGCCACCGAGCCCGAAGCGTGGCGAGCGTAGCGAGCCCCGCGAGGGGACACGGAATACCGTCCCCTCGCGGGGCTCGGTGGCTCGCTACGCTCGCCACAGGTTTATATCCAACTCCATGCCCACTTGGATAGTAGGGGTATGAAAAGGACCCCTTTTTCCCATTGAATTCCATGTTAAAATGGACTCAGTCCATTTTAACATTGATTCCTATGGAAAAATCGGGTCATCGCATCCGATGGTCGCATGCGATGCGATGCGATATCGCATCGCATCGCATCTGATTGTATGCCTTAACTTAAGGCATACAATCAAAAAATCGGGCGTCCAGATAACTCACAAGTACCAGAAACTATAATTTGCATAGTTACATAGTAGTTTTTTTTTAATTAAGACTTGCGTCCATCAAGTTCAACCTTTGTTTTAAAGTGCATGATCTATTTGCTTCATCCCCTATATCAGTGGTTCCCAACCCTGGTCCTTAAGTACCCCCAACAGTGCACGTTTTCCAGGTCACCCGGCAGGTGCACAGATTATTCAGGCACATTTTAAAAGATCCACAGGTGGAGCTAATTAATTCACTGATTCTGTGTGGAGACCTGCAAAATGTGCACTGTTGGGGCTACTTGAGGACCAGGGTTGGGAACCACTGCCCTATATAACTGAAATCGGATTTAATTACATACAGATTATAATTGTTGTTTGTACCCCTGGATGTTTTTGCCCAATAGATTACTATCCAACCTTATTTTAAAAGAAATTATTGTCTCTACTGACACCACTTCTCCAGGAAGAGAGTTCCACAATTTTACTGCCCTGACCTTAAAAAAGTGTTTTCTTTTAAGGGTATGAAATCTTCTTTCCTCTAGTCTAAACTCAGGCCCACATGTCCGAGAGTCCTTCCTGAAAGAGGGTGCCTGATAGTTCATGATATGTCCTAGCTTGGAGGTCCAGGCACAATGGGCTTAACAATTTTTTACTATTTTTTTAAAGCGATAACATCATGATCTATCCTCTTTTTTTTTCATTTCAAAAGGACTTATTAAAAGTTATATTTTAATACTCATTTAGTGAAATTGATTTCAACAAAAAGATTTCCCTCATAAAAAAAATTCCTATTTTAGAATGCAGTAGGTGTGATGGGATACAATTGTTATGTCAACACAACTTAGGTCGACCACTTAAGGTTGGCATGTACTACTGTAGGTCGACACCTATATTAGGTTGACATGCATTAGGTCGACATTGTCAAAAGGTCAACACAACCATTAGGTTTACATGGCAAAGGTCAATATGCATAAGGTCAACATGAGTTTTTCATGTTTTTCATTCAGGTGGTTTTTCATTCTTAATTATCCAAGTGGGCATAAAGTGATATGTGGTACATTTATATGGTGTCAATATCAACTTACTGTTTGACGATGACAACAAAAATGTCAACCTAACTTGTTTTGACTTAATGACCCATACCCTATGTAACTCTGGGGAGTACACAAAATCCTTTTGCATCACATTAATTATGGATATTGTTGTTCTATTAGTGGAGGAGGTATCTAGTGAGGAGTCTTTCCTTTTTCGTTACAACATGGCATTCATTGTCCAGTTCTCATGCACCTTTAACCCTTTGAGTGCCATCACCTCTGAGACAGATGTGCAAAATATCCACTAAAAATGCTAGCCTCTCTCACATTTGTTATATAAATTCAAATACAAAATGTTGTGTCTACTACTGTAGATAGTACCTCTGTGACCTAACAATGCAATTCATATAATTTATATGTACTACTAGGGGGTGGGTTGCCTTTAGAAAAGATGCACAATTACAAGTGAGAGGATATATGGGTATAGACAATTGCTGATTAGGAGCTGTATTGGAAGTGTGAGAGAAGATGTTGTGAGAACAGTACAGAACAGAACAGTATAGAAGAGGGTCCTTTGATATATCACAATTCATCCATGTACAGGCTGTCACAATCCTGCCAGAACTCTGTACATTTGTCCTGTCATACCAGCCTGCTGCAGCAAGACTATCATATAATCTGAACCTGTGCTAGTAATGAGCACCTGGGTGAGCCTGAATCAACCATTAACTCTATAATTACCTGCTAAATGGAATCATGCAAGTTCCCTGTTAGATTTCACCCAGAGACTGTTTCAGGTGTTGTCAATCCTAATCACCCGGCTGCCCAATCAGGGCTGCTCTGAGGGGATATCCTCTCAGCTCTGCATGAACCCATTGCTTGTGCATCATCGCTTCAAGCTCCATGCTGAAGGAGCTCTCCCTGAATGGGTTCCCTGGTTCTAACCACCCTGGCTGCAGCTCCTGTGACTCCTAGTGTCTGCACCCACCTGTCCTGCACTGCTGGTATCCCCAGCTTCCAGCTATCCTGCACTGCTGGCATCCCCAGCTTCCAGCTATCCTGCACTGCTGGCATCCCCAGCTTCCAGCTATCCTGCACTGCTGGCATCCCCAGCTTCCAGCTATCCTGCACTGCTGGCATCCCCAGCTTCCAGCTATCCGGCACTGCTGGCATCCCCAGCTTCCAGCTATCCGGCACTGCTGGCATCCCCAGCTTCCAGCTATCCGGCACTGCTGGCATCCCCAGCTTCCAGCTATCCGGCACTGCTGGCATCCCCAGCTTCCAGCTATCCAGCACTGCTGGCATCCCCAGCTTCCAGCTAGCCTGCCCCTGTACTCCGCCTGCATCCTGCACCTGTGCCCCGCCTGCATCCTGCACCTGTGCCCCGCCTGCATCCTGCACCTGTGCCCCGTCTGCATCCTGCACCTGTGCCCCGTCTGCATCCTGCACCTGTGCCCCGTCTGCATCCTGCTACTCTGTTGTTTCCCGGTAGCTCTCCCAGAGACTATTGCAGACTTTGTCATCTTCTGTGCCAATTTCCTACTGTACAATAAACATCATTCATCTTATCCACACGCCTTCAGTCTCCATTTCCATTGGTAGTCCGCTAACCGCCAAGGTCATTCCCGGTTCCCAATCCCCAGTCGTGACACAGGCCTCTAGATGGTACATCTGAGACCTCACAATGCATTCTTATTTTGGCACTTAGTATTAGTCTGACATCACAATGCATTAATATACAGCAACTTAAAATGTACCTATGTGGTATCACAGTGAATTTATGTACAGACACCTAAAAAGTACCTCTGTGACCTCACAATGGGGCAAATGTATTAAGCCTGGAGAAGAGATAAAGTGGAGATAACATGGAAGAGATAACGCACCAGCCAATCAGCTGTATTTGAAATATGACAGTTGGGATCTGATTGGCTGGTGCATTATCTCCTTCCACTTTATCTCCAGTTTTTTGTTGTCAAACTAATTATTTTACTGGGTTTAATGGTTGAAATCTGCACTATTGCTAACCAGCTCTATATATACAGTAAACAGAGGTGTAACTATACATTTTGTTCCCCCCTGCCAAAAAACTGGACTCAAATAAGTCAAGCAGGTGGTGTCCGGTGGAGCTGCCTTATAGGGCAAAGGAAATATATTCTGCTTATCTGCTTGCGATTGTTTTATTCCTGTTTGGAAGTGACACTTCCTTAAAAAGGCTGTCTTAAAGGTACACACTCCATTAAGTCGACAGTCCCTGTGTACGATATTGGGTGTAATCCCTGGCAATTCTGGAGCCTACTGTGGGTTTAAAAAGATTTTCCCATATAGAACCTGATACATTCAGCAGCTGGTTATAGTATATTTGTTTTCATCAGTGACTTTCAAAGACCATTTATATTATTTATGATCCAGATCACCCCTGAGGAAGTCCTAAGGGACGAAACGCGCAGGGTCGCATCTGTGAAGTCCTCAATGAGAACACCTATTGGTGTTGGATCTTCTTGCTGTTTGTAAAATTATCTTCTGGATTGTAAAACCGTTTTCTTAATTGAAATTCTATGTATTAATGTGTTGAATAAAACCAATTTTTTTAAACATTGTGTAAATTCTGAGGTGAATAGTATATAGGGCGCACATCTATCCCTCTTTTTCCATATATATATATATATATATATATATATATATATATATATATATATATATATATATATATGTGTGTATATATATATATATATATATATATATATATATATATATATATATATATATATATATATACCTCTGTTATTAACAAGTTTGTCACTGGGTGAGACGACTTTCTCTCTTCTGTTCCCTCACTTTCTGTCTCCTGTTCTTCCCTCCTGCTGGCTCCCCGGCTCCTCTCCAGGCTCCAGTGTATGACATGAGGACGTCACATGCATAGAAGCAGTTGAAGCTGAGGCAGGGACCAGCAGACACTGCTGCTTCCCCTGCCTCAATCTGACACTACAAGGCCACGTCCTCAGCCACCCACCCCCCTCCCATTGGATATCCCATCAATTTTTTTTGACAGATCCATCATGGCAGCACCCGCACCAACTCAGCGAGCACACGGGCAGTGGCAGGCAGTGGCAGGTGGGTGGGCGGCCATGGCAGGTGGCACAACAAGCAGCAGCAGCTGCATACTGTGTAGTGTGTGCAGCCGGACACTCAATTGTCCGGCACCCCTAAAATATGGACAAATACAGGACAAGCAATAAATAAAACATATAATGAGTGAGCACCTGTGGATAAAAATAAGTAGGATACACTCCTTTTGGAGGATGGAGTTCCTGTTCAAATTCACTTTCCATGACTTACCCTATCAGCCGTGGTATTCCTCAGCCAGAGTTGGCTGTCCTCTTGCTGGTTCTTCTGGCTGCTGTGGCATTGGGTGCCGAAGGGCTGCGGCTTGATGAGGTCACCGCTGGGTCTGTGCTGGCAGGGAAAGTGTATTTGAATAGAGACTCCATCCGCCAAAAGGAGAGTAAACATCTAAGTTAACCTACTTATTTTTATCCACAGGAGCTCACTCATGATATGGACAGATACAGTATCATTAGCTTCCTGATACTATGTCTATTGGATTAAAAGTGTACACTGCTTTGTATGTATCGTAATAGATATATTTTGAATTTGTATTTTTATTTCCATTCTTTGTTTGATATTATTCCTATATGGGAATTGTATTATAATGTAATTCTATGCATTAGTATTTGAGGTTCTGCTGTTCATGACATACACACATAGTAGCATCAAAGTGTTTTTGGTTGGCTTTTTGTTTCTCTATTCTTTTAGCCAAATACTAGAATAGATACAATTTTGGGTTTGTTTCCTTGCTGAATTCATTAGCCTCTACAATTTGTCAAGGCATTAGGAGAATAAGTTATGGAAACTGGAACATGCTCTAGGTAAGGCTGAAATTTTTAATGACTTTATTCTGGCTGATGACTTTCAAAGAAGATGAAGCATGAGAAAGCAGAATACTGTAAACCACCAAAGAAATGGCAGATGCAGCATACTGCCTAAAATTTGAGTAGCAAGTAACAGTTTAATTCTTAGTCCCTAGCACTCTGATACCCATGTGGAAACCTGATTATGTGAACATCTGCTACCTGTGCATAATCATATGTCTCTGCCTGTCTGCTAGGTTATCTATATATTTGAAACAATATAATCAACCATAGTTAATGATATTTTTATGCATATCATTTAGTGTGTATGCACTATATCATTAACGATGTCATTAGCAACCCACTGTGTCATGTGTACATGCAGCTCAATCCTGACTATATTGTCAACGACAGCTATACTCTGGATGTGGCCATTGAAGATATCTTTGTAGATGTATTTCATAAAATCTTTCAATTTTCACAAAAGATATTGGGAGAGATGTACTAAGGCTTGAAAAGTTATAAAATGAAGAGTGATAAACCATCAAACAATCAGCTCCTACCTGATATTTTAAACACAGCCTGTGGCATGGCAGTTAGGAGCTGATTGGCTTGTTGTTTATCACTTTCCATGTTATCACTTTTTAAGCTTAGTTCATCTGGCCCAATAGAGAGCTCTGGGGATTTCCAGGGAAATTATGTATCATTTACACTGTCATCTTATGTATACCCAGCTTTAGTAATGGTACATTGTCATCAGTGTCACGACATGCGGGAGTGTGCATCGTTAGAGATATTGTGCCTGATTCTCGTTGGTTGGCAAAAGCAAACTCCTTCTTTAATGGGAAACACCATGTGCACTGCAGGTGGGGCTGATGTAACATGTTCAGAGTGAGTTAGATTTGGGTGGGATGAGTACTTCAAACTGAGACCTATATTGCAGTGTACAAATAAATAAGCCAGTATTTACTCTGCACAGAAACAAAATAACACTCAAATGTAACTCTCTCTCTACGCGTTACATTTATTTATTTATTTACAGTTTCTTATATAGTGCAGCAGATTCCATTGGGCTTTACAAATGTTGACAACACTGAAAGAACAAACTAGGTAAAACAGACAGACAAAGAGGTAAGAGGGCCCTGCTGCAAGTTTACAATCTATAGGGAAATAGGAGGGAAACACTAGGACAGGCACCAGTAATAGTATAGCAGTCCCATGCTTGAAAGTTTGGAGGGTACTTATGTAATATCTGGGCTCCCGTTTTTCTTATGAGACCGTGTCCCCTCGCGGGGCTCGCTGCGCTCGCCACGCTTCGGGCACGGTGGCTCGCTGCGCTCGCCACACTATATAAAGTCAACTCGATGCGTAGTTGGATAGTAGGGGTATGAAAAAATGGGGTGCATTAAACATGGGAGCCCAGATAATACATAAGTACCGTTTGGAGGCTAGTAGAGAGTCTTATTTGGGCAGATGTAGTAAGCCTTAATAAGAGATAAATGCAAGGGTGATAGAGAGATAAACGTTCAGTGAGTAGAAGCTAGTGATCCGTGCAGAAGAGAGATGCAGATCTTGTACAGAGAGAGCGAGAGAGTGGGTTGGGAGATATTTTGTGATAAGCGAAGAGATATAAGTTGGTGTGGTTTGGTTAAGAGCTTGATATGTGAGTAGAAGTATTTTGTATTGACTACGGTAGAATAGGGGCAACCAATGGAGTGGCAGAGCAGATCAGCAGACAATGGACATCTGGCTAGGAAGATCAGCCTCACAGCAGCATTTAAAATAGATTGCAGTGGTGAAAGTCTGTTCTTGGACCAATTAGGAGACTATTGCAATAATCAATGCGAGAGATAATGAGTGCATGGATTAGTATTTTAGTAGTGTCGTGTATAAGATAGGGTTGTATCTTGGATATGTTTTTTAGATGCATGTAACATGATTTAAAGACAGACTGAATGTTTGAATGCCCCAACTGCAGTTCACATGGCTTTGTCTATTAAGGAAGGAGTTTGCTTTTGCAAACTAACCAAATTCAGGCCCATTGAGTGTACACACAGGATGATATTGTGAAATATATGGCTCAGAAGCCATATCTTTCACAATATCCTCTGATGTAAAGTATATGGGGATTTAGTGACACTTGTCTGTTACCTATAGTATGTGCAAACCTGAGTTTCTGATCATTTAACATGCATTTCATATCCGTATTGACCATCTTCTATCAAAAGTCTTAAAGCCATTGGCATTTATTGTATATTTTCAAGTGTAAAACAAAAATTGTACAATTTCATAGACTTCTGATTCCACTTGTGACATCATTCAGGACAGACTTGGCAATGCCAGTAATCAGTAAAATGTTATTCTTTTATACATTTCCTAATTTATTTGTGAATGCCCTCATGTAAAATTATTGCATTAAATACTATTAATAAGCCTTCTAACATTTATATTCCTGTATGCAGAGAGCCACTGGTTCAGGAACTGCTAAGTAGCTATTACCTTTTGCTAACTTACTGTTTCAAAATTCATTATGTTTGGTGAATATAATTAATAAATAGTGAAGTGTACATGTGATGCATAATTGTAATGAGCACTAAAGGTCACAACTCAGCTCTGAATTTAAAGCAGGCTGGCGAAAGTAATTAAGATTCCATGAGTAAATGAATGCACTAAGATGGAAGATTTCTGTCACCTGTAATGGATTGTTAATTAAGAATGATTAAGCTTTATTTCAATATAATGTAATATCTAAAAAGGCAATAACAAATATATATATATTTTGAACAACAGTAATCATAAATATACACAATGATATATGTATAATTCACGTAATGAATATACCACAAATCCACTGGTCAATATTATCATCATACTTTATATATTTATAATATGAACTAAAAAATCATTAAATGGCATATGAAATTATTTGTAATTCTCTCTTGTTGTTTAATTTAATTATAGTTATGTTCAAACATTATACAGTATATGTGATTATGTTAATGTGTTAGGGAACTATACTAAATAAGTGGACAGCAATGTGGCATGTCAAGGGTTTAATTGTAACCATTGCTCTATCTTTGAAGTATACTGGAATTGTAATTGCATTCTGATATCAATGAACCACACTGAAGTGTGTCAGATGTTTATTTACTAAGATGGAGTTCTATTGAAGATAGGATGTAAATTGTATTGTAAATTGTATATTGAAGATAGAAGATGCTAAATAAAAAAGTAGTAACATCCCAACTTGGTTGCCCATAGCAATATCCCATCTTCAATAGAACTCCCGGTACTTCTGTAGTTTCACGGCGCCGGAAGTGCAGAGGCTCGCGTGCCGCTCTAGCTATGAAACTTGGCAGCCTGCCAGAGGCTCTGTTTCACTGTGCGCGTGCCGCTCTAGCTCTGTCTGACTGAGCTCGTGCCGCTGTAGCTGTACAGAAACAGCGTAGCGGCCGGCCAGCAGCAGCAGCAGCACTGCCCAGGCGCTGACAGGTCAATGTCACTGTGGCACTTGTAGTTCCACAGTGAATTAGGCAGCGCCTGGGCACCGCTGACAACGGGGGTATGTTAAAGTGGACACCCCGGCACATCGATGCCGGGGCTTCTAAACTGTATGCGAGATTCAGACGCAACTGCGTCTGAATCTCGAGTCACATAGATAGCCGCTAAGAAGCCTGAAACCCACCCTCAGTGCCACTAGTGGACGCCACAGCTGTGGACCGTGTAAATCCCACTATCCACGCCCACCCGAAGCGTGGCGAGCGGCGGCGGTACGCGTCCTACGACCTTTTCATACCCCCACTATCCACGTCGGCGTGGAGTTGAGAATAGATTAGTGTGGCAAGCGGACGCGGATACCTTCACAGCTATCCTTGTCCCCTGGCGGCTTCACAGGTGTCAGCGTCCGCTCGCCACGCTTCGGGCTCGGTGCGTGGCGAGCGGACGCTGACACCTGTGAAGCCCGCCAGGGGACGCGGATAGCTGTGAAGGTATCCGCGCCCCTCGCGGGGCTCACCACGATTCGGGCTCGGTGGCTCGCTGCGCTCGCCACACTAATCTATTCTCAACTCCACGCCGACGTGGATAGTGGGGGTATGAAAAGGTCGTAGGACGCTTACCGCCACGCTTCGGGTGGGCGTGGATAGTGGGATTTACACGGGCCACAGCTGTGGCGTCCACTAGTGGCACTGAGGGTGGGTTTCAATAGTGTTCCCCTAGGGCCACGTCTGAATCCAGGCTTTCCGGCTTCTTAGCGGCTATCTATGTGACTCGAGATTCAGACGCAGTTGCGTCTGAATCTCGCGTACAGTTTAGAAGCCCCGGCATCACTGTGCCGGGGTGTCCACTTTAACATACCCCCGTTGTCAGCGGTGCCCAGGCGCTGCCTAATTCACTGTGGAACTACAAGTGCCACAGTGACATTGACCTGTCAGCGCCTGGGCAGCTCTGCTGCTGCTGGCCGGCCGCTACGCTGTTTACGTACAGCTACAGTGGCACGAGCTCAGTCAGACAGAGCTAGAGCGGCACGCGCACAGTGAAACAGAGCCTCTGGCAGGCTGCCAAGTTTCATAGCTAGAGCGGCACGCGAGCCTCTGCACTTCCGGCGCCGTGAAACTACAGAAGTACCGAACTCCCATCTTAGTAAATAAACCACTATATGTGGTAGAGGAGGGGTCCACAAACTATTTTGTTCTGGGACCCATTAGACAATACAAATAATTACAGGACCCCAGCAAGTTACTGCAGAAGGTCAACACATCACATGTGTAGTCAGCAGACAGCACATACATGGCAGCATTGTGGAGACACTAAGGGCCTTATTCTGGTCTGTGCGGCCAGGACCGTGCGTGCGAAACCCCGCCTTCCATACGGATCGCCAACTCCGTCCGTACGCGGTAAGAAGCTGGCCGAACGGACCGCACGTGTATTTTACACGGAATACGCCTCCTCCATCTAAGTGAACCTCCCCCATCATTCGATGGTCGCAGACCATCGAATGCAGGACCGAGTGCTCCACCAGCTCCCGCAACCTCAGACCACACGGACATTTTTCCGTGCAAAAGCAGGGATCTGGGCGGGCAGCTGACATCCGGCGATGTCATATGTCCTCCCCCTACACGTGCGCCCAGCGTTTGCATGGGAACGCCCATGAAACGCGGGGCGTATGCATATGGTAATGAGCACAAATAGCCCTTCACCCCCTCTCCACCCCCTGTTCGGAGTGTCCACATATCATGCGGGATTTGGCCGTATGCCCCGCTCGCACATGCGCAGAGACGCCTCTGCACATGCGCAGACACAAAACATCGGCGGCCCGAACGCACGCGGATATATCCGCACCGACCAGAATAAGGGCCTAAATGATGGGAGCTGTCTATAATAACAGACAATTCAATTGATTTTTCAGACTCCTTGAATTATTGACTGAGATTAGAAAAGTAATCAGCCTGATGGTCAGCAACATGGAGTCGCGACCCCATTCTGAGAGGGTCGGGACCCACTTAGGGGTCAGGACCCACAGTTTGAGAACCACTGTGGTAGAGAATATAAATGTAAGATCCACTGGAGTGGTGACCAATGTGACCAATGTGAACAATATAAAGGGTCCAATTATGAGTTGGATGTAACTCGAAATGCAGGTGATTCTCATGGGGTATGGGTCATTAGTTCGATCAACACATGAAAAAAGGTCAACATATCTAAGGTCTACAGGGTCAAAAGGTCGAAACAAGCATTAGATCGACAAGGGAAAGGTTGACAATCTAAATGTCTACAATGTAAAGGTTCACGTGAGTTTATAACTTTTTTTACCTAAATGTATTGGTGCATTGCATCCGCTTGCATGGCTCGCTGTGCTCGCCATGCTCTGGGCACTGTGTCTCACTATGTTCAGCACACTATTCTGTTCTCCTTCCACACCCTAGTGGATGATGGGCATGAAATACCGCCTGCCGGCACATGTCGGCTCCAAAAAAGCATGAAAATCTCATGTCGACCTTTTCACTGGCAACTTTCCCATTGTCAACCTAATGCACGTGTTGACCTTTTGACCATATCAACATTTTTCATGTGTGAACCTAAGCCCTGTCAACCTTCTGTGGTTGACCCAATGCATGTCGACCTTCATAGTGTCGACCTAACGACTGTATACCATCTCATGGATATCTGCAAATGACTCATTCACTGCAGAAAGCAATCACATACTTAACAGGTACTGTGAAATGCTTATGCACATAGATGAATTTAAAGTGTGGATGGATAAATCCACCCATTTACAGAACCATTAACTGAACTCTGCATTATATGGCCATTTTACAGTTGGTTGGTCCTAGGGTGGTACCACCTGCAGAGACATTTCTAGACAATTTTGCTCCCAATGTGAACACTTAAATTATATTATGTCCCACACAGTAATACCTCTGACATCATATTATGCCCCACACAATAATGCCAATTGCACTATAATATGCCTCACACATTAATTTCCACGGCACTATATTATGTCCTACATAGTATTGCCCCTGACACCCAAAGTGGTCACTGTGTAACGATTTTTGGAGGAACATTTTCAACAAACTCCATGTGGATGACCAGAACACATGGAATACTGTCTGCAGAAGACAATGACCATTGCTGCAGCTTACTCAGCCCTATAAATGGCTTTACTGTGTGGACCTAGAACAGATCTGTATCATGGGAATGTCTACTTCCATACTTGTTTGAAGTATGCAGCCGAAGATGGGATGCCTGTTTCTGAAAGATCTTTGTGTTGTAAATCATAATACTAATGATGATCATTGTGTACATAAAAACAGTTGATGGCGCTGCCTTCCACAGGAAGACATTTGGTATACACAGGTGGCTGGTGAGCGTGGATCACCTATCAGAAGTAGAGATGTGCAGGTCCGGATTTACCGGGATCTTAAAATGGGATCTCATTGGCTATCCAGCTGTTACATGTTTTGAGATTGCGGGCAGACGACTCTGTAGACTGCTCCCAGACGCAGGCTACCTGCCCGGGGGACCCCTAGTGCTGCCGGATCCCACCCCGACCCCACAACCACCTCACCTGCATGGTAAGCAGCCCGGCCCGGGTCCCGCATAGTGATAGCGGTGGCCATCTTGGAAATTCAAGGCAGCTACAGACACGCTCCCAGACTGCCCCCAGCCGCATCTCTAAACCCCGGAAAACGGGTATATCGTCAAACCGCCGCACTACCCCTCAAACAGGTCAGTCCTGACAGCCCAGGCTGCTTCTCTCTGTGACAAAAAACTCCACAGAATGATACTGAGCGCTGATTGTTTATTCAGTGCTGCTGCTGTGCCAATAGGGGGATTACCATAAACCCCTAATGATAGTAGAAAACCAAAAAAAGAATAGGTACAGCGCTGTACTGAATATATGAAATATTTAATAAAATTATTCACAGTAAAATACAATAATACAATTAATAATACATACAAGACACACACACATTGAACATGCAATCTCCTTATAAAGGTTAGAACTGGTTAGTATTTGTTAGATTTGCAATTGCATAAATTCTTTCCTCCAACTTAGAGCCAGTTAGTAGGTTTTAGGATAAGTGAGAGTTCAAGTCCCCACACAATGTGCACATTTAAATGTGGTTATACGTAATTGTAATCCAGGGGTATTGTGGCTTGTGGCTTCAGCGATGAATTTCTCCGACCGCCCACACTACGGTCATATGCGAGATAACTTCAATCTGCTGGGTACAATAGCATTAGTGTAATTAGTATTATTACACTTCTCCTGAGGAAGCCGCTGATCGTTTTAGGCGGAGAAACGCGTTGAGGGGACTACCAGGCTGCTATTGTACCCAGCAGATTGAAGTTATCTCGGATATGACCGCAGTGTGGGTGGTCGGAGAAATTCATCGCTGAAGCCACAAGCCACAATACCCCTGGATTACAATTAAGTATAACCACATTTAAATGTGCACATTGTGTGGGGACTTGAACTCTCACTTATCCTAAAACCTACTAACTGGCTCTAAGTTGGAGGAAAGAATTTATGCAATTGCAAATCTAACAAATACTAACCAGTTCTAACCTTTATAAGGAGATTGCATGTTCAATGTGTGTGTGTCTTGTATGTATTATTAATTGTATTATTGTATTTTTCTGTGAATAATTTTATTAAATATTTCATATATTCAGTACAGCGCTGTACCTATTCTTTTTTTGCTTCTCTCTGTGGAAAACGGGGAAGGTGAGCGGCGGCCATATTGCTTGAGGCAGCTCACACAATACTACCAGGGAACTGGGGACTCTGAAGGTGTCGGCCATATTGGTTGGGGCATAGGTCTCTACCTGCACTCTATCAGCACAAATTGGGGCATACAAACCTCATCCTGCTTGTGCCTAAGTCCCCCCTTTAGCCAACAGTTGGTCATATAGTATACAATATGCACTTATAATATATTTTAGGTGCAGTCGGTACCTAGTTTCTACTTCTCAAGACTGCTCTCTGATGGTCCTGGCTAGGGAGCTCCATCTTGTGGAGTTGCTTTAGTACACCTCTATGCAATATTTGGAGCCTCTGAATTTGTCACTGATCAAGTTTGGACACTTTGCCATGCACGAATAGTTTGTTTCCATCATCTCCTACCTCCCACATACATTACGGAATGACCTGAGTGCAACTCTCCCTGTGACTCCGTACGTTTACCACGTGTTTCACATCAATCAGCACATGCTCTTGTATTGCTTATTATGCCTTCTAGGAGAAACAAAACTCCTCAGCCTATACCCCAGACTCCTTTCTTCAAGGTAACACCTTACACTTCTCGTTCAAATAATTCAGATAAGCCCTCGGAAGCTCCAGAACTCCCAGTAACCCTTAAGATGGCAGCGCTTCCCACAGCTACCTCTGGTAACGAAACTCCCAATCCTGCTAAAGACTCGGATGCTCTCACTGTTGGTACCCTGAAACGCCTCTTTACAAAATTTAAAAATGAAGTTACAGCAGAAATTCGGGCCGCGATTCAAAACTGCCAGCACGCTGTAGATGAACTGGGTAGTCGCACGGAGCAACTTGAGACCAAGATGGAAGAGATGGTTGGTTTTCACAATGGGTTAATTGACTCGCATGATACCCTTGAAGCAGAAGTCAAATCGCTTCGCGATAAGATTGCAGATTTGGAGGACAGGTCCCGTCATTCTAATATCAAACTGCGGGGAATTCTCAAACAGCAGCCTGCACGATTACGCCATGGACCTGTTCAAGAAGCTCCTCCCTCAGGCCTCAACGGCAGACCTTCTTATTGACAGAATACACAGACTGCCTAAAGCTAGAGCAGCCCCCGATACTGCTCCTAGAGATGTATTAATGAAAATACATTACTATAATATCAAGGAAGCTCTACTGAAGGCTGCTAGACCATCTGCCGAATCATCTGCCCTGCTAAGCGGACTCCAACTCTTTGGTGATTTATCTGCAGCCACTTTACTCAAAAGACGCTCCTTTCTACCCATCACCTCCGCTCTTAGAAAGGCAAATGTCCCATATCGGTGGGGCTTCCCTACAAAGCTACTGGTCTCTAGAGAAGGATCCACTGTTGTAGTCCTAAACCCTGAGGATGGACAGAAACTTTTAGCTTCATGGAATATTCTCAAACCCGGGCCCGGCTCTCCTTCCCCACGTCGAATTCAGCAGGACTGGTCTACGGTGGGTTGAGGCCTGGCTGGGTAAATAATTCTGCATCTAATGCTATAATTATAATTGTGCATTTAATGCTATGTTTTATTCTGTGCTCAGTCCATGATGTTTGTATGTGTTGGTTGCCCTTGTCTCATACTTCTAGCGTAGGGCTTGTTCCTTTAGGCCACAGCAGGTATATATCGGTTAAACCTACATAAAGTAGTATTTGTTACTAATTACAGTGCTTACGTTTTGGTTCTGCTATGCTACCAATAATTTACCTTCTGTGCCTAGTTCTTATAATCATTTTCTCAGGGTCTAGTTTAGCCCTACCCTTATATAAGTTAGAGATGTTTATGCTATCTCCGTTGGTCACTACAGACCCACCTACAAGTTTATTTGGTTTTATGTCACTAATAGATCAGGGCTAGTTTGCCCCCCTTGCGGGGAATTCTACCCCTCTCCCTCCCTTGGGAGGTAGGAGATTGGCCGCTACCCCCCTTGCTCCAACTGTACCCAGCCGCATGCTACTGCTGGCTGGTCTAGATCCCAAGTGGGATCACTCTTTTTTTTCCTTATTTCTTCAATATTGTTTTTGCTTTCAACATTATAGTTTCGTTTTTTCATATAGGTCTGTGTATTTAATCACTTTTTGTGTGTCAGGTCCCTGTTACCCATGCCTTAATATAGCCTACATCATCCGTCCCTGTGTACTAGATAATGGTTAAAGTAATCTCCTTAAATGTGAAGGGGTTAAACTCCCCCCAGAAGCGGAAACATAAAACATAAAAACAGAGCTCAAATAGTAGCACTCCAGGAGACTCACTTCCAAGCACCTAATCGGGTTGGGATCATTTGGTCTATTGCATTATGGTCGAAAGTCATTAGGTCGAATCCATTAGGTCGACATGCTAAAAGGTCGACATGAATCTAGGTCGACATGGGAAAAGGTCGACATGATTCTAGGTCGAAAGGTCATTAGTTCGACAGGTCATTAGTTCGACAAGGTCATTAGTTCGACATTGTCTATGTCGACATTCACAAGGTCGACATGGGGTTTTTCACTGTTTTTTTACCTGAATGTCAACACAGTCGACATGGACACAGTTTAAAGTGCACTGCATCCCCTCGCATCGCTCGCCGCGCTCGCTATGCGTCGGGCACACTATTTTATTCTCCCACCACGCCCTAGTGGATGGTAGGGCATGAAATACCGCCTGTCGGCACATGTTGGCTCAAAAAACAGTGAAAAACTCCATGTCGACCTTGTGAATGTCGATATAGACAATGTCGAACTAATGACCTTGTCGAACTAATGACCTGTCGAACTAATGACCTTTCGAACTAGAATCATGTCGACCTTTTCCCATGTCGACCTAGAGTCATGTCGACCTTTTAGCATGTCGACCTAATGGATTCGACCTAATGACTGTCGACCATAATGCAGTAGACCAAATGACCGCATCCCACCTAATCCCCCCCTCTTTACTGATCATAGATACCCATACTGTTTTAACGCAAACGGCCCAAACAAAAAAGCAGGGGTGGCTCTCCTTTTAGCTCGGCATTGTCCTTTTGTCCTGTCTGCCCAACACTCAGACCCGGAGGGGAGATTTCTAATTTTGACGGGTCATTTGGACAATGTAGAAGTAACCTTGGCCTCTTGTTTTGCCCCTAATACCAAGCAGATGACATTTTGCAGGAAGTTTCTGTATACTCTACAGAGACAAGCTAGAGGGGCCCTTTTGATCTTGGGAGATTTTAACATGGTCCTAGATCCCATTTTAGATAAGTCAAAACCGTTACAATCCTCTAGTTATATCAGACAGCGAGACTGCTCAGCTAGCTTCCGTAAAGTTTTGGCAGAATATGATCTTTATGATTTGTGGAGAACTAAACACCCCTCTGTGAGAGATTACACCTTCTTTTCGCATGTTCACCATACTTACTCACGTATTGATCTAGCTCTGGTCGATAGATGGACTCTATCCACGGTTAGTAGGGTTGACATTTTTCCGGCTGCCTGGTCTGACCATTCCTCTCTGTTGATCTCATGGGAAATAGATAAACGCAGGGTCACCCCGGGTCCTTGGAGGATGGGCTCCTTCCTACTGACGCAGCCGGAGGCTCTACAGGCTATACAAACATCCCTTGATATGTATGTAGATACCAATTGCGCTGCAGATACATCCGTATTTGTACATTGGTGTGCCTTGAAGGCGGTCTTACGAGATTCTTCGATACAAATAGCAGCTAGGCTTAAAAAACAATACAAACAAAGATTCATGGATGCGGAACTTGAGGCGTCCTCGCTAGAAAGTGCCCATAAGGCTGATCCCCCAAATAAAACTATATACAACAAACTATTGGCCGCCAGAGACAGGGTTAACTCATTCTCCCTGGCGGAGGTACAACACAACCTACAACGACTCAACCAGAGATACAGTATGTGCTGGTGTTCATCCTTGCTGGCGGGTCACCAGAACGTACACGCTGGCGACCCGCCAGCAGCCTCGCCAGCGAGGAGACTGAGACGCGCGTGCGTCTCACGCGCACGCGCGTCTCAGTCTCCGTCGCTAGCGCGACGGAAACCCTGTCCGTCTCCGCCTCAGGGAGACGGACAGGGTTAGGGGGGGTTAGGGGGGGTGCGGGCAGGCGGCGGGGACCCCGGGTTACCGCCGGCAAGCCGGCGGGGACCCGGGGGAACGAATGGAAGCGCCGTCGGAAGGGGACGCGCGCGCCGCTCGTGCGCGCGCGTCCCCTTCTCACCATCGCCATGGCGCTGGCGGGGGATGGCGGCTGGCGACGCCAGCGCCATCCCCTGCAATGATGGGAAAAGACCCATCTGTACTATACACTTGGAAATAGGGCGGGCCGGCTTTTGGCCCGTAAACTTCGAGGGCGTAAGGCAGCTGCACGCATTCAAGCAATACACACCTCCAGAGGAGTTAAGGTCACCGACCCTTCAGAAATAGCTGAGGCCTTCGCCGAATACTATTCCCATCCCTATAACCTAAAAAATTACCCCAACACGCCCCAGCCCTCTATGACCGATATTAATGACTTCCTGCAAGCACAGTCCCTTCCCTCTCTCTCGAGCCTGCTGCTTGCGATCTCCTCAACACTCCCTGGTCGGTGGGTGAAGTTGAATCGGCTATTGATTCCATGCCTTCCGACATGGTCCCTGGCCCCGATGGCTTCCCCACCAATTTCTATAAACATTTTAAATCAAAGGTGGCCCCTATCTTAGTTTCGGTATTTAATGAAGCATCCACTACTACTACTTTCCCTAAAGAAATGCTTGAGGCCCGCATAATTACCATCCCCAAGCCCGGTAAATCTCCCACCAATGTGCAAAATTTTTGTTCCATAGCCCTACTCAATGTGGATATCAAACTTTATGCCAAAATGATAGCCAATAGGATATCCCCTCTACTACCTAATCTAATAAACCCTGACCAAGTCGGTTTCATAGTAGGCAGGCAAGCTTCTGAACACTCTGAGAATTATCAACATTATGGAATATTGTCAGAAGCATAGACGCCCCCTTTTGGTCTTGTCACTTGATGCTGAAAAAGCATTTGACAGACTACACTGGGGCTACCTGCGTGCCACCCTACAGCGCTTTGGGTTCCGTGGAAGGATGCTCAGCTCCATTTTTGCTCTGTATTCCTCCCCGTGTGCAAGAGTGTTTGCTAATGGTTGCTCTTCTACACATTTTGATATAACAAATGGCACTCGCCAGGGTTGCCCGCTTTTCCCATTGATTTTCACTCTAGCGATTGAGCCTCTGGCTGAGTCTATTCGGTCTCAGGCGCTTATCCAGGGTCCGGCCATAGGGGGTATTTCACACAAGATTAGCTTATTCGCGGACGATGTCCTACTATGTTTGGAAGATCCGCTATCATCTCTCCCCCACCTACATAACATTTTGGATGCCTATTCTAAAATATCGTACTACAAGTTAAATACCACCAAAATTGAAGCTCTCCCACTAGATATGCCAGATAATATGCTTGCCTGTTTGAAAAACGACTATAAATATACTTGGAAGGCTTAGTCAATTAAATACCTAGGTATTAACTTAGCTAGGGATTGCGACATCCTAGAAGCCAATTATGACCCTCTACTCCGCGTATTCGATACCTTTACCAAAGATTGGATGTTGCAGGAAATTTCTTGGGTTGGCCGTATTGCAGCGGCAAAAATGGTACTCTTGCCCAAGCTGATGTACATTTTTCGCACTATCCCTCGTTCTTTCCCTTCTACTATCTGTAACAAATTTAACAAACTGCTATCCTCATATATTTGGAAGGGTGCTAGACCCAAAATAGCGAAAACCACACTTTCCCTTGCTAAAGATGAGGGAGGAGTAGCCTACCCTAACCTAGAGAGATACCACTCTGCGTGTCTCCTGAGCCAATCTAGAGATTGGTACTCGACGGATATTATTAAACCATGGGTAGCGATAAAACAAGCTCTCATACACCCCCTCCTACTCCCGGATCTGTTAAGATTACCAGCAACTTCTACTCTACCTCTATCCATATACTGTAAAGCGGTGCGTGCAACTCTTACAGTATGGCATAAGTTCGTTTCTACCGATACAGAAATTTGTCTTCCCTCCCCTCAACTTACTCTAACATCCATTTCGGCCCTAATCCCTGACCTATCTGTAGTCTCCTGGGTTCCCTTAGGTTTAGTTTTAGTACAAGATATCCTCTCAGACGGTATTGTAGTATCCTTTTCTCATCTTCAACAACAGTATCAACTCCCAAGACAAGATTTCTACAAATTCCTACAGATCAGACACTGGCTCAGTAGGCACCTTCCTAAACACCCGTTTAAGCTTTGTATACCAAAGGTTTTACTGTCATACCTAGATTCTACAACTACAAAAGGAGGTATATCTTGTTGGTATAAACACATGTCATCTATAAGCTCAAATAGGAGGTTCCTGAAGGGTTAATCAGCCATCTTGTCTTAATGTACTTCTGAGTTTCGTTTCTCCTGTACATTCTGTAAGTTTCCTTTCCTGCATATCACGTGATGCTACTTCCCCAACTTGTTCCTTTGAACTCTGTGTTATGCACTTCGAGATAACTGTATACCATGCGATTTGTCCGAAACTGCTGTATGCTACACCATGTCCCTATATGGTAACTTGTACCCCCCCCCCCCTCTCTAGACACTGTACTTTCCCCACCTCTGTACCTAAATGCCAGCCTATTAGCTTGTCGAGCCTACATCCTATGTATTGTTATAAATATGTGGTACGTCCCCCATTAAAGCCAGAGTTGTACCCTGCATACTTGGTCTCCGATTATTGATCATTTCTATACAGGGTCTCTCTCTCACGGAATTCTAAGGAGTCATCACATTGAGGTCTATCAGGTAAAGGAGAGATAACATAATATCTCCCAACAGCTGGGGGCTTCGAGTCCGGGATTCAGAGTCTGTCCCCAGACTGACAGACGAGTAATCTCTCTGTCTTTGTGGGATTGCAGACAGTCTGAATCTGAACCCGTGTATCTCTGTTCCGGGAACAGAAGAACACTTTTACGAAGTCTGGGACTTCTGAAGTCAGGGACTTCACTTCAATGTGCGCACACAGATCTGGGATCTGAACATTGACATTTGTGTCTGGGACACATAGACAGGACCTGGGGTCCGATTTAGTGACCTCAATTTGATCACTCGTCTCTATATGGCCATTCTTCTCTGTTTCTCATCTATTACATGTTTAAAATTGTTTGTCTAAGTGAATATCCTTTGTGTGGTTGGTAAGTGAACACACAATTGATATCTGTATAACCATTGTAAGTGCGGTTGGTAAGTTCACGCACGATAACATCAGGAAAATATTGTTTACTGTATGCCAACAGACTAGCGGTCTTATGTTTCCTTATTCTTAAGGATAACGCTACGTGAGGCTTCATATACAGTATTCACATAACAACAAGACTCTGTCCACTGTCACATAGACAGTCTGTTGTTTTACTAATATTCTGTATTTAAGTATAATATATGGGATGTACTTAGAAGGAACACAGTTCATATAATATTCAGATAAAGACCAACCCTCACAGTCTGCTGCCACAGGTTCCGACCTGCCTGACTGAGACGGCGCCCCTGATCTGAGTATTAAGAACTTTCCACGCTCCCATTCATAATTGTAAATACTGAAACACATTTGTACCAAAACATGGGTTCCAAAAATAGTAAAAAGGTTACAACATATCCACCTCCATTACCTAATGAGACATGTAAGGAATATGTAGCCCGTAACTCACCCACAAATTACTTCTTAATAAACCCATGGGTAGATAATTTAGCAGGATGGACTGAGGCCGTTGGAAGCCCAAGTCCCTTTCCCCGTGATGGCGCAAATTATCCATTTTACATGGACATTGTCAAAGGTCTTTGTCTGGGAGACAAGGAAGCCTGGCCATGGTACACAGGCGATCCATCATGGGACATGAAATATATGTCTGCCGGAGGAGAGCAATGGCTCACTATTGCTCCTTTCTGGCACGACACAAATTTATCAAAGAAACAAAGAAAGATAAAAAATATCACCACTAGGTTACACTCAATAGAGGAAATAAGAAGTAATAAGTCAGTCAAACAATTGTCACCACCGCCCTATAGTCCGGTATATCCCAGTCTCACAGACACTGAATTAATGGCTGTGGGTCATCATATCCTAAAACCCACAGCCCCATTATTTCTTGACACCAATACCAAGCCCAAACCAACTAAACCAATCCCAAATAAGGATGATTCAGGCAGTGAAACATTAAAAACAGAAGAACTTCCCGACCTAGAAAACTTAGATGAGGAAGATCAAATATTACACAAGACACAAGAAATAGATAGACAAAGGAGAATACATGCCGATAAAACCATGAAAGGAGACACCAGCGCTGCCAATACCTTAAGGTCAGGTTCTACATATGATGGTACTACAACACAATATGCACCATTTATGACAATTGGTGACCAGTTACTTACTAAATCCATCGAGATAGAGGACCTGAACCGAATTATCAAACACTGCCCAAAGCCCACTGTCACAGCCACAGGATGTATAGCTTATTTGAAAAAAGCCTGCAAAGGCAGAAATTACACCCATGATGATATAAGATTAATTATCGACAATGTCATTGACCACCATCATGGGTGGGATTGGAAACAAATTAAAACCATTACTAATATGACCACGCAAGTAGGAGCCGCTAAGTACCCCCTTAATGACCCTGATGGAATAAAAGACATGTGGGATGAATTAGAAAGACACATGGCTGAGGTATTCAAAATGAAATCCTCCCTGCCCATAGCAGTAGCTTGTAAACAAAAACCAACTGAGCCGGTTACTGATTTCTGGAAGAGATTTAAGAAATGTTGGATCGAAGAGGCAGGACTCCTCATTGAGATGTATTCTTTACTTATCTCTACATTTATCAATAACTTACACCCTTCCATTTGTGTCACCGTGAAACAGAGTGTTTCCTCATGGACAACTGACACTGTGGAACAATTTGAAACACACCTGTATGAAAAAGAGGCCGCAGGCTGTTTCGACATTAAAAAACCCATGGCCCCAACCCACAGTTACCAGCAAAACAACAGGGGCCCACCCAATAGACAGAACAGGGCGCCCCAATACGGTCAAAGGAAACCCTTCAGACCACCACAGGGCCCACCCCAAATACACCACAGGGCCCCTCCTTACAATAGGGATAATAATACTGGCGCAATACACAAACAGACAACCTGTTATAATTGTGGCCAAAACACACATTGGGCCAGGGAATGCCCATTCCCACCACAAAGGCCCCAACAACCATCTTTCACACAAGGGCCACCCAGAGCAGCCCGTGGCCCCACACCCGTTCAAGAACATGTACGCTTTAGAGTTGACTGGTCCGACCCCACCCTGTGACGGGGCCCGGAGGAGGGTGTCCCATCTTTTGTCCAATTTACCACCCACTGGGAAGATGCACCCCTTGTCACATTATATGTGAATGGGAAGAAACTACCCTTTTTGGTAGACAGCCGTGCCACAACCAGTGTCCTGTGTTCCTTACACTATGATGGTGAATTACAAAAGACTACTCCTTCAATGGGAATCAACGGGATACCCACTGACACTTACCTGACTGACGAACTGACCATACAATCTGAAAACGGACGTTATTTAGGTGAACATCAATTCAGGGTCATCGCAGAATGCCCTGTCAACTTATTGGGAAGGGACCTTTTCAATAAATTCCGCATCTCCATCACACCTTCACCCAAGGGAAGTGGACTTCACGTCACTTCACCACACTTCTTAATGTCCCAAGACTCACTTAACACTTCAATTGACAAAATCAACGCAGGAATCTGGGCCAACGGTCCCTATGACACAGGCTTCATACCCTGTACGCCATACAAAGCCAAACTCAAACCAGATTCAAGTCAAGTATACATCAAACAATATTCACTCTCACAAGAGAAAATTGAAGGTCTTAGACCAATGATACAGGAGTTCTTAGAACAAGGCATACTGAGATATGTTGTCTCACCATACTCAACACCCATCAACCCAGTCTCCAAGGCTGACGGAAGTATTAGATTTGTACAGGACTTGAGGAAGGTAAATGACCTCATAGTCCCAATTGCACCAATAGTGCCAGACATTAACACACTCATTTCAGCCATCCCTGCAGACGCAGTATATTTTACAGTGGTGGATCTGAAGAACGCATTTTTCAGTATCCCGATTGACGCAGAGACCCAATTACTCTTTGCTTTTTCTTTTGAAGGTAAACAACTCACCTGGTGTCGTTTACCACAAGGCTATATTGACTCACCTGTAGTCTATAGCATAGTCCTCCAAGCCACATTGGCTCCATGGCACCCCCCCCCATAGTTCTGTCCTGCTACAGTATGCAGACGATCTGCTACTCTGTAGTCCAACGGAGGAGGCCAGCCGGGAGGATGGTATATCACTGTTAAACTGGTTATGTGAATGTGGACACAAGGTGTCCAAAACAAAAATGCAATGGTGTCAAAAGCATGTCAATTACTTGGGTTTTGTGCTCTCTGAGGGAGAAAGGAAAATCAGCCCACAACGCATACAGTCTGTACTGGGCCTGGTCACCCCAGCTACCCAGAAAGATATGCTGTCTTTCTTGGGTATGGTAAATTACTGCAGACAGTGGATTTATGATTGTTCCTATTACGATAATATCTTGAGACAATGCACACTCAAAGACAAACCCAAAGTCATACAATGGTCAAATGAAATGTTTTCTGCATATGAAAAGCTCAAAGCAATGTTAGTTAAAAGCCCCGCGCTTGGTCTCCCCAACTATGTTTTGCCATTTCACCTGTTTGCAAGGGACACCTGTAAAACTATGGCGGGTGTGCTCACCCAAGTTCATGGAGGCAAAATGCGACCCGTCGCATTCTTTTCAAAGGTAATGCCGGTCACTGTACAAGGAATGCCTGCTTGTCTTCGAGCACTGGCTGCCTGTGCAATGGTTGTTGAAATGGCTGCCGCACTCACTTTAGGACACAGTACCGTTCTCCATACTACACATAACGTATTGTCCATCCTCAAAGGCTTACATACACAACACATGTCAGCCCAAAGACTCAGTGGTTACGAGGTACTCCTACTAGGTAACCCATCACTCATTATCAAGTACGCAACAAATTCAGAGGGACCGGTGCCCATACTCAATGCCCTTTTAGGCTTAAAAGGACCTGACGACGAGGCACCTCCTCCACATGACTGTTCTCTGACAATTGACTCAGAAACTTCACCCAGAAGTGACATGTCGACTGTGCCCATACCTGACGCCGACATAATTTTTGTTGACGGATCTTGCAGTCGACCAAATGACAACACGTACCAGGCAGGCTACGCAGTAGTTAAACTTCCTCAAACTGTTCTTGAAGCAAAAGCAGTTCCTCTACAATCAGCACAAGCTGCTGAACTAATTGCTCTCACAAGAGCATGCCACCTATACACTGCAAAGCCTGTCACTATTTACACAGACTCCAAATATGCCTATGGCGTTGTCCACGACCATGGTATGATTTGGCAGCGCCGAGGCTTCACAGGCGCTGATGGAAAAGGCATATCACATGCCCAATTAATCACTGATCTCCTACATGCAATCACACTGCCTTCACACATTGCCATCCTCCACTGCAAAGCACACACCGGAGGAAAGGACGATATCTCGCGGGGCAATGCCCTTGCTGACACTGCTGCAAAACAGGCTGCTACCACATCCACATACAATCTCACACTGGCCGTAATCTCGCCACCATCCTTAGATGACACATACTTACTTACGGAATTACAGGCGGCTGCCTCTAACTCTGATTTATCAGATTGGACATACCCAATTCTGCAGAAGAATCCACGGACTGGATTAATCTGCAAAGAGGGGAAACCATGCATCCCCCAAACAAGCGCTTCACTGTTCATAGCACACTACCACGGAGTAGGTCACCACAGTAAAGTCACGACAACACTGCTCCTCACCAATGATTTTTACATCACAAATGCAAAAGAACTTGTAAACCAATATGTTAGCAGATGTATTGTGTGTCTTAGAAACAACCCAAACAACCCCAACAAAGCAAGACACCAGCATCTTGAATACCCAACCACCCCGTTTACTCACCTGCAGATAGATTTTACCCATATACCAGGTACAGGAAAACAAGAATACGCTTTGGTCATAGTTGATATGTTCTCACGATGGCCAGAAGCATTTCCAACAAAGTCCGAAGACGCAAAAACAGTTGCCCGCATTCTCACGCAGGAGATCATTCCGCGATGGGGATGCCCACTACAAATCAATAGCGATAAAGGATCAGCCTTTACTGCAAAAGTCACTGAAGCTCTAGTTAAAGCCTTGCAAATCCAATGGAAATTCCACATTCCCTATCATCCCCAGAGCTCAGGTATCGTGGAACGAATGAATAGGACTTTAAAGGATAAATTGAGAAAAGCAACAGGCGGCACCTTCAGCAAATGGAAGACAGTCCTTCCTATCATACTGGCTGAAATTAGAATGACGCCACAAAAGACTCTAGGTTACTCCCCCTTCGAAGTGCTAATGGGCAGACCCTTCCCCACGCCCTGGGCGAAGAAACCATTAGTCATAGCGGAGGGGGACTTAGAAGTAATAAGAGAAGAATACATAAGATCCCTAATACAGAAACTAGATGAGATTGAACAAAATGTTATCTTTAAAAATCCTTCTCATCCACAGATACCCACCCACCCATTCAGGGTTGGAGACAAGGTCGTTGTGAAGATCCTGCCAAGGAACAAGAACCCCGGAGACTTCGCATACGGACCAGAGACAGAAGTGGTCGCTGTCACAAGAACGGCTGTTCTTACAGACGAGGGACCAACGTGGATCCACGCATCCAGAGTAAAGAAAATCTCAACTTCAGCTGCTATCGACACAGAGGTCGACACCGATCCAGAGATTGACACAGGCCGGACCAGCGAGGTACTAACGAGGGTAGACAACCCTGACCTCCAACAGGACGAGGTACTAACGAGGGTAGACAACCCTGACCTCCACCCTGGAGAAGAACTGCCGGTTGAAGATACCGAGGACGAAGACTTACAACCTCCTGAAGCCGAGGGGGACTTTGAGAGAAATGATTCCCCCCACTTTAGCCCTAGTGACTTTGCTAGGTCTTGCAGTATATATACCCCTTAAAGCTGAAGTAGATATAACTCGAGATGACGAACTGTTAACCCTATGGTATAATTCATCTAATACCCATGTTGCCACATTTGTGCTTGACTATTTCCAATTCCCAAAACTAGCTAGAAAGAGAGAAAAAATCGATCAAGCCATGCGAGCATCATCATCCAACTTAAGGCCCGAAGTTATTTATATCTGTGTAACAAGTGATTACTGGGGACACGACTGTGATTACTGGGGAGCAGCAGCCTGGAATACAGGAGATCGATGGGGCTATCACCCCACCGAGGCTCTCAGTAGAAAGGATAAGCACGATAAAACCCTCATAGATAGAATGACTATCTCCAAGCGTACCACTATCTGCACTTCCTCTAACGCAGACCGACCCCACGGGTACTGGAAACCTAAGACCCTCAAGCCCTGTCAGTTTACGATAAATATAGAAAACCCCAGCCCCCAAGACAGCGGCCTGTACGTATTTGGACTTCACTTCCCCCGAGGCCCAGTCCCTAGCTACCGGCAAACCTTCTACCTAAAGGATATGTATAATGATAAAAACTATGTCCCCAGTGCACAAAGGGGAAGGGATGACACAGGTAAGCCTCTTATGCCACACATAGTTAAGTTCAAAGACATGTTAGCTATCAACAACCCCACTTATGAAGATACTATAGCTATGGAAACTGGATTCTCAGATGTTAATTTTTGGTTAGAATGGATGAAATATAATGCCCATAAAAGTAATAATACTGATTGTTATGTATGTGCTAAATCTAGACCTCATCTAGGTACTGTCCCCCTGAATATACCAGAATCAGAGGATAAATGCTTTTTTACCTTGTACACTGATAATAAGACATTAGATAATGAATGTGAGTCATGGAAAAGGAATTACCCCATTTTGTCTAAACACACCAACCCAGGTAACACTATCACCATCTACCCAGGTAATTACACTTGTTATTACTCAAATATCACCAATGGAGCTGATTTGAAAGTATTTCCTGAAGGATTCTGTGCCACTCGCAGATTCTTTGCCCTACCCATTATGAAAAAGTCCCTTGGTGATATTTATTTTATCTGTGGTGATATGAAAATTAGAACCAGACTCGAAAAAACATGGAAAGGAGAATGTGCCCTGGCTAAAGTCATTATGCCTATCCACATTCTACCCTCCAGCATTGAAATACCCACACCTGCACCCACAACAAAACCACTAGACATTATTAGAAGTAAAAGAGAAACACCTAAGGAAAGTTTTGATCCTCATGTATACATAGATACTATTGGTGTCCCAAGAGGGGTCCCAGATGAGTTCAAAGCACGAGACGAAGTTGCTGCCGGCTTTGAATCACTGATACCCATTGTGACAATCAATAAAAATGTAGCATGGATAAATTATATGTATTATAATCAGCAGAGATTTGTTAATGATACCCGAGATGCTTTGAAAGGTATAGCTGAACAATTAGAGGCCACCTCCCAGATGACATTCCAAAATCGAATGGCCTTAGATATGATTCTTGCTGAAAAAGGAGGAACTTGTGTGTATATTAATAAAGTAGCAGGATGCTGTACGTACATACCTGACAACACAGGTCCCAACGGTAAAATCACTTTAGCTATTAAAAAGTTAGAAGATCTATCCATCGAACTCAAGAAGAACTCAGGTGTCACCGACCCCTGGAGTGCTTGGTTTGGATGGATGAACAATTGGAAACATGCCTTAGCTCAGCTAGGCATTTTCCTACTTGTAGTACTGATATTATTTATGATTATTGCTTATTGTGTTTTCCCCCTGTGCAAGAAGATTGGGGCAAAGTACCTAGACAATGCTACACCTGTTATGTATGCTGACTTGTCTGCCAAGACCCCTTCCCCAGAAGATTACGCTGCTTATGTCACACAGCAACGCCAGAAGAGGGAAGCCGTTTATAAGAATCAGATAGTCTGAGAGACTATGATTCTAAGAGGGGATTGAAGGGTTAATCAGCCATCTTGTCTTAATGTACTTCTGAGTTTCGTTTCTCCTGTACATTCTGTAAGTTTCCTTTCCTGCATATCACGTGATGCTACTTCCCCAACTTGTTCCTTTGAACTCTGTGTTATGCACTTCGAGATAACTGTATACCATGCGATTTGTCCGAAACTGCTGTATGCTACACCATGTCCCTATATGGTAACTTGTACTCCCCCCCCCCCCTCTCTAGACACTGTACTTTCCCCACCTCTGTACCTAAATGCCAGCCTATTAGCTTGTCGAGCCTACATCCTATGTATTGTTATAAATATGTGGTACGTCCCCCATTAAAGCCAGAGTTGTACCCTGCATACTTGGTCTCCGATTATTGATCATTTCTATACAGGGTCTCTCTCTCACGGAATTCTAAGGAGTCATCACATTGAGGTCTATCAGGTAAAGGAGAGATAACATAATATCTCCCAACAGTTCCCCTCTCAGCACCAGTGGGAAAGAGATCTGCCAGGCGAATTTTCAGATGAGGTGTGGAAATCTATTTTTTGCTCATGTTTTAAAGTCTCGAAGTGTGTCAATCATTCAGAGATGTATTTCAAGCTGGTTCACAGGGCCTATCTCACACCTGCCCGCCTACATAGGTTTTGGCCTTCTGTTTCTCCATTATGCTGGACAGAGTGCGGAGGGGAGGGGACTATTTTACACATCTTCTGGTCTTGTCCAACCCTGTGCCCCTTATGGAGAGAAGTCTATTTGCTTTTAGCCAAAGTATTTCACCAACCCATACCGATGAACCCTCTCGTTGCACTATTTCATTACTTCCCAGGGCTGATATCAGCTGGGGATAGATACTTACTTGGCCATATCCTGGTTGCGGTTAAAGCCTCTATCGCCCAACTTTGGAAATCCTCAGATATACCTACTATCCAAATGGTTGTAAATAAGATACATAGACATTTCCTTTTTGAAACTTCCGATGTAATCTACTCCTCTAAGGCGTCATCTATACACCTTAAATGGCTTAGATGGTCTGAATATAGAGAGGGGGAGGGACTCCCCTGTGGTCGCAGCTCTGCCATAGATTTATTGGTGCTGCACTCACCTGACACCCAACATGAGATTTGTTAAATTCCTGATATTTCCGGACCTACCTGACATAGTCTACGTGTGATGTATGTACTTTTTTCGTATCTTTGACCCCCTTTTTTTTCCCTCTCTTCTCTTTGCTCTAACCTTTTCCTTAAAAATTATTGTAACTAATGTTTTTTTTTTGCCTGTATATTTTTTTTTGTGTCAAATGTAAACTTCAATAAAAATGTAATAAAAAAAAAAATCGTGTCCATCGCGTCCATCGCATGCCTTAAGTTAAGGCATGCGATGCGATGGATGCGATATTACATAGAGAACAATGTTAAATGGGCCAATGGACCCGATTTTTCATTGTATACCCACCCTTATGGGTATTCAACATGAGAAATGCCCCCCCCCCAATTGTTAGCGCCACCACACGATGAACATCAACCCAAAGTGTGGCGAGCGCAGCGAGCCCGCGAGGGGTGTCGGTACGCATCCTCCGACCTTTTCATACCCCCACTATCCACGTCGGCGTGGAGCTGATTGTATATAGTGTGGCGAGTGCAGCGAGCCACCGAGCCCGAAGCGTGGCGAGCGGACGCGTAATACCTGTGAAGTAATGCGCGTCCCCTCGCGGGGATTGCTGCGCTCGCCACACTATATAAAATCAACTCAACGCCGACGTGGATAGTGGGGGTATGAAAAGGTTGGAGGACGCGTACCGCCGCCCCTCGCGGGCTCGCTGCGCTGACCACACTTCGACTTTGCATTGATTGTGGGGTGGCGTTAACAATGGGGGGGCATTTGACCAATCAGGGTTGGGAAACAATCAAAATTGGGGTCTGGGGGCCATTTAACATTGATTCCAAGTAAAAATCGCGTTGATCGCATCGCATGCGATTTGGTTGCATGCGATGCGATCGACACGATTTCGGGGGGTCCCGATGGACACAATTTTTATCGCTGGCGCCGTGCTAGGAAACAAGTACCATATATTTTATATATTTTTTATTTTTACTTTTAAGCACTCCTAAACAATTTCATCACCATTTAGTACTGTTTAAATATAGGAGCTGCTTGTCACATAGTACAGAGCAGTTATATACTGTACATATTACAATACACAGGTGAATACACTTGTAGTATTCAGATAAGATAATAAGCAGACTGCTGCTGGACCTAAAAGTGACTGCAGATGTGCATGACTCAATCACATCCAATGTGTGTACTATAATAAATGGTGTTTAATAAATAAATATACTAAATATCTAAGATATATATACAGTACTACCATTAGCAACCATAGTTGCACATTGGTGTTGCACAGTGTTCTTATTAAAACAAATACAGTATACGCATTTTCAAGCTATTTCTCGAATTCCCATTATTTTAGTACAGTATATGTTATGCTCTTCTATTCTCAGAGAACCTTACTTTTTCTAATAAGATTCTTGCATGAATGAGAAGAGAAATCACATACTGTACCTTCCATTCTTGGCTATGAATGAATGGACAAGTGCAATTGTTATTTCTTTAATTCATTTGATCTGATCCATACTGAGATGATTGCACACTGTAAGGTGTATATTTTCCCTGTCTATATATAAAGGTGTATATTTACTAAGATTTCTGTTGAAGATGGGATTTTGCACATAGCAACCAATCAGATTCTATGTCTTATTTATTTACCACCTTCTTGAAGATAATAGGATCTGATTGGTTGCTATAGGCAACATCCCATCTTTAAACTAACTCTCATATTAGTAATTTTACCCCTAAGTGTATAGGATACCCAATATATTTAGTAAACTAGAGGAAAAGTACCTAAAGTGAAGGGACATGGTGCTAATCACCCATAATGTGTTTTATAATTAAAATCTATTTGGCTATTGTTTAAAATTTTTTTTTTTACATATATTCAAAGCACATCTTCTCTTCCTGGAACAGAAATGGATGTTCTTTTTTCAAGTAAAATGCAGTTTGTCTTTCTGTGTTCTTTGTACATGAGTTATTAGCTAGCTCACCTGTGATTTTCATTCTCATGTTGAACTCTGTTTACAATGTAAGATACAAAACTCATCACAAATCATAAGCAGTCGACAGCAAAGCCAAGGAATTGTTTTTTCCCCATGTTTAAAAAAACGTATTTCTATGCTCATATACTGTATGACTCTTCTATAAGACTCTATATTGAATTTAAAAAACATCAGTTTATAAATATTTTTTTTTATGTAAGAAAATATTACACAGTGGTTAACTGAAGTAGAATAAACTGAAATTATGTTTTGCAATATAAAGTACAACAGACGGTACTTATGTAGTATCTGAGCGTCCGATTTAGAGATCGGGTCGGATCGGGCACATCGCATGCGACCATCAAATGCGATGCGATGCGATGTCCCGATTTTTCCATAGGAATCAATGTTAAAATGGACTGAGTCCATTTTAACATGGAATTCAATGGGGAAAAAGGGGTCCTTTTCATACCCCTACTATCCAAGTGGGCATGGAGTTGGATATAAAACTGTGGCGAGCGTAGCGAGCCACCGGGCCCGAAGCGTGGCGAGCGTAGCGAGCCCCGCGAGGGGACACAGAATACCGTCCCCTCGCGGGGCTCGCTTCGCTCGCCACGCTTTGGGCTCGGTGGCTCGCTACGCTCGCCACAGGTTTATATCCAACTCCATGCCCACTTGGATAGTAGGGGTATGAAAAGGACCCCTTTTTCCCATTGAATTCCATGTTAAAATGGACTTAATCCATTTTAACATTGATTCCTATGGAAAAATCGGGTCATCGCATCCGATGGTCGCATGCGATGCGATGCGATATTGCATTGCATCGCATCTGATTGTATGCCTTAACTTAAGGCATACAATAAAAAAATCGGACGCCCAGATACTACATAAGTACCCAACAGACATATAACGATTTGAAGAGATAACTGAAAATCAGAGAAATGGTTCACTGACAATTTCATTGAACCAAAGAGATATTTATATTTTGGGATATTTTCAACAAAACAGTTTCCGATTAGATTTTGTTGGCTTGACAAGATTGATACATGAACTAAATCAATACCCCTGTGGAATCATATTTCTAAGACTTAAACAGGTGAAATTAATGTCAGAATAAGATAAACAACATTTGACAATACATTAAAGCAGAATAGATACAACCAACCAAAATACATGAATCCGTACATACTCTATGGCAATATCAGATGATCAGAAACAGGGCTATGGTCTAGTAATTATCTATTTCAGCTCCAAAACAATGCATATATTAGTCTAAATGTATTAGATACAGTGGGTGACATTCTATGCTTTGAGAAAAATGCGCATGTTTTTTTAACGCACCACATCGCCGCTATTCGCACTTTTTAAAATCGCATTTTTCAGTCATAATTCGCATATTTAATGTGATGCGATTTGGAGGCTGAAAAGTGCGAAGTGGTGCGATTTGCGGCGAAGTGGTGCGATGTCTTGAGACCTGAAAATGTGCGATTTTCATGTCTGAAAATCGCACGTTTGCAGGAAAGCGCAAAGTAAAAAAAAAAATGCGCGCGGGGTCCCCCGCCAGAACATAACCAGCCCCGGGCTCATTGAGCCGGTGCTGGTGACATAAAATCAGGGTCCCCGACAAATAGGGGTCCCCTTGATTTCATGAAACCAGCACCAGGCTCAAGGTCCGGCACTGGTTCCCAAAATACGGGGGACAAAATGACTAGGGGTCCCCCGTATTTTAAGAACCAGCACCGGACCCAACAAGCCAGCAGGGTAATGCCACAGCCGGGGGACACTTATTATATAAGGTCCCGCGGCCAAAGCATTAACCCCCTGGCTGGTCAGCATGGGCAGGGGTCCTGGGGAAGTGGGGACCCCCCCAATGAAGGGGTCCCCCCCTCCAGGACTTACCAGCCCATGCTGATAGTCCGGGGCTGTCCCCGATGCCCCTGGGCGGTGGGCATCGGGCTGATGGATTGTGTAAAAAAAAGAAGAAAAACTATTGTTTTCTACTGGCGAACTATGAGTCCCAGCAAGCCTACCCCGCATGCTGGGACTTGGAGAACCACAAGTCCCAGCATGCGGGGCATTAAAGGGCCCGCTGGCACTTGTAGTTCTACAGTACAAAAAATAGTTAAAGAAAACACACTGACACCCTGAAAAATAAAAGTTTAATACACACATAACACACACACAGTGATACTTACCTACCTTGAGCCCGTAGGTCGGTCCCTGGATCCTAGGTCCGGGCTCCGGGGCTCCAGGGCAGAAGAGTCCAGTTCCGGGGCCTTGGTCCTGGTTCCGGGGCTGCTGGGCTGAAGAATCCGGGGTCCAGGATCCGAGGTAGTCCCCAGGGGTACCTAAGGAAGGAAATCCTACTCACCTGGTCCCCGGCGACTACCTCGGCATCCTCTCCGGCAGAAGTGCTGCTCCCATCTGGTACCCGGCTCACAGGACTTACACAGGCGCAGAGATGTTTCTTCCTCGGCGTCTCTAGTCAGAATGATTTCTGGCCAATCAGGAGCCGAGAAAGTCGGCTCCTGATTGGCCAGAAATCATTCTGAATACAGACGCCGAGGAAGAAACATCTCTGCGCCTGTGTAAGTCGGGGTATTTGTCGGGGACCCTGATTTTATGTCACCAGCACCGGCTCAATGAGCCCGGGGCTGGTTATGCTCTGGCGGGGGGCCCCGCGCTCGTTTTTTTTTTATTTTAACCGTTTTTTTTTTTTTTTTACACCAGAACCCTGCACAGAACATTGCGATCTGTGCAGGGTTCTGGCTAATTCGCCAAACAGAACCTGGTCTGAAATAAGGGCGAATATTAGTCAGCTTAAAAGTGCGATTTGCGAAAACGCATTGCATTAAATAAGCGATTTATATACTTTTCTTTACGAAAACATCTGGATGCGATAAAAATGCGAATTTATCTCGCACTTTTGGTCAGCATGCATTAACGCACATAATATGCGATTTCTGTCCCTTAGCGCATCCTATTAAATATGCGTTTTGAAGGACAAATGCGATATCGCCATTTTTTTAACTAATTAACGCAAAAACACGCAAATCGCATCCCATAGAATGTCACCCAGTATATTGTTTGTTTTTTTGCCTGGAAAATTCAGGAAAAATCATTACATGTGCTAAAAAGTCATACTTAAATACTTAACAATAAAAGTCATACTTAAATACCTACGTAAATATAAACATTACATAATTTGCACAATACAATTATCATCCTGTGGTTTAGAGGGTGAAAATTTATAAAAAAAAAACACAGTATTTTAGCAAAGCCACAAGATATAATGGGACATGTCATTTGGATGGTGAAACATTCTAGCGGTACATTTAATAAAGCTTCTAAAAATGAAAAATAGATTCTAGAGTAGCTATCATTTCTATTGTATTCTAGAAAAAATAGACAAAATTTGATTGGTCACACAACAGAAACCACTAAATTTTAGTGGTGAATTGGACGCTAGTTTGAGAAATAACAGAATTATTATAAATAAAAGAGATTTTTTTTTATTATAAATTAATTTATGATTCAGCTGCAGTCCTCCTATGTGTACCAGTGCAGGTACCCTACAACTGTCTATCACCTGAACCAATGAAGGTGCAGGCCACAAATACTGTAGATACAATTGAAAACAGAACAAATTTGATTGGTCCCCACTTTTCACCTTTATAAGCTTTATTAAATTTACCCCTTATCATCCATACAATTTAAGCCAAGATAAATGATAAAAGGGGCATAATTTAACTACAATTTTGAAAAAGGCCATGATCTGCTTGTTCTCTCTACGGAGTCCCTCCAGAACTCCAGAACTGATTCTTGAGTAAACACTGCTCATGTAATTTTACCACCTCAAATAACTGGGGTTATAGTACAGAGCCACAACAATGAGGTAGAACATCTAAAGTTGGAGGCTATTCCTTGGCACATAAAGGAAAAAATGCAGTCATCTTATCTCAAGAAGGAAAACTAGGAACTAAAGGAGGGCAGTTTGGGTTAGGCTGTGGGGGAGGCCAGGGCCGGACTGGGACCAGAAATCAGCCCTGGCATTTTTGAGCACACAGTCCCACCTGCAGCAGGCGGTACCCTTGCGCGATGAAAAGGGGGCGTGGTCTCCTGGAAAGTAAGCATGGCATCACAAAAAGGAGGCATTACACATTATGAAACACACCATAATGAACATTACACATTATGGAACACATCGTTATGCCCATTACACATGGAAGCACACACCATAATGCCCATTACAGACTATGACACAATCCGTTATGCCCATTACACATTTTGGCATTGGCACACATCATAATGCCCATTACACATTATGGCGCACACCATAATGCCCATTGCAGGAAGAAGGCTTGGTGCAAATTTACCTTGTGGTCTGAATATATATATATATATATATATATATATATATATATACACACACACACAAAAATTAAATAAACACACTTTTGAAGCTTACTGTAAAAAAAAAAAAAACAGGATGCCAGAGGGTTAAACCTTCCTGTCATCTTTCTTGGCTCCCTGTGAATGTGAAGCAGCAGCTGCTGTAGAGGGGGAGGGCCGGGCTTGTGATCTGAGTGCAGGGTAAAAACGTACATGCTTAGTAGCAGGAAGAGAAACTCATCGTAACTTATATGTTAGTTGGGCGCCCGTTACGTAGTTTGAGAATACCAATAAGAATACCACTATGCTAGTTACGTAAACTACGTAATGTACGTAAACTATGTAAGTTACGTATTTGGAGCTATGTTAATGCATAATGTTTCATATCCCCACTATCCACGTCATACCTCCGCTATCCACGTGGCATGGAGTCAATTATATAAAGTGTGGCGAGCGCAGCACCACGAAGCGTGGTGAGCGCACGCGTATCCCCTCGAGGACGTATCCGCGTCCGCTCGCCATGCTTCGGGCTCGGTGGCTCGCTGTGCTCGAGACACTTTGTAAAATTAACTCCACGCCCACGTGGATAGTGGGGGTATGATGTGCATAGTGGGGGTATGACGTGGATAGTGGGGATATGCTCTCCGTGGGTCTGCCATGATAGTCCCAGTGCTTAGAGTTGGCCATCGACCATCGATGTTTACAAAACATTGATGGTTTATGGCCAATGTTGAATAGTTTTGACATCGATGGGGGAGAGCCAGATGGTTTCCCACCATCGATGTCACCATCCCTGGATGACCATCGATGTGTAAGTTCATTGATGGTCATCCATTGCACACTTATACACCATCAATGGTCAGTTGCACTTCTGCCATCGATGGCAATCATTGATGGCAAAGGCAACGATGGCCATCGCTGGATGACCATCGATGTGTAAAAACATTGATGGTCATCCATTGCACTTATACACCATCGATGGTCAGTTGCACTTTTACCATCGATGGCAACAATCGATGGCAAAGGTGCCTGGGTGACCATCGATGGCAAAATGGGCTGGCTAGTGCCGCTGGGGGAGCTGGGAAAATATGTGATGCTCCCCCAGCGCCGCATCGCGTCACCGCTGACCGCCCACCCTCGCGCTCGTGTCACCGCCGCCCACCCTCTCACATCACCACCACCTCACCACCTGCCCTCCTGCCCTCCTGCCTGCTGCCTCATCACCCGCCTGCCCGCTGCTTAGTCGGCCACCCGGCAATGGTTACGATGACAACGTAGCCAAAGCTACGTTGTCAGCGTAGCGTAGCCAGGGTGTCCGGCTAACATATAAGTACCAACTCATCTAGCAGCAGGCAAATTACGCAGTTATTACTGCTAGCCTGAGTGGACATTTTGGGAGGTACAGATCAGCTCTGGTCTGAGTGTGTAAGGCTTCCAGCGCCACTGTGACAGGTGGGTGCCGTGCAGTGCAGACTGGCAGGACAGCAGAGATGAGAGGATGTAGAGCGAGAAGCATCGGCTCTCTCTGACTCTGCCGTGGGGCCATTCAGTTTCTCCCGCCCGCAGCCAGCCCCTCAGCTACCCCCACCAGCGCGGCTCAGACACTGGCGCAGCGTCATGACGTCAATATGAAATTACCATGCTGTGCTCAGTATGGACAAAACCGGCCCACAGTCCATCGGCCCTTCTGGCATTTGCCAGAAGTGCCAGATGGCCAGTCTGGCCCTGGGGGAGGCTTAGACCAGGCTGTAGTTAGGTAGGATTAGGGGGTAGGGGGAGATAGTTAAGAATTGTACCTATGAGGTATTGGGTTATTCAGCATCAGGATGCAGCTGTCTGTCTTATGACCTCCAGCATCTTAAGCACTGGGATCTTAAACCCAACCCCATTTATGGACCTTTTGCTAGAAATTACGAACTTGTTAGCCACAAGGAATGAAACATTCTCAGTCCATTTTAATTGTTCAAAAACTGTGGAGCACTTCTCAGTTGGGAGATTTTTGGTTCACAAATCTACTTACTTACTCTACTTAACATGTCAAAGGGGACATTCAGATGTGGTTGTACCTGCACCCATCATTGCAAAGTATCCATTTTTGAATTTTTGTTAATGCGCAGGACCGATTTTGTGTGTGTGAATGGGTCCTGTGGCATAGAACGCAGACTGGCATCATACTGTCTGTCCCAGATTCAAGGAAAAAACCCCTACACCTATGTGAAAGCGCTTATAAATGAATTTTACTCTCCTGATTTACATTCCTTCTTTTCTCAGTAGTATCTTCCCTTTGGGAGACTAATACATGGGAAAGAAGAACACAGAGGTGCCACAATCCTCGTGTAATACTGTTGCAATGTGACAATATTTTTCGAACAGACACTGAAGAATCATCAAGTGTAAGTTTTAGTTTGAAAATGAGTTCGGGGATTCCCCCTTACAAACTACTCACAATGGTAGAATGAGTGTAGGCGTATCAAAGGTTATCTCTAGATGGTCGTAAGTTCAAAGCATCAGATGACACATTCACTAAGATAAATGAATGGCTTTATTAGGTAAATTATACAGGTAGCGTAAAAAAGGGAAGTGGGTTACTCATCTTTATGGTGTCAGGAGTTCAGCAGCTGTAAAGATGGAAAACGAAAATGGGGCTCCGTTTGTAAGCAGCTGTTTCTCCTTCCTCCAATAGGATGCAAATCCTCACTCAACTACAGTCAGCACCAACGCGTTTCGATCAATAGATGATATTTTTCAAGGTAATAGCTGACTGATCCCTAGCAGGGTTTATATACCCTCCCCTCCTAATGAGGATTCTCCTCAGGTGTGTAAAAAAGTTCCACCTATGTATAACACAAATCTTTCCATAGAGTAACATGCTGCCTGATAATACATTCTGATTCCTGGGCAGCGCTCCGTTTCTATACTTCCGGTCCGTGGCCATTTTGCTTCCGCCGGAAGTGATCTCTTAGTCCTCCATATATGATCTTCCCCGGCATTCTGTAACCCGGTGGCCATCTTGGTATACCCGGATGTGCTCCGTCCGTCTCTCGCGTGTAACTTCTGGCTCTCTCAACATCCTCCCTCCAGCAGAAGTCGTCATCCGACCCGCTTTGTCTGCCAGATTTTGTCCTCTGTTATGGGGATTCGTCAGATATTTTTTTGGAAGGGATATGTAGTGGATGTTCCTTCGTTCTGTTTACCGCTGTCATGGTAACCATGGCCATCTTGGAAAACTAAAATTCTTTCATATGTCACCATGGCCCTTATTCTGATCGGTGCGGATTTCTCCGCATGCGGTCGTACCGCCGATGTTTTTGAACTGCGCATGTGCAGAGGTCACTCTGCGCATGTGCAAGCGGTTTCGCCGCACGTATTCTTTATACGCCGCACAGGGGGCGGAGAGGGGCGTGTAGGGCTACTTAGCCTCATTACCCTATGCATACGCCCCGCGTTTCATGGGCGTTCCCATGCAAACGCGGGGCGTATGCATGGTAATGAAGCCGTGACGCTTGTGTAGGGGGCGGGCATCTGACATCGCCGGATGTCAGCTGCCCGCCCCCATACATGATTTCATACGGACAAGTGTCCGTGTGGTCTAGGGTGGCGGGAGCTGGGGGAGCGTGCGGCCCTGCATTCGATGTTCGGCGACCATCGAATGCAGGGGCTGCTCCCAAGATGGAGGAGGCGTATCCCCGTCCACTTTCATGCGGACCGCCACATATCCGCGTACGGACGGAGGTGGCGATCCGTATGGAAGGCGGGGATTCGCCTGCACGGTCCTGGCCGCATATTCTGATCGGGCCGCACCGATCAGAATAAGGGCCCATATGATTTCCATATTAGATCTAGAAAGGTTTAAAAATATAGAATCTCTCTTTGATATTTTGTCAGTATAAGAAATGGCCATATCACCATTGCAGTAGTGATTATATAAAAGAGAATCTAAAAAAATATGGTACTTGTTTCCTAGCACGGCCACAATCTTTGGGATCGTGTACCTTTAAGTTAAGGTACACGATCCCCGCGATGGACCCGATTTCCTTTGAAATCAGGTCCATTTTGCCGGCAAAGAAAAAATCGGGGGCATCGCGTCGGTCGGGACCATTAACATTGGTCCCGACGCGATGCCCCCGATTTTGCCATAGGCTTTAATGTTAAAATATTTTTTAACATTAAAATCGTGAGCATCGCGTCGGCCTTGTGCCATTATAATGGCACAAGATGAGATGGACTTGATTAAGTCCATCTCAGATAGTAAAAAATTTGAAAAATGTGAAATGGGCCAATATGACCCATTTCACATATATATGGCCCCGTCGTCACCCCACGATATACGCCAACCCGAAGCGTGGCGAGCGCAGCGAGCCCGCGAGGGGTGGCGGTGCGCGTCCTCCGACCTTTTCATTCCCCTACTATCCACGTCGGCGTGGAGTTGAGAATATATAGTGTGGCGAGCGCACGCGTATACCTGTGAAGTTATAAGCGTACGCTCGCCACGCTTCGGGCTCGGTGGCTCGCTGCGCTCGCCACACTATATATTCTCAACACCACGCCGACGTGGATAGTAGGGGAATGAAATGGTCGGAGGACGCGCACCGCCGCCCCTCGCGGGCTCGCTGCGCTCGCCACGCTTCGGGTTGGCGTCTATCGTGGGGTGGGGTTTACGGTTTAAAATTTGGGGGTCTAGGGAATATTTTACATTGAATCCAATGTAAAATCGGGTCCCAGGGACCCTATTCACATTTGATTCAATTAAAAAATCGGGTCGGTCGCGTCGATCGCATCGCATGCGACCAAATCGCATGCAATGCGATCAACGCAATTTTTCCGACACGACCACCCCGATGGAAATCGGTGTGGCCGTGCTAGGAAACAAGTACCAAAAATATATATATAATAGCAGCATGATATATTAAAAGAGATATAAAAATTATATAAAAATCACATATTTTAAAACGACTTTAAAGAAATGAAGAAAGGAACTGGAAGTAAATAATTGCTGAATAAGAAATGGTTTACAGGAACCATTTTATTTCAAAGTCTTGATTCAAGCCTATAGGTTCCAGGGTGTTATAGTTATATATGCATTCCATTTCCTTCTGTACTAGACGCTTTAGCAGATTTTTGTCCCTTTCAGTTGTTTTTATTAATTTTAACCCCCAAAATCCCAACACTTTATGAGTGGAACATTGGTGGGTTTTTTGTTAAATGGGCTGCCAGAGGACGTGACTCAAGTCCTTTTTTAATATTTCTGAAGTGTTTGGCAATTCTAACCTTCAGAGTTCGGGAAGTACGTCCAATATACCACTTATTGCATGAACACTGTATAGCATATAAAATGCTTGCAGTGTTGCACATAATAAAATCCACTATTTTTACAGTATGTCCGTTGATATTAATTTCTTCAAATTTAGAATTTGTAGGAGTTGTAGTATTTCTGCTGCCTATACACAGTCCACATCTGTAGAAACCTTTAGACTGGTTGTATGTTAGTCTTGTTTGGTTACCTGTGTAAAGACTCTTTACTAATTTGTTTTTTAAATTTGCTGATTTTCTATATACATGTTTCGGTTTCACCGGTATCAAGTTACCGATAATTGGATCTTTTTGTATTACCTTCCAGTGTTTTTTAAATGCCTTTTCAATTATAGTGTGTTGGGAATTGTAGTTTATTATGAAGGCCCATTGAAAATCAGAGTTTGTTTCTTTTTCTTTGGTTTTTGATTGCAATAAGATTTCTCTTTCTGTTTCAAGTGCGGCTGTCATTCCCCTTTCTATATCTTGTTTCTTGTACCCACACGCTTGAAACTATTCTTTCAGCTCTGTTGATTGTGTTTCAAAAATCTCGGTCTCAGTGCAATTTCTCTTTAGCCTCTTAAACTGGCCACTTGGTATATTGGACAACAAATTTAAGTGGTGGCAGCTAACAGCAAAAATATAAGCCGCAGAGTCGGTGGGTTTTTGGAATGTTTTTGTGCAAATTTTGCTTTCTTTGGGTTGGTGTTACTTTCCTTTTCTCTATCACCTATTACTTAAGCTGCTGTAAGCGCGATCGTTCTCTCACTCATCTTTTAACACGTTCATTGCCAATTTACACCATGGAGAGAGAATAATTGCTGCAAAATGTTTTCTGTAAGAGAAAACCGACTACCTAGAAAAGGACCTTCTAAAAGAAAGTCACATATGGTGGGAAGTGGCGACTTTAGATAAGCGTCTAGCACAGAAGGGAATGGAATGCATATATAACTATAACACCCTGGAACCTATAGGCTTGAATCAAGACTGTCTGTAAACCATTTCTTATTCAGCAATTATTTACTTCAGAATCACCATAGTGTTCCCACGGCCAGTGTAGTTAGCGGAGTCAGCATCCCTGTCAGAAGTAGTGTAGTGTTCCCACGGCCACTTAGCGTAGTTAACGTAGTCAGCGCCCCTGTCATAAATAGCGTAGTGTTCCCATGGCCGCTTAGCGTAGCCTTTGTCCCTGTCAGAGCCAGCGTAGTGTTCCCACGGCCAGCATAGTCAGTCAGCGGTATGCAGTTATTGTAGTCAGTCAGCAGTACATTGTGTCATTTATGGCTGCTGACAAATTGACCATCTTTAACCTGCCGCAGACAGAGGAGGAGTTGTGAATTTTTTACAACATCATCACTTTCTCCCAGAGACAAAGACATGGGCATCCAATGAGACTGAATATCAAGGAGTGGATGTGGCTCTGCCACATAATAAACTGTGGCAAGAAGGTTAGTCTCCAGGCCGCATAGTGGTTTCAAGGATGCCATCTCACATTATGATGCTTCTACACTTCGTGTTTTCTTGGGCAGAGGACCTAACAAGTATCACATTTTTTGAGTGGCACCTCTTGATTTCTAAGAAAACCACTGTGAGTTATAATAACCTTATGAGGGAGGCCTACACCCTGAATTTAATGTCCCATCCCCAATGCCGGATTGGTGGTATGGGCAAAATAGTGGAGGTGGATGAAAGTCTCTTTATCCAGAGAAAAAATCATGTTGGATGCATCCTGCCTCAACAGTGGCTGTTTGAAGGCATATCCCAAGACACCAGTGATTTGTAATGCCTGTGGCCAGCCGTGATGCCAGCACCCTGATGTCCACCACCAACAAGTATATAGAACGGGTACCATTATATATTCTGATTGCTGGCGTGCATACAACACTGAACAGCTTGAGCAGGCAGGGTACCGTCATGCACGTGTAAACCACCGGTATAATTTTGTGGACCCGGAGACTGGGGTTCATACCCAAAACATCAAAAGGCTGTGGGGATCTTTCAAGTGGCGAAACAAAAGATAAATGGGACTGCGCGCCAATATCTGGACTCATACCTTCAGGAATTTATTTGGCGCAAAACTCTCGGCACAAAAAACATCGTCATTACTGTCTCAGATGTATGATATGGCAGGTGTGAATGTTTTCTTTAAACTCCCCCACCATCCACGCCAGCCCAAAGTGTGGCGAACAAACGTGTTACACGTCCTCCCTACTTGTTCATACCTCCACTATCCATGTCGGAATGGAGTTGATTATATAAAGTGTGGCGAGCGCAGTGAGCCACTGAGCCAGAAGCGTGGTGAGAGGATGCGGAATACACGTAAAGAAATCCGCATCCGCTCGACACGCTTCGAGCTTGGTGGCTCGCTGCGCTTGCCAAACTTTATAAAATGAACTCCATGCCGAGGTCGGGAGGACGCAGAACGTGTCCACTCGCCACGCGTCTGGCTGGCGTGGATAGTGGGGGTTTCAAATGGAGGCATTTGCCAGTATGTAACATAGAGCACTGGCAAATTATTTCTTTATTGTGCATGAGATGCACTTGCACCCGCACTCCCCCTTTGTGCAGGAGATTCATGTGCTACCGAACCCCCTTGCTGACGTGCATACAACACGGCAGTACAGTAAGTATTGCGGCAGGGTTGCTGTACCCTGCCACAATACTTACTGAGATGCACAGTCACAGGCTGCGTCTCAGACAGATGGAGCGCCTCTCTGCCGGCACCCGCATGATCCCCTCTCCACCGGCATCCGCCAGTGGAGAGGGGATCATGCTGGCGCCAGTGCTGTGTGAAATGCGCTCACTAGGCTAGCCAGGGATGACAGGTACAGAGCCGCAGCTCCCGGGGACAGTACGGTGACTATGCTAACTACACAGGGCTGCCGCAGAGACACTACGCTTACTACGCTAGGCAGTCATTGGGCTACACTGACAACATAGCATAGGCTGCCGCTGTGAAACTACACAAGGCTGCCGTTGGGCTACGCTGATAACATAGCTTCAAACATAGCGTTGGCTGTCGCCGTGAAAATACACAAGTACCAAAAGTTTAGTCCCCAATATTTTATGACACACTCCCACACCCATGATTCCATCCATGAATGCCTCCTTATTAGTCTGGGATAGGCTAATATCTAGACTCCCTCCTTCTTCCCATACACTAACTCATATCTCCCTTCAGACCTTGTCAGATCTTATCTCAAATTTAAGTCTAACACGACGGACTGCCTGTGGGGTGGCAACGCTGGCAGACCTATTATTAGTCCCTACACTAATGTCTTTCTCAAGTCTCCAGCAAAAATACTCTCTCCTGAATAGTGAACTTTTGCATTATTTCCAGATCTCACATTGGTGGCAGTCCACCCTTAAGGATACCAACCCTCCCAATCCACTACTTTTGTCTGTTATCTCAAGGCTGTTGCAGTCTAATTCTGAACATGATATTTCCTTCTGGTATGAGTTCCTACAAGACTTGGCACTCTAACTAAATCTAACACTAAGGAAATGGGAAGCTGAAGTAGGCATGGATCTAACTGCTACACAATGGAGCAAAATATTCCTCTCATCATACTCTATGTCCAAATGATTAAACCATGCTGAAATGCACATTAAATTGCTTCATAGACTTTATTTAATGCCAGACAGGTTGCACACATTCTGGCCCTCATGCTCCAAATTCTGTTGGTGCCCAGTACTGACCAAACATTGGGCAGATGTCTTTGATCTACTTAATGTTGTACTCATTCTTCAGCTCTCCCCATCCCCCTCCTGGTCTTACTGAATGTCATTCCCGTTTCCATTCCTAACCACAAACTTTATGTTTTGGGCCATATATTAATAGCTGCATGCACAGCCCTAGCCCAACTTTGGAAAAAGGCAGGTCCCCCTCTGATACTGAAAGTGATCAATAAAACTCACTTTCACTTTATTACGGAAACAGAATTCAGATGCTACACCTGTTCAGAATCCTCACCAATAGCCCAATGGTCATACTGGCACACATATGTCATTGAGGGCGAAGGAGCTCAGTATTTCCCCAACCCCTCTCGAGTAAGCCCTCTACAATTTGGTCTCAATGAGAAAGATACTGCCTCTCCAACAGCTATCACTACCCCAAGTGATACTTAAACCAAACTGTTTAATCTGTGTTGTTCCTGTTCCGTATAATGTCTGATATGATTATTTACATTTTTATGTATATTACTGGACCCTGTGTGACCGCCTTTCCCCCAATGTTTTTTGTTTCCCTACTTCTTTTTTCTGTACCCCATTTCTATGAAAATTTTCAATAAAATCTTACTGATGTGAAAAAAATTACAATAAGGTCTAGACATGTCGTGTGTCTTTAACCCCTTTGAGTGGTGGGTTTTGCTTGGGCAGTACAAACCTACCAGGCCAGGTTTGTTCTGCCCTAGCAAAACCCACCACAGGACGTTGGAAGCCCCCCCCCTCACCTCCGCTCCGACGGAGCTTCCCTGCCGCCACTGCCCCCACTGTCCCAGCTGCCCCTCACGGTCAGCAGTGACATCGACGGCAGGCTCGGGGATGTTCACGGTGGCTCTGGAGGACTCGGGCACCTGAGTGCACCAGAGTCGCCCCCGAGCCGTGCCAAACATACCAGATCCTGCCTCCGACGTCACTGCTGTCGACTGGCGGCTGGGTCAGGGGAGCTCCAGCGTATGATCGCAGGAGAAAAGGTGATGGAGGGGGACTGGGGGTGATGGGGGAACTCTAGAGTTGGTGCGCCAGTGGTGCACACCTGGACACCACTGGCACGCACCTATTCTATGTTAGTGATATGCCCGGAAATTTTCTGGGACAGCCCGCTGCAGCAGCGCAGCTGAGCCCGGAAAATTTACGGGCATACCACCCAAGGGGTTAATACAGAAATCTTTTGGTGTCATTGTGCATGTTCTATAACAATATGACTGTAGGAAATATGTAGTTCACAGGATGGTTAGAAATTGTTATTTATTTCTCATTTTCAAAGAAAGAAAAAAGCAGGTCAGAGATAGCTCTAGGTTCAATGTGTCATGTATGATTGGACTGGCAGTTACTAAAGCTATACTGTAGTAAAGTTTCCATTTTTTCCCTTTCTTATTACTTATGTTGTCATCATTAATAAACTATGAGAAATCTGATTGTTAACTTAGTACATTTCATTCAGGAAATGCCTGTCTTTTTGAAAGCCCTAGTAGCCTACAGTACTTGTTATGATTGGATTATACTATTTAAAAAATAATATTCCATGTGTTTATGTTTCTTTGTATTATTTCATGTACTTTCATTTATTAGTTATTTAAAAAAAAAACAATGATGCCATTATGTATGAATTCAAAAGAAGAAAAGAAAAAAAAAACAATTAATAGTTATGAGCATCAACAGAAACAGTTGCCAAATAGTAACAGGTTCCCATGAGTAATACCGGTATATTATATTAATCACATATAGTCACAGCCTATGGTTCAGGCTTATCCCCAGGACAAACACACAAACCCCATTAGTGGGACCACACATATAGGATTTCCTGTTCCCTCTAGGTAAATCTGGGCACATTGGTAAGATGCTCGGTTCAGAGTATACATATGACATGTAATGCCTCAAATCTGATTACCTGATTTTCTGATGTCACTGAGTCTTACAGGGCACTGTAGCGGACTCAGGATGAGAGAAATCAGGTGTGTTTAAGGTCAGAAATTAAAGTATGGATACACTTCTGCGGTCGGCAGGCTCAAATACAAAGGAACCTGTTGCTAACATAGCATTGCAGGATGCCAGAGTGCCAGCTGTTAATGAGAGAGTGTAGAAAGAGAGAGAGAAAAAAATGGAAAAACACAAAGTGCTACTAGTTCCCACCTGCCGAACGGACCCTGTCGCACACTGCCCACTGCATGGACCCCGCTGCCTGGACCTCCACGTGCTGGCAAGTACCAGAGGTGGGGTGGGGGTGAGTGGGGGTACCACTGGCAAGTACCAGGGGAGGGTTAGGCATATGAGCTGGCAAGTACCTGGGGAGGGGGGGAGCGGACATACGAGCTGCCACGTACCAGGGGAGGGGGGAGCAGATTTTACGAGCTGCCAAGTACAAGGGGAGGGGGCAGTAGGCATACGAGCTGCCAAGTACCAGGGGAGGAGGGTAGCAGTGTAGGATCCAATATACTGGTTCAGACCTGTTCACACTGCACAAATAATGGGTCTGAAATGTGTAGGATTCTTCTTTTTACCTGTTTTGAATTACCGGTTTTCTTGAACCGGTAATTTAAAACTGGTGCTTTCACAATGCAGCTATAATAGTTTTGAAACGGTTAAAAATCTGCAAATTCCCGGGTTATAGCTGCAGTGTGAAAGGGGTATGAGTCTAATAAAATAGAAGAGAACCTTTTGTTGGGGTAGATTTCAGGAACACACCAAAATCAGGGGGCCCTGAGGGAAAACACAGACTAACATCTCATGGGCATGTAGAGTTGTCAAGGATTAAGCTGAAGTTGATGGATTGAAGAACAGAAAATAATGATGGATGAAGCTGAAGTCAATGTGTTGGAAAATGGAAAATCAAGAAGTATAAAAACCGACATCTATAGGAAACAAAGTAAGCACTTGAAGCACCATCAGAGAAATGGAAATGCAACTTTGTGCAAAGACTGCTCAGAGTGATGGCTGTATAAATGTTCTTAGTCTTAATAGACTTTTTATCTAGCAAAATGTTTATTGCAGTTAAAAGGTTCTGTATGTGCAGTTGTGAGTATACTGTATTTAATAAACTTACCTATAATCTGCAGGTGGCATTGGATCTTCTAAAACTATCAATCACTTGCCAAAAAGAAATAAACATACAAATAGTTTGACCGGAACCACAAGAACCACATTAGGAGTTTGCAAACTGTCACTGAGTTGTCAACCTCCAAACTGTTTGTTTGTTTATTTATTTTTGGCAAATGATTTAGACAGTTTTAGAAGGTCCAATGCCACCTACAGATAATAGGTACGTTTATTAAATACAGTATACTCACAACTACAAGGCACAAAACGATGTTAGGCATTGCTACAGAATACAGAAGTATTTTTTTTTATTAATGAGGCAAATTGGCCTGATTCTGAGGTGGGAGCAAAACAAAAAGACCATGTAACTGCACTTTGGCAAAACCATGTTTAAATGCAGATGGTGTAGATTTAAAATGTACATCAAGTTTTGATTTGAATTTGCAAGGAAGATGTACTAAGCCTTGGAGGGTGATAATGTGGAGAGAGAGAGAAAGTTCATTTTAAGATTAAGTATAAGCTTCTGGGTGGGATGTTGTAACATCCGCTGCCCATTATCGCCCCCCTTCGCCGGCCACCACATTCTTAATAACGGCATATGCTCTAACACAGCGGTTCTCAAACTGTGGGTCCAGACCCCAAAGTGGGTCACGACCACCTCAGCATGGGGTCACGACTCTATGTTGCTGATCATCAGGCTAATGTGTCGTGGATGGGGGACAGGGTATAACTCAATAAATAAACACCCACAGCGTCCCTCTTCCATCAACCTTTTCCATCACCCCCATTGCCCACTGCCTCCCTGTCACAAAAGCGGTCACTTTACTTCACTGACCACACATGTGGCGGCCATTCAGTAGTAACTTGCTGGGTCCTGTAATAATTTTTTATTGTCTGACGGGGTCCCAGAGCAAAATAGTTTGAGCACCCCTGCTCTAACATATGCAGTTATTAACGCAAGCGACAGCTCTTGCAATAAGAGCTGTCCCTAGTGATGCGGTGCCGGCTCTGGACTTCCGGGTCTGTGAGTCCAGGAGTCCATCTGCACATGTGCAGAGTGATGGCGGGGGGCATGCCGGGAGGGATCCATGACGGATCCCTCACAGTAGCACTGCGGTAAGAAGCTCATAGGCTTCAACAGGTAATCGCCAGCTTTTGCGGAGGGACCATAGAGCATACAGAAATGCGGTAAAAACCCTGATAACAGGGTTTTTACCGCATTTCTGCTTTAGAGAATCTCCCCCTCTAGCTGTTATGTTAATGGATTTGTTTAAAAAATGAGGGTTAGAAGCTGATTGCCCGGAACTTTTTAGCTCTCCACTTTATGACTAATTCCATAGACAAAAAACCTTACAGTTTCACATGTCCCAATAAGGCTTCTTACACATGATCTGACATTTCAAAAACCTGTTGTAACTCTTCCACTCAAACGCCAAAAAGCAATGAAATTCTGATCATTAAGGCTGATGCCTTAATGCATGTGTCCTCAAACTGCGGCCCTCCAGATGTTGTGAAACTACAAATCCCAGCATGCCTTGCCACAGTTTTAACACCCCCTTATAGCAAAACTGTGGCAAGGCATGCTGGGATTTGTAGTTTCACAACATCTGGAGGGCCGCAGTTTGAGGATCCATGCTTTAATGGATGTGTTTCTTGCGCAATACAGATATGGTATGCCATCTCAGCCTGTGGGTAAGTGCAGATTCAGTACTGTCACAGAGTGAGATTGCTGTCACTCACACCATGGTGGAGCTGCTTATTCACAAATTTGTGTGCTCATATACACACACATGCAGTCTATGCAACTGAAGGTCTGAGCAGTTATGTGGTGCACCCATCCCACTCAGTGCCCACACCGACCCCATTCGGTCACCACAACATTCCCACATTGTTCCAACATCCTTCTCACTCCATACATCCATCTCATTTAGAATACACTTTTAGCTCCCTCAAACATCTCGGTTAATTGCTAAAACTATAATAGCCCATCTACGGTCTATGCATCTACACTTACTTCCATTATACACTTCCATGCTGCTCTGTCTTCCCCAAACCCTACTGCTGAGTTATCTCATCTGTGTTGGCCTGTACTACTAATTTACCTGCACCATCTGTTTTTCCCCATCTGTGCCTTGTCTGTAGCACCATTGTCCTTCTCACCCCTCTCCATCTGTGCTACTCTGTCGTCCTCATCCACACGTGCTGCTCTGTCCACCCATCCACACAGGGTATGGGGTAGTGTAGGGTAGCAGTGCCTTCGAGGAATGAATTAGTGTAGGAAAAGAGTATCTGTGTGGAGATTGGTTACAGGGTGAGGGGTGGTGTAGGAGACCAATGTGTGTGCGGGGGGGATGCAGAGTAGGTGGTAGTGTTGAAGAGCAATGTGCCCAGGTAGTGGTTAAGGGTAGTCTAGGACTCCTAGGAGAGCAGTGAGTGCAGCTAGGGGTTGCAGGGTAAGGGGTAGAGTAGGAAAGCAGTATGTGCAGGGAGGTATGTAGGGTGTAGTAGTAAAGGAAAGCAATGTGCGGTGGTATAGGGTGAGGGTTATTGTAAGAAAGCAGTGTATGTTGGGAGGGGGGGCAATTGTTGGGAGGAGAAGGTGCAGGGTGAGGGGTGGTGTAGAAGAGTAGTGTGTGAGGGGAGAGGATGCAGGTTGAGGGCTAGTTTATAAGCATAAGTGCGTGCAAGCAGGAGGTTCAGGTTAAAGGGGAGAAGGGAGTGCAGGGTGAAGAATAATGCATTAGAGGAGGATGTGCAGGGGAAGGGGTAGTGTAGCGCAATATGTGCTGGGTGGGGGTAAAGGGTGGTCTTATACAGCAGTGGTGCATGGAGGGGTTGCAGGGTGAGGGGTAGAGTAGGAGAACAGTAGGTGCAGAGAGGTAGTGTAGGGTGAGGAGTAAACATAGCTAATATAGTGCCCGCAATGTGAAAAGTCCTGTTTGGAACTGCACATTTCCGCTCTCCACCTCAGGAGGCTGCATACAGAAATGTCTTTGCTGGACTGGTGGTGATCCCACCCGAATAGCAGAATCATTTAATTGAATAACTTGATATATGGACCTCTTAAAGCTATACTGTATGTATATCTGATTTGCCATACAATCTATAAAATAATTTGAAGGGGGACTTGTGGGACTATCACTAAGCTAAAAAAGGAGAAACCTTTTATGCTTAGTGAGGTCCAGTTGAAAAAAGTCACTAGTTTTGCCTCTGAAGATAGCAGGACTCATGTATGCATGATTTCAGAAGACATCCATTCAAATAGCCCTAAAGGCACACATGTAATAGGACATACATGTAATATGGCACATATGTGCAGAAATCTCTTTATATAGCTCTCTTTAGAAAATCTGCCAAAAAGCCCTAAAGTATGTTATCCTCACTAACTAAGAAGAGGTAGTAGCAGCTACAGCCAAGACGGAATTGACTGCTATTGATTGGCATTGACCTTCATTGTTCCATAAACATAGACCTCCCAGGATCTTAATTAACCATGGTCTAATTACCCAAACATAAAATATGACCCATATCATGTTACCATCGATGGGCACTTGTACTAGTGACATCAATGGTGATCACACCAATGGCCATCCCTAGTCTTCTCCTTGGCACTCTGCTGCATTACTGAAGATAGGGACGACTCTTTCAGGGCTGGTCCTAGGCCACACCCACAAGAAGGGAGTAGCAACATCAAAGGAGCCATCGGAAGTAGGAAGAACCCTGGGTTTGGACTCAAGTCAGCAGGTGCATCAATGCATTTAAGCCTGCAGCAGGAAAGGTGAGTGCCGATGTTTAGTGTATATATTGTTTATTAGATTAAATTTTTTAAATTAGTCTTATTGTGGTCACATTCTCTCATGCACCATGTTTTAACCCATAATGCATAGCTTGTTAACCAGTTCCCTAGATGATTAGTGACAGGTGTGTTGGTAACTGCTCACCTATAAAAGCACAGTCTGCTGTAAGCTTTAGACCAGATAGCATGCCTAGATTAAAACATTGATGTGATAGCTATGTGTATTGTAGCCATATTGAGCGATAGTGCTAGGACCTGCAGAGAGGTGGGGTCCCTTGACGGGGTCTGCAGGCTTAAATGCATTGATCAATTCATGAACCAAATCTCCACTATTTATTATCAGTTAATTTAATGTGTGCAGAGCCCTTACAATGTCTGTTTAAACAATGTGGTCACAAGCCATAGGGCACCCCAAAACTAGGAAAGGTGAGTGCCGATGTTTAGTGTATATAATATATATATATATATATAACTATATATATATACATACACACACACACACACAAGCAGGAGAGGCCCGGCACTCAGTAAATCAAAGTCCAAGTAATTGCTAGGGTAGCGATCCAAACTATATGTATAGTCAGGTAGGGTAGATAGGCGGCACTCACCAGACTCTTTTCAAGATGAAACACAGCCTTTATTGATCCGACGGCATTTCGGGTTTCCCCGTTATCAAGGACATACACTGGCACAATCACATAGCACACTTATAAAACAGTAAACCACCTGTGGTGCGCCGTGCGGGTCTCCATTAATGCTGCACCATTTGTCACATTTATCACATCAGCGTATTGCGATGCGTGAGCCGGTGTGACAAATGGAGCAGCATTAATGGAGACCCGCACGGCGCACCACAGGTGGTGAGTCTAGCTGCATTTTTAATGACAGGGGAGGGTTCTGTGTATGGGTGGGGTTTAGGGTTTTATAAGTGTGCTATGTGATTATGCCAGTGTATGTCCTTGATAACAGGGAAACCCGAAATGCCGTTGGATCAATAAAGGCTGTGTTTTATCTTGAAAAGATTTTGGTGAGTGCCGCCTATCTACCCTGACATATATATATATATATATATATATATACACATACATATAAAAGCATGGAATACATTTGGTCCACCTTCTTCATCGCTTATAAGAGTACCAACAAGGTACCAGTAAGTCCTGAGTGATGGTTCTCCTCTTCTGTATACATACATACATACATACATATATATATATATATATATATATATATATATATATATATATATATATATATATATATATATATATACACACACACACACACACACACACACACATATACATACATACATACATACATACATAGTAGCGGCAACTCCAATCCTGCGAGCAATATAGCAAACTGGTGCTCTCCACAGGAAGATGCTGTGACGGTGGCTTTTGTGTAATACTCTTTAAAGGCAGCACTCAGAAATAATGTAAGCAGAGGTGGCTTAATGCCAACATTTCAAAACTCTTTGGTTTTTTTTTGTCAGGGCATGAACATACAAAAGAATAATGACTTACCATTCACCTCTCCACGATGCCGCTCCGGAAGTATAATGTCACATCATCCAAGTCTGCCAACGGGGAGAGCAGAAGAGGACCATCCGACTTATTCTACAAATTATACCCCTTTCACGCAGAAAATAAAATTCCCGGGTGAAGAAGTTTCACCCAGGAATTTCATTAAAAACACGGCTCCATTTTCTGTGTGGAAGAGTCAATCCAGAGCTTAAACTCCAGGTCCCCGACCTGGCAAAAGAGCAGGTTTGAAGACCCAGATTTTCTGATCCAGATAGACCCTTTCACACAGCTGAAAAACCTGTGTAGTAGAGGAAATCTCGGTGTCTGTATTTTAGACACAGAGATTTCCTCTCCTGTGTGAAGGGCATAGGCGAATCTAGGGGGTGGTCCGGTGGTGCGCTGTTTTTGTAGCTGAGGGATGGGGCTTTCCAACGAGCCCAGCTCCGTGTCTCTAGCCCCCTGGGAACCGGAGATACTGCCAGGCAAAGCTGGAACGTTTTCCCTATAGGATAACATGGGACCCGCTAATTCCGACCCCCACCCAGTTCAATGGCTGCCAGTTCCCCCTTCGGCATCACTGAAGCTCGAGGTTGATCTCAGTCGAACCCAAATCACTGGGCCTTCAATCTGATACCAAGCTGGATCCATATGGGTTAATTGGTTCCAGGGATATTGAGGTTAAACCGTTTTTCTTTTTTTTTTTTCATTTCTTAAATGTAATTTCATGACTGTTTATGTTCTTTGAGGGCAGATTTCTCTGGAACCAAACAGCCCAGTTTCACGGGACCAAAATCATTGGAGGCCAACTCAAAAGTTCTTCAATATGATACTGGTCTCATGTAAATGGGTCAGTTGGTTCCGAAGATATAGCTGGTTGGTTAAAGGGGGGGTAGGGAGAGGGGAGTGGTTGTCTCTCCCTCTCACACCAGAAAATGCAGGGACTAGGCTGGTGTATAAGGGATCAGCCTGGGAATGTCCCTGCATGATCCTGGGACCATATTCCCGGGTAAATCCCTGCATTTTCTGTTGTGAAAGGGGTATTATTTCAGACAGTCGTGACCTGCAGTGCTCTGAATACAGCCGGGCAGCCCCCTGCTCTCTGCCCAGCTGTCAATGACTGTCACCCCTGCAGATTCCGCTCCAATTCTTCTCCCCGCTTTCACCTCAGCCCGCCTCCCCTTTAATCATGTGGTGCCGGTGCCCGGCGTGCTCCCCCGACGTCACGCACAACAACAGCGTGCACAATATTTCAAATGTCTACTCGACTAGAGGGGACACCAGGAGGGGAGTGGGAGCGTGCTCTGCTCTTCCCTCTGCTCCTCTCCCCATAGAAGCAGTTGCACCGCTCTCCATCTCTCCCTGCAGCAGCTGCGAAGGCTCATATAAAAATTTACAGTAAGTGGCACTTTTGGGGGCATTGCTTAAGGGACGCTACAAGTGGCGGTATGTGGGGGCATTACGCATAATATGTGGCTTAATATGTAAGGGGCATTACGGTGTGTAGCATCATTTGTAATGGGCATTATGTGTGCAGCATCATGTGTAAGGGGCATTATGCGTGCAGCATCATGTGTAAGGGACATTATGTGTGCAGCATCATGTGTAATGGGTACTATGGTGCGCGGCATCATGTGTAATGGGTACTATGGTGTGCGGCATCATGTGTAATGGGTACTATGGTGTGCGGCATTATGTGTAATGGGTACTATGGTGCCATCAAGCAAGAACGCCCTAGCAATGAGCACGTAGGTAAGCAGCACTTATGTGGCAAATATGTAATGGTCATTACGGTTTGTTATATAATATGTAATGGGCATCATGGTGTGTGGCTTTATGTGTAATGGGCATTATGGTGTGTGGCCTTATGTGTAATTGGCATTACGGCGCGTGGCTTTATGTGTAATGGGTATTACGGAGTTTGCTAAAATGTGTAATGGGCATTACTGTGTATGGTCTAAAGTGTAATACCACACCCCTTTTTGTGATGCCACGCCCCTTTCCATGAGGCCACACCCCCTTTTGCCACGCGGCTGTGCCGCGCAAAGGTCCCCCTGCTGTTATGTCTAGATCTGGGACCACCCATTACCATAATTCTAGATTCACCTATGGTGAAGGGGGGGTCAAAAAGCCATGTAATTTCTGCTAATTACCGTTTTTGTCCATCGCTGTCTGAGAGGGGTGTAACAAATACAAACAAAGATGTGAAAAAACAATAATAAACATGCATAAAATAGCATAGCTGACTACACTCAGCTTCGTGTGGCCAGCCAGTACGTGGTGTTAGTATCTGTCTTATGACATCAAACAGTTATCACTCCTAACAACACTTGTATTCGCACGGTCTCAATCGAGTTTAGGACATTGTAAATGTCCACTGGGCTTACCCGGCCACGTTGCTATGATATAGCCAGCACTGCTATGAAACATGACGGGTTTTGCTCCATGAGACAACACCGAATTAATCTATGAACTGATAAGCCTGGGATATAATTGACCCACAGACAATCACTGATCTCAGCGGACAGTGATATATATATATATATATATATATATATATATATATATATATTTATATATATATGTACAAGACCTCCGGACTTTCAAACCATGTGTTAACCATCAGTCGACACAGGGGTTGACTTTTTTGAGCTGTGCCTAATATCACTGGGCTCTACCCTGGATATAGTGCTGGAGTGTAACATAACTCTCCAGCGTACACATCTAAATCAAACTGGTTATTTCCATTTCTATACAGTGTTGCAATTGCTTGTGTGGTGTAGCAGAATATTTATGTGCATAAATACTGTTACAAAATCAACAATATGTGCTAGTGTCTATATCAGTGGTTCCCAAACTTTTTTAAATCACGGCACCCTAGAGAATCAGAATTTTTTTCACGGCACCCCAAGGCCAAAATGTTCTTATTCTGTAAATTGTTTTGTATGTCATACAGGTACATAGGTTTATTTATGGGTGAGGTACAGGATTAGCTTCTGTTTGTCCACATATTTTATTATTGGCAGCCCATCAGCCATTCTTTTGCCTTTTACATTGACCACAAATAATTTAAATTGGCATTGGACCACCAATCCAAGGCACCCCTGCAAGTGTCCTGAGGCACCCAAGGGAGCCACGGCGCACAGTTTGGGAACCACTGGTCTATATAGAGAACCTTATAAATAGGTCATGGCACACTGCTAGATAATAACCACCCTTTATTGCAGCACTACAGACCAATAATATTAACCATTTGAAGCCCACCTATCACAGGGGGATCAAATTGTGTGAACATATATCAGGCCAATAGACCCTACACAGTGCCCTGCACCCCCAAGTATAAGCACAACCCGAATCAGACACTATTACATTAAACAAGTGACTTACTTAACATAGAAGTGTCAACGGGAATTACCTGTCAACAGTGCATATATATACATAACAAATCAAGTGTGCGGTAAGAGTGAGCCACTGCTTTTTAACACACCACATTTATGTTGTTTTGTTTTGTGTGTTTTTATATTTCGCTATTTTTTAAAATTATGTCAATAAAGTTAACTTTTATTTGTGAGAGTCAATAAAGGTGCGCCACACCGTGACATCTTTTCTTTCCCTTGCTCGTAGATATCTTATCTATGTCCAGTGGTAGCACACCTCCCATATAGTAAAACTTGAAGGAATATACCAAGTACAAAATTGCGTAGGGGGTCCATCTCCTCTTCCTCAAGTATAATGAGGGTCCTGTGCGAATAACACCCCTTTTCTTTGTTCCTAATATATAAGTACCTTTTCCTATTAGTTATTTCAATTAATTTTTCTTTTTTGTTCTTGAATAGTACTTTTAGTCCCTAGTTGGACCTAATGTATGTGACAACCATCAGTGCATTGGGAGTCGGGACCAATGTTATCTGTGGAGTCCCCATTGGTTGTAAGGGATACAATGTCAGATAAATGTAATATTATTCCTTTAAATATAGTGATTATAGTGATTTGGAAAAGTGTTCCAGCGTTCTGTCAGACCTACAGTATATTGGTCCTTTTTTGTGTGTCAGATTGATCTATACTGTGATTTAATATGGGGAAATAGATTTTATTATCTCATGAAGTTCACATATCTTCATGTGTATTCATTGTATCCCTTCCATTGGTAAGGATTATACTATGTAGCTTTATTAAGAATTCTTAATTGGCTGTTGGCTCTGTGCCCAGAGTCAGTTCAGTGCACAATTATTTCAGCGATTTCATTAACCTCTGATTTATCAGTTGTGAAAGGCAGACAGGTATGATACTGTATTGATATGTGTAAATACAGTGTTATATTAATAATGCATGGTACTGATGCCACTCGTAATGTAGAGCTCCCTATTTTGGGTTCACTTGCTGCTAGGGGTCGGTAGGGTTAATGCAGGTATGTCCTGTATCAGCATGTTTTAGGAAGAGGTCAATAACGCCTCAAGTACAGAGGTAGTTTATTCACATACTCTAGTAGTTATTATGTGTACTGCTATATTGGGTCTGCCTTATTATAGCCTGTTTGAGGAGGATTGGTGCTGCTTTGTGGGTTAATAAGGCGAATCAACTCCACTGTTGATTAAATTTTATGATGTTACTCCACTCAGCTCAAGTAAATCTATTAAGCAACGTACTGCATCCAGCAGGTGTCAGATTTGCCCGGTGGCTCCTGCTGCTGGCACCTTCTCCTGGGGTTACTGCCTCCAGCGGCTGTCAGCTTCTCCCGGCGGCTTTTACTGCTGGCACCTTCTCCTGGGGTTACTGCACCCAGCAGCTGTCAGCTTCTCCCAGTGTCACCTGCTGCTGGCACCTTCTCCTGGGGTTACTGCACCCAGTGGCTCTCAGCTTCTCCCAGTGGCTCCTGCTGTTGGCACCTTCTCCTGAGGTTACTGCACCCAGCGGCTGTCAGCTTCTCCCGGTGGCTCCTGCTGCTGGCACCTTCTCCTGGGGTTACTGCACCCAGTGGCTGTCAGCTTCTCCCGGCGGCTCTTGTGACACTGGCACCCTCTCCCGAGCCCTGGTGGCTCCTGGTGTCATATTCTGAGTTGCTACTTGTGCTGGTGATGAAGTGCTTCCCCCTGATGCTGCCACCGGCTCCATAGTGCTGATAGCAGTGTTAGCACTATCACTAGTGAGCCTGGGCCATGCAGCTTCTTCCTGCGCTTGTCCTCAATTTCCCCACACAAACACCTGAAAGGTGGGAAAGTAACCCAGCCAGCACCCCCGGCATATAAAAAACACACCTGCTGCACAGAGGGACAGTCACCCAGCAGCCCAGCTCCCTGATCCCTTCCCCATAGGAAGCACTTTAGGTATTACATTTCCCAGCAGTGCAGTGAATACATTAGATGACGTCACTTATCTTACAGCCACCTCTGGAGACAGCACCACGGACCCTACTAAACTCTGCAATTAGAACAGTGTCAGAGTTCATAATCACACAGTGCCTTCCACCCCACCCCCATCCCCATCCCCATGTATAACATAAAACACTGATAATTTCACTTACACAAAATAATTTCAGTTTACGAGCAGTAGTCGGCCATGTTTGTGCACCCAAGTGAAGCCTTTCTGTGTACACCCCCTACTGGCAGCCACTGTGTATGGGCAACAAGTTGAAAAACCCAATATTTATAATGGGGCATGTTTCACTAAATTAAAAAAAAAACTGTAACTATCTGGAAAACCTTAACCCCAAAAGGCACTACACTGGGGCAAGCTCTATCTAATAAAACAAACCCCAACTCTCAAGTCTTCTTCTACCCTGAGTTATGCCTTCCCAAACATCCCCTCATAGACTATATGGGAAAACAGTGTCATAAAGCCAAAACAGAAGTGGCAGAAAAAACTGACAGTTTAAACTGTAGGTTACTCCCAATTCCTCATTATTTTTTGCCCTGAAATTTGGCATGCAGCACCGGGTGATGATTCTACATATTCATGCTAAATTTCAGCTCAGTTCGTCCAGTCACTTTTGAGGTGTGGCCCCTCAAACACCATGCCCCCATCTCAGAATTTCCCTTTGGAAGAATTCTGTTTGATCGATTCAGCCTTAATATAAGGGCATGACTGTGCCTTTATAATAAAGCTTAGTACAGCTGTCAAATTCCAAATGTAAATTATAGTGCACAATTATAGCTAGACAGTATTTGGGGCCTACAGTAAATACAAAGGCAGCCAATATTTAACCTGCATGTAAAAAAATGTATGTATTTTCAGAATTTGCATCTCTCTGTCTATAGCCCACCTTTGTGCTTCCAGCTTCAGCATTTGTGCGTCACTCCTCCCAGATTACAGTACCTACCTATGTGACATTCCCAGTCAGGAATCATCTACCCAGGTCTACAATGTCAGTGTCTCCATACGATCTGCATCACTGCTTGTGGCAGGCACACTTTCTCTGAGCAAGAGTGGTGACTACTTAGACTATCCACATGAATCCCTGCACACATGGGGCAATGAGTGCTCCATGTTGAGCGAGCTGCCTAAGCACAGATAGCTGAGCACACATCGCTGCACACATGCAATGTGTTCTGAGCAATCTGTGCTGAGCAGGGTTTTGCCTATGCTTACAGGCAAAACACTGAAGGATAGACAGTGCTTGCACTGTCTATCCCTGTGGGCCATGGCGATGCGTGGCGATGCGCGTACTACCACGCATTGCCATCACTATAGGGTGTACACACGCAGCACTCCGTGTCTCTAGTCAGATTGCTTAGAAATACTGTAGGGCTTAAATCACCACTTGTATATGCCCCTAAATCCGTATTGGCCTTCTCAGATTATTAGTGGCTGGCAGCAGTGGCCAGAGGTTTATGGGAATAATCTGCCATACAAGAGCCGTTGAGCATTCAGTAGCTCAGTGATCATACAGTAAATTTGATTCCCAGGCATGTACTTCCTGTCATTATCATCTGTCTAGAGAGATTTAAAGATTTCCAAACTACAGAAGAATCCCAAATGGGTGATCACCCTAAATGCTGTATCAATATAAACCATTTTTGTTACTACAATTTGGCAATCTTTCATGTGGGATGGCTTATTCTGCACCTTCGCTATGTAAAATCATAAGGGTGGTTTTATGTCTCTTTTAAAATAGGTTTCAGGTTAAATGGTCAACAGTATCTAGAAAGTCAATAGAGTGACATTAAAAGGTTGATATACCGAATCACAACAAAAGGTTGACAAGTGCACGGTCAACCGTGACAAATAGTTAACTCAAGCTAAAGGTCGTCATGGTAAGGTTGACAACATGCGGTGTTCACTTTTTTGTGTCAATGTCGGCGCCTGAACATGTGGGTCCCAAATAGTAGTGTAGTGCATACCCTCTTATGGTTCATTTTGCTCGCCTAGATTTGGGCTAGGTCTATCACTTCCTTATGACTGCTCTCTGAACAATTCACTTTTTAAATTCAACCAGTAGCAAACAAAGATTACTCATGGTGGGAGGGCCTGAGATATATACAATACTCCATACATAGGTCTGCAGAGCACATTTTATTAGGGGTTGCACTGTCAAAGGGGTGTGCCTAGCACCACCTACTGGGCGTTTCTAACACCGTCCATAGGGTAGGCAAGTGGGGATGTACACCCTGCGCTTTACTAACAATATTCAAATAATATACATACACGTAGGTTATGATAAAAATTTGAAGTCAATTTTATTACAACGGGTTTAACAATATAAAAAGGTCAGTTTAAATGGCAATGTATTAGTACTATATAGGTGTTAAAAATACACTATATAATGCTAAGAAAAAATAATAATGATAATAAAATAATTCGAATGACTGCTACTACCGGTATACACACACACAAAAGGACAGGGGGTCACAGGACAAATATATATAGTCCTGGTGCACTGGCCAAGTGGGTGTAAAAGAGTAGCTTTGTTCAAAGTCTTGTAAGCTCGTTAGAGCGGTTAGGGGAAAATACCTGTTCCCAGGGTACAAGGGGTCTGCCGGCAGACTTACCCGTCAATGCCGTGTTGCGCAATCGGCATAGGCGGGCTCTCAACATGCATCGACTAGTTTCGCCAAACAGGCTTCTTCAGGATGGTGAGACACACACTAGCAGTCATTCGAATTATTTTATTATCATTATTATTTTTATTGAGCATTATATAGTGTATTTTTAACACCTATATAGTACTAATACATTGCCATTTAAACTGACCTTTTTATATTGTTAAACCCGTTGTAATAAAATTGACTTCAAATTTTTATCATAACCTGCGTGTATGTATATTATTTGAATAGTGTTAGTAAAGCGCAGGGTGTACATCCCCACTTGCCTACTCCATACTACTTTGGGTATTTGTAGTGTACCCACACACCCAGCAGCTAACTCACAATTTCATAGGTTTGTGGCGCAGTCATCTCACCCCTCCTGCCTCTGCTCGTCCATTGGGTGTGTCTACCATCATCTATTGACACTCGCTACAATATAAAACGTCTCTCAGCCACACCATAATCTCCTGAATATTGTGTAACAGTACATGCACATAAAGTCAAAAACATATATGGGTGATGCAGGTATGTAGTGATATGACAATGGTTTAGTACAAATAACGGTACTTGTGTAATATCTGGGCGCCCAATTTTTTCATTGTATTGCATCGCATCGCATGCAATATAGTGGCATACAATTCATGCCATGCGATTTTTCATTGTAAAGACCCAATTTTTAATTGTATAGTCACCCATGGGTGATTTCATACCCCCACTATCCAACTACGCATGGAGTTGATTTTATACAGTGTGGCGAGCACAGCGAGCCACCGAGCCCGAAGCATGGCGAGCAGACGCAGAATGCATGTAAAGTAATCTGCGTCCGCTCGCCACGCTTCAGGCTCGGTGGCTCGCTGCGCTCGCCACACTATATAAGAACAACTCCATGCGTAGTTGGATAGTGGGGGTATGAAATCACCCATGGGTGACTATTCAATTAAAAATCGGGTCTTTACAATGAAAAATCGCATCGCATGCCTTAAGTAGTAGCATGAGATGAAAAAATCGGGTGCCCAGATAATACACAAGTACCCAAATAACAATGCAAAACATACATAATTGATTGATGGACGCTTCTTTTAATGGAGTACAGTTCTAAAAAGCAGTCTTTGGTAAAAGTTATTGTTGGTATTGCTAGTAGCAGCAAGGTGTTCATAAGGCAGTGGGCAGCATTAGGGGGTGCCTGTGTACCCCTAACACTCAATGTGCTCATGCCTATGCCTCCATACAAGTAAATAATACAGATGTGCTTTGGAACATTGTTGCAGGTTTTGGTTTTAGTTTTGGTTTTAATTTGCTACATTCAGTTAAATATTGATTGGGTTACACTATGGGACACACACTGGGGCAGATGTATTAAGCCTGGAGAAGAGATAAACTGGAGATAAAGTGGAGATAACTTGGAAGAGATAACGCACCAGCCAATCAGCTGTGTTTGAAATATCACAGTTGGGATCTGATTGGCTGGTGCATTATCTCCTTCCACTTTATCTCCAGTTTATCTCTTCACGAGGCTTAATACATCTGCCCCACTGTGACATACAGTGAAGGTTACAGTGCAGGTTGGACACAGTATAGGTTGAATATACTGCAGTTCAGATTACAGTGCAAGTCAGTACAGGTCGGATACAGGCCCTTATTCAGATCTGATTGCAGTACAAATTTGTTCTCAAAATGGGCAAAACCTTGTGCACTGCAGGTGGGGCAGATGTAACATGTATAGAGAGAGTTAGATTTGTGTGAGTTATTTTGTTTCTGTGCAGGGTAAATACTGGCTGCTTTATTTTTACACTGCAATTTAGCTTTTAGTTTCAACACACCCCACCCAAATCTAACTCTCTCTGCACATGTTACATCTGCCCCACCTGCAGTGCACAGGGTTTTGCACATTTTGAGAACAAATTTGTACTGTGATCAGATCTGAATAAGGGCCACAGTGTGGTTGGAAAGAGTGCATATTACAGTGTAGGTTGCTGATTATATTGAGGATTGGATATAGTGGGGTTATGGTGCAAGTTGAATACAGTGCTGATTACTGAACATTGTTGGTGAGATACAGTGTGGGTCAGCTAGAGTGTAGTTACAGGGCAGGTTGCATATAGTGAGAGACAAATACAGTGCATGTTGGATACATTGTGCATTACAGTGCAGGTCTGTTATAGTAGTTGGATATAGTGTTACTCATATACTTTGCAGACTGGATACAGTGTTGGTCAGACACATTGCATGTTGTATAGAGTGAAGGTTGAATACAGTGTGGGATACAGTGCACATTACAATTCAGGTCAGATACATTGTGGGTTGGAAACACCAGCTGTACACTTACTGTGACAGCACCTGGGTTTCTAATGGTAAAATCCCCTGGTGATGGTCTGAGCACTGCAGTGTAAACAGCACTCTCTAAGGGCCTTATTCTGGTTGCGGCGACCAAACGTACGTACGTTCCGTATCAGCGTACGTTTACCGTACGCGGACGATGAGCGAAAGTCCACCCACAAAACATCCGCATACGGACGGCCACAAACACCGACAAAGGGGAGTGGCGGACACTTGAGCGTACGGACGGATCACCGCTTATACACCGACAACTGGCGTACAACAGAGCGTATGCCACCGTTTACGGACGGGACTCTTCCATTTTCACACCGACATCTTACGGCTACCTGAGCATTCGCCACTTTGTACGGACGGGTCTCGCCTGTTTTCAATGGAAAACTCAGCGTATGTCACCGATCGTGAGCGTTAGCGTACGTCCGTGCACGCTGGCATACCCTTCACATATATGGCCCTCATAATCTAGCCTTTCAACTATGATTAAGACAATTAAATGATTTACTCTAATTGTTATTCAATTATTGTTTTATGTTACTTCAATTATCTACCTTAATGAACACCCTAATGAAAATACATTTTACCCCTCCTTACAGGTATATTTTTTATGTTCTAATGTTGCATTTTATTCACTATCTATGTGTCCCCACATTGCTTTTACTTTTAAATAATGTCATGGTGTTATTTGTGTGTATGTACTGAATTATGTCCATAATTAGTTAGATCCGAATTTTTAATATGTATACCTACCCTGATGTTATGTGTTATGTTTTAATATAACAACATTAAACATTCATGCATTTTCACTATGTGTTATTTAACTCAAAAACACACACATTCACACATCAATCGTTACCCCTCACCTCAAATTACAAATATAACTGACATTACACATCTGTATGTACCTGCCCTTACAAACCCTCAAACATATTTATGATTAACAACACAGGCAACTTCTAACTGTACCAAATTTTTTATTTCTTTTAAACAAACATTAAAACTTGAAAAGAAAAATTAAATGAGGGCCTCCAGTTGCCCAAAAAGAATATTTAAATAGAGGAGGGTAAGGAAGATTTCCCTCATTATCCATGCCACCTCCTCCTGGTGCTGTTCAGTGTCTGTAGTGAAGGAAAAAAAAAATAATTATATTTATTATATATATAATATACACAAATGTTTGTTGTATTTTAACATAATACCAAGTTGTGAGTTAAGTGTGAAAGCCACATACATTTGTCAACTACATTGAAGATGGGTCTGCTGTAAACACGGTACTAAATACTAATCTTTTTACACACACATACTGTACATATTACATAACATTAAATTCCTCCTTCTTGGATGGATGAATGTATGCTGTATCCCAATTGGGAGGTTTGTGCTGGGGGACTCACCTCTAACCTCACAATTAGGCTGTGCTATTTAAGGGTAATGACATTGTTGCGGCTTAAGCACTCCTTACTATTTAAAATGTAGGACATTGCTGTACAAATTATAGGTCTACAGCTATTTTTGAAAAGCATGCATCCGCATGGCCTCACACACTATTAACAAACCAATCTATAAATTAATGTTGCACATCATGCTGGGGAGTATACAGATGGGTCTTTTCCCATCTTTGCAGGGGATGGCGCTGGCGTCGCCAGCCGCCATCCCCCGCCAGCGCCATGGCGATGGTGAGAAGGGGACGCGCGCGCACGAGCGGCGCGCGCGTCCCCTTCCGACGGCGCTTCCATTCGTTCCCCCGGGTCCCCGCCGGCTTGCCGGCGGTAACCCGGGGTCCCCGCCGCCTGCCCGCACCCCCCCTAACCCCCCCTAACCCTGTCCGTCTCCCTGAGGCGGAGACGGACAGGGTTTCCGTCGCGCTAGCGACGGAGACTGAGACGCGCGTGCGCGTGAGACGCACGCGCGTCTCAGTCTCCTCGCTGGCGAGGCTGCTGGCGGGTCGCCAGCGTGTACGTTCTGGCGACCCGCCAGCAAGGATGAACAACAGCACATACTGTAGTTACACAACAGCTGGGCCCACATAACTTCAACACCACTACTGTAGGATATGTCATTGGATGTACTGTTATGTCAAATACTCAAGGGGTGAGGCGTCGCCACACTCTGAAAATACACCAAGGGGACCCTTGTTCCTGGAGGAGGACAGGCCACAGCTATGGCTCTCACTGCATTGATATGTTGCAACTAATGATGATGTTGGATACACATATGTGGTTGTTGTGATTGTTTATGTGTAGAAATGTTTATGTAAACATTTGGCACATTGTTTACTTATGGCTACTTCTGCCATCCTGTTCTTCACTGGATGGGTGTCCAGTAGCAGGTGACTGGCTGGCGGCAGATGCCTGGCTGGGGTGGTTGCCTGGCTGGCAGCAGATGCCTGGCTGGGGGTGGTTGCCTGGCTGGCAGCAGATGCCTGGCTGGGGGTGGTTGCCTGGCTGGCAGCAGATGCCTGGCTGGGGGTGGGTGAGTGGCTGGGGGTGGGTGAGTGGCTGGGGGTGGATGCCTGGCTGGCAGCAGATGCCTGGCTGGGGGTGGGTGAGTGGCTGGGGGTGGGTGAGTGGCTGGGTGAGTGGCTGGGGGTGGTAGCCTGGCTGGCAGCAGATGCCTGGCTGGGGGTGGGTGAGTGGCTGGGGGTGGGTGAGTGGCTGGGGGTGGTTGCCTGGCTGGCAGCAGATGCCTGGCTGGGGTGGGTGAGTGGCTGGGGGTGGGTGAGTGGCTGGGGGTGGGTGAGTGGCTGAGGTGGGTGAGAGGCTGGGGGTGGTTGCCTGGCTGGCAGCAGATGCCTGGCTGGGGGTGGGTGAGTGGCTGGGGGTGGGTGAGTGGCTGGGGGTGGTTGCCTGGTTGGCAGCAGATGCCTGGCTGGGGGTGGGTGAGTGGCTGGGGGTGGGTGAGTGGCTGGGGGTGGTTGCCTGGTTGGCAGCAGATGCCTGGCTGGGGGTGGGTGACTGGCTAGGGGAAGTGGAGCTGGAGATGGTATGGGTACCAGCAGGCCCCAAGGTGGTCTCAACCAAATCCTCCTCCTGCAGCTGGGCCTCCTGCAGCTGGGCCTCCTCTCTGGCCCTCATGCGTGCCCTTGCACATGCTGAAATGTTCATGTTGATGGTATCGATATTGAATGTTGCGTTTCATGAAAAGAAGTGAAAGAAAAAATTACATTAGTCATGGTCATATAAATAGAAATAATACATTTACATTTAGAGTTAAAATTTTCTGTGAAAAATTTAAGATCTGCTACACACAAAATCCAAACTTACCCCTATACACCCACATACACCCCTATACACCCACATACACCCCTATACACCCACATACACCCACATACACCCCTATACACCCACATACACCCACATACACCCCTATACACCCACATACACCCACATACACCACTATACACCCACATACACCCCTATACACCCACATACACCCCTATACACCCACATACACCCCTATACACCCACATGCACCCACATACTCATGCACATTTTAAAAGTAATTCCTGAAAGCATTGCTAAAAAACGCATACATATTTGAGATCAAATATATATACTTACATCGGCTAATATGCATAATATTAATAAGTGTGCATAGAAGCCCTGGCTGGCAGCAGTGCAGGTCAGACCAGCGCCTCTCCACCTGACCCAGGCTTCTATGGACGTGGGTCTTGGCGTAAATTAAGCGCCGGGCAGCGTTATACGCCCGACGCTTCTCCATATTGGAGACATAAGGGCCCCTGGCCCCCAGGCGATGGTCCATAATATAGACCAGGGCCAACAGTTCCTGGGTGGAGAATGGGGCAGCCCGTGTCAAAGACATATAGGCAATGGCGCAGATATTAATTGCAGGTACATATATAACTTTTGGTGGTTGCTGATTGGTCTAAAACCTTGTTTTTTTAGTGTAAACTTTATTAATCCATCTTACATTAACAATATGTATGCGAATAAAAACTTTTGCGGACCATTCCGATATGCACACCATAACATACATTATGCTTTCAATGTAGAGACACGTACTGTATATATACAGTGTGCGTAAAATTATACACGCACCAATCTACTAATACACACGCTTATAACAACGCACATACAACATGTTGGTGTATGACAAATTAATCCTCATTACAAATGTAAGGAAAGCATTGTAACGTTGGTATGTTTATACATTTGTTTAAGAAAGCATACTTCGTACTCCCACAGAAACCACCTGAAAACAATCATCATTGGAGTGACATGTGCACACATTTAACCATGTAGCACACAATGGTCAACAACCTGTGTATGTGCATGTACAGGTGAATGCTCAGGCGTTTGGAGACCTGCGTAATTTAAGCGGTAATTATCTGCTAAGATCATTGGCGGGAATTATCGGGGGAAATATGGGCGAAAATTAGCTACTACATTGGGGGGGGGGGAATATACACCCCTTTTTCAAGGCGGGAGTTTTGAATATAAATATCCAGTCAGATGCAGCCCATAATTGCTGCAAACATGTCTAGCTCAGATAATTCCGCAGCTGAGGATGCTCTACAGAGAGCAAGAGCAGAATCCCTGCTTGAAAGCTTGAGGCAGAGGGAGCAGGAGAGGAGAAGGAGGGCCCAAGAGCAAGGGGGCCCCTCACTAACAACGCCACCAGCTCCACAAGGGCCAAGCAACCAGCCATAACAAGAGGTTGCATCTCTCCAAACATGTGTGACCCAGCAGCTGCATGGTGAGAGAACTGGGGCCACCAGAAATCGACCTGCACCATCTAGGGCGAGTACTGAGCAGGATACTACCACCAAAAAGCGAAACCCTGCATTTCAAGTGGCAGAAATGAGAATTTTAGTGCCCAGAGCAAGAGAATGGATTGAATTACCTACCAGGAAGCCGGTTGCCAGTGCAAGGAGAAAGCTTTGGGAGAAGATCACAGAGGAAGTGAACCAGGTGTCAAGAGTGGAAAGGGATGTGACATCAGTGAAGAAAAGGCAAGTGTGTTTCTCCCCCTGATAATGTCATATGTGTGTACATATGTTACATGTATGTTTTGAGAATAATAGAAAGGTGTGTTTGTAGATAGTGCTACACTTCAATGACACATGTGAACACAACCATGTCTAATAACCCACATTTATATATGAAACATGCACCATTGGTGTGATGTGAGGTTATGTGCACAGTTCTGCTCATGTGAAGTATGTGATGGAACAACAGAAAGTGTGTTGTTGAAAATGAGTTGTAGTAACAAGTTCCATATGATGCTACTGAAACAAGGATGTCCAAACTGTGCACATGTTGCTGTTGAGAAACTACACATCCCAGCATGCCTTCCCATAGTTAACTGAATCCATATTATCAACACTGTCAAGCTATGGTCGGATGTGTAGTTTCACAACAGGTGGAGGTGCATAATTTTGCCATGGATGCTGTAATTTCTGCATAGTGACATATGTATGTGCATTTAGTGGCCTAATGAATGAGATGAGACACTGAAATGCCTCATAATGGAGACATTAATGTGTGTGTGGGAAACATATGCATAAAAAACATAAAAACACCCACACTAGGAAATGTAACGTAGTAATGATGTTCACTAGCACAGTGGTGCACATATCTCATGTTGTTTTTTTTTTAAATTTGTAGGTGGTCAGACTTCAAAACTGTACTGAAGAGGAAGATGACTGACTGGTACAACCACAGCATGTCTACCGGGAGGGGGCCTATGCCAGAGAGTTTGGAATATACACCCCTGAAGCAGGACTCGTTGGATGTGATTGATGTGGGCGAGGTCAGGGGGGTATCCAATATGGATAGTGAGCTCCCGGCGGAGGTCTTTGCTGGTGCTTTTAATGGTAATTCACAGTAATGCATTGTATTTGGTAAGAGAGATTTTTTGAATATGTGATGGTGACATTGTTTTAAATTTTTATCCTAGAAGAAGCAGAAACGCATGATGAATCTTCCTCTTCGGAGCCACAAGTGGAGCAAGTGGTCCAGCCTCCACCAATACGCCACCCCCATTCACTGGCCTCATATGATGTCAGGTTGTTGGAGATGCTGGACAAGATTGAGCAGCATGGGATGGAGGCTGCAGAACGTCAGCATCAGTTGGTTGAGTTCATTGGGATTTGGAAGGAGACCAACACCCAGCAGTTTGAGGCCTTCCAACGCCAGAATGACATTCTGGCGGCTGGCATGCAAAGCATTGCCCAACAACTCAGCCGCCAGAATGACATTCTGGCGGAGCTGCTCACCACTGCCAGGTCCCATCTGCTGGCCCACCCCAAGCTGCTCCACAAGCTACCACCTCTGCTGACCCTCCTCTGTCCACTGGGGCAAGACGGCGCAAGCCTTCAGTGCCAAAGGCCCCTGTCCCCAAGGCCACATCCAAAAAGGGGAAAAAAGGGCCAAAATAATGACACCTGGGTCACTTCATAGTTACATAGTTAAATAGTAGGTAAGGCTGAAAAAAGACTTGCGTCCATCTAGTTCAACCTGGTATAGATATCCATTGCTGATTTGGTAGGTTCTGATATTTTACATACAGATTATATTTCTTATTGTACCCATGGATGTTTTTATCCAGTAAATGCTTGTCCAACTTTGCCTTGAACGCATTTAATGAGCCAGCCGTTACCACCTCTCTGGGAAGAGAGTTCCAGAGTTTGACTGTTCTGACCGTAAAGAAATTCTTTCTACTAGCTGAATGAAATCTTTTTTCTTCTAATCTATACTCATACCCTCGTGTCCTAGATTCCTTTCTAGTAGAAAAGAGGGTTTGTGACAGTTCCTTATATTGGCCCTTGATATACTTGTACATGTTGAGCATGTCCCCCCTTAAACGTCTCTTTTCCAATGTAAATAGTCCCAAATTGCTTAATCTCTCCCCGTAGCTTAAATTCTCCATTCCCCTAATAAGCTTTGTTGCTCGCCTTTGGATTTTTTCTAATTCTATGATATCCTTTTTATAGTGTGGGGCCCAGAACTGCACTCCGTACTCTAGGTGAGGTCTCACCAATGCTTTATACAGTGGCATAATTACCCTTGAGTCCCTAGTTTCCATTCCCCTCTTAATACATGCCAGAATTTTGTTGGCCTTTTTTGTAGCTACATTACAATGGGCACTACATAACAGTTTGCTGTCTATTTGGACTCCTAGATCCTTTTCAAGTATGGAATTACCCAGTTCCTCTCCGCTAAGGTTGTAACTTGCACACTGGTTGTGTCTCCCAAGGTGCATAACCTTACATTTATCTACATTGAACCTCATCTTCCATTTGTTTGCCCACTCATCTAGAATTGCAAGATCATTTTGAAGCATGGTGACATCTTCTGATGATTTGATGACTTTGCTAAGTTTTGTAACGTCCGCAAAGATGGATACATTGCTGAGTAACCCTATCCCAATATCGTTAATAAAAATGTTAAACAGAATGGGCCCCAAAACCGAACCCTGGGGCACTCCACTTAGTACCGGTATCGTATCTGATACGGCACCATTCACAACCACTCTTTGTTCTCTATTACATAGCCAATTCCCTACCCATCTGCAGATATTTTCACCCAATCCTAGGTTCTCCATTTTATTAATCAATCTCTTGTGTGGGACAGTATCAAATGCTTTAGCGAAATCTAGGAAAATCACATCTACAGCATTTCCATTATCTAGGTTTTTGCTAACCTCTTCATAGAACCCTAGTAGATTAGTTTGGCATAAACGATTTTTCACGAACCCATGTTGGTTAGTACTGAGTAGATGGTGATGGTCTAAATATTCCTGGATACCATCCCTTAAAAATCCTTCAAATATTTTACCCACAATTGATGTTAAACTAACGGGTCTGTAATTAGCGGGATCTTCCTTTTTTCCTTTTTTGAATATTGGCACTACTTCTGCTATTCTCCAATATTTTGGTACTATACCTGATGATAGTGACTTGCTAAAGATATAATGTAGGGGGGTAGCTAGTTCATCCCTTAATTCCATCAACACCCTCTGATGAATCCCATCTGGCCCTGGTGATTTATTTGTTTTGAGTTTGCTTAGCCTCAGTACTATTTCCTTTGGCGTGAAATCCACAATGAGATCTGGCTTGTTTGTCCCGTTTGTGGTAAATGTTCGTTCCACAGTCTGCTCTCCCTTAGTAAATACTGATGAGAACAACTCATTTAACAGTTTTGCTTTTCCCTTGTTCTCAGTAACACTTTTTCCTCTAGTATCAGTTAGTGGGCATACGTTTTCCTTAATTAAACGTTTGCTATTTATGTATTTAAAAAACTTCTTTGGGTTGGTTTTGCTTTCAGTGGCTATGCGCTCTTCATATAATCTTTTAGCTGATTTGACTTCCCCTTTACAAGTTTTGTTTGATTCTTTGTATTTTGCGAACGCCTCCTCATTCAAGTTATTTTTATAGAATTTAAATGCTCTTGTTTTATTGTTGATAGCTGACCTTACTTTTTTGTCCAACCATGGTGGCTTTTTCTTATTGAATTTACCTTTATTTACTTTAGGAATGTATTCAATAGTTAGTGAATCAAGCACCTTTTTTAGAGTATCCCACATTTCCTCTGCATTTTTTCCCTCCATAACCGTTTCCCACCCAATTCCTGTTAGGGCTTTCCTTAATAATTCAGAGTTCGCTTTTCTGAAGTTTAGTATTTTTGCAGATCCTTTTTGATGTAATTTACTGAAGTTGATTTCCAGTGAAACCATATTGTGATCACTGTTCCCTAATTGTTCAAATACTTTTGTGTTTGAAACTAAGTCTGTGTTATTTGTTAATACTAAGTCCAAGAGTGCCTCATCACGAGTTGGAGTTTCTACCGTTTGTGTAATAAACTGTTTTTTAAGTAAGCTTAAGAACCCATTGCTTCTTGCTGATTTACCTGTTTTGTTTTCCCAATCAATGTCGGGTAAATTAAAATCCCCCATAATTAATACCTGACCCTGATTTGATGATTGTTTGATTTGGTTTAAAAGAAGAGACTCTTCCCTTTCGTTTATATTTGGTGGTCTATAGCATACCCCTATTATAATTTTTTTTTAATTTTATTCTATTGTCGGTTATCTCTGCCCACACTGTCTCTGAGTTGTCTTCTTCTAGGTCTGTGCTCATATTTTTCTCACATGATGTTAAGTTGTTATTTACATATAGGCACACCCCCCCACCCCTTCTATTTCACCTGTCTTTCCTGTAGAGTGTATATCCCTCCATGTTTAATGCCCAGTCATGCGACTCATTACACCATGTTTCTGTAATATCAATGATGTCGTAGTCGTCTCTACTGATCACCGTTTCTAGCTCCCTGATTTTACTCACTAAGCTTCTTGCATTAGCCAGTAAGCATTTTAATTTATGTTTATTTTTAGATATGGCTCTAATATTGTGATTAGTTTCACCCCAGGACCCATTTGAATTCTTTACTAGCTTCCTCTTTCCCCTCTCCCCTTCAGTAGACTCTCTACAGCCCTCCCCACCATGCACACTGCCTGCCCTGTTTATAGTCCAGGGAATTCTTCCTCTGTCCTTCCCTCCTTCCCGTATACAAAGATCATCTTTACCTAAGAACTGTAATGGGGTAATGTGACTGTTACAACATAACATTTTATTACATGACATTCCTGATGCACCCTGAGTGTTACCCCCGATTATACCCTTGTTATGTCCCAGGACTTTGTCTGTGTCTCTGTCTCTGTCCCCCCCCCCCCCCCCCCCATCTCCTTCCCCCATATGATTCCTGATCCCAGTCCGGCTTCTCTCCCTGATGGTCCCATAATGTCTTGCTGCCCCCACCCCCCCGTCGCCTAGTTTAAAATCTCCTCCAACCCTCTAACCATCCTTTCCCCCAGCACCGCAGCCCGCTCCTCATTCAGGTGCAATCCATCACAGCAAAAAAGATGGCGCCTGACCGAGAAGTCCGCCCAGTGTTCCATGAACATGAATCCCTCTTTCCTACACCAGTCCTTAAGACACACATTTACCTCCCTGATCTACCTCTGCCTCCCTGAGCTAGCGTGTGGCACTGGTAATATTTCCGAGAAAATTACCCTAGATGTCCTCGCCTTTAATTTCTTACCTAATTCCCTATACTCTTTCTTGAGGACATACCACCTACCATTGACTTTGTCGTTGGTGCCGATGTGCACCAAGACCGCCGGGTTGCTCCCAGCCCCTCCCAACAATCTGTGGACTCGGTCCGCGATGTGCCGTACCCGAGCACTTGGGAGGCAACAGACCGTGCGGCGATCGCGGTCCCGATAGCAGATTGCCCTGTCTGTTCTCCTAATGATGGAATCCCCTACCACCACTATCTGCCTTGGTACCTCACTAACTGTCATCCTATTTGAGCTAGAGGGACCGCTCCTCTGGTTGCTAGAGGGAGCAGTCTCCCCCAGCTCTGTCATTTCGTCTCTATCCTCCCCCGAAACTTCGTCCAACCGGGCAAATTTGTTCGGGTGTGATAGATCCGAGATGTCGTTCCTGTTCCTCCTGTCCCTCTTGTTTCCCCTTCTAACCGTGACCCAGCTAGCTGCCTGATCCTCCTCCTCTACCAGTGACTTCAACTGCAACTCCTCCACCGTTCTATCTAGGCTTTGCTCAAGATTGTAAATGTCTCTCAGTCGCTGAACGACCCGCTCTAGATCAGTGACCTGGGCATCCAGGGCGGACGTTCGCTCACATCTCGTGCAGATGTATTCGCACTGGGACTCTTGCTCCAGGTGCGCATACATCTTGCACGACATGCACTGAGTGAGATTCTCAATCTGGGCCCCACCCATTTTATCTACCTCCCTGCGACTAACCCCCTAGTATACAATAGAAAGTTAAATTACAATGCAATTAAAAAAAAAGTTAATTTCTATCAAAATATAAGAAACTTGATACGTATCTGTTCCTGCAGCTGTGTCACACTCCAGGTGTCCTCACACCTGAAGTGTCTGCAGCAGCGACAGTAGGGCTCTAATCTTGTCCTCTGGTCTCCTGCTGATACTGGCTGTCTTGCAGTCTGCTGACACAATACTCTGTATCTGTCTGCTTCCTCTGTAATTTATTTCTAAAAATATTTTAAAATATATGATTTTTCAGTGTCATAAGCAGAATCCTTTGTTAGACAGATGTGATTGCAATAATGTGATTGGTGGCCTTTTACATCCTGAGTGTAGTAAAATCCAATTCATAGCAGATCAGAAAGTGGTACAGTTATGTATTTTGGGTACTATACAAAGATTGTGTGCAAAATTGTGGCCATGGCCTTAGAACATTGCTGCCACATCCTTGTAGCTCTTAGATGTGGTTTATGTATTTTTATCAAAATGAAAAAAAAATTGTTTGTATTCGAGTGAAAACGTTGACACATGTCGACTTGTGTAGATTGAGTGTCCTGCTGTTTAAAGTATATGAAAACACTTACTGAATGTGTGTAAATGGTTACAAATAACTACCTTGGCATATATAAGCAGGTCTTAAAAATAATCTTAACTAAAATGAAACCAACCTTTACATGTAGAGAAGTGTAGAAAGATATGCTTCCAATGTGTTTGAGTGCTGTGTGTGGCTTGCAGGTAGTGAAATAATGGTTTGGACTTAATAGGCTGCAGCATTGCTTATTACATTCAGGTGTATGTGTTTGAGTAGTAATCAGCGTTAATTAGCAGACCCAGGTGTCCGCTCTCATGCGGTATCTGTAGGGGTGGTCTGGAGGTGGCGGTGGCGGCCGCCTGTTTTGTGTCCGAAATGCACGTTGCTTTGGCCGATCGAGCGGTTGCAGCAGCGTACATTTTTTGTGCACACTCCCATGTACGCCCATGTTTACGCCCAGCTTTCCTCATTATTTCGGCCACTCCCCTCAACACGCCCCTATGCCGCCCACAATGACCGTACTCTTGCGGACAGGTTTTTTCGTACGGTTGTGGAGTCGTTGCGCCTGCGCATTACGGAAGGTACGCATGCGCAGATAAAAAATAAATCCGGAACGTACGCTTACGGCCCAGCCGCCCGAACCAGAATGAACCCCTAAGTACCTGTCAGCTCAGCAGTAGTCTCTGGGTGGATGCAGAAGCTTCTTGGTGGATATGAATGCAGCAGCCTCTAGGTGGATGAGGACACAGCAGCAGCCACCACCACTGCCTCTTCCTGCATGAGAATGCAGGAAGTTCACAATTTAAATGTCAAATTGAAATCAATGTTTTTTCGCTAATTGGCTGATAATGAATCTCTCAGCCACTCAGCCTATTGAATTCAATGGGACTTTGACATTTGGAGCCAGATTCCAAACCCCATGAAATGCAACAGTGCAAAGATGACATTTTGCCTTCTTTGGGGATCTTAGGCAGGGTGGGACAGAGTCCTGGCCCAGATTTCCTCAGATTTTGGAAAGTTTGGACGGACTCAGTTATTTTAGTTTCGGACCCAGTCATCTCTTGTAAATGTATGTGTATTATTTTGTATGGTCACAGTTTGGGAACATATACTGTATGCCGGATTTGTATTAGATAACTTTTCTGACACATACTGCTTTAAATCCAAAAAGTCAGAAGGATTCCAAGGCCCTGCTTTCCCAGTCTATATTCATAATGGAACAGGAACAATATTTCTTGCCCAGAATCTATCACTTTTAATTGTGTGGTGTAGAAATAAATTCATTTTATGAGCTTCATGAACATACAATAACCAGGTACCACTTGTAATTTAAGGAGCATCTATTATTGAATCTATTATACGTCATAGCATAGGTTTTTATACAGTAGTTTAATATAACAGCTTTAAGGCATACATTAATGCCTTAAAGCTGTTATATTAAACTATAAAATCCTATGCTGTTGCTGAAATATTAATTCAGCCTTGAGATTTAGAAAATCCTAGTTCATAAATGATGAAATGATGTTAATGCTAAATAATCTGAATCGTTATTACAGTGTGAAGTGGTCACACACTGTGGTGCCCTGATCAAGACAAGACTAAAACTACTAGCTAATTAATGATTGTAGCACGTTTTTCAAAGCAGTAATTTGTGTAGGGAAATAATTGTTTAGTGGATTCCCTGTATTGGCTAATTTGGTAAATAAATGGTTTCCTTCTAACTTAACTGGCTCTGTAAATTGATAATAAAGTAAATAAATCACTAACTTGCAGCTTGATTGCTTCATCTTTTTTGTAATCACTTAATTGTCTTGTCTAATAAACTTTAATATGCTGAGAATAAATGATGGTTATATTCCAGTTCTAAAACATGTGTAATACAACATTTTGTGCATCAATGTTAAAATAAAGATACATGATAGTGTGTCCATGCATAGAATTTATTTAGAATATTACAAATAAGAGAAAAATAGTAAATATTTTGAATGGCCACAACTAACAGATGTTTAGTTGATGCCAAAAAGAGGAACATTTAATAATCCATGTGATTACTTGGAACTACATGATATTTATAACAATTTTGACTTTAATAATTTATTGTGAGTTATAAGTAATTGAACAAAGAAATATGGTTCAATGTAAAAATTGAAACAGTTGTACATATATTTTAGTGTGCACTGACAAGAATTATAGAGTAGATGGGGTATATTTACTAAAGGGAAAAGTGTGAATGTTGCCCATAGCAAAAAACATGGCATGACCAAATAGCAGTGGTAACAGCAGTAGCAGGGATTCATGCCTCTTAGAAATTAGGTGTCAAAACTGGTTCAAATTGATAGATCTACAGTGTCTACAGTTGGGGGGATGTGAGATGCCTGGTGGTGATGGCCATGTGGTGTATAAGGACCCTTATTCATTCCACGGTTTTAACAGGATTACATGGTAGATTTGTACCTCCCGCCTTCTACCCTCCTGTCAGACCCTGTAATTGATTGGTCCTAATGCCTCTATGATCTATAAGGACCCCACCATTGTGCATTCATCTTGCTTCCTGTGGTGGGTACCAGCACTAATGCTTTGTCTCCTGGGTTAAAGAACCTGTTGACTGAGGTATCGCCATTATTATGTTTCTGACATCGTTGAGCCCTTTCCATGTGTTTGTTCAGGAGTGGCACAATGTGCCTTAGACGGCACTATAACTGGGCCACAAACTGAATAATGTTAGGGTCCTGGCATGGTTGTTTTTCCCTTCCTTCTTTTAAGAGATCTAGAATTCCTCTAGGCTGTCTCCCAAATAGGAGCTAATAGGGACTAAACCCTGTAGATTATTGGGGTACCCCTCTCTGACCAGAAACTTCAAGTAAGGAGCAGATCCCAATCTCGTTTTCCTTGTGACACTGCCCTCTTTATAATTTGCTTAAGTTTTATTAGATCTTTCAATCAGGCCATTTGTTTGGTGGGTGGTACACTGAGGTGGTAATCCTGGCTACTTTGAGCAACCGGCATAAATCCATGAGTTTAGAAACAAAAGGTGTACTGTACCTTGGTCTGTTAAGACCTCTTTCAGTATTCCTAAATTTGGGTATATATGGTTTCTGATCTATCCTTTTCCCTTGTAATGTAGCAAAATATAGTAAATCATTTTTCAAAACAAAATATGGCACACACTCTGATGGTAAAGCATCAATTACCCTGCCATTAACCACTTAAACAGTCTCAAAGGCGTGTACCAAATACAGATGGAGCACCTCTCATTCAGCACAGGGAATGGCCAGATTCCCTGCACTGTCATATGTGTGACAGTATCCAATCATATGTCATATGATTGGATACTCCATCCAATGGCGATGCGCAAGTGTTTCTGTCACTCGATGGTAGGTGGTGGAATCCCTGTCTGTCTCTGCTTCAGGGAGATGGGCAGGTGGCAGGGTCCAGCGTGGCAGGGAGTGACAGGGAGGGGATGGAGAGCATGCAAGCATCTTGTGTGTGTGCCTCCTTCCGGTGGATGATGGGGCTAGTGGTTGGCAATTCTATCACCAGCCCCCGGCTGAATTAGCTGTGCTCCATCTGTAGCTGTTATCATGTTGATCTCTCTCAAAGTTCTGCAGTGATAGCTTACCAACTGGGTTCCATTGGTCCTCAAACTCAGTTTCTTGGGGTGGATCAGGACCGGCAGCCTTATTCCAGGATGCCAAACTTTGGTAGTCTCTGGTCTCTGGCTCCAGAGTAGCATCAGTTTGTTGTTATCAGGAGAGATAACCAGCTCCTGCAGTAATATAAAGTCAGGATCAGTGGATCCGGTGATCCGGAGGTCACCGCCGCTACCACCTTTAATGACTGGCCTTGAACAGTCAAGGGTAAGTAGCCACCTTGGCACTCCTCCACATCGCCATGGATTCACAACACCCTGACAAAAGGCTGGACCTTGTCAGCTCCTGGAGGAATCATGCTGGCAGCAACAATGGTGAGCTCACTGCCGGTATTCACCAGGGCACAGATCTCCTGGATTTCCACCTGTACCAGCATTCAAACAGGGAGGACTCTGCTTCGGATGCCCCACAGCTGCTATGCTGACCAACTGCCAAGCCATTTTTCCTGCACTGTTTCGACCAGTCCTGCTGCACCCGACCAGGCTTGCCGCACTCAATGCACACCGAGGGAGGCAGAGCCTTTGGTTTAACCACTAAGACCTGAGTTCTGGGCTTAGGAATTGCCATGTATCCTGACCTGGCTTTAGTTATCTTTCCCAGAATTAGGTGCCACTCAATCACCACTGGCATCTCCTTTAAATGTCTGGGGGTCAGCCTGAAATACCACTACTGCACTGAGTGGTCTAACACCCACATAGCCTGGTCCAGTGTGACTATCTCTACAATCCTCATTAAGAGTTTTTATCATGCCCTTGCCATCCGGGATAGTTTGGCCAGCTGAGTGCTGGAAGACTTAGAGCCTTCCAGCCACCAGTCATGGAACTGCTGTGCCCTGTCACTCCAATCCTGTTCAGTATAGCCTTTTTCAGGCTAGAATAGGAGCATACCTTTGCCCCAGTCATATCCACATAGGCTCACTGTTCCCCCCATATGAAACAGGGAGCCAGCCTGTCAGACTGTTCCTCCACAGGCATCCCAAATGCATTGCTGTGCACTTAAATGTGCAAAGGAATGAGAGAGTTGAGAAGAAAACAGAGAGTTGTATTAAACAAAGTGGAGTCACTGGAGGGAAAGGTTACAAGTGGAGTACCCCAGGGATCTGTACTTGGACCAGTGCTTTTTAATATCTTTATTGGTGATATCGAAAATGGATTTCATGGCAAAATATGCCTTTTTGTAGATGACACAAAGGTATGCAACAGGGTAGACACATCAGAAGGGGTAAAACAAATGATGATTGATGATCTAGGTAGATTAGAGGAATGGACAAGAGCATGGCAACTACAGTTTAATGCCCAAAAAGTCAAAATCTTGCACTTGGGTCTAAAAAATTTAAAGACTAAATATAGTATAAATGGCACTATAATCGAAACTACTGAGGTGGAGAGGGATCTAGGTGTCACAATTTCAGGTGACTTAAAGGAAGGTAGGCAATGTAACAAAGCAATGAAGAAGACAAGTCAGATGCTTGGTTGCATAAGGAGAGGAACCAGCAGTAGAAAGAAAGAAGTAATAATGCGACTGTTTAGGTCATTGGTACTACCTCCTCTAGAGTACTGTGTTCAGTTCTGGAGGCCATATCACCAGAAGGATATAAATACAGTACAGACTGTACAAAGAAGAACAACTAAAATGGTGCATGGCCAACATTACAAAATGTACCAGGAAAGACTAAAAGATCTTAATATGTATTGTTTAGAGCACAAAACGGAAAAGGGGACATGATAGAAACTTTCAAATATATTAAGGGTTTCAACAAGGTACATGTGGGAGACATTATTACAGGAAGAGGAGCAATAGCACATAGAGACATGCACTGAAACTAGAGGGATGAAGATTCAGGGGAAATTTTAGAAAAAAATTACTTCACAGAAAGGGTAGTGGATAAGTGGAATAGCCTCCGATCAGAGGTGGTAGATTCCACTACAGTAGAGCAATTTGAACATGCTTAGGATAGGCACATTGATATCCTTATACAGAAATAAGGGTACTTGTGTACTAGCATGGCGCCCACGATAATTAGTTGCCCGATTTTTTATCGCATCGCATGCCATACACCCGATGGCATGCAATGCGATTTTGACCCATATACGATATTAAATTGTATAAGCACCCTAATGGGTGCTTTTAAGCACCCTAATGGGTGCTTACAATGCTTAAATGCACCCCACGCCACCCCCAAGTATAAACGTGAACCCGAAGCGTGGCGATCGCTGCGAGCCCGCGAGGGGCGGCGGTTCGCGTCCTACGACCTTTTCATACCCCCACTATCCACATCAGCGTGGAGTTGATTTTATAAAGCCCGAAGCGTGGCGAGCGGAAGCGGATACCCGCGAAGCCCGCGAGGGCTCGGTGGCTCGCTGCGCTCGCCACACTTTATAAAATCAACTCCACGCCGACGTGGATAGTGGGGGTATGATAAGGTCGTAGGACGCGCATCGCTGCGCTCACCACGCTTCGGGTTCACGTTTATACTTGGGGGGTGGCGTGGGGGTGCATTTAAGCATTGTAAGCACCCATGGGTGCTTATACAATTTATAATCGCATCCCATCTCATTGTATGGCATTGTATGCCATATACAATGGCATACAATTTAAAAATTGTATGCCATTGTAGAACATCGGACGATATCGCGTCACATCGCATCGCATGCGATATGGTCTGCGATGCGATGGGCACCGTGCAAGTACACAAGTACCGAAATAAGGATCAAATATGGTTTGAGGTACAGTAACATGTTTAAAAAGGTTATGGGGATAAACACTGTGCACTGCTAAGTGGATAGTTTAGTTGTGTGAACCTCACTGGACAGTATTAACATGACACACTGTAAATTCAATATATGTAAAAAACATAATAAATAAATACACAAAAAATACATGGCACAATACAAACAAATATAAACAAAAATTTTAGTAAAATAGTAAAATGTTAGAGCATGCCAATATAGCGTTAATGAGACAATCAGGATTAGTGATTAGTATGGAGATCTACGGGTAAGTTAGAGTAATGGTTAATCAGAGGTTAATTCCGGTCACTGGTAAGATGGTCATTTTAAGCAGATAACTGGGATAAAGCAAGTTGGTTTTGGTTGCACATGAAGCCAATTTGCGAGTAGATGGTAAACGCAAAAGTTTATTTCATGCATACATGTGACTCCAATAGTAAATGGTAATAGGTGTCACCCTCCGTTGTTTGCTGTGATCATCGAGGAGCTGGGCACATCAACGGCTCTACCCAGTTGTGAGGGTGATACACGTCCTCAATTGAGGGTTTCCAGGTCTGTTCCGTCCCAGTGAACGGGGAGCAAGCTGTGTGGCGGCTTTGCTTGTAACCTCAGGAATAGAGTTCCAATTAGACAGATGCTGCTCAAAATATGAGAGCGCAGTGGGTCAGCTGTACTGTGATGATACAGAGATCAACCACAGGTGGAAGTGACGTCTACGCGTTTTGTTTCTATGGCAACTACAGACTTTTTCAAGACGAGTTTGTGTCTCCCACCCTTGTGCTTTTAAAGGCTTAATTGCTCCTTGTAGATTGTCAATTGATCATTCAATTAGCTCAATAATACTTTTTAAAACTAATAGCTAGTGTGTCCAGTGTTACAATAGCATTCCACATTAGATTAGTAACAAATATCTTATATATATATATATATATATATATATTTTTTTTATTTAATAATAGAAATAGGGGTTTCAATCACATATTGAGAGAGGAAATAGGTTAAATGAGATTATTATTAGCACAGTGTATTTCACTTAATGAACAAGTTTCTTGGAGAGAGAATAATAAATATGCATAAATTATTGAACAAATCATAATAATATAAAGTAATTAGTAGTAAATACAAAATGAGCAGCAGCAGCAGTGGATTGATTAATTTCAACTACAAATTGTATTGCTCCTTAACAGCGCCTGGACTTCTAGATAGTGTAAGAGCTTCAGATACTCTGCACGGTCTACACCTTCCCTCCATGTTTTAAAAAGTTGCAGACTAGATGGGCCAATTTTAATTTGAGTTTGCTGGCACTGCATCTGGGCTTGCTGTCTTTCCACTAGTTTCTGCTGACTGACAGCCATCTTCTGCTGCCCCTCATACATCATCTAAACCTGAGCCTGCTGGCCCTATATCTGGGTTGGCTGCCCCTCATGTAACATCTGAAAAAATTTTTTTTTTTGCTAATTACTCCATATTGCCCTGCACGTCTCCTTTAAGGCAACAAGCCGACACCTGCCTGCCTTGCTGGCTATTTAACACACAACAGCAAACAGTCTGCCTATAATGCAATGGCCATTTAAGGCTGTCACTTGCACTGCATAACCAGAGAGAGAGAGAGGAAAACACTTTCAGTTTGAACACCAATATGCTCACCATACTGTCATTGCTTGCATTCTCCACCAAGTGTAACTAGGATCACAAAAACGGAGACTCAGATGAAGACATTTGGTGTTATTCTTAACAGCAGGTCACCGCAGAGCAGGCTAATCCATAAGCAGTTGGTATTAAAAGCCGTAGCATACAGGCACTCTCAGCATAGCAGACTCTTGAAAGGCTGCAGTGGTCTCTACGATAAAACACCCTCGGCCTATCACTCGGGTAGCTATTCCACCATCAAGAGCAAGGTGACTCTTCCCTGGAAACCCTTATATCAGAAAATCCCAGCTGCTGCTGATTACACACCTGGGATTCTGCTACTGCTTCCAAAACCTGGTCTGGATTCTCCATATTATTTTAATGATGGGGAATGCCATCTAAAATTTAGAGGGGGCACCTTATAATGTAATATAGTTTATTAAAAAGACATGTGTTCAGTTTTAAAACTCTCCCTGACACCGGTGGCTAAGTGTCTGGACAAGCTGACTGCTTGCACACAGTACCTGAAGGGATCCTGAAGGTCTCGTGAGTGACATCTATCCCTGTGAGCTTGCAGCTTTGCCAGTGGTCATTTTTAGAAGTCTTGTGATAGCCAGCCCACACCGGAGGAAAACTTCGTAACTGGCACCATATTCGAAAGAGTTTTAAAACTGAATACACGTTTTTTTAATAAACGATATTACACTATCAGGCATCCTCTCTATTTATGTTTTAGATGGAGTTGATGTAAGGAGCTGCAGTCCTAAAACATCATTGGACTACTATGTGTTTCGGACACTAAGCAACAGTGTCTATTTTAGATGGACTGTAGGTGTCAGCACACCTATATAGTTTTTTTTTGTGTGTGTACATATATATATATATATATATATATCTAGAAAGATAGAGACGTGCGCTTGATAGTGTGTGAATTCCATTTTAAAAGGTTAATTTGAATAAATGACATAAAACATAGGAATGGGTAAACGTACCGACGGTGGCGGTTCTTAATCACCGCGGTCATACAGCATGTAAGCGGTGCAAGCACCTGAAGGCTGGAGCCGGTTACCTCAGTTCCCGGACAATCAGCGATACAGCAAGTGGTGGTGTTCTCTCTATTAAAATATAGGTTCAGAGGGCGCTATAAATGAATAGACTGTTTTATAAATGTAGTGTTAGTAGAGTAACGTGGCGCTTACTGTCAGGGATCTTCCTGGTCTATGCCATAAAGGGTTTCCCATAAATACCCCAAATGAACAATAACAGAAAATGGTGGTGGTATAGACACATGGGCACTCCCTTTTGTTTTGGACTGTTTGCTATATGCTTGAAAAAAAATGTTGATCATTTCCCTTATCAATCTGTCTTCTTTATGTGCTTCTCCTATTCTCTAGTCCATTTCTCTCAACATAAAACACACAAAAAAAGAAAAATATGCAACGATGTGAAGGACAGTTTAAGGCTCAAGTATATGGTTCAAGGGTACACTTATTCTTAGATGAAAATTGAGTGAGATAGCATATCGAACTCACACAATAAATAAATTAGGGAACACACATAAGGGTTTCTTTCTCAAGCAGTTTGACGGTGGCATACCGGTACTCGCGATTAATTTTGAATGGAGGTACTACTTACAAATAAGAGGTACGGCTATGGGGACAAAATTAGGAAAAGTGTATCTAAAATGAGAGGGAAAAGAGTGTATCCCTAAAGGAAGGCCACTATGTCGACTCCTTCATTTAGACCCTTTGGGGAAAGTGAGTCCAGGGTATAGATCCAAAAGCTTTCTCTCTTGATTAAATCTTGGCCCCGATTGCCACCTCTGGGAGTTGGCATCTATTGGGATGCTTCAAGTTCGAGATCGAGGAATTCAATTTTGGCTGGGTCAGATTTATGTGTGAATTTTAAGTTGAAGTCATTATTATGGATATGAACCATAAACTTTGAAATACTCATCTCATTCCCTTGCCAGATAAGGAGCATATTGTCTATGTATCTCTTGTACACTATTATGTTATTTTCAAAAGAAGAGCCGTAGATGAATTGCTCCTCCCACATCCGCATATGTAAATTTGCATATCCCGGGGCAAATTTAGTCTCCATGGCCGTGCCTTGTTGTTGATGGAAGAATTGAAAAAATTATGTTCAAGTATATATTTGATGCTGCTGGTTAAAAAGTGAATTTCAGCTTCAGTTGTTTCAGGATTTTGAAGTGGGGAGAATCTCCAGAGGACTTAGACTACAAAAAAAACAAATTTATGGAAATGACAACCCCACTTTTCTGAAAACATGGAATACAATCCTTGAATGTTCTGCTAAACTAATGAACTATATTGCTAATGAATGCAAGAAAGAACTAGCTTCATTAGAAAATGAGATGGGCAAAATTGAAGGTTTGCTAACCAAATTCCATGGTAGCGAGGAGTTCCAAAGACATATGGTCGATTTAGAGACTAAATTGGACCACCTTGAAAAAGACATTATACAAAGAAAAAAGAAAGTTCGCCTGTGACAAAAGGGACTATATCAATGGCCAAATTCATTTATGGCAAAATGACACTAGTAACTCCAATCCCTCATTTAGAAAAAAATTGTCCTGATAATGATAGTAACCCTAATTGGGTGAAATCAAGAAAATATTCATACAGCCAGAATGAAAGAAATAATTCATACTAACCTATTAACGAATATAGGATACCCCGCAATAATTACAGACAATCATACAGACAAGAGAATAGATCAAGGAGATATGATTCTAGAGACTATCAAGATCATTATCAATCGCAAACATGGAGAAACAACAGAAGCATAATACCTTCTTTCCTAAATTACCCATATTGAAATAGGGTTGAAACTCACAGATCCCCTTCCCCACATTCATTTAGACTCCCCACATGGTCTAAAAAGAAGTATAAATGGAGATATAGAGGATCAAGAGGAGTAAAACAACTCCCCAAAAAAGAAAATAGGAACACCAACCCAACAACATCAGGGTCCGGAATCATCAACATTTTTCAGAAAAAGTTATCTACAGCCTAGACCGATGTTTTAAATAAAGGCCTAAAGTTTGCTCCAGATAGCCATCTAAATCCCTTTAACTTATTCATAGATCTAAACATGTATATCAGGAATCTTACCATTCCAAGACATTTCTTGAAAAACCCTGCAAACCTGTCAAAAGAAAATGACAAAAAGCCACTGGTAGCTTTAACCTCACATTTCTATCCCGTAGAATCCAGGGGTAGTCACCTTGAAATATTTTACGAAGAAGTTTGTGAAGAATTTAGAAAAATCAAACCTAAAATCTATGTGGCTAGAAACCTGAATATACAGTAGAATAGAGCTCTCAAAACCCTGAAGAAAGATAATAACACTATTATCGACAGCAGATAAGGGTGGAGCAGTTGGTCTACAAGAACAAACAAGCTACATAACCAAGGCCAATAAGATTTTGGATGATGAAGCAACTTATGTTAAACTACAGAACAACCCTACGAAAGAATTGCAATCAGATCTGGAAGCCCTCCTCACTTTTGGCCTCCAAGATGAGCCTTCTGTAAAGAAGGGGTTTACCATATCCCAAAAGTGCATAAGGATCAGTCTCACTCACCTGGACACCCTATAATAGCAGGTGTAAACTATCTAACTTTAAACCTTTCACATTACTTAGACCTTAATTTACAGCCCCATGTTCTACAGAATTTTTCCCATCTTAAAAATAGTTCATCAGTACTTTAACTACTAAAAGGAAAAATATGGTCCTCCAACTATTGATGGTTAACTATAAATGTGCAGGGTCTATATTCATCAGTTCCTCACAAAAAGGGCTTGGAATCAATTGAAAAAAATATTGAGAGGAGACCCTGAAAAAACTGAAGCTGAAATTCACTTTTTAACCAGCAGCATCAAACATGTACTCAAACGTTATTTTTTTGAGTTTAATGGGGAATTCTTCCATCAACAACAAGGCATGGCCATGGGGACTAAATTCACCCCGGCATATGCAAATTTACATATGTGGATGAGGGAAGAGCAATTCATCTTAAATCATTCAATCTCAAACTTGAATTGATCCAAGGAGATGAAATCATTACAAGAACACACTTTAAAACAGTCTACGCCAACAGTTATGTTCCAGGCACAAGCTGCCATCACCCCTCCTGGAAGAATAGCATTCCATACGCTCAATTTTTAAGAATTAGGCGGAATTGCAGTATTATTTGCAGGGTTATAAAAAATAGTTCATTGAAACAGCTAGAAATAATGCATCCATGGAAGAAAGAAGTACTTTACTATCACGAATGGTCAAACTGGACATTGAATCGAGAAGTAGAACTGTCATAACCCAATATGAAGAACAGACAAATCAAAAAAATTCTTGAACGTCATTGGGGCACACTACTAAGGGAATAATTTGACCCAATACTGGGACAACATAGTTACATAGTTACATCCCCCCCCCCCCCCCCAAACCGAGTCTGGTATTCCTGAGGGCACCGAAACTTGAAATCAATCTTAGCACCAAGTAAATTAAACATCTAACACATTGAACCCCAAAGACACCATTTTTTAAATAAGAAACCAGTAGTAACCCAATGCGATAAATGCATTTGCTGCTATTTTTGGACAAAACCAAATTCAGTCATACTATGGAAAATAATAAGAAATATACCATCACAGAAGCAGTAACTTGTAATTCGGATTATGTAATTTACATGATTACCTGCAGTTTTAATTTAAATTATACTGGGAAAACAATAAGACAAACGAAAATCCATATTCAGGAGCACATGAGAAAGATTAAAAACAAAGTCAAAGTGCATAGTCTGACAAGACATTATACAGTATGGACAAACACAGTTCATTAATTACAAAAGAGATCTTTAAATTCACCATTCTGGAAAAAGTAGTACCAAATCCCAAAGGTGGCAATCGGGACCAAGATTTAATCAAGAGTGAAAGCTTTTGGATCTGTACGCTTGAATCACTTTCCCCAAAGGGCCTAAATCAGGGCTGGGCAACACCGGCCATCCAGATGTTGATGAACTACACATCCCAGCATGCCTTGCATTAGTTTCAGCATGGCCACATAGCAAAACTAATGCAAAGCATCCTGGGATGTGTAGTTCATTAACATCTGGAGGGCCGGTGTTACCCAGCCCTGGTCTAAATGAAAGAGTCGACATAGTGGCCTTCCTATAGGGATACAAACTTTTCCCTCTCATTTTAGATACACTATTTCCTATATTCACACTGGGTTTAAAACTTTAGGTGATTCTATTAGATCTCTGCTGCCTCACTAACTGGCATTGGTTACTTCTGTTATCTCCCACCTCTTTATCAACTAAAATTGATAAAATATAATTAATTGTCTGTAAATTTGAATATGATGTATTATGTATACACTTACTTGTATCAATTATTAATGCAATCTCCATAAGGGCATGGAGTATTGGGCCTTCTAATGGACATGTCCCATTTAATAATTAATTCATAATTAATTAATAATTCATTATAATGGTTGTTTGCAAATTATGTTAAATTGTATATATTATCTAATTATATCTATGTAATGATGTATATTGGGGATATCAGAAAATTGAAAAAAATTGTAATGAATATATATTCTACTATGTGTCTCACTATCTGCAGTCTTACCTGTTGTAAATATATAGCTGATTGGGGATTTTTTCTAGTGGTCCACAATGGATAAAAAAAGAATACAATGTGTTTAAATCTAATGTACAACATAGGGTCATTCTAGTGGTCAATAATGAATTAATTTAGATCATTCTAAAACATTAAAGCATTATAAGCACTAATTAACTATATTACTCATCTTGCTCTATATAATTATTTAAGCACTATTATAGTTCCTATTATTTAACTCCGGCATATTTCTGGATTACATATATGCGTTCCGCATGTTTTGCTTTTAGCCCCCTTCACACTTTCGGCTGTGTTCCACACGAGCGGAAACAGCCGTCACCACCTATTCGCCCCTTACATAGAGAGCGGAGATCTATGAGCACAGCACTTATGGCTATCACTTCAATGAAACGCAAAATTCTTCCATATACTGGAAAGGATGTTCTGCACTTTGGAATGCATGGCATTTTAACCATGCGTTCCACCACTATATTTTTTAATACCTTATGACTTATTTGCCTACAATTATATACATATCACTGATCGTTTGATAGATGCGTTCTCTATTATATTTAAAAGTGGAATGCAAAACACTTTAAAAAATCACTTTAAAACACTTTAACAGGGGATCTCACAGAGGTGCTGCTCTATGTTTTAGTGTGTGCAAAATGTGGTACCCGTTCTTTATCCACATATATATATATATATATATATATATATATATATATATATACAAACAAACGATTAGCTGTGGTGCGCTGACACCTGCAGACAGTTTAACCCTTCACTGGGTTCTTCTGAAGTGATTGTCCCACACTCAGGTGTTTGGTACACTTGTCCTAGATTGTGGACAGCAGCTCCCCAATGCAGGTGCCCGATCCCAGGGCACAAGAACAAGCAATCTGGAACAAAAGAGCAAAGGGGGCGCCTATGGTGTAGTACCTTTTTAATTGTTTAAAAAAGACAGTTTAAACAGTCTGTTTAAAATAAATAGAGCGTCCGTACCAGACAGTTCGTCAGGTGTGGACTTAAAACCACATGATTCAATACAAAATCCCACTGGCACATCAGCTACAAGAGCAAGCCCGCCGTCAGCAGATGGTAATTACAGACTCACGGAACCTCTCAGCGCGACACACCGCAGTGTCCAGCAGTGTCGGTGCTTGTACTGGTCCCGGCAGCTTTTCCTTAGCCCGGTCAGTGGGGATAGTCTGGCGTCACTCTGGCCACGCCCCAACGCGTTTCGTCGTCAGACTTCGTCAGAGGGATGGCCACAGTGACGCTGACTCCCTCTCTTAACTCACGGTCAACCAATCATTGCTCGGGAATTAGCATGCATTTACATACATTGGATACGTCATAGTATATTCCTTCTCTCGAGAACGACCATGTTTTTTAACACAGCAATATCAATGCCGTTTTTAGTGACAGTGGAGAGGGAGATTTACATATTTATATTGTGTGCTTGTGTTGCGAAATTTTTGTACATAAGTTACACCTATCAGTGTTTTTAATACTAAGTTATTTGTACAGGTTTGGCCTCCGGTATTATCAGATCTTTTACCCGGCTGTCAGACATAAATTCATATTATTTATTAGCAAATTCTTTGGTTTTTGCGGGGCTTTTTATATACATGTATATGAGCCTTATCTTATGAGGAAAGTTTTTTAAGACATTAGAGACTTTTTTTGTTTTCTTAAAGGGGCAGTACATAATACATTTTTGTGAAAAACTTTTTCAAAAATAGAGATAGTCAGGAGATTTTTTACAGAATTATTCTCAAGGGAGATAGGTTTCTAGGACTTCAAATTACAGGTTGTTCAAGAGGCAGGAATATACTTTACATGGAAGAAATACAGACAATTGGTACCATATCTTTTTTGTTATATTTTTTATATATTTTTTATTTTTTACTAGGCATCTTGGATAAACGGGGTTATCTCATAGTTTTCGTTTAAGCCTCTTGGAATCAGTGTATCTAGAGTTATGATCCAAAATGTCTCCCTTTTGGTCAATGTTTTCTCTCTATCTCCTCCTCTTTTGTCAACCAAGATATGTTCAAGCCCCATAAATCTCAGGAGGCTTGGATCTCCATTATGGTACTGAGCAAAGTGGCGGGGTACGCTGTGGTTAGTAATTTTGTTCTTAATATTTCTTGTATGCTCAAGGATCCTGAGTTTCAGCGGTCTTTTTGTCTTACCTATATACTTATAGCCACAGGGGCATACAAGCATATAGACAATAAATGAAGATACACAATTAATAAAGCTTTTTAGCTTATATTCTGTTGTTTCTTTTTGATCTTTAAACGTTTTGGACCCTTTTAGCATTAGAGGGCAGATCTTACACCCTCCACAGGGATAAGATCCCACAATTCCCCCAAACATCTTTGTTGTAGGATTTACGTGTATTTTTTCCAGACAGCTTTTTGATATTATACTTTTTATATCCTTAGCTTTTTTATATATTATGTCTGGCTGTTCTGGTATGTGGCCTCCCAGTACCGGGTACAATTTCAGGACATGCCAGTTTTTACATAATATTTTCTTTAGCTGTCTTTCAGTATCACTGTATTTTGTAACAAACGGGCAGAAAAAAGCCCCCTCCGTTTTCTCCCCCCGCTTGTTTTTGTATACAAGGAGATCAGATCTATTGGTCTGTCTAGCCCTTTCTTGGGCGTCCAGAATATTGTTTACAGGGTAGCCTTTTTCCTTAAATCTGTTCTCATACATTTTTGATTGTTCTTCAAATTTATCCAGGCTTGAACAATTTCTACGGAGTCGGGTGAAATGTGAGTATGGTATATTTTGCTTCCAACGAGCTAGATGACAGCTCTGGAAGTCCAGATAGCTGTTGCTATCGACCTGTTTGAAATGTGTATATGTATCAATTTGTCCAGTACTGGCAAATTTTTTTTTTTGTGCTTATCACCAGATCTAGAAACTCTATTTCTGTATCATTAAAATGATAAGTAAATTTTAGGTTATAGTTATTTTCATTAATGTATGACATAAAGGATTCAAATTCTTCCTTGGTACCCTTCCATACAACGATAATATCGTCTATGTACCGTTTTATCATTACTATTTTGTCTGCATATGGGCCGCCGGTCAGACCACTCTCCCAATGGCCCATATACAGATTCGCCAGACTAGGGGCACAGATACTCCCCATAGCTGTCCCACAGCGCTGAATGAAGAATTCTTCCAAGAACATAAAGTAATTGAACTTAAGGACAAAGTTTAGACAGTCACATATAAAATTATTTTTATCCTTCCCAATTTCAGGATCTTTGTTGAGTCTTTCCCGGACGACTTCTATCCCTTTTCCATGTGGTATTGCAGTGTACAGTGACTGCACATCAACTGTACACCATTTGTATTCGTTGGACCAGTTTAAGTTATTTAGTATTTGTAAAATATGAGTGGAGTCCTGTATGTAGGTGTCTAGCAGGGGTACATATTTTTTGATATAGGAATCAGCATACTCTGAAATTCTTGAGGTAAGAGACCCTATCCCACTGATTATTGGACGTCCTGGGGGTAAAATTAGGCTTTTATGTATTTTGGGGATATGGTAGAAGGTTGCAATACGAGGAATCTGATTTAGTAGATAATTGTATTCATCTAGGTTTATGCTTTTGTTCTTAAGCCCTTCTTTGAGTAACACTTGAAGTTCCACTAAAAAGTCTTGGGTGGGGTCTTTAGGGATTTTCGTATAGGATATTGGATCATTCAATAATCGATAGGCTTCCTGGATATAATTGTCCCTATCCATCAGAACTATCCCCCCCCCCCTTGTCAGCATTCTTAATGACAATATTGGGGTCCTCTGCTAGTCCCCTGAGGGCCTCAAATTCTGCTTTTGTTAGGTTTTTTGTGTTCTTAGATTTACTCAAGTTCTCAATATCTTGTTTAACAAGTTGAGAATACATCTCTACATAGGGCCCTTTCGATTCAAGTGGAAAGAAGGTAGATTTATTTTTTAGGCCTGACGAGTTTGATGGCTGATTCCCTTCCCAGTTCTTAATTGCCGCATCAGACTTGCGGAGGAAGTGCCGTTTAAGGGTGAGCTTCCTTATATATAGATTTATATCTATATATAAACTAAATTTGTCCGAACTCGTAGATGGAGCATAGGATAGGCCTTTTTGCAAAACCTTTTTTTCAACATCATTAAGATTTTTCTTTGATAAATTGAAGTATGGTTCAAAATAAAGACAGAGACTGACTCATCGCACACAAAAACAAAGGTGTTAGATTTTAGGAAGGCTGATTTTGTAGAGATGGGAAACTCTGTAAGGGATTCTTTGGCAGAGTGGAGGAACTTGGAAGGAGTGCAGGATAAGTGGGAAAAATTAAAAAGTGCAATTCTAAAAGCAACAGAACTTTGTGTCAAAAGAGTTAGGAAAAACACACGAAAAAGGAAGCCATTGTGGTTTGCAAAAGAAGTAGCAAGTATTGTGAAAGCAAAAAAGTTGGCCTTTAAGAAATTTAAGAAGACGCAGAAGAATGAGGACAAAGAGGTGTATCTTGTTAGACAGAAGGAGGCTAAGAAGGTAATCAGATGTGCAAAAGCACAGGCTGAAGAGAAAATGGCCCAATCAGTGGGTAAAGGGGGGAAAACTTTTTTTAGGTATATAAGTGAAAGGAGAAAAACAAAAAGTGGAATAATAAGACTAAAGACAGAGAGTGGAAGTTTTCTTGAGGGGGACAATGTAATAGCAGATAATATTAATAATTATTTCTGCTCAGTATTCACAGCTGAAAGAGAGGGGAAGGGGCCACAATTAAGTTGCAAGTATAGTCAGAAAACTGAGGGAGAAACAAGTACATTTACAGAGGAGAAAGTCCTCACAGAACTCTCAAAACTGAAAGTGGATAAATCAATGGGGCCAGATGGGATACATCCAAGGATACTAAAAGAGCTCAAAGGGGAGCTGTTAAAACCAATAACAGAATTATTCAACCAGTCACTAGCTACTGGAGTAATCCCAGAGGACTGGAAAACAGCGAATGTAGTCCCACTGCACAAAAGTGGAAGCAAAGAAGAGGTAAGCAACTATCGACCAGTGAGCCTTACATCAGTAGTAGGGAAATTGATGGAAACACTCTTAAAAGAAAGAGTTGTAGAATATCTCAAAACCAGAAATTTACAGGATCCAAAACAGCATGGGTTTACTGGGGGAAGATCATGTCAAACAAATCTTATTGACTTTTTTGACTGGGTGACTAAAGTAATAGATCAAGGTGGGGCTGTAGATGTAGCTTATCTAGACTTTAGTAAGGCTTTTGACACTGTCCCACATCGCAGACTGTTAAATAAACTTGAAAGCTTGGGATTGGATTCTAAGATAGTTGAATGGATAAGAGCATGGTTGCAGGACAGAAAACAGAGAGTTGTAGTAAACGGAGTACAGTCAAAGGAGGGAAAGGTTACAAGTGGAGTACCCCAGGGATCTGTACTTGGACCAGTGCTTTTTAATATCTTTATTGGTGATATTGCAAATGGAATTGAGGGTAAAATGTGCCTTTTTGCAGATGACACAAAGGTATGCAACAGGGTAGACACACCAGGAGGGGTAAAACAAATGATTGATGATCTAGGTAAATTAGAGGAATGGTCAAGAGCATGGCAACTACAGTTTAATGCCAAAAAATGCAAAATCATGCACTTGGGTTGCAAAAATCCAAAGACTAAATATAGTATAAATGGCACTATAATGGAAACTACTAAGGAAGAGAGGGATCTAGGTGTCACTATTTCAGGGGACTTAAAGGCAGGTAGGCAATGTAACAAAGCAATGAAGAAGGCAAGTCAGATGCTTGGTTGCATAGGGAGAGGTATCAGCAGTAGAAAGAAAGAAGTAATAATGCCACTGTATAGGTCATTGGTACGACCTCATCTAGAGTATTGTGTTCAGTTCTGGAGGCCATATCTCCAGAAGGATATAAATACATTAGAGACTGTACAAAGAAGGGCAACTAAAATGGTGCATGGCCTACATCACAAAACGTACCAGGAAAGACTAAAAGATCTTAATATGTATACTTTAGAGCAGAGAAGGGAAAGAGGGGACATGATAGAAACTTTCAAATATATCAAGGGTTTTAACAAGGTATAGGTGGGAGACATTCTTCACAGGAAGAGGAGCAGCAGAACACGAGGACATGCACTGAAACTAGAGGGAGGAAGATTCAGGGGAAATTTGAGGAAGAATTACTTCACAGAAAGAGTAGTAGATAAGTGGAATAGCCTCCCATCAGAGGTGGTAGAGGCAAATACAGTAGTACAATTTAAACATGCTTGGGATAGGCATATTGATATCCTTACAAAAAAATAAGGATCAAATATGGTTTGAGGTAACATGTTTAAAAAAGGGGCAGACTAGATGGGCCAAGTGGTTCTTATCTGCCGTCAAATTCTATGTTATGTTTCTAAGATGCCTTTATCTAGGTCTACCGATTCAGTGACCTCATTTTTGGTTCTCTTCTTACCTGCTCTATGTCCTCTCTGTCTGGGAGCCTTCTTTTTCTCCCTAAAGGGGTTAGGTTTGGTTCTTCCCGCCCTACATGGGGATTGATATGGGACTGAGCATGCACTCGCTCGCCTAAAAAAGCAGATTGTCGGGTATAGTGGTCATCTTGTGTTCTTAATGACTCATATCTATTGGACATTTCTATAGGTCTCTGCTCGAATTTTTTATAATAGTTTGATGTTTTCCTGGGATATTGCCACTCCCTGCTTTTATCCCTTCTATTATTCTGACCATAGTTGTCTCTTCTATATTGACCCTGATTAATTTTCTGTACTCTTTTTTGGGATCTGGATCTATTTCTGTCCGGCTGTCTAAACTTCATTTGTCTAGATCGTCTTACATTACCTCTCTCAATATGCCAGGTTTTTACCTCATTCCTTTGGTAGTCCTCTCTATCTCGATTAAATTTGTTTTTCTTTGTCTCAATGACCTTCTCCTCAATTCTTGACACTTAGCATTAATTTCTAGATGTTTCTTTTTGAAGGTTTCTGTCTCTTTAAGATCTCTAATTTCAAAATTCAATTTATCAAGATCTTGTTCAATTTCTACAAGACTTTTCTTTTTCTCTGCTACCAGCAGTCGCATGAGTGAGAGTGAGCAATCATCAAGGATCCTCTCCCATTCTTTGAGGAATGGGGTATTTTCATGTCCCATAGTGGGAGTTTTTGTTAGGCCATTTATGGGGCTTGAACATATCTTGGTTGACAAAAGAGGAGGAGATAGAGAGAAAACATTGACCAAAAGGGAGACATTTTGGATCATAACTCTAGATACACTGATTCCAAGAGGCTTAAACGAAAACTATGAGATAACCCCGTTTATCCAAGATGCCTAGTAAAAAATAAAAAAATATATAAAAAATATAACAAAAAAGATATGGTACTGATTGTCTGTATTTCTTCCATGTAAAGTATATTCCTGCCTCTTGAACAACCTGTAATTTGAAGTCCTAGAAACCTATCTCCCTTGAGAATAATTCTGTAAAAAATCTCCTGACTATCTCTATTTTTGAAAAAGTTTTTCACAAAAATTTATTATGTACTGCCCCTTTAAGAAAACAAAAAAAGTCTCTAATGTCTTAAAAAACTTTCCTCATAAGATAAGGCTCATATACATGTATATAAAAAGCCCCGCAAAAACCAAAGAATTTGCTAATAAATAATATGAATTTATGTCTGACAGCCGGGTAAAAGATCTGATAATACCGGAGGCCAAACCTGTACAAATAACTTAGTATTAAAAACACTGATAGGTGTAACTTATGTACAAAAATTTCGCAACACAAGCACACAATATAAATATGTAAATCTCCCTCTCCACTGTCACTAAAAACGGCATTGATATTGCTGTGTTAAAAAACATGGTCGTTCTCGAGAGAAGGAATATACTATGACGTATCCAATGTATGTAAATGCATGCTAATTCCCGAGCAATGATTGGTTGACCGTGAGTTAAGAGAGGGAGTCAGCGTCACTGTGGCCATCCCTCTGACGAAGTCTGACGACGAAACGCGTTGGGGCGTGGCCAGAGTGACGCCAGACTATCCCCACTGACCGGGCTAAGGAAAAGCTGCCGGGACCAGTACAAGCACCGACACTGCTGGACACTGCGGTGTGTCGCGCTGAGAGGTTCCGTGAGTCTGTAATTACCATCTGCTGACGGCGGGCTTGCTCTTGTAGCTGATGTGCCAGTGGGATTTTGTATTGAATCATGTGGTTTTAAGTCCACACCTGACGAACTGTCTGGTACGGACGCTCTATTTATTTTAAACAGACTGTTTCAACTGTCTTTTTTAAACAATTAAAAAGGTACTACACCATAGGCGCCCCCTTTGCTCTTTTATTCCAGATATAGATATATATATATATATATATATATATTATAAAGGAGCAAACAAAATAGTGTGCAAATGGTTAATTACAATAAAAAGTAACACATTTAGGTCCAAGCAAGAATGTCCCAAATGAAAAACCTCCAATGAAGTTTTTGTAGGATACAAAATCCCAAGGAACTATTGAGAGACAAAGAAAATTCCTTGTTTTGTTCTGCAATACACTTTAGATTTTTATAAAACCGGCTGCTCTGTTGTGAACCATACAGGTGTCCTGAATCCAACAGATGTAGTGCATCTAAAATATAAAGAATGGGTTCTCCGTAGTGCAATTACCACAGATTAAAATTAAGCATTTTATTATAAGAACAAGACCACTATGTGGTCAGGGTAATGTACCGCAACTGGCGGTATACAAGCACCACAGAGAATATAGCATGAACAATCGGTGCAAGGCACCTTTACCACTGTCGGAGCAGTTATTTCCAAGGGGCGTGGTCTAGAGTTGCTGAATTTAAACTTTTGGAAAAAATACCTGTTGCTAAAGGCCACCCTAATATAAAGATGATACTATTGAAAGTTTTGTTCTGTGATTTCGTTAATAACTGAACTAGCACAGCTGTAAGAAGTCACCCAAACAAATGTCTCCAGTTCTTTTGGCTTCTTTTGACTTTCTCAAATTCTATATTTGACATATTTAGAACTTAATCTTTAGCCACTTTTACAGCCTGCTGAGAGTGACCACAAGCCAGAAACTTATCAGCCGTATAAGACAGAGATATGTCCAGATGTACTAGATCTGTTTCTTATGCAGCAAACCTGCAATATTTTAGAATAAGATAACCTGTGTGTAAGAGGTTTTGGACGGTGACTGGAACTCAATATTTATTTATTACCAGTTATTTATATAACGCACACAGAGAATGTTTGAACATTCACATCAGTCCCTGCACCAGTGGAGTTTACAAGCTATATTCCCTTCCACATGTACACACACACACACAGACATTCTAGGGTTAAGTTGTTGGGATCCAATTAGCCTACCAGTATATTTTGGATTGCGGAAGGAAACCAGAACACCCATAGGAAACCCATGCAAGTACAGGGAGAATATACAAACTCTGCACAGTTAGGGCCACACTGGGAATCGAACCCATGACCTCAGTACTGTGAGGCAGTAATGCTAACCATTACACCATCTGTACTGTCTCAATAACAATTTATTGAGGTTTGGTGTAAAGTAAAGTTGCAATCTTATTGTCCTGAATTTAAATCAGCACATCTAAATAGTGTATTTGTCTCTCATTGATTGTGTATGTAAATTTGACAGGCGAAGAAGTAGAATTATGCAGATCAATCAATGTGCAGAGTGCCACTTCTGAATCTGTCCATAAAAACAATAAGACTGTCCTTATGGAATGATTACAGACCTCAAAACATTGGTATTTTTTGTGATATCATAATCTAACTTTTTCCGCATAAGACTCTGAATACCACAGTTTTTTTTTATTTCTCCATGCATCTACTTGCACTATTACAGAGGGCACTGTAATTCATTGCTCCGCCTGTGATACACACATCAGCGGCTTCCTGTACCACAGGTGGAGAAACGCGTTTAGAGCTTAATTTTCCAGTTATCCGCACATTAATTACTTTACTGCTTATAACAAAGCCTATTGCCATGGTTGAGATATCCCTGTGGCCACAGACTCTTTACTCTCAATTCATCCAGAGCGCATCTCTGATAAACAAATAGAGAGATGATGCTACTTTGGGACAATGTGCAGCCACTGGAGTTAGAACATTCTTTGTGCAGGACTGGTTACTATAAGGATATTGCCTTTAATGTTGCCTTGAACAAATTGAAAAAGTTAGATCTTAATTTGAGCCATTTCAAGCCTCTTACTATTAGCGCTACCTGTATATGCCACATTATATGTTATATGTTGTTCGTCTTGTTACGTCTAATTGTATATGAATTAATATGAAGTGCACTTCAAATAATGTTTTTTTTTTATATAATATAATATATATTTTAATATATATATATATATATATATATATATATATATATATATATATATATATAGCAAACGGGCAGGATGGCACTCCCAAGATTTCGACAATGTAGATAAAGAAATAACAGTCAAACACCAATAGCTTGTGTCAACGTTTCGGGCTGAGCCCTTTATCAAGACATGTCTTGATAAAGGGCTCAGCCCGAAACGTTGACACAAGCTATTGGTGTTTGACTGTTATTTCTTTATCTACATTGTCGAAATCTTGGGAGTGCCATCCTGCCCGTTTGCTACATTTGTCCTAATTTGGATTGGAAAGGCAACCCAAGTCGCTGCTTACCCTCATTCCAGAGTGCCGGGACCCATTCTACTATATATATATATATATATATATATATATATATATATAAAGATGAAGAAAGAACGGGCGGCACTCACAGGTTTAAATCCAAAAAGCAAACTTTAGTGCCGGTGTCACATAAAGCTAAACATAGGTTTAGTGCCGCCCGTTCTTTCTTCATCTTTGTACTTATCTCATATTGGGAAGGCAACACGGTCCCTCGCAGCCAGACAACCAGAGTGCCGACCGACCTCTGCATCTATATATATATATATATATATATATATATATATATATAGTTAAAAAATCTGTATTGATTGAATTCATATACTGGGGCTGCAATGGTGCTCAGTTGATATTATTATTGGGTTTATATTGCAAAAGTATTCAATTAATATTTTTGGTTGTATTGCTGTATTGGTAGCCAGTGGTCCTAAGGGTCACAATCTTTTAGTAAAAAGATACATGCACAACTCACCGAAAATGCAGCTTGCATGTCAGAGAAATGCTAATTCAAATACAGGTTAAGTATCCCTTATCCAAATATCCCTTATGCAAATTATCCCTTATCCATAGTTTCCAGAATGTATTGAATGTAATGAATTTTTGTTGCTAAAAACATACTGGATACATCTGTATCTGGCATTACTGGGAACATGATATGCAACTGGCACTAAATATGTTCAAGAACATGATTGTTTGGCATTCAAATTCAGTTCCTGAGATAATACACAAACTTTGTTTCATGCTCAAATAAAATATATGGTACTTGTTTAGTTTCACGGCGGCAGCGCCTCAGTCGCAGCAGCATCTGTGTCCCTTTGCGGGGCTCGCTTCATTCACCCACGCTCCCTACGCTCGCCATGCTATCTAAAATCAACGCCATGCCAATGTGGATAGTGGAGGTATGAACCAATTCACGTTGGCATGGACTTTATTTTAGATAGTTTTCCGAGCGCCGAACCCGGAAGTAGCGGGCAGCCATGCTGCCTCCGTGAAACTAAACAAGTACCAAATATATTTATGTGTATTTCATGTGCTTTATGTGTTTATAAAACACTAGGTGATTCATCGCACCCTACGGGCACTCTTCACACAGTCATAAGAGGCTCTGCCCCATAAACATGTAAGGACTAATATTGTGTGTGCAAATGCCTAGCTGTTAGGATGACATACACAGGTAGGCACTCAATGCGCAGACATGTGGCTGCTGCCAGGGGAGGGAGAAGCAGATGATGAAGAATGTGGGGTTTGTGCTGAGGGTGCTGCTCTGTCGCTGTCTTTCAAAGTATTGGGAAAGTCGTGGAGAGGGGGAGGAGGGTTGGGCAACCTGGGCAGAAAATGAGGATTTTGTGGGTGGTGGGTGTGTCCTGGGAGGGGACATCATATTCTCGGCCAGGGTATTGTTGCAGGGTAGTAAGTGGTCGGGCATGTGCAGTGGGTGAGCACTTACCGCGCACAGGTGTGGCTGGTCCCCTGGGCACAAAGTGCTGCTTCCGGTGGGGAGTGGGCAAAATCTTTCTCAAATGGACAAAACAATGTGCACTGCAGAGGGGCAGATGTAAAATGTAAAATGTGAAGAGAGAATTAGATTTGGGTGAGTTATTTTGTTTCTGTGCAGGGAAAATACTGACTGCTTTATTTTTACACTGCAATATAGATCTCACTTTGAAGTAAAACCCCACCCAAATCTAAATCTCTTTGCACAAGTAACATCTACCCCACCTGCAGTGCACATGGTTTTGTCCATTTGAGAAGGAATTTGCCAGAAGGAATGAACCAGAATAACCCCCTTGGTTCTGAAGGACCACAAATGATCTTGTCTTATGGCTCAGAACAGATGGTTAAATCATAATGACTGAGCAAGTAATCACAGTAATTCACCTGTGGTTAAAAATGGATATACAGTACTTAAAACATGGATCTGTAATGCTCCTTGAGGACTATAGGTGCCCATACATGTACCAATTACCCGGTACTTTTTGTGCTAAAATAGCATCGTTGTGCATATGTTGTGCATGGGATGCGATGCTATTTTAGCACAAAAAGTACTGGGTAATTGGTACGTGTATGGGCACCTTAAGTTTTTAAATCACTGTTCTATACTAGGTTTGGATTAATTGCATGTGTGTGTGTGCATTTTTGCATGTAGCTGCAATAATATCATTTAATTGTTCGATTATTAAGTGGGATTAAGTGAAAACATTTACATCATGGTTGCCTACCTGACCCTCTCCTTCAGGGAGAAAATGCTCTGTCCCTGGACTTCCCTTGTAATATATGATTGCCATCACCTGTGGAGAGCTATTTAATTGATAAGAAAGGTGTTTCACCACAGGTGATGGCAATCATACATTATCAGGGAAGTTCAGGAACAGAGCATTTTCTCCCTGAAGAAGAGGGCCAGGTAGATAACCATGATTTAAGCTTACATTCTCTGTTTTGGCATTTCTCAAAATCATTGTATTATATTAGAGTGGTGCGGTGATAGAGATCAGATTGTATCCACTTTTATGGAAATGCAAAGTGCACCTTCTCATTATATGTGAAAGCACAGTATTAAGCATCCTTCAACCAAAATAATTAAAAATAATAGATACATTCATGTTTTTAATTATTTCAAATCTTAAAATAAATGAAAGGGATAACTCTTAATTGATGTATGGTATTACTGTAACATTAAATATTAGTACATTATCTGCTGCATATGTTTTAAATAAAAACTATTTATCCATGCATTAATTAAACAGAATGGATAACAGGAAGCATTTATGGTGCATATCACATAAATGGTACCATGGAGCATGAAGAAAATCTACAATGCTTGAAATTAGGTAAATCATTGGACTGTAATTTGAATAAGGACAGTTAAATATATAGAAAATCATAAAGAGGAAAAAAAACACCCTCAAAAGTGTACGTGTTGGCCTCTCTTTACCATCAAAGGTATTAGAACAACTTGGCATACAAGTAATTAGTGGGATAGGTAAATTAATAATACAGAGGGCATCAAAGTGTGATGGAAAAAGAGAAAGTTGGTAGAGTGGGAACTTCATACAATGGATAGTTATACAGTATGTTATATAATATCACTCAATTATATATATCGCTTTGGAATGCTTGTTTGGAAATTGTTTCCTAGCACGGCGCCCGTCGGGTTGATCGCATGCCTTAAGTTTAACCCCTTCCTGACGCAGCATGTTTTTGCCTTCCTGACAGAGCCCTTTTTTGCAAATCTGACATGTATCACTTAAGTGGGGATAACTTTTTTTTGCTTTTACTTATCCCATTGATTTTGAGATTGTTTTCTCGTGACACATTGTACTTCAAGTTAGTGGTAAATTTGGGTCGATACAGTCTGTGTTTTTTTGTGAAAAATACCAAAATGTCCTAAAAAAATGGAAAATTTAGCAATTTTCAAAATGTTAAATTTTCTGCTTGTGAGACAAATAATCATACCACTCAAAATAGTTAATAACTAACATAGACCATATGTCTACTTTATGTTTCCATCATTATTTCAGCCTCCTTTTAATTTTTTTGGACACTAGGAGGCTTAAAATATGAATAGCAAATTCTCAAATTTTCAAGAAAATTTCAAACACTGATTTTTTAAGGACCAGTTCAGTTCTGATGTGACTTTGAGGGACTTGTATGTGAGACACCCCCATAAATGATGCCATTTCAAAAACTGCACTCCTCACAGTATTCAAAACAGCATTTTGGAAGTTTGTTAACCCTTTAGGTGTTTCACAGGAATTAAAACAAAGTGTAGGTGAAATTTCAAAATTTCATTTTTTTTGCAGATTTGCAATTTTAATACATTTTTCTAAGGAACACAGTAGATTTTACTAGAGAAATGTGACTAAAAATTGATTCCCCCAATTCTTTTGTTTTCAGAAATATCCTATATGTGGCCCTAGTGTGCACGTTGACCAAACCACAGGCTTCATAATAGAAGGAGCACCTACTTGATTTTGGAGCCTCCTTTTTATGAGATTATTTTTTAGGCACCATGTAGGTTTCTAGGCACCATAAGATGCTAAAAGTTAGGAACCCCCCCACAAGTGACCCCATTTTGCAAACTACACCCCTCAGGGAATTCATCTAGGGGTATAGTGTACATTTCAAACCCCCAGGGGTTTCACCAATTTTGATACAACTGGGCTGTGCAAATGAAAAATTACATTTTTTACACAAAAATGCAGTTCTGGCTCAAAATTTTTCATTTTCACAAGGAATGAAGGAGACAAAGCACCCCAAAATCTGTGCCCCAATTTCTCCCGAGTACGGCAATGCCTCACATGTGACCAAAAAATACCATTTGGGTGCATGGCAGGACTCAGAAGGGAAGGAGTGATTTTTGGATTTTGCAGCTCAGATTCTGGTGGAATGTTGGTGGGTGCTATGTCGCATTAGCAAGACCCCCGAAGCACCAATACAGTGGAAACCCCCCACAAGTGACCCCATTTTGCAAACTACACCCCTCAGGGAATTCATCTAGGGGTATAGTGTACATTTCAACCCCCCAGGGGTTTCACCAATTGTGGTACAACTGGGCAGTGAAAATGAAAAATTACATTTTTTACACAAAAATGCAGTTCTGGCTCAAAATTTTTCATTTTCACAAGGAATGAAGGAGACAAAGCACCCCAAAATCTGTGCCCCAATTTCTCCCGAGTACGGCAATGCCTCATATGTGACCAGAAAATACCAGTTGGGTGCATGGCAGGACTCAGAAGGGAAGGAGTGATTTTTGGACTTTGCAGCTCAGATTCTGGTGGAATGAATGGTGGGTGCTATGTGGCATTAGCAAGACCCCCGTAGCACGGTGAAATGATGAACCTAATAATCCATAGATGTGTGGTATATTTTAAAACACTCCTTTATACATAGGCCGGGTTTGTCGGGGCAAGTTTCACAGTGGAAAATAGTATCCTTTCTTATTCCTTTTTTATAGCAAACTTTGCACCTTTTTGTGTCCTGCCCTTTCTTGCAGTGGAGGGGATTTCGTTAGGAAAATGCTGCCCTGGTACAATACGGGGGCCAGTACTAGAAGTACTGGGGCCCTCTGCCTGCTGGTTCCCAAATATTAGGCCCTTTATGACTTCCTCTTGAAAGTGCATAAATGTCCCCCTCTGGCTGGTAGAACGGAATAGCACGTAAGCGTTATACAGCGCCATCTGGATGATATACACGGCCAGCTTCTTGTACCAGATTTTTGTTTTCCGCAGGGACTGTACGGCTTCAGTACCTGATCTGAAAGATGGAGGTGGTACTGTCTCCATGAATTGTTGTCAGTATAAGGACATCCCTCTTGTCCTTATATTTGACCAACAACATATTTTCGGTGGATTGTGCCCTGCTTTCACCCCTTCTCAGTACTTGGGCAATGTGCGTTTTTGGGAGGCCTCTTTGGTTCTTGCGCACAGTACCGCAAGCTGCTGTACCTCTTGAACCAAGGGCCTTAAACAGGGGGATGCTAGTGTAAAAGTTATCCACATAGAGGTGATAACCTTTATCCAGGAAGGGGTGCACTAAATCCCAGACAATTTTTCCACTAACACCTACGAGGGAGGGGGGGCATTCTGGCGGTTCAATTCTTGAATCCTTCCCTTCATATACCCTAAACCTGTGGGTGTACCCTGAGGTGCTTTCACACAGTTTATACATTTTTATGCCATACCTTGCCCTCTTACTGGGAAGGTACTGGCGGAATTTAACCCTTCCTTTAAAATGTATAAGGGACTCGTCGATACAAATAAATTTTTCAGGGATGTACATCTCTGCAAATTTGGCACTGAAATGATCAATGACCGGCCTGACTTTGAATAGCCGGTCAAAGGTGGGATCATCTCTGGGTGGGCACTGTGCATTATCGGTGTAATGTAAAAATTTAAGGATTGTCTCAAAACGAGTCCGAGTCATGGCCATACGGTAAAATGGGGTGCTGTACAGAACATCTGTACTCCAATAACGTCATCATCTCTACTGCATCTACAGGGGTCCACCTAGCAAATGATGACGTGAGGTTTTGAGCAATAAACTGCTGGGCATATAAATTACTTTGGTCCACCATTAAATTTATAAAATCATCAGAGAAAAATAATTAGAAAAAGTCAATTTCTCTGAGACCTGTTGAATCAAATTGGATTCCTGGGATGGCCAAAAACTCAGGAACCTGGGGCTCAAAATTGTCTGGTGGTGGGGTCCATACGGGATCAATCATTTGGGGGGGGGTCTCAGCTGCTCTACGGGGGCGTCTTTGAGGGGGTCCCTCATCACTAGAGGAGGAAGAGGAGCTTAAGACGAATCCTTCAAATTCCCCGCTTGCATCACTGGCTGTGTCAGAGTCAGAGGCAAGCATGGCATATGCCTCCTCCGCTGAATACATTCTTCTGGATGACTGGGATGACATTTGGGATGACATTTGGGATGCCATTTTTATTTTTGTGTTTCTGTAAGTGTAATGTTTCAACACGTGTATAGTGTAGGGGGGGTACAAACTTTATTTCAACATGGGGGGTATGTAGTGTGTAGTGTGTATGTAGTGCAGAAAAAAAATACTTTATACAGGAATTTGATCCCAATAAAAAAAAAAAAATTGAAGGGGTTAAAAAAAAAAAAAAAAAGGTCCTGCGCCAAAAATTGAGCACAGTTGTTGGTCAGTAACGTCCGTCACTGAACAGCGCTCAAAGGCAACAGGACACCCACAAAAGCAACGTGGGTGTAAAAACAATTTAAAAAAAAAAATACCACAGCACTCTCCAAAATAAAAACAATTTAAAAAAACTGCAGAAAAAAAATTATATCAACCCTGTGCCAAAAATGCTGTTCAGTGATGTACGTCACTGATCAGCAGCCACAGGACACCCACAAAAGCAACGTGGGTGTAATAAACCACAGCATTCTCCAAAAAAAAAAAACAATTTAAAAAAACTGCAGAAAAAAAATTATATCAACCCTGTGCCAAAAATGCTGTTCAGTGATGTACGTCACTGATCAGCGGCCACAGGACACCCACAAAAGCAACGTGGGTGTAATAAACCACAGCACTCTCCAAAAAAAAAAAAACAATTTAAAAAAACTGCAGAAAAAAAATTATATCAACCCTGTGCCAAAAATGCTGTTCAGTGATGTACATCACTGATCAGCAGGCCACAGGACACCCACAAAAGCACCCACAAAAGCAACGTGGGTGTAAAAACAAAACCCCACTGCAATCCCCCCCCCAAAAAAAACTGCAGATCAGTGATGCAGTGATGCAACACTGATTAGCAGTGAGGGGCAGCAGGCAGACAACTGTGGGTGCAACCTGACAGGGTATATATAAAAAAAAACCCTGGACCCCCAAAAAGTTGCTGATCAGTTAATTAATATAAACTGATCAGCACAAAAGGGGGGGCAGCAGTCAGTTGCACAGGCAGCACAACCTTTGGTGCAACTGACAGGTATATATATAATAAAAAAAAAAAAAAAAGTTGCTGATCAGCACAGATATACTGATCAGCACAAAAGGGGTGCAGCAGACACAAAATATAGCACTCTCTATCACTCTCTATCACTCTCTGTCACTATCTGTCACTATCTCTCACGATCTGTGACTATTACACTGCAGCAGCAACACACAGGAAGTCACAAGATCCAGGAAGCATCCAGCTGCTGGCAGCATGCTACCAGCGGTGATCAGGTAAGTTTCAGGCAAGGTTCAGGTATGTATAGCACGACAGAGTGGCCGGTGACCACTCTGCATGCAATTCCAGACCTGAATGGCGTCTGCAGCGCAGTCACCGTTAGTTTAAATGACGCGCCTTGGCTGTGATTGGTCCGTCGGTCCGACGGACCAATCACAGCCTTGGGGGCAGGTGGGGTGAGGTGGGGTGAGGTGTGGTCATCACCGGTGACCCCCTCATGCCCCCTCACACCCGGCGGTGATTGACACCTGTGTTACCGAGCGTCTGATTCGCCGGTAACACAGGAAAACGCTGCGACTGGCTGTTCACATTGAACAGCCAATCACAGCGATCGCCGACGGGGGGGAGGCATCGCCACCCCCCCTGGGCATGCAGGGACATGTCTGCTGTCAGGGACAGCAGACATGTTTAAACTGTCCCCGCGTCTATAGACGCGGGGACAGTTTAAAGTCATGACGTATATATTCGTCATGTGTCGGGAAGTACATCCCGGCCATGACGTATATATACGTCAAATGTCGGGAAGGGGTTAAGGTACTTAAGGCATGCGATCGACGCAATGGACCCGATTTTATGTCAATCACCAGTGTATTTGCCGGTGAAAGAGAAAATCGCGTTAATCGGGTCCATCGCGGCCTATTATAATGGGCTTCGATGCGACCGACGCGATCAACGCGATTTTCCCATATAGAATAATGTAAAATGATTTTGAAAGTCAAAATCGGGTTGATCTAACCGATTTTACATAGGGAACAATGGGAAATGGGCCAATATGGCCAATTTCTGATTGTTTATGGTTAGAAAGTATGGTTAATGCCCCCCATTGTTAACGCCACTACACTATTGACGACAACCCGAAACGTGGCGAGCACAGCGAGCCCGCGAGGGGCGGCAGTACGACCTTTTCATACCCCTACTATCCACGTCGGCGTAGAGTTGATTTTATACGGTGTGGCGAGCGCAGCGAGCCACCGAGCCCGAATCGTGGCGAGCGCACGCGTATACCTGTGAAGTTATGCGCGTCCCCTCGCCACGCTTCGGGCTCGGTGGCTCGCTGCGCTTGCCACACTATATAACATCAACTCCATGCCGACGTGAATAGTGGGGGTATGAAAAGGTCGGAGGACGCGTACTGCCGCCCCTCGCGGGCTCGCTGCTCGCCACGCTTCGGGTTGGCGTCAATAGTGGGGTGGCATTAACAATGGAGGGCCATTTCACCCATCAGGGGGGGGGGGTTGCTATTAAAATGGGGGGGGGGGTTGGGGCTTTTTATATTGAATTCAATGTAAAATTGGGTCTAAGGGACCATTTTACATTGATTCCTTTGTAAAAGTCAGGTCGATCGCGTCGATTGCATCGCATGCGATTTGTTTGGCATGCGGTGCGATCGAAGCAGTTTTTCCGACCCGATCAATACAATCAAAATCGTGGGCGCCGTGCTAGGGAAAAAGTGCCGCTTGTTTCTTTTTTTTTTTCAAACAATTTAGTTTTTCTAAAATGTACAGTAGTGTGGTAGAATAGCGAAAATGAGACATTATAATTGGGATTAAAGGAATAATAAAATAATAATAATTTGAATTTTAATAATATTGCACTCATTCTCTAATAGGACTCAAGATGATTAATAAAATTAACATACTGCATAGCAAAACAATGAAGTACAGAAGAGCTTTTCATAAACTACAGATAGGGAGATATTAAAGGGACAATTATATAAATACTTGAATAAACAGGAAAGTCTTGAGTCTCTTTTGAAGTGTGAGACTCTGGAGCTGTACAGAGAAGCAAGTACCAAAGAGTCAGAGCCTTAAAGTGGTGTAATTTTTTTGCTCTCAGATCAAGGTAGAGGGGATTGTAGTAGTCTTATCGAGATGATACAAATGCATGTATGACCGATCTTCAAAAGGAATTAAGTGCTATATTCTGGCTGTTCCTCAGATGAAAGAATGAAGAATTGATTGGGCTGATATCAAGGACAATGACATCAAGGAATATGACAAAATTCTGCACATGGTCAGCAGCTTGGAATTCTAAATCCCCAAGTGTGGTCCAGTTTTGGCATCTTAAGGAATTGTCTTGATGATGCTTCTTTCAGAGATGTTTGGACAGATTGATGATTTTAAAGGTACTGATGTTTTGTGTTAGTTTTATCTTGCATTAATGATAGTAGTTTAAATGTTCCTTGTATCTGATGGAATCTGGTGATTCACACTGCTTTCCACCTAACAGCCAAGTTTATATTTTGGCTAAAAAAAGTGTACCTATAAAGTATGGGCTCAAGAGATGGAGCAAGGCTAAACAGTTGTCCCACACTCATAATGTTAATTTCACTGACACCCACACCACATTTCACTGACACCCACGACACCCATAGAGGAAGAAAAAAATAGTGTGCCAAGCGTAGCGAGGCACCGGGCCCGCAGCGTGGAGAGTACAGCGAGCCGTGGCATGGCGAGCACAGCGAGCCTGCAAGGCCCCCCCCCAAGTGTCCCCCCCCCCCAAGTCGGCATTGCGGCAGTCGGGATTCCGACCGCCGGTATTCTGACCGCCGGCATGTCACACTGGAGCCAAGCTACAGATAGAGCTTGAAAGACATATAGAATTAAGGATTTTATATTTGTATAAAATAGAGGTGGTCAGGGCCGGCGCCACCACTAGGCAAGTTTAGGCATTTGCCTAGGGCGCCGGCCACTGGGGGGCGGTAGTGAGCTGTAGCCGGGGAGAAGAAGCAGCAGCAGCAGCCAGCAGGAAGCTATGCTGCTGACGCTACCGCAGAGGAGAGCACGGAGAGGCTGCCAGGCCTGCAGAGAGACAAAGCATTTTATGAGTAACTCTACTTATTTGGACCCCCACCGTCCCCGGCCCGTCCCCCCGCCAGAGCCCGCCCGCGTACTAGCCAGCTGCTGCACTGACCCCCAGTTAATAACTGATAACTGAATCCCCAGTTATCAGGCCTGCCTGCTACAGCGGGAAACTTCGTAGCCCCTGTCAGTCAGTCAGCTGCCTGTCAGCGTTAATCCCCTGCCCGCCTTCCCACCCTGGACGGTCTGGACCGGACATCGACACACATGATGATGCGGGCGGCAGAGCAATGTACTGACTTTGGCGAGTGGCGGAGCCGCCGCAGCCCGCCCGCCCAGCTACTTAGCGAATGTGTTTCACTAAGCAGCTGGGTGGGCGGGCGCTCCTCCACCTGCCGGAGTCAGTACATTGCTCAGCCGCCCGCTTGTGTGTGTCGGTGTCCGGTCCAGACCGTCCAGGGTGGGGAGGCGGCCAGGGGATTAAGTAACGCTGACAGGCAGTTGACTGACTGACAGGGGCAACAAAGTTTCCCGCTGTAGCAGGCAGGCCTGATAACTGGGGATTCAGAACTGTCTGTCTGTCAGCGCAGCGGCTAGCTGGTACACGGGCGGGCTCTGTGGGGTATGGATGAAAACCGGACAGGACAAAACCCCCGGACCAGACAACAAACTCTGCATTTTGGAGCTTGTAGCCTCCGGTCCGGGGGGTGTCCTGTTCGGAGGGCTGCCTGTCACACCTGTCACCAAGTAGAGGAGGAGGGGGTAGAATAAACCCTCCCTGTATGGTGCGGGCATGTAGCAAAAACCGGACGGTCCGGACCACACGGGGAGGCTGTAATCTCCCCTACCCCATGTCCCTGGTGATAGCTATAATAGGGAGCCCCCCGGACAAGACACCCCCGGAGAGGACACCCCCCGGACCGGACCCTACAAGCTCCGGACTGCAGATTTTGATGTCCTGTCCGGCGGTCCGGAGTTTAGTCCGGTCCGGTTTTTACATAGTCCCGGCTCTGTGTGTTAAACAGTGAGTCAGTGGATCTAAAATTTTAAAAGAACCTGCATTTGCTCATGGGGGTGGCCGGGTGCGGTGTGTGTCTGCATGATGCAGACAGTCTGCATCATATATGGTGGCAGTCATTTGTTCATTCTGACTGTGTTATCAGGATTTGAGTCTAGGGTAATCCTGTAGGTTCGCCTAGGGCGCCTAGATGCCTTGCACCGGCCCTGGAGGTGGTTAATAGGCTTTATAAAGCCGATCTTGAGATTTTTATGGGAATATTTTAACATCTAATAAAGAACTACTTACACTGAAAATCAAAGTTCAATGTAAACATTTTTCTTTAAAATGATCAGTCATATAAAATGGTAATGTCTCTTATAATTGAATTGTGCAAAATGTGGATAACCAAAAAACTTGGGCAAGTGATGTATGCTAGAGCTATAGTAAAGTACAATAATATCATATAAAAATATGGCAGATTAATCTGGCAGTGGCTATGCCTGAAATAGCTGAGTTAGACCTAATCCTATTTTTATAAAGTACAAGATAAATATTGGTGTGGAGTGGATACACCACTTTCTTGTTCCAATATTTAGAGTAAAATTCTTAAAGGTCAATTTATTGGTGCGTACTATAGTAGATAGAGACAAGTGGAGTAGTGGAGTGGATTTATATACTGCAGAAATTTACCCCTAAAGCCTATTTTTTTTGAATGTGGAGGCAATAAATAATACCCCATTCACACCAGAAATGCAGGGACAAACCCGGGAATTCAGTTCCCAGGACAAGCAGGGACATTCTGGTATGAGAAGGAGGCCGGCAGGAGGTGGGGAGGAGGAGGGCAGTCGGCGGGATGGCGTCGGGCAGTCGGTGGGCAGTTGGCGGAGGTGGGGAGAATACTCACCCCAGTTGCTGGTCCTCCGCACAGGCCAGGGATCCACACAGGCAGCGGCGCAAATGACGGTACAGGCGGTGGATGAAGATGACGCAGCTCTCCGGCGCCCTCACTGCCGCCGGAGAGCTGCGTCATCATCATCCACCGGCTGTCCCGTCATTTGCGACCGCCACCTGCATTAATTCCCGTCGTACAGGACACGGAGGACCCGGCAACCCGGGTAAGTATACCCTGTACCTTTCACACCAGCCAGGTCACTGGGTTGAACCCGGGAACAACCCTGGTACCTAGCCGGGTTGAAATTAGCCCGGGATTTTGTCCCGGGAACCTTTCACACCAGCGCTAGTACCGGGTTGTTCCCAGACTCAACCCGGGAATTTAGGCTGGTGTGAATGGGGTATTAGAGATAATTTAATTTCTATTAATACAATGAATTCAAACCATTATATAGATGGAGCCGCAGTCATACTTGCGGGGGCTGGCGATAAAATCGCCACCATCCATGAGACACTCTGTTCCAACAGAGCTCCCCATCGGTCCATGCCACCTCACCGCTGGTCTCCGTCGGTCAATGCCACACCCCCTAAATCTGCCCATCTCCCTGAAGCGGAGATGGGCAGGGTCCTGCCACCTAGCTGCCGAGTGACTGGGACGCACATGCGTGTGAGACGATCACGTATCCTCTCTCAGCCAGTCGGGACATTCTGGCAAGCACAGGCAATAAATGAGAGGGACTCCATCTGTATATATTTTGTTAAGTGCTTCCCTGGATGGAAGATTGAGATATGAGATATGGCCTCCAGAACTGGACACATTATTCCAAATTAGGTCGTACCGATGACATATGCAGTGGCATTATTACTTCTTTCTGCTGCTGATTCCTCTCCCTAGGCAACCAAGAATCTTAATGGTAGATAGTTGCTTGCATCTGCCTTGCTTCTGATTTTGTGCAGTTGTACATCGTTTGCTCTTTTCCAGTCCTCTGGAATAATTATATTACTGGAGCTACCAGCACTCCTTTAAGATCGTTTAGTATCCTTGGATGCATTTTATCTGGCCCTACCGATTTATTGACGTTTATTTTTGCTAGTTCTCTTAGGATGTTCTCTTCTGTAAATGTACTAAATTCAAATTTTCTAAATATCCCCACAACTTAACAGTAGCCACCTCCCCTTTTTTTCAGTAGGGAATGCTTACAAAAGATAATTATTAAGATGATCTGCTATTACTTTGCCTCCATCAACAAGACCCCAAGTCTCTGTTCTTTAGTCATATTATTGTGCCTTTTGTTTATCTCCTTTCACTTATATACTTTAAAAACATTTGCCTCTTTTTCCTACAGACGGACATTTTATCCTCAGCTTGTTCCTTTGCACATCTGATTATCTTCTTAGACTACTTCTGTCTAACAAGATAGATCTCATATTTTTGTGTTTACTTATATTTCATAAAAACCATCTTTTTTGCTATCTCAATACTTGCTACTTTGTTTATGAACCACACTGGCTTCTTTTTCCTAGTGCTTTTAATAACCCTTTTGATACAAAGTTCTGGCGCCTTTTGCATGGCACTTTTTCTCGTCTCTCAAGCACTCAAAATTAGCATTCCTAAAATCTAACACCTTTGTTTTTGTATGGGATGAGTCAGTCTATATTGATTCCATTTGCAATGAGCAGCATAAATATAGAGCTATGGATATTTTTAGGAATTAGGGCTCAAAACTGGTGTCTTACTTAGGTCCCCATGATGTCTTAATCCATCACTGCTCGCATCACTCTATGAAAGGTACAGTTTCTTAATGTACCAATCGGTGTGTTGAGGCTCCTCTGAGACTGGTTTCACTAATAAGCTGCTGCTTGGGTGAGGAGTATAGCCTGGCTCCTCAAATGTGTATACAAATAAAAAGTGGGATGAAAAGCAGCGCTAAACACTTACCAATAGTAACATCTAGACAAGCGGGACTGTCTACACATTAATTAATTTATTTAAACATTTATAACAATTAAAAATTCAAAAATAAGTGGTTATTCAACAAAACATGGGTCTGAAATGAATAATCGAAGTGGCATGGGGGGAAATGGCACAATTTATCTGGCATAATTAGAGGTTATTATTAGACGTCTTTAAACTGCTAAAGTGTGTATCTCACCGCTGGAGGGTTAATAGATGGCAGATTAGGTTAGAGTCCTCTCTATTTCGTGGGTAGTGATGCTTTACCGAGTCTCCAGGTGGCTAAGTCCCGGTATTGTCTCCAAGATTTTGCAGCAGAGTGTGGATGATTTCAGCCACTGGAGTGATACATATTACCAGGAAGTTTAGTTTTAAGATGCAGATGTTTGCCAAATAAATCAGGAGGTGCTTGGTAGGTCCCAGTAAAGTGCTTGAGCCCCCCTCACCGATCCATTTCGCTGGTCCAATGCAGCTTTTTCAAGGTGACTAGCAGTAGTAAAAGGACAGGTACTGTATATATACTTGAGATAATTAACATTAAGACTTAGGTGTGTAGTAGGCGGTCCCGCATTTTAATTAAACATATTCACATAAAAACACTTTTTAAAAAGAGAGTTAATCTAGAAGGCAGATCTATTTCTATTTCTATTATTATAATATTAAAATGAGCACTGGAGCATAAGATATAACCATTATTCTTACTGTCAAGTGCCGGTGTCCATATCCAGATATCCGGTATTTGGAACGCATACAATGAAGTATTGAAAGACCGACATCCATAACCGGATGTCCGGTTTTTGGAACGCAATCTCCAGGGCATTGATATCATTTAGAATGCCATCCTTTGTAGCATATTGCGTCCCATTATGTGACCCGCAGCTCTTAGATTACCAACATACCAGACATTCTTACCGGTCATCCAGCATTTGAACATTATTTTCTCTGATACATACGCTCCTAGGTTGCTATGATGTCCTGAGGGATCTTTGTCATCACAGCTCCTCTAGGTGCATGCGCATTTAGGTTATGGGCATATTAGGCACCATATTTCATAAGGGAACAAATAGTTATGTTCCCAAAATAAGTAATATTATCTTTAAAAATTATTAAAAACAAACTCTCATTAATAAAAATCGAGAAGCCAGGTTAGAAATCTATACAATATAGCGACTTATATAATATTTTCAATATTATCCACATTCAATACAGATGTATATAGGTATTTATAATCTTACAAGCAAAAATATTAACAGTTTATTAAAGAGTATAAAAGTTCTTAAACAATTGATTTATTATAATTTTAGGATAAGTTTCTTTCTCTTTTACAAATCTTATAATGAATATGCATAAATCTAGATAATGTTGTTAAGTTCTACTCTCTCATTGAGACCTTCTGGGTAGATGGAATTAATTTTAAACAACCATAAAGTTTATTGTTTACACCAGGCATGTCCAACGTTGGCCCTCCAGATGTTGTGAAACTACACATCCCAGCATGCTTTGCCACAGTTTTGCTATTAGAGAATGCTACACATCCCAGCAAAGCATGCTGGGATGTGTAGTTTCAAAACATCTGGAGGGCCAACGTTGGACATGCCTGGTTTACACAGTTGTCTGAATCAATCTCCTCCATGTTTCATTGGAGCAATATGTTCAAGACCAATATCTTTGATATGGTTTGGATTACTGTTATGGTGTATGGAGAAATGTTTAGGAACACTGTGTGTGTGTGTGGACATTATTAAGAATATTATGATGATGTTCTAAAAAATATTGTTTCAGTGGTAGCGTGGTTCGACCAATTTATCTTAGGTTACACGTACAAATAAGCATATAAATAACATACGATGTATTGCAGTTAATACAACTTTGTATCTTATACAGATGTAGCTGGCTGTTGGCCGGCTACCTCCAGGGGCATGCGCACACGTGACAACGGAGCCTGCCGCAGTCCCCCGCCGCCTCCCCCGCCATTGCCGCTGATCCCCCTTGCTGCCCCGACACCCCCACGAACTGAGAATTGTCGGAGTAGGGCAGGGAGACGCTGCCCAACTGCCGTGATACTGGGACGCGCATGCGCATGAGACGCACATGTGTCCCAGTCCCTATTGCCGGCGCTCACCAGAGAAGGCAATGAATGAGCAGCACTACATCTGTATGTTTGATCTTCTAATGTAACTTTTAGTGTTTTGTTTTGAATGTAATCACAAGTTATACATTTATTTTTACCACATTTGAAACAATCCATAATTTTAGTTTCATTCAACCAATTTTTGTTATTCGTCTGGTCCATTTTTTCATTATTTTGGGGCTAGTAGATTTTGTAAGGATTGATTTTTGCGAAAAATAAAAGATGGTTCAGGTGGATATATACCATGTAATGAGTTGTCTTGTTTAAGAATATTATATTTTTTTTAAAAAATCTTCTTGATGTCTGCGTAGTAATCCTTATACAGATGGAGCGCCGCTCACTCTTGCAGGGGATGTCGGAAGATTCGCCAGCCACCATCCCCCGCCAGCCGCCGTAAGAAGATGCGCGCATATCGCCTTACAATGGGGTTCCCCCTGGGTCCCCGCCGCCTCGCCGAGGGTCGCTCCAGGTCCCCGCCACCTTGCCGGGGTTCTGACATATTTATATTTTGTTTTTCATATGAACTGAGATTGGAACAATTTCTCCTCAGTCTGAGGAATTGCCCCATGGGGAAATTCTTTATCCAAGGGCGATATTGTGAACTTTCAAAATGTAAATAATTATGAATATTGGTATCTTTTATATAATTCTGTGTAGTAATCTGATTATTGATCATTTCCACTGTGATGTCTAAAAATGCATAGTGGTAGGGTTTGTTTGGTGGGTGAAAGTGAGATTGTGTGAATTGGAATTTAGATGTGAAACAAATGTGTCAATTGATTATGTATTTCCATCCCATATGATGAAAAAATCTTCTATAAAACAGCCGTAGAGGACAAGGTTCGTGCCCCATGCCCCCCCCCCCCCACACACACACACACACACACACAAACCGGTATTCGACCTCCCCCATGTAGAGGTTGGGAAAGCTGGGTGTGAACCTGGTCCCCATCACCGTGCCCATGATTTAAAAATAGTGTTTCACCAAAATAATGAAAAACGGAACAGATGAATAACAAAAATTGGTTGAATGAAACTAAAATTATGGGTTGTTTCAAATGTGGTAGAAATAAATGTATAATGTGATTACATTCAAAACAAAACACCAACAGTTACATTAGAAGATCAAAAATATAAGATACAAAGTTTTATTAACTGCAATACATCTTATGTTATTTATATGCTTATTTGTACGTGTAACCTAAGATAAATTGGTCAAACCACATGATACCTACTGTATACATCTTCTGTATTGAATGTGGATAATATTGAATATATTATATAAGTCACTATATTGTATAGATCTCTAAACTGGCTTCTCGATTTTATTAATGAGAGTTTGTTTTTTAGTATTTTTTAAGATAATATTACTTATTTTGGGAACATAACTATTGGTTCCCTTATGAAATATGGCCCCTAACATGCCCAAAACCTAAACTGCTCATGACCCTAGAGGACCTGTGATGACAAAGATCCCTCAGGGCGTCATAGCAACCTAGGGGCGTACAGATGTCCGGATAAAAATGTCTGGAATAATGTCAACAGTTGAGATTAAGGTATTACAACTAAAATACTGTGAACAGTAGACTATTAACTACCGCAACGCTGGTCTAAAGTTCACAAGCAGTCATTACAACTGTAAAAATAAAAGTGTAATTAAAGTGCACCACCTGCTCGCCACCTTATCCTTTTAAACACTGTTACTGTCTCTGTCCTGTCTTATTATCACTACATGTTGTATGTGTTCTGTTAGGTATATTTTGCAGCCTTTTAATGGTTATTTAATAAAAGTTAATTTTTAAGTGACATTGTGCACTGCATTAAGGACAATCTCTTATTTTCTTCACATGCCTTGATATTTCTCTGTTTTTGTGCCACTTCCCCATGTCAGTGTGCTATTCATTTCAGAACCATGTTTTATTGAATAACCACTTATTTTTGAATGTTTAACTGTTTTAAATGTTTTAATAAATTAATGTGTAAACAGTCCTGCTAGATTTTACTATTGTTAGGTGTTTAGCACTGCTTTTCCTCCCACTTTACAGTTTCTTAATGACCTGCTCAATTGGTTGATTTTCTGTCTATGCAATCACTTCAGCAACATGACTGTGACTTTTCTATAAGAAGGAGCATACCTCCCAACATGACCCTCTCCAGGAGGGACAGAATGCTCTGTTTCTGGACTTCCATCTTAATTTATGATTGCCATCACCTGTTTTAAACAGGGTAATTGATAAGAAAGGTGTTTCTGCACAGGTGATGGTAATCCATAAATTAAGAGGAAAGTCCAGAAACCGAGCATTCTGTCCCTCCTGGAGAGGGTCATGTTGGGAGGTATGAAGGAGCACTTCCTAAAAATATATTTTTTTACATATTCTAATTTGCTGTCTCAATGTATGCATAGTGCTACATGTACACACAGCATGGATGGTGTAATTGTTATCATTTCTGTCTCACAGCAATAAGGTAATAGGTTCAATTCCCACCATGGCTCTAACTGTTTTGTATATTCTCCCCATGCGTGTGGGTTTCCTCCGGGTTCTCTGGTTTTCTCCAACAATCCCCAAAAATACAAATTAACCCTAGAATGTCTGGGTGTGTGTGTCCATGTTTTAGAGAATATGGATTGTAAGCTCCAGTGGGGCAAGGACTAATGTGAATGTTCGTACGGCAGTACGGATGGTGTAATGGTTAGCATTACTGCCTCATAGCACTGAGGTCATGGGTTCTATTCCCACCATGGCTCTAACTGTGCGGAGTTTGTATATTCTCCCCGTACTTGCGTGGGTTTCCTCCGGGTACTCCGGTTTCCTCCCACAATCCAAAAATATACTGGTAGGTTAATTGGCTCCCAAAAAAATTTACCCTAGAATGTCTGTGTGTGCGTGTACATGTGGTAGGGAATAAAGATTGTAAGCTCCACTGGGGCAGGGACTGATGTGAATGGTCAAATATTCTCTGTTAAGCGCTGCGGAATCTGTGTGCGCTATATAAGAAACTGGTAATAAATAAATAATAAAATAAATAAATATTGTCTGTAAAATGCTGCAAATTTGTGTGTTCTACAGTATATAAAAATATGGTAATAAATAAATAAATGTACAGAAGAATAAAAACATTGCTTCACTGCTTCCAACATTGTCTATGCATATGACTCAGAAGCACTGGCAGCTGTATAAGTTTTATGTAAATGTGTATTGAACACTTTTATCTCAACTTTTTCTTTTTATTTAAGAAATATGAGATGATCTCCTATGTCAGAAACAGTTTGTTGAACCTGGCAGCCAACAGTAGCATCATATTTATATAATCTATCATATAAGATAATTTTTCAGCAACTTTAGTTTTATGGTATGCAAAATTATTACTTAAATCCTATTAATCCAAATATCTAAATATGATATGATATGAAATGATCATTTGATCATTAATAAGCCTCTTTCTGATTAAAATTATTTGAAAATCTTTAATAAACAAAAATAACAATATAAATTTCTAAAATACATATAATAACCTTTATATTATTAAACACAAGGAATAAAAATAACAAAAATAACACAGTGAGGTAAACAAATACTATAGGGTGACTTTTATCAATGCATATTAAAGTGTATGAGGGAAAATTAATAAGATGTGTATTCTACTTCACATGTGATGTTGCTATGGGTAACCAATCAGATCCTGTCTACTATCTTCTAGGGTGCTAAATAAATAAGAAGTAGATTCTGATTGGTTGCCCATAGCAACATCCCATGTGACAGGGCCGGCGCTACCCACTCAGCAGCTCCTGCAAAGCAGGGAGGCGCCATGCTGAAAAGGCGCTGTCTCCCTCCCTGCTCTGCTAAAGCTGCCTCAGCCCTCACTGTCACTGCCTCCTGCATGCCACCCGCAGTGCCTGTCTGACAGCGGGCGGCAGTATGGAGAAGCTGAGCAGCTCCCTGCACCGCACACACACTGTCCTCCTCCTGCAACCTGCCCCCTCTTCCTCATGGACACTTGCGCTGAGGCATGTAGCGCTGTCTGTGAATGCCTGGATGTCATGTCTGGATCCGCCCCCTACCCATTGCTCCCTGCGCATGTCAGCTGTCAATGAAATGACGAACAGGCAGCAGCGCCGCCTCCCCTTCCTTCCTTCTTCTCAGTGTGCTGTGCCGCTGCCAGTCCTCAACACTCTGCCCCCTCTATCTCCTCCCCTCTTCTTCCATCTCCTCCTTCTCTCCCCTCATTTCCCCCACATACTTTTTGTACTGCTTTCGGATCGCATCGCACACACATTGCATGCATGCCGTGCGATGTGATCTAGCCCATAACGTATGCAATTCTCGCAGCGTGTATGGGCACCTTTAAGGCCTGCAACATTTTGCAGATACAGCACTGAGATGGTGTATGCATACATGTACATGCACCGGAGATCCTCCATATGATCGCATGTTGCATACACTCCCACAATTAGGCTGCAGCTTGTTGCAATGGCAATTTGAAAGGGCGCAAAATGTATGGTTTGCAGGAGGGCGCCGGACACCCTAGCACCGGCACTGCCATGTGAAGTAGAATACACATCTTAGTAAATTTCACCCATATATGTATTAATAAATAAATCAAATATACTATTTTTATTAAAGAACTTTAATCAAAACATACAATATTTGCCTCAAACATTGAGCAATAATTTATTACATTGACAAAAAAATGTACTAGGCAAACTTATTTTTTTAAATAAAAAACTGTGCAACACTACCAACAGTAATGTCTGCAGTCAATGCTTGATATAATCTTTATTGTCTCAGTCTTTACAAGCAAGTATTTTGGCTTGAAAGACACAAAACCATAAATAATTGAAAACCTGGCCTGGAGGAAGTCATGTTTATTTGACTATGTTTGTAAGTACATCAATAACTACCTACTGTAAATCTTGGCAGTGATATTGAACAGAAATGTGAGTCTAATAAAAGATTCAGGGCAATCTCAATACCACTCACAAATCTTATACTTACTGTATCAGAATGCATTCAATATAAACTTGTGAACTTATATATTTTTCTGGGCAGAGGTTCAACTCCTCAGAAATAGCTGATGTGGCATATTGTTTTAAGAAAGTAGAAATTCATTAGCCAAACTGTTCTAATCTCTTTTCCCTATATACTATATAGTATTGATTGATGGGATCATTTTTTCATCCTCTTAAGATAGGGAAAACTATTAAGTACTCAGCCTTTGGGTGACCTTAGAAAACTTAGAGTATTAAATTTATCTAAAAATCCTTATGACTTTTATTGCATCACCACATCTTTGAAAAAAAAAAATCTACTTTTGTTAAGTTTTTGTATCTTTTTCTGTGTTGTGCGATGTGCAGATACATGTAAAACAACACCATATTTGCAGCATAGTTATCTGGTTCAAATCTTTTACTATGAATTTATTGATGATTAAAACGTTAATATAATAATATGTGATTTTTACAATATTTACGTAAAGAAGAATTGTCACAATGTGATGCACCAAAAAGAGAAAGAATTATAGTCATAAAATATAACTTTTTTTTCGTTCACATTGTGACAATTCTTTTTTATATATTTACTGTACAAAATGTTGTTTAGTGATAGCACCGAACCCCCCCCAAATAACCTATGCCAATGATCTAATAATAGACCTATACAATACATTTAAAAATAAGGGGGGCCTCTTCACCTATAGAATCTATCTGCTGAAACTGCAGTCATGTGAGATTGACTTCCTGTTACCTACTAACCAGAATCAGGCTGAAAGAGCCAGGGCTGGTTCTAAAAAAATCAGAAAACCGGCCAAATAGGGGTTTCCTGTATTTTTTAAAACCTGCCCCAGGCTCCCGGGGCTGGTTCCCAAAATATGGGGGACAGAATGTCTAGGGGTCCCCCATTTTTTAAAAACCAGTCCCAGGCCTAACCAGCCAGCAGGATAATGCCACAGCCGGGGGGGGGGGGGGACTTTTTATACAAGTCCAAACGGCCAAAGCATTCAGCCCTCTGGCTGGTCAGCCTGGCCAGGGGTCCTGAAGGAGTAAGGGATAAAGGGTTCCCCCCCTCCAGGACATACCTGGCCCAGCTGAAGCCTGGTGATGTCCTCGATGCCCCTGGGCGGTGATAAAATGGTGTAAAAAATATAATTAAAAACTGTTGTCTTAAACTGTGGACCTGTGAGTCCCAGCAAGCCTCCCCCACGTGCTGGGACTTGGAGAACCACAAGTCCCAGCATGTGGGGCATTCAAGGGCCCACTGGCACTTGTAGTTCCACAGTAAAGTAAACAGTTAGTAAACAATAGATTTCTCATTATATTTTCAGGATAAGTTTCTTTCTCTTTTACAAATCTTATAATGAATAGGCATAAATTTAGATAATGTTGTTAAGTTCTACTCTCTCATTGAGACCTTCTGGGTAGATGGAATTAATTTTAAACATCCATAAAGGTTATTGTTATCCATAAAGGTTGGAGCAATATGTTCAAGCAGAGGCGGATTGGCCCAACGGGAAATTGGGCCATTTCCCGGTGGACCGTGACAAAAGTAATTAAAAGGGGGCCGGCCTTGGGCTGGCTGGGCCGCTGACTGAAGCAGCACAGCAGCAGCAGCAGGTGAGACAGCCCCCATTGTTGCATACCACCCCTACCACCGCTGCCCCCCCCCCCCTCGGGTATACATAATAGGGCTCCAGGGCTCCTGGATCCATAGAAATCCATTTAGCGACCTGTGGAATAAAGTCCTACTCACCAAGGTCCTCTGACAAAGATCACGTCCTCTTCTTTCCGCATTAGTCTGGGTCTTCAGAAGAAGAAAAAAACGCAAGTGTCCCGGTACCCTCGCACTGACAGGAGAGACGCTGAAGTTTCATCTGAATGCAAACATAGTAATACGTTTGCATTCAGTTGCTTTGAACCTGTCTGCGACATCCAAAACTGGAGTTTAGCTAGTGATGGTTTTCTTGTTATAGTAACTATACTTGTATCTGTTGGTGCAACTATGTTTTTTGTGGGCCCCATAGCAAAACCTTGAAATGGACCCACACAGACACTGAGTGGTTTACTTACTAAGATTGTTCTATTAAAGATGGGATGTTACTATGGGCAACCAATCAGAATCTACTTCTTATTTATTTAGCACCGTCTAGAAGATAATAGACGGAATCTGATTGGTTGCCCATAGCAACATTCCATCTTCAATAGAACTCCCATCTTAGTAAATAAACCACTGAGAGGTAAAAAAAAACCTCACACAGTTGCATGACATGAAGTAATCATATTGGACCACAAGCCTTTGTGATAGTGTACACTACTCACACAGAGCACCTGGGCCTCATGCGCCAGCCATCTACACCTGTCAGGAGGTGTCATAAAGCAAGATTTCACTGTCCCTTGGTGTCTGGCCCTCACTATTTAACACAGTCAAGCAGCTCTATATTACTACACCCCCAATGCAGTGTATGGTGGTTGTGTATGGCACAGCCTGTATTGCTCTCACACCCATCCTTTACTGTGCAGGTGTCATGTGCATGAGTAGGAACAGATAGAGGTGATGAGACACTCTATCTGTATGTGGCATAGGTGGTACACTACACATATATAAGGAGTGTAGCAGTAATGATGCAGAGTGAGTAGAATAGGAGGCTGGGTGTGATTGGTGTCAGGCTGCCTGTGCACAGTGGCTATTAATCACCACCCTGCAGTGAGCTGTAAGGCGGCAATTCCACACACTGCATGCTGGGTGTATCTACTGTATGTACATGTGGATTTGTAAGCTTGCTGCATGTCTTGTGTCTTTCTCTGTGCAGCACATTGGCCCTTATTCTGGTTCACTAGCAAAATTCCTTCTCAAGTGGACAAAACCATGTGCACTGCAGGTGGGGCAGATGTAACATGTGTAGAGAGAATTCGATTTGGGTGGGGTTTTACTTCAAAGTGATAAAGCAGTCAGTATTTTCCCTGCACAGAAACAAAATAACTCACACAAATCTAACTCTTTTTGCACATGTTACATCTGCCCCCTGTAGTGCATATGGTTTTGTCCACTTGAGAAGGAATTCCCCTTTGTGAGTGAACCAGAATAACCCCCATTATGTGCACACACAGAGTGGATGCTCTCTGTGTATTTGAATGTTTCAAAATTGTGCCAGCTTGCTGCTATGTCCTTGCTACCATACTGCTAAGGAGGTTTCTAGCAGTACATCAATATGACTGTGCATGTGACCGGGAGCAGGAGCAGTTCTTGTTTGCTTGTCAAGTGGTTCATTCCTGGTCTGTCGTGACTTGAAGCATGGGCACTTCAATTCACCAGTCCATTCATGCTGGGCTTTAACAGGAGTGTTTGTTTTCCTTTGTTTCCAAGCTGCTCAATCCATTCCATGTATGACTAGGTGCAGGTGGAGCAATGGGCCCTGGAGGCATCCCAGGCCCCTTAGCAACTGCATCCCTTATACCCACATATGTTGTGCCATTGCTTGTCAAGATGGGTGGTTACTAAATACAACATTTATTTTGTCATGTAATGTTTGTAATGTATCAATGTATGCATTTTATGTCTGGCTAAAAATTTACACTCCAGAAGCCTAACAACTCGTGTCGATATTTTGCTTCTGTTGACCTATTTCTCATGTTGAACATTTTAGGGTTGACTTAAGGTGCCCATACACTAGGGTGATATACATTTGATTTGGTACATTTGTATGTGATTGGGGTGATCGTTCACATAAAAGCAGCCAAATTGCATGTAATGTATTTGATAGCAGGTTCAATGAGATGCGTGGTCCCTTGCACATAACATTGGAGCATGCAAGTTGCACTGCCAGCATGGCTGTTATATGCCAGATCACAGCCAAGCCAGCCAGACTTGGATGGGATTGCATGCAATATATCGTATAAGAAATATCACCTGCGATTCTGCTGCCCGGAGGGTCCAAGGGGGTCTCAAGGGGGGATTGTGGGTGACTTCACCACTCGGAGAAGTCGCACTAGTGTATGGCCAGTTTTAGATACCATCAATGTTTTAACTGTAAACCTAATGAGCCATACCCTTCCCACCAAGTGTAGCTTTTATAGAGGAGATGCAAGAAAGCCTAATTCAACATTTGCCACAATCTTATGAAATTGCTGATTGAGCCATTCTAGTTGGTGGGGAGTTTATTCTATTTAATCTATGTATAAGCTTAGTCTATCTTTTTCCTTAATGTCTAGCATGTTCTAGCCCCACATCCTTACTTATATACAGTTTTGTCTTGTATGATTATTGTGCAACAGTCAGTAATGTACCGTAGGTGCTGCTGCAATTTGGATATTTTTACTCTCAACTCATGTACTGTCACCAACTGTGTCTTATGTTCACTTTTACCTCAATGCTTTGCACTGAAGTGTGTACCAAACCCAGCTGTTTGAATATTCTTGTTTAAAAAAATATATATATATTTGTGTTTACCTGCTATTTCACCAAATGGAACCACATTTTGAATCTTCTCCTGATTGGACATAGATATATGGTAAATTTTAGTATAGATGACCATAATTCCCATTTGTTCAGTGATATACCTATAGCACAGTGCAAGTCACCTCATGTTGGAGGTTGAATTTATTTTTTATTTATTTATTTATTTATTAAATTGTCAGTTTCCAAAACTGCCCCCCAACTGCCGGATTTTCCATTCAACTTAGTAAATTTAGCCCATGGGTTGATTTGTGTTGCAGCATGGTCTCCAACATGCATATGTGTTTAGAAAATTTGCTTTGATTAATGCAATTGATGTGTGGGTTTTGACATTAGTAAATTGTATTAATCACTTTGGTTTAATCAAACTGCACTTTATTAAGTTTTCCACTTTACCAATTTACAACTGGCAAAATTGTCTGTTTAAAAAAAAAATATATAGTGAAAAGCTGTATCTCAATGAAATAAATGGAATAGATGGCAAAGCCCATAACTACAGTAAATAATGCATATTAAGTATTTGTTTAAAAAAATTAATAAATATAAATGTACTTCTAGCAACTTGAACCGCAAAACAAGACAAATACCAATGAGTTAGGCATATAAGATACTAACAGTTAAAATTTCATCAATAGATAACAGTCCTATCAGAATATACTGTGTGACAAGATTCGAGCAGTCAAACAAATTATGCATGAGCTCCAGACAGCAGGGAATGTGAGGGGGGAAATAATCTCACACATTTTCCAACATGTTGTCTCTTCTGTCATTCCAAATCTTGAAAGGATATTTTTATACAGTGCAGTGCAGTGATATATAAAATGATAACTAGTACAGATTGCATAAAGGAATCTATAAAAAAAAGATGAAATTACACTTTGATCTGGGCAATACTGGTAACTTAATATAACAGACTTGAAACAGCATGAGATAGCTCAGTTGGTTCATATTCAATTTCCCTTGAGAATACCATCCTACCCTTTCATTTTAGAGACATTTGAATATATTCTTACTGCAATGGCATATTGGTCAGTTGTTTCTAATTTCCAAAGACAGTCCAAGATTTTAAAGCCAGATCTTTTTCAATTTTATGCCGCTGAACTTTTTTCTATTTCCAATGTTAAAAGAAATCTAAATAAATATACTAATTATTTTAGATGCAGTTCTATCCATCTATTATATTTCTCTAGAATTTATGTAAGTACTAGTTAATAGCCCGTCAACATGATGGAACAACATGACAGTAATATCAGCACCAGTATCTGTACGTTGGAATGGAGCAACACTTGAATTGCTCCATCAGGCCCCATCTTCTGGCTGCCGGTGCACACAACACTTGACATACTAACATAGAAGGTGAGGAGCAGCATTAGCTTTTTATTATATTGGATTTATTTATTGAAGAGAAATTGCAGTTGTAATGCAAATAATTATTCTATCAAAAAGTGTGAAAAATATGTACATCTGCTATATGCAGGGCCAGCGCCACCACTAGGCAGCTTTAGGCATTTGCCTATGGGCGCCAGCCACTGTAGGGCGGTACCGACTTGGAAAGGAGTAGGAATGCAGCCACCCACCCATTACTCATCCCAGCCGGCCCAGGGCACTATCTTCATAGAAAAGTAAGGTCTCACTCACACTAAAGGCCCCCTCCCCCACACACAGACACAGACACACACAGAACTGCTTGGGGTGCCAAGTTGCCTGGCTATATGTCTTTCTGTGATAGCATTCTAGCTACAGTACATGTGCACTTCAGCCACATTAAAGGATAGACCATTTTAGGCTATACCGTTTCCCATTACAGCTATCATTGAACTCTTATATTGTTTTTTTTTTTTTATAATTGGAAAAATTATTAATATTTTTAGTTATTCCTTGTGGACATTAGTTGGTGGTTCTACAGAATAGGTATGTTAATTTTAGGGACTATGATTCAGAAATGGAACTAATGCTTTATATATACTTTCACTATCAATTTATAACCACATTTTTTTATGACTTTATGAAAATAATTACCACAAAATGAATTCAGCAATAAGTGATTCATCAAGATCATATGCAAATGCATCCAGCTGTACATCATTAGCATATTCACAAGATGTACACTGGGACTAAGAAGTACAGTATATATACTTCAGTATATCCACAATGGCATAGGCCAGTGGTTCTCAAACTCGGACCCCACACAGTTCAAGTTTTCCAGGTCACCAGACAGATGCACTCATTACTCACTGACACATTTTAAAATATCCACAGGTGGAGCTAATTATTTCACTTGATTCTGTGAGACCTGCAAAACTTGCACTGTGTACACTGAGGACCGATTTTGAGAACCTGTGACATACATTTTAGATTACATAAAGATGTGTCTTGACAGTGACTGTAGCAATTGGAATATAATAATAATATTAACAATAATAATAATGATATTAATAATTAGTAAAATCCTATTTGTACACAATATAATAATATAATCAATTACCATATACAATGGAGTTACTAGTGTACTGCACATTAAGAAATTATTAAATAATTCAAATAGTTGGCAACAAAGTCATATAATATAGCAGCCACTTTAATTAATGAATTACTGTCAAATAAGGGGGTCAACCAACAATCATAAAATCAAAGGAGTTAGCAATTGCTGATCATTGTGATGATCATTGCATGACATTGCACCAGCACACCAGAACCCATAGTAGATAGTAGACCCCATTGACAAGTGTATGCATCTGCAACTAGGTAAACTAAAGTAAAATTGCTCTTGCTGCTCACAGCCATGTTTCCCTCTTCCAAAATGTCTGCAATGGATATGCAAAATGGACACTACATTTTTCTACAAATGAATATGTATGTCCTGCTTTTTAGCAAAAATTTCATTATAAAGCAAATATTTTTCCACAGCCTAAGGAAGATGCCACCTGTTACTGGACATGTGTTGTACCTATGGGATTGTATCAAGGAAAGCCACTAAGACATTCCTGTGACATACAGTATAGAGAATACCTTAAGATATCTCAGTGATGTTTGTTTACATCACATTATTTGGTATCATTCAAGGGTTACAATAAAATAAACTGATTAAATGTTATACTTAAGTAGGAAATTTAACTCAGTATTTAAACAGCTCTGCCTAAGTATTAATGTTTTACTATTTTCTAATGTATTTTAGTATATTGGATGTATACTGTAATTTTAGTCAACTTGGGACAGTTATAATCAGTAAATGCATTATTTAAGTGTCATCTTTGTATAGGTTTGAAATCATTTTTTGACCAGAGAGCAGGGGAAATCAATTATCATTTTAGAAGCATCTACCATGGTCTTTTATCTCACGCCTTTCATTCAAATGAGCCAGTAACATGCATCTTTAGCTATCTTGACAAATATTTGTCAGGTTGTTTGTAATGTTTGTAATAATAAAACTATGTTGAATAAAAATCTAAATGTAATTGTGCAGAAGCCTGATCTATCATCTAATCCCAGCATCTTGCTGCTCAATGCACCTCAATGCACACTAACTGTACAGGTTTTCGTGATATCCAGGCTTGAGAACACATGGTTAAATCAATAAAGGGCAGATTAATTAAGCTCGGTGGAGTGATAAAGTGTCTGGTTTTTATCACAGGCCAATCAGCTCCTAACTGTGAAGTTATAGGCTTGGTTTGAAAAATGACAGGTAGGAGCTGATTGGGCAGTGAAAAAAAACACTTTATCACTTCACCGAGCTTAATAAATCTACCCCTGAGGTATTATTTACAGTAAGTCACCTTTGCTCAGGAATGAATATAACCTGGACTGTTCATGTACCTTAAGGGTCAAAGTTAGGAATGCCAGATCTAAACTGATGTCTTTCTCATTTTTTGTACAGTAATCTTCTGGATAAATACAATTATAAAAAGTTGCCTTTTATTTTACTTAAGTAATCAAAAAAGTACACATAGAAAAGTCATGTACACTAGCAATAACAACAAGAGATTTCTGTCATTGTAGTTTTCTCTGGTAACATTGTTATCTAAATATTCTGCACAGGGCAATTTAGGAATTAAATGAAAGTTAGGTACTTGTGTAGTTTCACGGCGCCAGCATGGCGCCGTGCTACTTCCGGGTTCTACGCTCGCCACAAATATCTAAAATAAACTAACTTAACTCCATGCCAACATGGATAGTTCATACCCCCACTATCCATGTTGGCATGGAGTTGATTTTAGATAGCGTGGCAAACATAGCGAGCCACCGAGCCCGCAGCGTGGGCGAGCGAAGCGAGCCCCGCAAGGGGACTCAGACGCACGGCGCCATGCTGGCGCCGTGAAACTACACAAACACCGAAAGTTATTTCCCTATTTTAGAAAAGATTATTGGAGCAAATATACCAGATGCACCAAGAACATCCCTATCCATTCAAATTTACACCTGCAGGCAGTTGGAACTTCCCAGTTTACAAGCGTCCAGTTTTTATTGACAGTTGAGTACATGAATTGCCTGAAATGATACATACTGTAGGTATTCAGTTAACTGATAATTGTTAAAATAAAAGTTTAAGTTAAAAAAAACTAAAAAATTATGTAAATTTGAAAGTTATTAAAACTGACCTTGTGTCATGGAAGAAATATTTATTTAAAAAGGGTTGTCTGGGCCATGATGCATCATTACCTTACTATATAAGACTGGAAGAAGGTCTTATGGATGGATTATTAAAAAAAAAATGTAAATCTTTGGTGCATTATGAAGTTTTTAAGCCACTAAACAGATTAAATACTAGTTTTTCAGCATGGGAGGAGTATGTACTCAGTGGTTGATCAGAAATCCCATTCCTCTGCATGTTTAAGCTTAAAATATTAAAAGATAATGCTTTAAATTGATTTTAAATAGCTGACCTCATATTAGTGGGTCCATTTTATTAAGTTTAAACCTTTGAGTGCAAACATCTCTGTGAAAGATACTTTTGTTGGTAAGCTGCTCAATCAGAGGTCTGTCACTCAGGTGCCAAAAGGGAGGGGCAATTCTGGTTAGGAAAACAACATTTTGTATCCCAATTGCACACTGAGTGAAAGATATCTACATAATAATCAGATAACGCAGAGATTTTGGTTGCGTATATCTGCAGATATAGGGCTAAGCCCCCAGGCCATACGTCAAGGCATCTCTGTCACTGGGGGTCCCTAATACTGGGTATGGGTCTGGGGTGTGGGCCCCCAACATGCCGACACAGGCTTAGTACTCCAGGGCAGCACACAAATAAAAATTAGTAGGGGTTAATAAGAAGCACATAGGTGCTATGTAGGGAAGTGAAGGTGTGATTAAAATACAAAATATATACAATGTGATAGGAAAAAAATAAGTGTTAATAAAGTGTTAGGGTGTGCTAACCTGGAGCAGACCAGCCCTACCAACACAGGGGGCACCACACTCCCAAACCCATCCCATTAGCAATAACATATATGTCTGGGCTTAATAGCCCAGTGTAAGGCCACATGATAATGGCCTACCAAATCTGAGAGCCAGCTTACCTGGAGCTACCCCTGGCTTCTCCAATGGCACTCAGGAGTCAGCAATCCCTCCTAATGCTAACCCATCTATGCCTCTCTCAACTGCACAACACTTTTGTTGGTAAGCTGCTCAATCAGAGGTCTGTCACTCAGGTGCCAAAAGGGAGGGGCAATTCTGGTTAGGAAAGCAACATTTTGTATCCCAATTGCACACTGAGTGAAAGATATCTACATAATAATCAGATAACACAGAGATTTTGGTTGCGTATATCTGCAGATATAGGGCTAAGCCCCCAGGCCATACGTCAAGGCATCTCTGTCACTGGGGGTCCCTAATACTTGGTATGGGTCTGGGGTGTGGGCCCCCAACATGCCGACACAGGCCTAGTACTCCAGGGCAGCACACAAATGAAAATTAGTAGGGGTTAATAAGAAGCACATAGGTGCTATGTAGGGAAGTGAAGGTGTGATTAAAATACAAAATATATACAATGTGATAGGAAAAAAATAAGTGTTAATAAAGTGTTAGGGTGTGCTAACCTGGAGCAGACCAGCCCTACCAACACAGGGGCACCACACTCCCAAACCCATCCCATTAGCAATAACATATATGTCTGGGCTTAACCCCTTCCCGACATTTGACGTACATTTACGTCATGGTCGGGATGTACTTCCCGACGCATGGCATAAATGTACGTCATGCATTTAAAGTGTCACCGCGTCTATAGACGCGGTGACAGAGGGGAGATGGCTGCTGTCCCTGACAGCAGACATCTTCCCTCATTGCCCAAGGGGGGCAGCGATGCCCCCCCCCCCCATCGGCGATTGCTGCGATTGGCTGTTCAAATGTGAACAGCCAATTGCAGCGTTTTCTGTGTACCGGCGAATAACGGCGCTCGGTAACACACGGATCGGTGGTGATTGGTGCTGTTAAGTACAGCACCAATCACCACTGGGTGTAAAGGGGTCACTGGTGGTCACCCCACCTCACCCCACCTGCTCTCCTCCCTTGACGTCTCGCCTTAAGTACTGTACTGTACTATCTTGTGTAGCCAACTTTCTCTGCTATCTACACATGATGTCCCAACATTACCTATAGCTCAACATCTCCAAAACAGAGAATATCATCTTCCCTCCTCCCCCATTGGCAACAACATCACAATGTTATCTCTGTCTCCAATTTCCACTGCCTTGGTGTCACCCAGACTCAGCGGTGCTTTATTGCTCACAGCAGTGTTGCTATTGGACAATGGAGTATTTTATTGCTTACATGATTTTAAATGATCACTGTATGCTGATTTGCACTGTTATATCTGATTTGTGCTCCTGTACACAAGTCCATCTCGGGTACAACCCAGTAGATACCCCTTTTAGAATGGTGGCCCAACCTGGCTTACTGCCCTGGTTGGTGACATCACCACCAAAGCTACCCGAGACAGCAGTTGGAGATGTGATCTCCAAGAGGCAATTCTTCCTATGCTGTGGGGTCCGGGATCGTATCAACCCAACTAACACGCTCTAACTGCACAGAGAGCCACGTTAAACCAGTGTTCAACCCTGCTTGCTACCCAAGTTGAAATGCCGGGTCTCTCAACCTGGGTTCTTTCACACTGGACAGTATTCCAGGCTGTGTATTCACGTGCAATAACCCGGGTAATTGGTAGCGTGAAATGGGTATTAATGTATTTTCACAAACCAGTGCAGAAAGGGGCTATTTGTACTGATGAGTGCAATTTCCCCACTTGCAAATACCGTTCAGCTAAGTCAGGGGGAGGCTGTTTGGCTCCCCTCCACGTTTGGTGGCAATGCCATAAACTGAAGGGCTTTGGGCAACATGAACATAAAAATATGAACTCTGGTTATCCAATTCCTGAGACTCCTGAATTCTAGCTCCTTAGTTTAATGGATATGCCACTCTCCCAACATAAAAAAAATCGTGCTTCGGGGGTCTTGCTAATGCGACATAGCACCCACCATTCATTCCACCAGAATGTGTGCTGCAAAATCCAAATATCACTCCTTCCCTTCTGAGTCCTGCCATGCACCCAAATGGTATTTTTTGGTCACATATGAGGCATTGCCGTACTCGGGAGAAATTGGGGCACATATTTTGTGGTGCTTTGTCTCCTTCATTCCTTGGGAAAATGAAAAATTTTGAGCCAGAACTGCATTTTTGTGTAAAAAAATGTAATTTTTCATTTTCACAGCCCAGTTGTACCAAAATTGGTGAAACCCCTGGGGGTTTGAAATGTACACTATACCCCTAGATGAATTCCCTGAGGGGTGTAGTTTGCAAAATGGGGTCACTTGTGGGGGAGGTTCCTAACTTTTAGCATCTTATGGTGCCTAGAAACCTACATGGTGCCTAAAAAATAATCTCATAAAAAGGAGGCTCCAAAATCAAGTAGGTGCTCCTTCTATTATGAAGCCTGTGGTTTGGTCAACGTGCACACTAGGGCCACATATAGGATATTTATGAAAACAAAAGAATTGGGGGAATCAATTTTTAGTCACATTTCTCTAGTAAAATCTACTGTGTTCCTTAGAAAAATGTATTAAATTTGAAAATCTGCTAAAAAAAATGAAATTTTGAAATTTCACCTACACTTTGTTTTAATTCCTGTGAAACACCTAAAGGGTTAACAAACTTCCAAAATGCTGTTTTGAATACTGTGAGGGGTGTAGTTTTTGAAATGGCATCATTTATGGGGGTGTCTCACATACAAGTCCCTCAAAGTCACATCAGAACTGAACTGGTCCCTAAAAAAATCAGTGTTTGAAATTTTCTTGAAAATTTGAGAATTTGCTATTCATATTTTAAGCCTCCTAGTGTCCAAAAAAATTAAAAGGAGGTTGAAATAATGATGGCAACATAAAGTAGACATATGGTCTTTGTTAGTTATTAACTATTTTGAGTGGTATGATTATTTGTCTCACAAGCAGAAAATTTAACATTTTGCAAATTGCAAAATTTTCAATTTTTTTACGACATTTTGGTATTTTTCACAAATAAACACAGACTGTATCGACCAAAATTTACCACTAACTTAAAGTACAATGTGTCACGAGAAAACAATCTCAAAATCACTGGGATAAGTAAAAGCAATAAAAAGTTATCCCCACATAAAGTGATACATGTCAGATTTGAAAAAAAGGGCTCTGTCAGGAAGGCAAAAACAGGCTGCGGCGGTAAGGGGTTAATAGCCCAGTGTAAGGCCACATGATAATGGCCTACAAAATCTGAGAGCCAGCTTACCTGGAGCTACCCCTGGCTTCTCCAATGGCACTCAGGAGTCAGCAATCCCTCCTAATGCTGACCCATCTATGCCTCTCTCAACTGCACAACACTTTTGTTGGTAAGCTGCTCAATCAGAGGTCTGTCACTCAGGTGCCAAAAGGGAGGGGCAATTCTGGTTAGGAAAACAACATTTTGTATCCCAATTGCACACTGAGTGAAACATAACTACATAATAATCAGATAACACAGAGATTTTGGTTGCGTATATCTGCAGATATAGGGCTCAGCCCCCAGGCTGTACGTCAAGGCATCTCTGTCACTGGGGGTCCCTAATACTGGGTATGGGTCTGGGGTGTGGGCCCCCAACATGCCGACACAGGCTAAGTACTCCAGGGCAGCACACAAATCAAAATTAGTAGGGGTTAATACACATAGGTGCTATGTAGGGAAGTGAAGTTGTGATTAAAATACAAAATATATACAATGTGATAGGAAAAATTAAGTGTTAATAAAGTGTTAGGGTGTGCTATCCTGGAGCAGACCAGCCCTACCAACACAGGGAGCACCACACTCCCAAACCCATCCCATTAGCAATAACATATATGTCTGGGCTTAATAGCCCAGTGTAATGCCACATGATAATGGCCTACAACATCTGAGAGCCAGCTTACCTGGAGCTACCCCTGGCTTCTCCAATGGCACTCAGGTGCCATTGGAGAAGCCAGGGGTAGCTCCAGGTAAGCTGGCTCTCAGATGTTGTAGGCCATTATCATGTGGCCTTACACTGGGCTATTAAGCCCAGACATAATATGTTATTGCTAATGGGATGGGTTTGGGAGTGTGGTGCCCCCTGTGTTGGTAGGGCTGGTCTGCTCCAGGTTAGCACACCCTAACACTTTATTAACACTTATTTTTTCCTATCACATTGTATATATTTTGTATTTTAATCACACCTTCAATTTCCTACATAGCACCTATGTGCTTCTTATTAACCCCTACTAATTTTCATTTGTGTGCTGCCCTGGAGTACTCAGCCTGTGTCGGCATGTTGGGGACCCACACCCCAGACCCATACCCAGTATTTGGGACCCCCAGTGACAGAGATGCCTTGACGTATGGCCTGGGGGCTCTGCAGATATACGCAACCAAAATCTCTGTGTTATCTGATTATTATGTAGATATCTTTCACTCAGTGTGCAATTGGGATACAAAATGTTGTTTTCCATCTCTGTGAAAGATGTTCAAAATATCTGCCAAAAATGCCAGTGTCGATCACATTTGTTAAATAAAATCAAATGAAAAATGTTGTGTTAAAAAAGATTATATTTCCTATATGAGGTAAACATTCCAGATGAATAAAAATGGTTGCTTGGGCAATTTTCAAACATATTTTGACAAATCCATTTGGCACTCAATGGGTTGAGTCAGGAACATAGAACCCCACTAAGCCATAGAAGACCAACCACATAATATTGCACTTACTGTCATCTTAGCTTCTCACTAGTATGCTACCCTAAAGTTTCTGGCATTTGCCAGCTTAGTGGGGGTTCTGCATCCCAGACAATTTTAGCATAAGGGACCCACCAGGATGTTGGTTGTTGGGCTGGTATTTTTGAGACAAATAATGTATGCAAAGAATCACACACTTTCCATCAGCATTTACTGTATATGTTCTTTATTTCCTTTTAGAACTAAAAGTATCAGCATGATAGTCCCCCTCCCCCATACTTTTAAGTTTTTGCACTTTATAATTTCAGGCTTAAACATGATTGGATGTTGTAGTTTTTAAGCTGCTAGTAAATAAATCTTACTGCTAAGTAAACATGGGGATTTCCCATAACAACAACTGTCAAATATTCAGGAGTAAGATTGATGATCTTTGCCTACTCCTCACTCAGTGAAATGCACTGAGTAACTGGTACCCTAAACCAAAAGGGCTCTTACACCTTTTGCAGCACAATGCATTACATTCTGGTCTATGCCAAGTTGGTCAAGGGTTCCCCCTACAGGAAGATAATGATAAAAGCATACATTCAGAACTACCATCAAGAAGAGAAATACATTGTATGCTTCCACGTGGATTGGTCAGCACAGACGTAAACCCCATCCAGCTGATGGTATGGTCACTAAGTTCACTACTGGAAGGTGTGCATTCATTAGATTGACCACTGACAACAGGTCAACAGGCCTTAGGGCAACACCTTCAAAAGGCCAACATGGGTCTAGATTGACAGGGTCATTGGGTCAACACAGCATTAGGTCGACATTAGGTCAACATGGGGTTGACAGTCAAAAGATCTACATAAGTTTTTAAAAAAAAAATTGAACCAACATGTGCTGACAGGCGGTATTTAATGCCCTTTCATCCACTACAGATGGAGCCCCTCTCAACTATCTTCCTTAGGTCTTGGCTCACCATGGCTCACCATGACTATCCTATTGTTCTCAGCATAAATACAATACATAGAACAATTCAGTAGGGGACTAGCAGAATAATCCTATTACTCACTTAATTACACTCTCCACCAATGAATATAGACAACTAGCCATCCACTAGGGCATGGAGGGAGAATAAAATAATGCCCAAAACATGGCGAGCGCAGGGGACGCGGTGCACCAATACGAAGTCGATGTCAACTGTGTCGACATTCAGGACAAAAAATTAGAAAAACACATGTTGACCCTTTGACGGGCGACCTTCCCAATGTTAACCTAATGCTTGTGTCGAGCTATTGACCCTGTCAAACTAGATTCATGTCGACCTTTTGAGGGTGTTGACCTAAGGCCTGTCGACCTTTAATGTTCAACCTAATGAATGCTCGACCTAACTTCCTGTGATCGACCCAATGAATTCAACCCCCAGCTGGTTTGGGATGAATTGGTCAGAAGAACAAATGTAAAACTGTATTGTGATTAAACCGCAGCAATTTGTCAGTCTCCAGGTGGATTTGTGGAGACAGATGGTTAAGAAAGCGAGGTCATCTAAAACAATATAGTGAAGTATTTTTAACAATATAGAATCTGCAAATTGTGAATAAAATAGAAGCAAAACATTTATACAATTATTCAGTTGTCTGAAGAAAACAATGGGAAAAGTCAACTGTATTTAAGATATCCATGTACAGTATATCCTGGATTGGAAAGATGATCAGAGATTTACAATACTGTAGGTAAGAGTATATAAGCCTACTTTCTTTGAAGGGTGGTTTTCAAGAAACTTATTATGGAACCTTTCCTCAGCTACTTAGTGTATAAACATTAGATATTTTATATGGGTTGGGATCGTTGGGTCTACAGCAAGTTGGTTGACAAGCGTAAGGTCAACACCGTTAGGTCGACATGGGGAAATGTCGACATGGGTTTAGGTCGACATGTGTTTAGCTCGACAGGTCCATAGGTCGACACAAGCATTAGGTCGACATGGTCTAGGTCGACAGTCAAAAGGTCAACATGGATAAAAATGCATAGTAACTGTGTTTGTAAAGTGCTTTAATAATATTAAATAAATAATAGCCAATAACATTGTAACATACAGTATGTACTTTATAATACAAAAATTAAATTATTCCAATTTCATATTTATAACCAGTGTATGATGCTCAATATTATTTGCATTAGTAAAATATAAGCATCATCAAACTTCAATTAAAACCAACAACATCCTTTATAGACTTAATTTAAAATGAAGTTTATATAAAGTTACTGAACACCTTGCCAACTGAGTCATAAACATCTGATAATGACACATAAACTTGCTAGCACAGTGAAAAAAATGCACTGCTTCAAAATTAACTGGATGCATTTTGATCATGTAGAATAGTCTTTAATAGAAGTTATTTAGTTTGTGCATTACTTTTAGTACAAACAATGTTCTGGTTGTAATTGAATCATTAATAATGGTTAAATCTGCTCTCATATTGACTGTATACTGATTAATAATTAAATTTGTATATGTTTTCAACTTTTCAAATTACTGAACAGAAATATCCACAATGAATAAACATTATTATATTATTAGACATGATGTTTCAACAGATTGAATTAATAATGTTATTTTCATCATGACACATTTAATGCATTCTAGGTTTTAATTCTTAGTCAATAGGATAGGCAATAAAAATATATTAGCTACATGTACTTCTAACATTATTTCACTTATTTTCACAGACTTTTAACTGTCATTACAGTACAAGCAATATTCTGTACATAAAACTGCAATTAATAATAAATACTGTTATTTTGAAAATGAATATTAATCAAGCTAAGATTAATGTGACATCAGTCTTAGTAAATAATAATAAATAAAAATCTGGGGCAATAACCAATTATAATGCTGATTCCAATAATTTACAGTACATGACAAATAAATAGATAACATCATGGATAGATATGGTTTTAAATATATATGCTGCTGCCACCGATCCTCATACAAATGAATAATTTTCTGAAAGACTCCAATAATTAGATGTCTTGAGGAAGTCCTTAGTGCAAGGATGAAACTCGTTGACAGGGAGAGACCATTTTACCTGCTGCCATTATCTTTCATGCACTCATCTCAGTGTCTTCCCCTAGCTTGTGTCACAAAATTGAGCTCTCCAATCAAGTGAGTCAGGTCATCAAAACATCACTAGTATCCAGAGAAAAAGCCACCCAACATCACTCTGACTGCTCTGATTCCACAGGGGACTAATGCATTTGGACAAATAAGTCAAGCGCGAGGATAGCTGTTGTGTACAGTGTACACCAGCGGCCACTTCAGTGGAGGGGTGCCGCCGTCCAGAAGCAAAAAGAAATAGAGTGGTACCATCAGGCACTCAGCGTATACACAAGAAACAATTAATAAAAATAGTATTTATTACAACAAATCAATTACTAATTATCAGACATTAATATTAACAGATATCAAACATACACAAAAAACAATTAATAAAAATAGTATTTATTACGACAAATCAATTACTAATTATCAGACATTAATATTAACATATATCAAACATAAACACAAATACAAAATATAAAAAGAAGAATAATAAAAACTAAACTATAAAAGCCTAGGATTGATAATATAATTTTATACTGCCCGGGGGTAACTGTTAGCCAGTGAAGCTGGGCTCTTGTGAGTGATTCCCAGATACAGATGATTTTGATATTAGTCCTCCATTTGGAGTTTAAGCATAGTAGTGCTTGAGGTGAAATTGAGCTGTAATGTCTGTCTAGTTATATGGCTGCATAATTCCAGTCCAGTGATACTACTGGTGCATAATTCCAGGGCAAAACCATGTGCACTGCAGGTGGGGCAGATGTAACATGTGCAGAGAGAGTTAAATTTGGGTGGGGTGTGTTGAAACTGAATTCTAAATTGCAGTGTAAAAATAATGCAGCCAGTATTTACCCTGCACGGAAACAAAATAACTCACACAAATATAACTCTCTCTGCACATGTTACATCTGCCCCACCTGCAGTGCACAAGGTTTTGCCCTGGAATTATGCACCAGTAGTATCACTGGACTGGAATTATGCAGCGATATAACTAGACAGAGATTACAGCTGGATCACTGGACTGGAATTGTGCATCAGTAATATTACTGTACTGGAATTACACAGCTGTATCACTGGACTGGAATTACAGCAGTATCACTGGACTGGAATTTTGCAGTGGTATCACTAGACTGGAATTACAGCTGTATTACTGGAATGGAATTATGCACCAGTAGTATAACTGGACTGGAATTACAGCTGTATCATGGACCTAGAATCACCAATGGACTTTGTTTTATATTGCAACATAGGACACCAGCAGCACAGGAGGGCACGAGCAGCACTAGGTAGCACAGGGCTGGACTTATAAAATACACCAGGTTTCCGACTCACCACCATCATAGATCACAGAAGATCACCGCAGACCATCACAGCCCACCACAGCCTCAGAGCACATGCCCCCAATACCTTCTCCAATGCCAGAGTGAAGATGGCGGCGACAACATGGAATCTTGTGAGATCTAACGGCGGGATGATTTTGGTGCATCCTGAGACCCAAACCAAGTGGGAAACCACTACCAGTGCTGGGTATGTACTTGAATCTGGGGTGTCCTGCAGTATCCGGATTCCAGAAATCCAAACCCGCTCACCCCTAATAAACACCACAACATGAAGCATGCATACAATTACAGCAAGTTGTGCAATTGTATTATTGTATCTTTGCATTTCTGCAAAAGGAACTCTAAAGGAACCAAAATTCTTTAACGTTCTCAACCAACTTAGCAAACTAATGTGAAAAATATACTTTGAAAGTTTCGTATTTTAAATTATTGATGTGTATTTATTGAAGTCCTTTGTTCTTGTAAAATGTGTTCCTTTGCTCGCATTCTGTCTATATAGAAAATCAATGCTCAATAATTAGCACATAATAAGAAAAAATACCAGAAGCAATTTTCATCTAATATCCAATCAATGTTCATTTTTTATCCAATGTAAAAATGAAAAGCCACAAAGAACAACTATGTATAGCTTTTAAAACAGTTTTTTAAATGACATAGAGTATTTTGTGTTGATCATGGTAATTTGAATGCTTTTGTGAAATAATATGAAACCATGGGGGGATTTAGTAAGATGGGTATTCTATTTCACATGGGATGTTGCTATGGACAACCAATGAAATACTATCTATTATCTTCTAAAAGATGCTAAATAAATAAGAAGTACAGATGTTGCGCCTGTCATTCTTACAGGGGTTGACGGTAGATTCGCCAGCCCCCAGCCCCGGAAAGGAACACACGCGTGCGTCCCCTTTCTACGGAGCTCCCCGCCGGTCCCTGCCTCCTGATACCACCCCCCCAACCCTGCCTGAAGTGGAGACAGGGTTTGCATCCCCCACCAACAGGAAACTGGGACGCGCATTGCAGTCAGATGGAGTGCCGGTTCGCCATATGGGGCGTTCTGGTGAGCCCCAGTGCTGAATGAAGGGCGTTCTATCTGTAGACTCTGATTGGTTGCCCATAGCAACATCCCATGTGAAATAGAGCTCCCATCTAAGTAAATTTTGACCCATATGCCATAAGTGTAGAAGAATTCAAATTCCATTAATTGACTATTTATTTATTTATTTATTCATTATATATTAATTTAGACCATATTACCTGATTCATTATGCCAAAGTAACTGTCCCATCATACTGTTTTTCTATTTGGACAAAATAGATATTATTGACAAAGCACTAATTTTAAAATGTGGAGTTTGATATTTTCAGTTTAAGGCATTTTTGACCACTTGGCACTGGTAGACTAGGCAAGGTGGCATTGGTCCAACTGGCTGAGACAATAGTTGCATTTTGTGGCCACATGCTGCCTGCAGCCCCATACTAAATTCCTTTCTTGCAGACAAAATATATAGTCATAAGTAACAAGAGTGGGCAGAACAATATGAAACTATTATAAATCAATATAACATAATTATCAGCATCCTCTCTCTGGTGTTATTTAAAATATATTTTGCCTTTTTCATTTAATTCCATAAATGATGATCCACCTAGCGGGTTGATTTTTTTGTACCCATATGGGCGCTAACAACAAAGGGCAGTACGGATGGTGTCATGGTTAGCATTACTGCTTCACAGCGCTTAGGTCATGGATTTGATTCCCACCATGGCCCTAATTGTGCGTATTTCATATATTCTCCCCGTGTTTGAGTGGGTTTATTCCGGGTACTCTGGTTTCCTCCAACAATCCCAAAAATATACTGGTAGGTTAATTGGCTTCCAAAAAAATTTACCCAAGAGGATGTGTCTGCATGTACATGTGGTAGGGAATATAGTTTGTCAACTCCACTGGGGCAGGGACTGATGTGATTGTTCAAATAGTGTCTGTAAAGTGCTGCAGAATATGTGGTCACTATATAAGAAACTGTTAACAAATAAAATAATAAATAAGGTATTACTGCAAAATTACCTCATAAAAAACATATTAGCAATCCATGCATATTAAGATTATCTTTCTAGTCGACACTGGGCAAAATGAAAATGCGAAAAACACTAAAAACAGATGGACATTCTGACAGATTTGCTAATTTAGTTTGGCTTAAGTAATTTGTCGGAAACCAAATTTGTCCATTTGCTGGTGTCTTTTCTCAAATGACTGATGGGCATTTGCTTCCATCCATTAACACATTTTTGTTCCAACTAGCCAACTAGTTGCATGGTTGGAAATATAATATTAAGGTAAGGCCCCCAACCCACAGTCTACACTAATAAATCAATGTAACTGAACTTTTAAAAGAGTACACACTTATGGCACTTGCAAAATAAAATCATATACTATCTTGAATGTTGTCATATGTTATATAAAAAATGAGTCACAATTAAAACTTAGGGAAGCAATAAGCAACGTACAATTTTACAAAATTAGACTCTTCAGGTATGGAATTCCAGAGTTGTTTCAGAAAATTCTGGCTATGCAATTTAATTGGAAATGTGTAAACTGCCAATAAGATCACAGTTCATGTTACATTTAATCGTGTGATATAAACTTCAAATAGTGGAACAACTTTACCTACTGCACTTACTTTGAAATTAAACAGAAAGTACTGGGAATTGTGTTTGTTTTATGTTTCATCTACTACAGTGAAAATTTAGTTTTCTATTAAAAGAATCTGCTTTCAAAGTAAACAATTACAGTACACAAGGTGATTAAATAGTGCTTGAACTTCAGATCAGAACATCAAGCAAGATAGAAGGACATATGGTTAGGCATTATATTTTTATCCATCTGTAGCCATAGTCAGTCACAGATATTCTGTTTTGTACACAATCCCCTGATTATTTTCTTCAACCATCTGCAGCATATGTAAGTGTCAGCACAAGGAAGAAATATTCGCAAACTTTACATGAAAAACTATAAAACTGTGAAAGTTCTGAAACAGCAATCAATACATTCTGTGAAGCACTGCTGTACATACTGTCAAGGGTGTAACTAACATAGGTGCAAGCGGTGCTGCTGCTATGGGGCCCAGAGCTAAGGGAGATTCATCTTTACTGTCGAAGTAATATGTTACATACATTTATCACCATCAGTTGGTAAATGGGGGTCCTTACAAACTTTTGGTATGCGGCCTACTGATATCTAGTTATGCCCCTGCATACTGTATTCATATAATAGAAAATTTACAAATGTTCATATAAAGGTTATGAATGCTTAGGATTATATACAGATTTCAAGCTGAAGAGTGAAACAAATGATGTCTTAATTTTGGCATTTACTGTAACCATAGATAGTGTAAAGTCTGACTCCACCACTGTGTCGGTGCTGTTACTTACAGGGAGATCCAGCATACTGTCACAATGGGCCTTACTCTGGTTAGGTCGGTGCAACGTACGCACGGTCCGTTTCACCGTACGTTTCCCGTACGCGGACGGTGAGCGTAAGTTCGCCCACAAAACAGCCGCATACGGATGGTCGCAAACACCGACAAAGGGGAGTGGCGTACACTTGAGCGTACGCCACCATACACGGACGGATCTCCTCTTAGCCACCGATAACTGGCGTACACTTGAGCGTACGCCACCGTATACGGATGGGTATCGTCCGTTTTCCCACCGACATCTTGCATATATCTGAGCGTACGCCACAGTGCACGGACGGGTCTCGCTTTTTTTCAATGGAAAACTCAGCGTGTGTCACCGATCGTGAGAGTGAGCGTACATCCGTGCACGGTGGCATACCCTTCACATATATGGCACTGCAAATCTTGCCTTTCAACTATAATTAAGACAATTAATTAATTATTCTAATTCTTACTCAATAATTGTTTTATATTAACTCAATTGTCTACCTTAATAAACACCCTAATAAAACAACATTTTAACCCTCATTACATGTATATTTATTATGTTCTAATGTGGCATTTTAATCACTATCTCTGTGTCCCCACATTGGTTTTACTTTTAGATAAAGTTATGTTGGCGTTACAGTGAAAAAGTTGACACATGTCGACTTCTGTGAATTGAGTGTCCTGCTTTTTAAAGTATACAAAAACACTTACTGAATGGGTGTATATGGTTATAAAATAACTACCTTGACATATATAAGCAGGTATTTGAATGAATCTTACCTAAAATGAAACCAACCTTTACATGTTGAAGTGTAGAAAGATATGCTTCCAATGTGTTTGAGGGCTGTGTGTGGCTTGCAGGTAGTGAAATCATGGTTTTCACTTCATAGGCTGCAGCATTGCGTATTACATTCAGGTGTATGTGTTTGTGTCCTAATCAGCGTTAATTAGCAGATTGGTCTGAAGCTATCTTTGGCGTCCGCCTGTTTTTGGCCCAAAATGCACGGTGCGTTCGCCGATCGAGCGGTTGTAGCACCGTACATTTTGTGTGCACACCCCCGTGTACGTCCATGTTTACGCCCAGTTTTCCTCATTATTCCGGCCGCTCCCCTAAAAACGCCCCCATGCCGCCCACAATGACCGTACTCTTGCCGACAGGTTTTTTCGCACGGAGAGACCCATCCGTGAGCGGTGTGAGGTCGCTGCACTTGCGCATTGGGAAAGCTACGCATGCGCAGGTGAGAAAAAAAACCCGATCCGCCTGTATACGGTCCCACCGTATCGAGCAGAATAAGGCCCAATGTGTTTTTGTGGATCCACCTCAGATGGCTGTTCCGGTATGGGGTGACCAAGCAGATTAAGTGCAGTGGGTCGTATATATTGCCTTCGCATATTTGGGTTCCTCAGGGATGTTGGCTGGACTCCCGAGCAGAAGCATGGAGTCTAACTGGGTAGCGGTGTTCACCAGGGATTCCCACAAGGGAATTTGGACTTGGCTGCATCTGCCCAGCAAATTGTGCCCCCCCTTAAGGGAGTACCCCTCAGATCCTTGAAAAACAAAGATGGTAGTAGGCAGCAACTAAACAGGATGCCTTCTTGGCTTGTATAATGGATACTCAAAGTATAACTGAAGAATAGCCTAAACGGCAACTTAGGATGCCTTTTTGGCTTTTATAATGGACAGTAGTGTAGTTCTATCAATGGTGTCTACTTTTGGGCATCTTCTATTAGAACTGCTGAATAGCCTTTTTTAAAAATCGAGAACTCATTTGGCCTATCTGTTCCTGATAAACTGATTACTCAGTACAACTTCTTTTTACTCTTAAGAACTGACTATATGCTATGCCATTCAGCAAATTCTGGTGGTGCTGACTGGATTTTTCAATAAGACTATTTGAGTCGGTAGGTTTCTACAAAAGAAAGTAGACGCCATTGATAGAACCCATTCTGTCCAAAGTAAAACCAATAAAGGAAACAGGTGATAATCTACAATGGTCATTTATTAGCAAGTACCACTATCAACATAAGGAGGTTGAACATATTTTTAGAAAAAAATTGGCCAATCCTTCAAAAGGACCCCATTCTGGGCCCAAAATTGCCTAGATTTATATATATATATATATAGGCGGTCAAAAACAATTAAAGATACTGTGGTGAAAAGTGCAATGGATGTTTCAAAAAGAAATAGTGTCAGGGTTTCTATCGCTGTGGATTGTGCCTAATGTGTCGCACAACAAAAGGTGCAAGTAAAATCAAAGAATTTGAAGTAAAAAACATCAAATATCCCATTAAAGACTTCTTGACCTGTAATACAAGAAATCTTATTTATGCTTTGGAGTGTAAATGTGGTTTAGTCTATATGGGCAAGACTACTAGATGCCTAAAAATCCTATTATCGGAACACATTTACAATATCAAAAAAGGTCTTGAAAGCCATTTTAAAAAGGTAGACATTTCGAATCCCAATTGTATTAGATCTTTTTGGGGAATCCAATCCATCAATCCTAGTTGGCGTTATACTGTAGCAATTTAGACACCAGATTAGCCAAGTCTGAAATGGAATGGATATATAAACTAAAAACATTAGTTCCACTTGGCTTAAATAGTGAATTTGAAATAAAGTGTTTTTTTGTAACTATGTGCCTTTTTCTATATCCGATACATGTTTCTATTTTCTTTTTCTTCGATTTATTTTCTTATATACCATGAAATATGATTGTAATTTTCTTAAGTTTATTATTGTAATTTCCTTAAGTGATCATATTATTAATATATGAACTTCATATCTTTTTTGGGTATTTTATATTACAAATTATGGACCTTGATGTGGAGCACTTTAAGATGGATATGCGTCTCTTTCCTCATAAATGCGTTCCATTAACCGGACATGACTTAGATGAACTACCAATCAAGGACCATTCTTTCCGTCCACTATAACGGTGATGTATCTCAAAAGGGAGGAAACTTGCGTTCCATTATCAGGAAACGGACATAGGAATTTGACAAAGGAGGTCGGAACGTCACTTCTGGTTTTAGAAGAACGGGACGCAACTTCCGGCACACGGGTGCCATGAAATCAGCTGCTTGTAATGTTTTAATTGTAAGGGGTATAAGAAGGCCCCGTCCGATGGTATCCACCACACTTCTGAAGAAGGGCACTGTTTGCCCGAAAGCGTGCTAAAGCCTTGTGAACACCACCGAATGGATCCTGTCTTGAGGCCACTCTGAGTTGCTGCATCCCCTCCGAAGACCGATGGCCGGCTATTTGGAGGGCGGTGTCTGCGTCTGTTTGGCACAGCGTGTGGATCTTACTACCCTGAGGGGTGATATTCTTGTTTTTTATAACTACATGTGAGTGTGTTTAATAAATGTCAATTATCTTTTAAAAAGACATTATTGCACTATATATTTTTCATTGATTCCCTAGGTAGACTGTATGGGGAAGCTCCTATTGGATTGAGAAAGACACTTCTGACATGCGCATTAACTTCACTAGAATGTGAGTGCTTTTGATTAATAATAAATTCATCTTCACTTCAGATGATGCTGCACTATGGTCTTTTTTTTGCCCTGAGTGTCTTTTAGATCAAAAGACTTCAATATAGTAATATTGGTTTATATTCACTGCATAAGTGACTATATATAATATTTTTTCTGTATGAACTCACCAGTGGACTTACAAAAAATTATCTGTTGTCCTAGATAACATAATAAAACAATGGGGGTAGCGAGGAATCCGCAAGGAGCAAACTTTTTATGGGCGGTTGGCAGATGGAGTATCGAGTATACTCGGAACTGGAGCAGGAGATGGAATTTTGTGGCCTGGACCGGAGAACCAGGACCAGATGGGACCAACCAGACACCTAGGAACTGTGAAATGTCTTTCTGGGAATCCAGGAAGTAGCACCAGCAACAGGGAACTAGAGTCACTGACCTTTATCCCCCAGGATCAGTAGTAAAAGGTTAATGACCTCTTAGGAGGTCAAAAATGTTGTAGCCCCCATACTCGGAAGTGCCCCAACAAGAATAGCGGTGCCCATACTGGAGCCAGTGATGGGAAGCAAAAAACCCACCATGGGGCAGCTGCCAGAAAACTGCCAACAGAGACGTGGCCTGTTTGAATTAGCAGAGACCGGAGAAGGTGGAGAGCTGTGAGCGCCCATCCCGGTGAGTATGAGATGTGGTGCACATCCCAGCCACGTCAGAACGTGACACATACATACATATCAACAGTGTTTTTATTTTCCATTCTATACTTACTCATCACATTTAATCTCATTAATTCAAAACAGACTCCTGACATTCAGCTGACAACTACATCACAACATAAGTAACAACTGAAAATGTTTAACAGTATATATATAAATATACATATATAAATATATATATATATATATATATATATATATAAATGTGGGGGGAACCCCTTCCTGCGCTATAGAAATAGAAGCAGCACCTCTGAAGGGTCTTCTGTTAGACAAGACCCAGACAATAGAAATGGAAAAAACAGGGGGATATCAGAGTGCGCTAAGATACAATCAATAACAATTTAAACATTTGGTATTTAATATAAAATATATAAAACGTACAGATATAGGTACAAGAATAAAATGAGCCCTTTTTTAGGGTATCACAGATATACAATTGGTGAACATGAATAATTGCTGTTCAATTCAGGAGATCTTGATCACAGTTAGCCCAACGCGTTTCGTCATATCATGACTTCATCAGGGGCGGGTATTGTAATCAGCATTGACCGTATGTGTCTTATATACAATTTGCAGCTTGGTGCCTCAGAATCAATCCGGTGCAATTTCAGCAATCGTAAAGGAACAAGGGGTATCTATGTATGTCCTATAAAAAATTTGTAGCTTGATGCCTCAGAATCACTCCGGTGCAATTTCAGCAATCGTAAAGGAACATGAGATGATCCCAGTATAATGTAAACTGTCAAGATTTTGCCAAATGTACAGAATTGGTAGAGAGATCAGTAGCAACAACCTGCAGCAGGGGTTCACCAGTGTGAGTCTGACACTGGTGAACCCCTGCTGCAGGTTGTTGCTACTGATCTCTCTACCAATTCTGTACATCTGGCAAAATCTTGACAGTTTACATTATACTGGGATCATCTCATGTTCCTTTACGATTGCTGAAATTGCACCGGAGTGATTCTGAGGCACCAAGCTGCGAATTGTATATAAGACACATACGGTCAATGCTGATTACAATACCCGCCCCTGATGAAGTCATGATATGACGAAACGCGTTGGGCTAACTGTGATCAAGATCTCCTGAATTGAACAGCAATTATTCATGTTCACCAATTGTATATCTGTGATACCCTAAAAGAGGGCTCATTTTATTCTTGTACCTATACCTGTACGTTTTATATATTTTATATTAAATACCAAATGTTTAAATTGTTATTGATTGTATCTTAGTGCACTCTGATACCCCCCTGTTTTTTTCCATATATATATATAAAAAACGGTACATAGGGTGAAGTTTAGAATCTTTAGAAAGATGAGAGATTCAGAAAGTGAGAGATTTGGTAAGATATCTCAAGGTTTTTTTAAAGCGGCAATCATTTACACTTCAAAATCAAACTGGTACCTGCATTATTAGGAGGATATGCAGGTCCTGATATGATACATGGAGTATTATGGGGTTGCTCCAGGTACAGTTTACCCGGGCCCGAGTCTGTCAGGGGGGCCCTGGTCTGGACACACAGTTTTTTCCTTTTATTTGGTGGCGATTGCGCCTGGTCTGAGTGCGCTGGAGTCAGCTGTTCAGCAGAGGTATTGGGAGTGCTAATGTGTGCCGGCGTGGGGGCAGCAGCATCACAGAGGTCCTTCTGAGTGTTGTTCCACTCTCCGACTCCAGGGCATAACTTGGGAGTTTACCGTAATTTGGCTACAGGAGGATACTTAGGGTAGGTAGTTCCTGGGTGCCGGGAAGAACTGGGTCAGAGAGAGGCCACCTCCCATGGGAGTACCACCCACTCCACAGAATCCAGCCCACCCCACTCCCCACATTCTCATCCCAACCGCCACCAGCAGCAGCAGGTGCCAGTGCCATATCTCCAGCCCAGCAGTCCCAGACCTGGTTCCCCACCCATGTCCAGGTCACTGTGTTCCAAGGTGGAAGGTGGGTGGCTGGTTGCTCTGTGTCTGCTGCCTCCCGGCATGCTGCTGGGGCTGACATCTGACTCTTGAAGTCAGCATCTAAACCCTGGCAGAGCATGTACTGTAACTCCATGACAACGAGCATGATAACCCCTGCAAAGCATGTAACCCATGTTAGAGCATGTAAATCCATGGCAATGAGCATGTTAACCCCTGGCAGAGCATGTAACTCCTGGTAGAGCTGGTTAATCTCATGGCAAAAAGCATGTTAATCCACGAATTTGCAATGAACATTACGGTGTGTGGAATAACGTGTAATGGGCATTATGGCATGTGGAATATTATGTAATGGGTGCAGTGGCGTAACAATGGGTCCACAGAGTGTGCGGGGAGCTATGTCCTTGGGGGTCCCAGGAAGTTGTTGTACCGGGGCCCAGGATTTTTCTTGGCGGTCCTTGTTGCTCCAAGGTAGGTAGCTCTTAGTTTAGATATATTTCAGTAAGGAGCCATTATCATGTGTCTCCTTGCTGGTTAATTGTAGACCCAATTTAGGGTAATGGTGGTGTGAGGTGCAGTGCCCCTGGACTGTTTGGGCTGGGTGGCTCTAGGGTGGCTCTAGGGTGGCACACCTTTGCATAATATTAACTTAGCACATTTTTTTTCTCACTGCTGCGGGTCCCTTGTGATGTCATATTAATAAGAGATAATAATAATAATAATAATAATAATAATAATAATAATAATAATAATAATAATAATAATAATAAAGCAATCTCGGATATAAAAAAAATTTATAAATCAAACTAAAAAAACACAAACAAAAATAACATGCCAGACCCATACTGTTTGTGTGCCAGAGTATTAGGTCTATGGCTCCACCAGCACTCTTGTAGCATTCTAGAAGCAGAATATTCTTTACTCAGTTTTCTATTATTACCAAGACAGGAACATGGTTTATTATATGGTAATACAAGGTGGAAAGGTTATGTTTAGCCTTAGCAACATGTATGTTTGTTTTATTCTACCACACTATATGGCCTTATGTTGAACTGATGCACAAGACCATGTGTTTATTGAGATCCTTTCTGTTTGGGTCATATAATGTTTTCTGGTGACACTTATGAAGCCAAATGTGAAGTCTAATACCGCTTAAAGAGCAGAAAAAATATTAATCTTTGGAGATACTGTATTTATGAAGTCAAATGGGAGATACACATGATGTATCATTAGTACTTTATCTCATGTTTTCAAAATTATTTGACACCTATTGACACCCACTACTGTAGGTGTATAAAGGACAGCTATCAAATACAATAATGAGATAAATCCCAAAAAGGAAACAACTATTAAGTTTTCCCTTACCAACAACAAAATAAAGGATTGATTGTATGCACAGCACGTGCATCCATTTTTTAATAGAATTTTTTTTTATAAAAACCATGTATGTACTGTAGCACATATTTCCCGTAAACGTTTTTATCTATAATACAATTAAAAGGTATATTTTATTCTTCAATTAATTCTTCTATCCTTTCTTCTTTTTTTTTTTCGTCATATAATGTTGTCAACAAGGACTATTCATTAAGTTCACTATTCATTCTATTTTTTTAACATTAAAAGTGTACGGTATTTAGTTAAAAATATTACATGGGGTCTCCCCCCTCCTGAGCATAACAAGCTCCGGGCTTATTGACCCGGACCTGGTTACAAAAATACAGTGGATAAAAAGCATAGTGGTCCCCTGTACTTCTTAAACCAGCCCCGGACTCTTGGAACGGTCTTCGTTTCAAACATATGAGGGGACAAAAAAACTGGTGGTCCCCTGTATTTTGGAACAAGCACTGGGCTCCAACAGCCCATGGTGTCATACCACAGCCGAAAGACACTTTTTACATAAGGTCCCCCAGCCGTACAATGCTTACCATGACTGGCCAACCCTGGATGGAGTACCAGGGGGAGTGGGGACACCCTCATTAAAGTGGTCCTCCCTTCCAAGCTTCACCGATCCAGCAAAGAACAAGAGCTGTCCTCAGAATTCCTATGCCTTGTACACCAGGCTGATATGTGTAAAATTAAATTAAAAAGACATTGTTTTTTACTGTTTAAATACAAGTCCAAGCAGGCCTCCCACACATGCTGGAACTTGGTGAACCACAAGTTCCAGCATCAGGGGCATTAATGTAGTTCACCTGTAAAAAGACTGTTCAAATAAAAACACACACATATGGAACAGTTAAGCTTTAATACACACACACAGACACACTAATTTTACACCAGTATACATACCTTTCCAGGCTCCATTAGTGACTCTCTCCCCTGCACCTCACCCCGCACTGACAGAGGAGTGAACTGGCTGTCACACTTATTGCATGGTGAGCCGGCTCCCCTCACACTGACTGCGGGGTGAGACAGCTTCCTTCACAGTAATGACAGCAGGGAATAGCGCTGTCATTGTGCTATAGAAGCATTTAGCCCTGATTGGCTGAAAGCATCTTCATGGACAGCCCCGGGCTTCAGTCTTGGATTGGTGAAGCCTGGGAAGGGGGGACCCCTTTATTGAGGGGGTCCCCACTCCCCCAGGTACCCTGCCCAGGGCTGAACAGCCATTGTGCACATGGTACCACCAGAGGACCTCACGTAAAAAGTGTGCCCCAGCTGTTGCTTGACACAGCAGGTTGTTGGAGCCCAATGCTTGTTTTATATGGGGGACAGGATCTCAATGATCTATGCATGATTCTGTCAAATTCACCAGTCAGTACCTGGTCTATTTTTTTTATTTTTTTTATTTTTTTTTGCAATTACACCCTATAAAATTTGGAAGTTGTATACTTTATAATGGGAAAACATCTGGATGAAAATTGAAATGTGAGAAAAAATTGACTTTGTCAAAAAGTTTGATTTTTAGAGCAATTTGCATCCTACTAAATGTGCGATTTTCAGAAAACGTGCAAATTTGGTCTTTTTTTGCGAAAAATACGGAAGTCGAAATATTACACTCTATTAATTCTCGCCCATATACTCAGTGTTTTTTTCCTGAATTCCATTCTCAGTGTATGCTTTAATATTTTATAAGGCATCTTGGAATAGCCATAATAATGCATTTAACATTGAAGGTCTGTTCAGTATAAAGTCTGGGGGGATTGCTGGTGATTCACCATATTCTAAATATCTGGAAGTACAAGGAAGGACCAGGGTGGTAGTTGATTGATGCAAGTTGTTATTGTAAGCAGTTATTTTGGTGGTGTGCCTTATTATTGGACATACACATATTGAAATAGTGAGGACATTCCACACACTCCATTCTACAGAGTCATGTGTGTATTGGAATCACCTCATGTAGGGCATTACCAGGGAGAACACAGTGGCTGAACATGGCTGCTTAATAATCATTATCAGCTGTGTCTGGACAGAATTGTCCTTGGTAACAAACAAGCAACACTTGCACAAATCAAATCTACATTCAATGTAGGATGTAACTGATGCATGTCTAGCAGGTCAGTGCAGTGCTCTTTAGCATACTGTATGTGGTATATGGGAGCAGAAGATTTTGCAGATTATCCCTTTTAAAACTATGACTCCAGACACAGCACCTATCTTTGGTTCATGATGTCGCTAATTGGTACTGGGAGGACTGGCAACATAGGGTATGGTCTGATGAATCATGACTCCAGTTGTTTTGGGCTGATGGTAGGGTACAGATGCTTGCCCATTACCCAGTCCTGGCCCATAGTGTGCTCCCCTGTTGTCAAAAAAGCAAATAAATAAATACATATGTACTTGCAATCGTAAACAGGATAGAACAGCTTGCCAGCATGGGATCACAGCTTCACAGATGATAGACACAGCGGGCAATGGAAATGGGAAACCGGCTCAGTACACTGCTGCATGTAGCAGCGGTCTCCTGACTACTACAGGCAGACCGGTGGAATATATTGGAAGATCAAGCTGTTTTATCCTGTTTATGATGTATGTGAGCTGTTTTATAGTAAAGTGTTTCATTTACCCTACTCATGGCATGCTTACTACATTTTTGTTTGCAAGTACTGCACCTATGTTGGATCTGAAAAAAAGCTGCACACATTTCAATACCTCTAAGTAGTAGGTGCTGGAAAGTGTACATGTCAAAGCCGCTGTGTGTGGTGCAATGATTTAAATACTTACCTGTTCCACGCTGCATGCATCATTATCCCCCTTCACTGATGTCTTCCCCGCTGGCCTGTTGCTATGGCAGCCCGCCGCTTGATGAGATTTCGTCCCCGGCCACCTGGCAACATTGAAAAGGCATGCTACAAGAGGACACAAAGACCTTAGCGCATAACACTAAGGCAATAAATGTTAACAATAAAACAATGAATGCTAATTAACAATGAATATCTCTAGTTTTTATACTTATTAGTCTTAATCATGGACACAGTTCAAAAGTACAGTAAAACACTAAGACCTAATACCTCATAGAATCTCTTCATTATTAATTTTATACTTCTCAATCTCTAACACAAATCCCTTACACAAAAATATAGTTTAAAGCACAGATGACTTTTGCAGGTTTATCATAGGAATACTGTCCAATTTAAGCGTTCATTCAATCCTTGTGGGTGCACCTTCTGTAAGCTGTGAATCCACCCGCTCTCTTTATTCAAAATAATATTTTCTCTATCACCGCCCCTCCTAAGTGGTGGTACATGATCTATAAGTATGAATTTCAGATCATCAATTGTATGCTTAGCCTCCATAAAATGATGTGATACTGGTTCATCCGCTTTTCCCGTTCGAATAGCTATATTGATTGCAGATCTATGTAGTGCCATTCTTTCAGGAATGGTGCTTATAGTTTTCCCTACATAGTGCAGGTGGTATGGGCATGAGAGTAAATATATTACAAAGATGGTTTGACAAGATAACACATGTCTGATTTTGAACATGTGTTCATGATGTGGATGTATAAATTCCCTGCCGAACTGGAGATGTCTGCATGTTGTACACTTTAAACATCGATAGCAACTGGGCGCCTTAGTCAAAAAGTTTGGCACTGCTTTTGTAAATTTTGTGAAGTCAGTTATATCTGTATGGACAACAATGTCTCTTATATTGTAACCTGTCGTTTAACATGCCACCAAAGGTTAAGAGAGACAGAGAGAGAGAGAGAGTGACAAAAAGAGTGTGTATATATATATATATATATACACACACCCACACAACAGTATTGAATCGGAGCTGAACTTTGGCCCATAGAATGGGTAATTCAGCCCTTAGTGAAGATATAGTTTTCCCAAGGTTTGAAGCATTAAACGAGAAAGTCTTATCCAAAGATTTTAATAAAAGTTCTTAGATGTGCGTTTTCACATGTCAAAACATTCTTAAAATAGTTTTTTCAGAAGAAGTACCCAACGCATTTCATTCTTAGTTGGACTTCATCAGGGGTAATTGTTTCTAAAAAAAAAATCACATATAACAAAATAATATACATAGGATAGACTTCTATTAGAGGATAAATAAAGTATAAATTACTTTTATAATATATGACCTTCATTAGGAAAGGGAAAAATGATAAAAATGATAAGAGGAGGGAAGTATTACAGATGGAAAAAAGGTTTGTGCTGCATTATCCTTTTAGAAAATTCTATAGTGAGATGTTTGAGAGTGGCCGCATCTTTGGATGATGAAAATGCACACAAAGTGCTATGAACAAATAATTGATTGAACATATTTTTAAAAAATAAGATTTCAAATGATTGCCGGAAAAAAAGTGGTGGAATAAACATAAAATATACATACCCTCAGGATATTCAAGAGGGTATATCAAAAATTTAAATAATGAGCTATAAAACAGGCCCCAGAAATTGACCTGCAAAAATATATACAAGTAGATGCATTTTAGCCTATATTTGCTTACATTTAGAAATGCTGGTACAATGGCAATTAATTGCTATAAAAAATATGGTTCACAGGTAGTCCTGTAATACTGACATTGAATAAGCTTTTCAAATGTGTCTAAAAAGGTTAGAGAGTGCATGAAGGGATCACAAAGATCTAGTATATATACCTAGACTTTTATTACATATTTTACTGTTAATTTCTTAAATCTATAGAGCAAAAAACATTTTATAGACACTTTTTAAATATTTCCTGTGAGCTAAATATATTTATGGAGTTAGTATTAAATAAGTTGAAATAATTTACAAACTTTAATGGTCTCTTAAAACAAGTTTATGACATTAATTGTTAACTGCAATCATCGGATCTCTATACTATATGACTAGTAAACACACACACACACACACACACACATTTAAACTATAATGTAACTAACAGATAACTGTTAGAGGGGTAGAAGTGAGGGGTATAACAAAAGGCTGCCATCATCTATGTCCAGAGCATTTGCCACAATGATCTCAAGGCAGCTGTTGATAGAATGTTTATTTTCTATCCTACATACTAAAAGGGTGGCTTCATAGAGGCCTTTGAAAAACTAGTAAAAGAGATCTTAGACAGAACAGAATTAAAACCTATTAATAGGCCCAACATTACAAAGAAAGAGAGGCCATTGAAAGTCTTAAAGAAAATAAAGAAATAGTGGTGAAGCCCTTTGCCGGTTGCAGTCCTGGAGCATATTGGGGAATTTCAGTGGAAAGAAAGTTACACATTAATCACATCTAATGTGACTTCACTATACACAATTATCGACCATACCCTAGGCCTACAAGCCATTAAATATTTTCTAGATTTAGAGGGGATTTCTGAGGATAATAAAAAGTAATTTTGGAAGGCATTTCTCTGATCCTCACAAACAATTATTTTTGGTTCAATGGGGATTTTTATCTCCAATTAATGGGAACCGCCATGGCTACGCCAACCTATTTATGGCATGGTGGGAGGGGCACATCATATGGAGTGCCACCCATTTGGTTCTAGTCTGGTGCTCTATCGGTGCTCTATCGACAGTATACTGTATACAGTACATGATATCATTTTTGTTTGGGATAGACCTTATAAGATTTGAACACTTTCTGCTTTTATCTTAATAAAAATGGTTGTAATATTAAATTAATGTTTAATGTCAGTTCAATATCTGTGGACTTTTTAGATCTCACCATCTTTGTGGAGGATGGAGTGGTGAAGACAAAATAGTTTGTAAAGCCCACTTCCAGTTCTGGTAAAAAACACATGGACGGCAGGACACCTACCCGCGTAATGGCATCCAAAATCATATAGAAATAAAAGGCCACTAGACCATTAATTATTTAAGTCTGTGGGGATGTAGAACATTGTCTGTGTAAGTGTTTAGGATTAGAAAGGTAACTACATGTATTAGAATAGGATTGTTTATTTGATGTATTTTTGTTTTATTTGCATTTAAGTGGAGAAATCCAACCCATGTTTTAATATTTATTGAATTTTACATGTGATGCCTTCTGGGTATAAATATGTGCCAAGTTTCTCTACACCTCCATACCTTGAAAAAAGGCTTCTAAGGGCCCGAAAGTTGTTGGTCATTTGGAGGTTCATCTTCTGGATTTTGGAGCCCAATTTTCTGATTTCGCATCCACCCCAACTTATCCTTGGTGAGCTGGAGTGTTGACTTGTTGGAATTTCCATATCAGGAGGACCTTTTTTATTGTTTATCTTTGTGGGATTTGTTTTCATCCCCTTTTTTATATAATAAAACTGTTTGAAGTTTTGAAGCCACCTGGAACCAGTATTTTCATTTGGTCTGGTGGATGACTACTGGATGTAGAGAAACCTTTCAAGGAACATATGGCACCTTATTCATGTGAGATCTTTAACACATGGGAAGTGTATGAGACCTGATGACTGAAAAGATACCATTGTGTGCATATAGAGTCTTGTAATAAGGTCAGTCACATTAATTTGTGAACCAAAGAGTGTGATATGTCGAGAGCAAGCATCTGATTTTCTCTCCGATTCTTGTTTTCCATACCCCATGTGATTTGCCTATGGGAAACATTCTTTGAACAAGACGAGATATTCACTTGTCAACAACATGCAGAAACAGTACACCAGTATCCACCATTTGTATTTGAATGCCTGGGAGTGGTAATCTCTGGTAGTATAGGGTGAAGCAGTTTCAGGCCGCAGTATTGCTTCTATTTTTTTCTTGTTTCTTCTTTTCATACTGTACACTCGACTTTCTCAACTTTACACTTCTTCATTCTTATGGAGATGGTATCACTTCACATTTTTCTCTCATTCTTTTTTATTGCATAATTTTTAAGGTAAAGGAATTGTTAAGAATGATTTTGATAATTGATTACATTCACAGGGAAAATACACCACAGAGTGGCGAGTAATAATGTCCAAGATTTTTTACATAACATCTTCAAACTGACAGCACTGTTGTTTTTAATAAATGACGAAGGCAATATTTATGCAGCAAAATCTATTTTTTCTCATTGTTATGTTATGAATCCAGTATTTACTGTACCTTTATCCATCAGCTTTGCTTGTATATCATAAAATGTTCAGTTATTTCTGTTTTTCATTCTTACCATTGTACTGTTACATTTGTGAGCCTGTTTCTTGAATATTTCCCTAAACATCCTTATGTCTATGCTAGAAGAGGATAGGAAGCAAAATGGAATCAATTAAAGAAAGATAAGAGACTGTGAGAGACAGGAGACACATGAGTGTCACATGAGTGTTTCACTCTAACTGGTCTGTGGAGGGATTAATTAGACAAAACAGTAACCAAGAAAAACATTGGTACTTCAGCTTCAAAGAACAATGGATTTGCAATGAGAAGTATTAATGTGTTTGCTTAACAGTTTCCATCTTACATTGACATTAAGAAGAAGCATATTACTCACTGAGCACTGTTATCAGTGATAACATAATGTTCTATTACTGAAAAACTCCATTTGGACTATTATTTATCATATACTGTAGCATCATATCAGCACAGTGATAGTGATATTATCACTGAAACACTGAAATCTGCACTACTATCTGTTTTACAATATTTATTACCATTACCACTTATACAGATGAAAATCTGTTGTTGATTTCTGTTGAAGAATTGCCCTAACATGGACCTCAATTGTAGCCAGAATCTCAAAATAAAAACAATTTAGGAGTGACCTTTGATAAAGATACTTTTATCACCATTATTAATTAATGCATGGCTAATCCTACTACACTGGAGCTATTCTTCATAGAAAATAAATTTGATCAAATTGCATACCATAACTTTTCAAAAGTTAAATACAGTACCAATAAGTGCACCAACATAATGGTCATTATTAAACTATTGTATTATTTATTTCATCTGAAGATATACATATATGTTATACCAAACATTACTCAGAAGAGACATAGAAGAGCAAAATTTAAGGTCACTGTTTTTATAACTGTTAATTAACTGTGCTGACATATATTGAATCCATATTGAAAGAATTATCACAATATTAGGTACTTGTGTGTTATCACGGCGCCTGCGAAATCGGCGGAAAATCGGACGCAAATGGCCTTAAAATCACATGCAAAAATCGGATGCGATTTAGCGGCCGATTTGCGGCCAATTTTCCGCGATTTTCCGCCAATTTGCATGCTATTCCATCCTTGCACACCCCCACTATCCAAGTAAGCCCAAAGGGTGGCGAGCGGACCTGGTACATGTCCTCGCGACCTGTTCATACCCCCATTATCAACGGCGGCGTGGAATTGATTTTATAAAGTGTGGCGAGCGCAGCGAGCCACCGAGCCCAAAGCGTAGCGAGCGGACACGGATTACTTTACGTGTATTCCGCGTGGGCTCACCACGCTTCGGGATCGTTTTAAGCATCCCCTCGTTGGGCTCGCTGCACTCTCCACGCTTCAGGCTCTTTGGCATGCTGCGCTCGCCGCACTTTATAAATTCAACTACACGCCAACGTGAATAGTGGGGGTATAAACAGGTCGGAAGGACGCATACCGCGTCCGCTCGCCACGCTTCGGGCTCACTTGGATAGTGGGGGTGTGCAATCATATAATAGCATGCAAATTGTCAGGAAATTGCCGCAAATCGGCCGCTAAATCGCATCGCGGATCGAATCGGCTGCAAATATCTAAATTATATTAGGTATTGTGACTATGTTTAACCCCTTAAGTGGTGGGGGATTTTTGGGGAGTTTTGGGAATTTTCCGGGTTTGCCAGACTGGGCACTGAGGCACAGCCCGGAAAATTCTTGGGATTGCCACTGAAGGGGTTAATAAGAAGACACATTGTTTATAAGATTGCAAGGAGTGTTTGTATCTAACAAACTTTAATTGGCATTATGCTAATAATTTGATATGTTTTTGTATTGCAGTATTATAAATGTGTTGTTTATCCAGTGGTTCCCTAAATTTGAATCATCGCACCCTACAGCATCTGAATTTTTAATGGCACCCCTTGGCCAAAAGATTGTTTAAGAAAAATATACAAAAATTATTAAGTTAAGTAAAATGTGTTCATAGGTTAAATTATATGGCAAGAGGCAAGGTTTGTTATTGTTTGTTGACATCAAAGAGTATAAAAAAAAAAGAAATTGAAAAGAAACCATAACAATGACAAAAGAAAAACTGGAACCATAAACAGGAAAACAGGGATACCATCTCTAATTCCAATGAATCAAGGGGGGGGGGGATTCTTATACCATTAAGAAAAAAAAAATAGATGTAAACCATTAAGAAAGTGATGGTGTGGTGATGTGTGGTGGGACCAGTGGACATAACTAAGAGATTACCCCAAAAGAAAACAAAAAGGGGAAAAAGCGGAGACCAAAACTCAACTATCCAATCCAAAAACCCATAAATGTAATAAACAAATGAAAGATACATTATCAACTTCAGATAATGATGTTGAAGCAAAGAAAGGAAACAAGTGTTCAATCTAAGTAGCCATACGATGTCAGATACTGAACTACAAGTCTTAAAAAAGGGTTTAAAATGTTCCCCCAAATTTGAATGTGAACCCATTTGAACTATAATAAGGCAGTGCAGAGAACTGTCTGTTGGATAAGTATTCCTCATTTATTGATTATACAGTATAAAATACATTTAGATGCTATTACTGTGCATAAAAGTTTGTATTATCAAAAAATACAGTCATACACATACTGTATACTGTATATTTATGAAATGACAATAAGAAAATATAAATGAATCATAATAATAACAAAAGACAAACAGTAATACAGTATTAAAAAAATAGTGATGGTTCTATAAGTATATGAAGGTATTAGCCTCCAACAGATTTATTCTATTGAGTCTGCAATTAGTAAAGATATTGATCACTGTATACAGTATGTTTAAAGAGACAACCGAGCGACCCTGGTTCTCTTGTTGAATAGTTCTATTGAAGGCTAAAAAAAATGTTATGCTACTGTAGAATAGGAAATACTGTAGGTAAAGAAAAAGAACAAGTGCCCAATTTTTTAAATAAATCTGTTTAGAATATAAAGTATAGAATATAAAGTTACAATTCCATGGTCACATAGAAATTTATAATTGGATACAAAAATGTGACCAAGAAAGAACAACTGGCTATTGAATCCTTGATAAAAAAAATATGCTTATCAAACCTGAAGATAAGTGTGCGTGTGTGTGTGTGTGTGTGTGTGTGTGTGTGAGTGTGTGTGGGGGGTTGTCATTTTAAATAAAGATAATAATATTGAAGACATTAATAGGGGATAAGGAGACCATATGACTTATAAGAGACTTAAACATTATACCATCAAATGTATCATTAAGAATCCTCTCAATAAGAGAGCAATTGAATGTTATATCTAAGGATGAGATGGATTTCATTAACATTGACAACCCTTCCACCCCTGTAATATACATACTTTGTAAAATATATAAACAACTTACAAAACTACCAGACCAGAGTAAAATCACTGGAACAAACAGTATGACGTCCCATTTTTCCCTTCTATCTAAAACTACCTTGATACTTGAGACATTCTTAGAAAATTGGGTTCTCTAAATTTGAACAATCAATGTAATTTAGCTATAGCCCATGTAAGCTCTTTATATAATATTATTGAAAGCTCAAAAGGATGAGAGGCCATACAATTCTTTATATGAAAGAGTGATTACTGAGAACACTTTAAAGTTTTCATTCTAGAAGCAATCAATTCTATTCTGTGCAATAATTATTTTTGTTTTAATGGAACTTGCTATATCCAGATAAAAGGAACCAACATGGACACCAGATTTTACCTCAGCTATACCAATTTTTTGAGCTTTTTGAATCATCATCCCAAGATTCAACAGGCCCGGTAAGCTGGTGGCATTTAATTGATGATATTTTCTTTATCTGAAAGGGGAACATGGAGGATATTAGCCTATTCTGTAAGTCCCTTAATAAATGGACCCAATCCTCAAAAGATAAATCGGAGAAACTTTCACAAAGAGACAAACAACTAAGTAGTAGACATTTGGTTTTCAGTAGATGTAGTACTTGCTTAATGTGCAAGACCACGACTTACATATACATAGAAAGAAAGAAATACCGTTTTATTTGGGTACTGCGTACTAACTATAGTGGGTGCCCAACTAACATATAAGTACCTTTATTTGAAGTCAAATGAAAAAAGTACAATATTACTTATTTTATAACTTGCCTTTCTAAAAATAAAAGTTATCTTTTATAGTGTTCTTGTGGTCCTATTTATATAAATAAAAATTCAAGAAACCGAAATATCAGACTAGCAGGACACTTTTATAATATTAGAAAGGGCATCTTAACACATCCTTTGTCTGAGCACTTTAAAATGTACACAATAATTGTGAAAATAAAATAAAATGCTTTCTGGGTATACACAGACAAATAAAAATTGGAAAGAAATATACAAAAGAACTATCTAAATATAAAATTAGGTGACTTTTTAATTTAGACACTTTAACACCAAGGGTTGCTAGCACCGACTTTGAGTTAAAATAGTTTTTTTATTGATTTTATTGTTTGGTAAGTTTTCATACTCATACTTCTAATATTTTTTATATTTTAGGTGTATCATGGCACATGCAAAAATATTAGGATCCAAAGCATAAAAGTAGGGATGGAAAATGACACTAATATTACATATGGCACAGTTTTAATTGGATATGTATAAAGTATGGATATGCCAAAAACTTTGCCCACACTAATGATGGTGGACAGACTAAAATGAAATATTGTTATTACTTGAGGGGAAAGAAAGATAATGGATTTTCTTAGGAGCACTTAAAATAAATAAACCATCAAAATGTATAATATATAAAAATAAATATGTAATAAACTTCATTTCCTGCCAAAAAACAGGGGTTAATACTTTAAGTTTTGAGTGACTGAGTTCCTAGGTTTAGCATGGATTTCATTAGAGTAGCATGATGGATTCCTATGTCACTTGTCCTAACTTTCCCTACCTAGGCCCAGGTGTAGGTCAGGATTTGTGAGTCTCTCTCTGTACTTTTAAGACTTTTGATGTCAGCCGCCTTCCCGCTTAGCTGTAGTGTGTCACTTGCTGCTTGTCCCGCTCAGCTGAGGCTGCTGCTGCCACTGCTGGATGTGTGAAATAATAATTTTTGTGAGAAAACTATATAGTAAATAGTGAACATCATAAAACATTTCAGTTGGAGAAAATTGGTGTTATGTAATTCTTATGAGCTGAAGAATAAAAATGAAGAGCAGAGTAAAAAAATTGGAGATATGAAAAACTGTAAAGCTGATATTATCAAACCCTTTAAAATTTATTTTAGTTTAGCAGGTGATTACAGAATAAAGTTTTATTAACAACAATAAGTAGTGATTAGTAGCTAACAGCTAGAAAATAAAGCTGATCAGGGTAGCGCTAAGGTTCAGGGTGCCACATTAAAAACAGATCTGTAAAGACTGACATGGGTGGTAATGTTATATGAAACTCTTCAATGATCCATTCTTAAATAATAATGTTTATTATGTTTCCTCTATTCTAATTTCATAGGAAAAGATTTTTTTTTTTTTTTTTTTTTTTAGATTTATGCTAACTTACCATATATTTGTAAAAGCTATGCTATGGATTGTAATTAGAATCATTAAAAATGTAATTATAGAGATAAACAAGATATGTTATTTAATTTTGAACATACACTTTTACAATTCCAGAAATCTAATTAGGCTTTTCACCCTATAGAATAAAAGTTGATGTGATAAGTCTATGGCTTGTACTATTTAATTACATTTTAGAAATCTAGTTTAGCAAGTGAGGGAAACAGCACTGCCCGCTGATCGCATCGTATGCAAATCACATGCGATATGCATACAATTTGAATGCAATTTTCATGTGATTTGCATGCTATATGAATTCAATTTGCATGCGGTTTGCATGCAATGCAATTTAGCACACCCCCACTATCCACGTGAGCCCGAAGCATTGCGAGCAAACGCGGTATGTGTCCTCCTGACCTGTTCATACCCCCACTATCTACGTTGGCGTGGAGTTGAATTTAGAAAGTGTGGTGAGCGCAGCGAGCCCCTGAGCCCAAAGCGTGGTGACCAGACGCAGAAAATAAGGCCGAAGCATGGCGTGAGCACTGAGCCCTGCGAAGGGACGTAGATTACTTGACATGTATTCCGCTTCCCCTCATAGGGCTCGCTGCGCTTGCCATGCTTCAGGCTCGTTTCGTTATTTTATGTAAATCTAATACCACATCATAATGACATCTATTTATCCTCCCTGCTCATGGTGTTTAGAAGAGTGGCTGTATCATCATATTGGATACACATTTAATTTCCATTGTAGCATCTTTTTCAATAAGTGGATATTGAGGAACTAACAATACTCCATATTTAAGTGTTGAAACAGTCAATAAAATTGCTTAAACAAATGATGTGATTTAGTCACCTGACACCTCAATACAAATATACAGTATAATACATGGCATTCGATTGTAGTTAAAATAAATTTTCTGTATATGGTTCAGACATAGAATCCTAAATTGTAACTACAGGTTGAGTATCCCTTATCCAAAATATCTCTTTTCCATAGTTTCCATTCATTTTAGCTAAAAAGTACTACTGGGACATCTGTTACTGACACTACTGATGATATGATATGTAACTGGCACTAAATATGTATAAGAAAATTATTGATTGGCATTCAAACTCAATGCCTGAGATAGGACACAAACTTTGTTTCATGCTTTGAAACCTTGTTTCATGCACAAATAAAATATATTTGTGTGTATTTCATGTGTTTGATGTAAACAACATAAATGCAAGATACCTCAAGATACCTCATTGAAATATAAAAAAATATTCAGAAATACAGAATAATCCATTATCCAAAAAACTTCTGGTACAGAGAGTTTTGGATAAGGTATACTCAACATGTACTGCATTAAGGGCATCAGATCCCTAAATTTGCCATAAGTGGATTTTTGCTATGTAATTCAACAACTGAAAATGCAAATTGTTACAGAGAAATTATATAATTGTTTGGACATCTTGTAGCACACAAGGGAGTTCTGTCGAGTGGCCTCTATTTTCCAGTGATGGTACTTCACGTCATAGAGGTGAGGAGTAATTAGCCTGTTATATATATATATATATATATATATATATATATATATATATATATATATATATATATATATATATATATATATATATATATATATAAATAGTATTCACATTTCATTGCTGTTCCTTTGCAGTGTGCTGGGAGATTTTTTTTTCTGGCTACCTTATACTTTTCATGCACTTGTGAAGAATCCATTAAAATGACCACAATTTTACAGTAATATTTTAGTGGTTTATTTTTCTTTAGTTTAGTTAAATGCGTAGAGTGCTTAACCAACTTTTTTATATTCTTCTCAGTTGTTATCATTTATACTGTTTAAAAATTAGGAAAAGGTTTGCATGCAATTATCACTTTTATAAGATAATTCAAATGTTTTATTAACCTAATTAAATAAGTAGTATTTTACATGTTTAATATACAACATTTGCCCATTAGCTTATTCTTCGTTGCATAATATATCCTATAATTTAAACCTATATTTATATTAAAGTAGATAAAACTTACCTTTAAATCACAACTTTTCTGCTGTCATTTTATTAAAAGGCTCCATTGTAATGTAATATATTATTATCACTGAAGGTACAGAGCTCCATTATGTTTGAGGTAAAACAAAAAAGCAAACTATAAACAGGTTTACTCTAGAACAATATACCATATTAGCCATTCAGGTGTAACACATTAGACTAACTGAGGCATTAAAAATGTTAAATCGTGAAAGGTAATGAAAATGGAGCCTTTCAGAACAGGTGTTTCATTTCTTATAATTTCAAAATGTCTTAGGAATATTCCGAGAAGAAATCACATCAGAATTAGCATTTACATCAATGTATGAGTAAGTGCTGCACTGAGAGATGTACTCAGGAAATCATAATAGTTTGTGTAAGCCATTTAGAGCTAAATTGGAAACAAACATTTTTTTTTATATCTGACGTAGGGCAGTCATCAAGCAGTTCCTCACAGATTATAAATATTGTTTTTAATTTGTCTGCTTGAAGTATTTACTGTATGATAAACATATTAAGCTGTTTTTTTATTACTTGTATTAAAGAGAAATAGTTATTTGTTTCCCTCAGATTATTTGGTTAATGAGTTAAGGGGATTAGTTAAATTGTAGTATATTACAAGAAAAAAATATATTTCCTCATAATCTTGCGTGTAAGCGAGAGGTATCACAGTATATATCTTTTATATCTGGCCGATACCCGCTATTTGCTACCACAAAAGCTTCCCCCATGGGTTTCAACAGGTGTGAGTAAAAGATCTGCCTTGCCAAGTCCTGGCCACTTATGCCATCTAAAGATGGTGACAGCCCATAGTAGACTGTAATGCAGAATATTTCTCTTTCTGCCCTTACTTATGTAAGCAAAGGCCAACAACCATGTTGTGCAGTACCTACACTTAATCCAAAACTTGAAGCAAAGTGATGGCATACAGCTGGGGTAGCCAACCTTAGTCCTCGAGAGCTACCAACAGTGCATGTTTTGCAGGTCTCCTCCCAGAATCACAAGTGAGCTAATTAGCTCCATCTGTGGATCTTTTAAAATGTGTCAGTGATTAATGAGTGCAGCTGTGCAGCAGCTAGGTTGTCTGGAAAATGTGAACTGTTGGTAGCTCTTGAGGGCTAGGGTTGGCTACCACTGGCATACAGCATCATTCTGCTTCAAGCTCTACAGCTGGATTCAGCATGAGAATATTAGTAAATTCAAGTGATATATTTAACTTTACTCATTTAGACAATAATATCACATTTCATATGCATGAGGAATATTGCATGTGATAAATAGGTCCCCTAAAACTGTTCTTATTGTTGGTTAAACCACTCATTATAGATCAGAAGCATCAAGCACCAAAAAGTGATAAAGTGGAAAGTGATAAATAGAGACAGGATTATATGCATTTGCATATTTGCATATGCATTTGCATATTTTGCCCATTTTCACTGGTTATTGCATATTTTACCTAAAATCTAGTGATGGTGCATATTTAAGGTCCAGCCCTCTTCCCACCCACGAGTCACAGCACTGCTTTGCCCTGCTGCTGCTGCTGACCAGGTAGTGGCAGAGTGTGCAGGCTGGGGCAATATGTGCCCAGTGTGGGGAACCTTGGATGTATGCTATATCTGACACTGCTCTAGGCTGCCAATCCATGTTGATAAAAGTCAGTCGGGGTGGATGCCATTATGAAGCTCATGCACCTTTGCCTGCCCCTGGCCTGGGACTTTACACCAAGAGACAGACTTCTGCAGCAGAGGAGGTGGGCAGAAGGGTCATCACATCACATCACGCGGCATGGAGGAAGCCTGTGTCACGGTGAGTATGCGGCACAGGAGGAAGCCTTCCACTGCGCCGCCCTCACACGCTATCCTGACATTGATCCATCGGCGCTGGAGATGAAAGTCCATGCAGTTGATGCAAGAATAGCTTTGGACGCTGCAGTCTGCTGTAGAAGCCTCCATCCTGACATCTGCAGATGCTGTGGGCCTATTTTTTAGGTTTATTTGCAACTAATTGTATGCTGATTTTTAAATAAATAAGTTAAAAATTACTTTTTTATTATTTAATGTAGCATATTTTAACACTTTTTGTGCATATTTTAAGTATTTTTCATGCATATTTGCATGCATATTTGAAGCTTTTTTGTTGCATATACAGTAATCCTTTCTCTAGTGATAAAGAACCAGCCAATCAGCTCCTATCTGTCATGTGACAGACTAGGGGCCTAATTCTGGTTTACTCGGTAAGCTGCAAAGCTCACAGCTTACTGAATCCCAGAGTGCCCACCCCTCAAAAAAATGCCCCCGATCCCTCCCACCACTGGTTGCGAGGGGATGTGTTATGAAAACACATCCCCTTGCATGTGTCTACAACAAAAGAAATCATTAGATGGTCAGCAACCATCGAATGATTTTTCTTGCGCTCCCAAATATAAGTAAGTGGAGACTGAGTTTTATTTGTGGGCTCTGGGATGAAGGCCGGGGAGGACGACTTATGTCCTGTGATTTCAGCCACCCACCCCTGACACCAAGTGTAATGGCAGCAATTTCATGGCAATGCACAATGTTTGCATGGGGACACCCATTAAATGATGGGTGTTCCCATGTCGGTACACTGCCGCCACCCCTTTATGCCACCCCCCCTGTGGCATACAGATCTGTGTTGACTCCATGGATAAATATTCTCTATTGTAAGTATACAAATGATGTGGAGGGAGATTCCTTTATTGGTTCTCCAATGAGACTGAGCAGCTGCATGTAAGCCTCATATCATCATGCCCAATGCCAAGCATCAGATGGAGTGGCGTAAAGCATAATGATACTGGAGTGACAAATCATGCTTCTCTGTTTGACAGTCAGAAGTCTGAGTTTGACATTGCCTGCCTGACTGTATTATGCCAACTTTGAAGTTGAGGTATAAGGGTATGGGCTGTTTTTCCAAGGGGTGGGCTAGGATCCTTATCTATGGTAAAGAAAAATCATAATGCATAAGCATAGCAAGATATTTGAACAGTGCTATGCTTCCAACTTTGTGGCAACAGTTTGTGGAAGGCCCTTTTCAATTCCAACATGCTCTAGTGTACAAAGCAAGGATTATAAAGACATTGTCACCATACATAAATAGCAAAATAATATTAAAAGATAACATACTGTAGGCCCATTAACCAATATCAACATAAATAGCTTTACTGAGGATAAGGAATAAGCAGAACTGTTAAACACATTTTTCTCATCAGTGTTTACTAGGGAGGAGCAGACAGTGGAGCCCACAGTTACCATAAATGGAACAAGCCAGCTAGAAATTAATATTGAATTTACGACAGATAAGTAAAATAAAAAAACAAATGCTCAGATCCTCAAATTGGAAAATGAGGTTCAATGTGGATAGGTTCAATGTGGATAAATGCAAGTTTATGCATCTTGGGAGAGATAATAAGTGTGCTAATTATAAACTAAGAGGGTTTTCTTTGGATATTTCAGAACTGGAAAGGGATCTAGGAGTCCAAATTGATAACAAACTGTCATGTAGCAATAAATAAGGCCAACAGGATACTAGTGTGTATAGTATGTAGACTAGGGACGCAAATGTAATTATGCCTCTCTACAAACCATGGGTTAGACCGCATCTAGAATTTGGAGTACAATTCTGTGCCCTGCACTATGAAAAGGACATCCTAGAACTGGAAAAAGTCCAAAGAAGAGCAACAAAGCTAATAAAGGGATTGAATAATTTAAGCTACAGTATTGATAGATTGAACAAATTGGGATAACTTACACTAAAAAAGAGACGTTTAAGGGGAGAGACACTAAATATGTACAAATATATCAGGGGCCAATATAGGGAACTGTCATGCAACCTTTTTGCTTTGAGGAAAGACTCTAGGACACATGTAGACTAAAGGAAAAAATTTAGACTAAAGGAAAAAATATTTTGTTCCATTAGATGCAAACAGTTTTTTACAGTCAGAGCAGCAAAATTGTGGAACTCTCTTCCTGAAGAGGTGGTGCCGGAAGACTTAATAAATACATATAAAATAATGTTGGACAAACATCTATTGGGTAAAAACATCCAGGGGTACAAACAACAATCATAATCTGTCTTTAAATAAATCAGAATATGCAATGCATAATAAGAGATGTAGCAAATGGATCATACACACTAACCAAGGTTGAACTTGATGTATGCATGTCTTTATTTGGACTTATCCACTATGTAACTATATGTAAGGACATTGTTGGCACTCCTGCACTGCTGACTCAGCTACTCTCCCACCGCACTGAGAATACCGCTGGGGCTCCTGAACTGCCAACATAACCACCACCCTGCAATGCCGACACCACCAGCACTCCTGCACTGCTGACACCTTCATCTCCCTAAAACTAAGGAGGTACTTGTTTAGTTTCATGGCGGCAGCGTCTCAGTCGCAGCAGCGTCTGTTTCCCCTTGCGGGGCTCACTTCGCTCGCCCACACTACGGGCTCGGTGGCTCACTACGCTCGCCACGCTACGCTCGCCACGATATCTAAAATCAACTCCATTCCAACGTGGATAGTGGGGGTATGAACCAATTCACGCTGGCATGGACTTTATTTTAGATAGTTTTCCGAGTGCCGAACCCAGAAGTAGCGGGCGGCCATGCTGACGCGGTGAAACTGAACAAGAACCACTAAGGACACTGTTGCCACCCTCATACTACTGAAAGTACACCACCAGCACAACTGTACTTTTAACACAGCCAGCAACTCCCACACTGCCGACACTCCGCTATGAGGACACCACCTGCATTGCCGACACCCCATTTCACATGATATCTTGTGGTCATAAGAAAATATGCAGTAAAACAAGGTATCTGCTATTTTCAATTATTTTAAAATTCAAAATCAATATAGGGGGAGTGGTGACAGTTGATCCCAACTTTGCTTGTAATGGCCAACCTGCCAAATGGTTAATATAAGCCATGGCAATTGAACAGCAAAGGGTAGGTCTTGTATGATGTGAACAACAGCAAACATGCCCATTAAAAGCAATGAATAGTTCCTTTTAAAATCAATATTTGCTATTTGGTGGAAAAACCATCAAGTCTCCCACTCTGTTGGGAGATGATGTCCCCCTCTAAAGTAGACATAATCCCATAGATAAATTGTGCTTAACATGTACAAATATATCAGGATGCAATGCAAAAAACTACCAGGTACCATCTTTGCTTTAAAGGTGTAGACTAGCACACATGGACATGCACTTAGACTGGAGAAAAATAGATTATGTACCATTAGGAGGAAGGCATCTTTATGGTTATGGCAATAAGGGTATGGAACGCCCTCCTGGAGGTAAAATGGGCAGACACATGAAATAGACACAGGTATCACAGCTAGGCTATACTCCTTAGTTAGATCTGCAAAAAGGTTAAACTTGATGGATGTTTTCAATCTCAACTTCTATGTTACTACTGTATGTTACGGGGAATGGTTAAGGAAGGAAAATATTGGGCCACTAAAAAATAAGCAGGGTACCCTGGTAATAGAAGGAAAAGAGAAAGCAGAATTATTCAATGATTTTTTTGCTTCCGTATTTACAATGGAAGAATCTTCAGAAGATGTCCCACAGATTAAATGCTCAGCTCTTGATTGCTCCCAAACTGTATGTTTGAGTGCGGAAATAGTCAAAAATAGATTACGGAACCTAAATAGTAACAAATCTCCTGGCCCGGATTAAATACACCCTAGGATACTAAAATAATTGAGCTCTGTCATAGCACTACCATTACTGTATATCTGATATTCGAGGAATCAATAAACTCGGGGATGGTACCAAGGGACTGGCGCATAGCTAACATAGTACCAATATGGAAGAAAGGTTGCAAAACTAACCCTGAAAATTATAGACCGATCACCCTTACATCCATTGTGGGGAAAATATTAGAAGGAATAATAAGAGATAGTATCCAAAATTTCTTAGAACAGAAGAAAGTGATAAGTAAGGCTCAGCATGGGTTCATCAAAAATAGATCATGTCAGACTAAGTTAATTTGTTTCTATGAGGAAGTCAGTAGGGGGCTGGATTTAGGGAAATATGTCAATGTAAAACTGCTTGATTTCGCTAAAGCTTTTGACAAGGTGCCTCATAACAGGTTATTATTGAAACTAGGTAATTTAGGGTTAGGAGACAAAATTTGTAATTGGATTAAATACTGGTTGCACAATCGGGGATAGAGAGTGGTGGTAAATGGCATACATTCCAGCTGGGGTAAGGTCCAAAGTGGAGTCCCGCAAGGTTCAATATTGGGACCTACCTTGTTTAATACATTCATTAATAATATTGAAAGTGACATAGTGAGTAAAATTGCAATATTTGCGGATGGCATGAAATTAAGTAACAAAATTAACTCAGGAGAGGATGTGGAAACACTACATAGTGACTTAAATAAACTTGAAAGGTGGGCGTAAAGGTGGAAATTGCAGTTTATCGTTGAAAAATGTAAAGTAATTCATTATGGGAACAAAAATGAAAAAAGCTACTTATAGTCTAAATTAAGTTATTATAGGGAATTCTGCTGTAGAGAAGAACTTGAGGGTCATCATAGATGAAAAATTGGGTAATAGTGCACACTGCTCAAGTGCAGCAGCAAAAGCAAAAAAGAAAACTGGCATGTGATAGTGCCTCTTTACAAGGCATTGGTGAGACCACACTTGTAATATTGTGTTCAGTTCTGGGCACCGCACCTTAAAAAGGACATAAATGAATTGGAACAGGTACAGAGAAGGGCGACTAAGCTAGTAAAATGATCTTGAATCACTAAAATACAAAGATAGGTTAACCAGGCTGAATATGTTTTCACTGGAGAAATGGAGGTTGAGAGGTGATATGATTAGTATGTTCAAATACAGGATTGGGAATCATATGGAACTGAGAGATGATTTGTTCACTATCAGGCCTATACTTAGGACACATGGGCATGTACTGAGGCTCGAGGAAAATAAAGTCCATATTGAATTAAGAAGAGTATTCTTCACAATTAGAGAAGTAAAATTCTGGAACTCATTGCCGGTGGGGGTGATTACAGCAACCACTGTTAATGAATTTAAACTGGATGCATTTTTGGCCACTAAGGGAATCCTATAGATATGACTCAAGTCAGTTGTTACAAGTAAGATAGGTTGAACTCGATGGACTAACTTTTTTTTCAACTTTAATTACTATATTACTATGGTTTCATGAGTTCAGTGTGGAAGAACTTGAATGTCCCACACAGAGCCTGACCTTAACTCGATCAAGTACCATTGGGATGAACTGGAATTGAGATTGTGAGCCTTGTCTCCTAGTCCAACATTATTGCCTGAACTCGTAAACATAGAATAAATAGCCACAAACTCCCACGGCCGCCGAAATCCAGACACTTTCTCCCTCCGAGGGTGTCCACGACACCCCTGGAGGGAGAATAAATTAGCGTGCCGAGCGCAGCGAGGCACCGGGCCCGCTGTGTGGCAAGCACAGCGAGCCCGCAAGGGGGGGTGATCCACGTCCCCCCCATGTCGGGGTTTCGGCGGTCGGGAATTTGAACGCCGGGATTTCATACTGAATCCACTCCCACAGAAGACTGGTAGCTGTTGAATCTACAAAAAGGGAGAACAACTCCATATTAAAGTATGGGTATTTGAATCCAATGTCAATACACTCACTGTTACTATAATGGCCAGGTGACCAAATACTATGGCCAATATAGTGTACTTTTTGGTCACATAAAATACCAAAATATAGTGGGAAAACCCTTTTTCTCTCTCCTTTTGTATACTTAAACTTGTTATCCAGACGAGTATGCTAAAAAATTGAATTACTAAAGAACTATTCAGATACAGTACCAGTGTGAAAGTCACCCCAGCTAACCCCTTGTTAAATTTTAAATGTAGTTTTAAAATGTTCTGCTTTACTCTTGGCTATCCTAGGGCCAAGGTATGCATTTTTTTTTCCATTTTTTTTATGTACCTGTTCTTTGTATGATCTCATATGCCCATTGACAGGTTGTTAAGAGCATGAAGCTACATTGTAACAATGCACAATAGCAAACACTAATGATAATAATAATAATAATCATCATCATAAAATTTATTATTTATTATATTACATTTGACTTTAATATTGTATATTTTTAGGCATACAGATGAATTTCCTTATCAAAGTAAACAGTATGGAAATGTAGAAAATAACACTAGATCTGTATCTTTGGAGTGCTATGCATGGATTGTTTAGTTAATTGGTTTTCACATTCTTTCTGATTTGCTGAATGTTTATTTGTCAATTCATGCAATGCAAATGATGACCAACACTTGGAATGCATACTGCTTGTGAATGAGAATTAAGTCCAAGAAGACATTTTTATGCATTTGGAATGAGAAGGATGCATTTAGATGGATAGTCTAATCTCTTTCTGCATAGTAAAATATGAGAAGACCCAAACAGTAATTATGTTTAGATGACAGTAGTATTCTTGGTGAGATGCAGAAAGCTCTATTGTGGAAAGTTAGATAGCAAACAAGCTGAGAATCTTACAATGATATGTTGTTGATACAATCAATCATGAGATTAATATTTACCATGTTTCAGGATTATGGAATTGATCAAAAATATCACTGTGGAAGTCAAAACTCAAATATTATCTAGCAATTTACTAAAAAGGAATGGACATTTAGCAAATAATAATCATAATAATAATAATAATAATAATAATATTAATAATAATAGTAATAATAATAATAATAATAATATGTATGTGTATATATACAGTATATGAAAGGAAAGAAGAAAAACACTCTTTTTTGTTGGGGCACTCTTGTATGGAAATTATGTAGCGTAATTTCTAATTTATGAAGAATAAATGGAGATAGGTAGGGCAACGCAAAAGACTCAGTATGTCAAAGCCCCTGATTCAGCAGTCAATGCTAGTATCACAATATAAGGGAATGAGGATGTGCTAGGATAACAGTGAGGTATATTAAGAAATAACTTTTATTAATATCTCTAAAAAAAATTACTAGACAGACATATATATTATTAGACACACAAAGGTTAGGTAAGAATCAAAATCACTTGTGTGTGCCGCAAATATAGGGTTCTAAGTGGTTCTGCCTCCAATCTCTATACTAATATTAAATTATTAGCTAGAGAGAGAACGTTTTTTCATAGGTATCTGGTTCAGCCTAGAGGAATGTAACAAATGTAACAACAAATCAGTTTTCCACAATTTATGGATAACTAATGTACAGTACAAATACGAATGCATATGCCATCAACAGAATCCGAATAGGAATCACAATTCAAAAGAATGATGATTCCTAATTTAATTTTCAATACGGTGGGTAATTATTGGCAATTAGCAGGATACACCTGCTAATTGCCGGCCAGATACGGCAGGAAAATAGGCTTCATTATCCTGTCGTATTTGGCTTCAGACTGCACGGATCAGTCAGATCCGTGGAGGCTTCAGTGTAAAAAAATGAATATATAAATAATATTAAAAAACGGCGTGGGGTCCCCCCCACAGACGTAACGAGCATCTGGCTCATAGAGCCGGGGTTGGTTTTAAAAAATCAGATAACTATTTGCACAGAGCTCCGCTGTATTTTTAAAAACCAGCCCCAGGCTGGTTATAAAAGGAGTCCCCTGTATTTTAAGAACCAGTCCCAGGCCCACCAACCAGCAGGGTAATGCCACAGCTGGGGGGAAACTTTTTATAAAAGTCCCCCAGGCCAAAGCATTCATCTCTCTGACCGGTCAGCCTGGCCAGGGGTCCTGGGGAAGTGGGGACCCCCCCAATAAACGGGTCCCCCCCTCCAGGACTTACCTGGCCAGGCTGAAGCATACTGGGACTTGGAGAACCACAAGAACCAGCATGCGGCCCATTCATGGGCCTGCTGGGACTCTTAGTTCCACAACAAAACCAATACAAATACATAAAACCAACCCGGCTCTTTGAGGCCGGTGCTGGTTACGGCACCTGACTGATCCGTGCTGGTTACGGCATCTAACTGATCCGTGCAGACTGCCTATACGAACTCATGTTAGCGGCCGTATATACGGCCGCTAATACGAATGAATACGACATCAGTGATTACAAAGCAGTTGTATTTGACTGCTTTGTAAATTTCCCTCCAGAACACGAATTTGCATATGCCTAAAACAGCCGTATGCAGTCATATTTATTCATATTAAGAATACGAATACAAAAAAATCGTATTTGTATTCTTAGTAAATTTCCCCCAATGTGTCTAATGAGAGATAGTACTCCGGCCTGTTGTTTGAATTTAAAAACAATGTGAGAGCTGCTCAATCAAACTAGTAATGCCCCTCAGGTGCTGCAAGGGAGGGGGATTTAACCCCCAGCACACCAAAGGGCATTAGTAAAAAGATTTAAAAAACCAACATAATAGAAGTTAATTCAGAGATCTTAGTTACATATATTTTGCAAAAGATAGGATAAGCTTCCGAGCCTCGTCAAGGCTTCTCTGATACCGGATGTCTTACACTGCATGATAACAGCCCCCATTCTGAGACATATAATTTTCTATTGTAAGGCTACGTGATAACAGCACTTATCAATATATCTAATTTAAGAGCTAGCCTATCAGGAGTTACCCCTAAATCCTACTTGTGGCACTACAGGAACCAGTATGCCCTCCACATGCAGGTCCAAACATATGTCATATTCATTTATATTAAAAATACAAAAAATCGTATTCGTATTCTTAGTAAATTTCCCCCACTGTGTTTAATGAGAGATAAAACTCCGGCCTGTTGTTTGAATTTGTTGAGGCAAAGGATATATATTATTTGAATGTGTTTATTAGAGCAGCAATTAAGCACAAAATATGCTTTAACCCTATATGGAGCAGTATCTACAATTGACTGCGTTACGTTCAAATCAAGTGTTTACAAGGTAATAATAAATAATCAATTTAACCAGTGACATTTTTTTTTTAATATAACAAAGAGATAGTTATATATTAATGTTTATGGCTCTTAAAATATGCCATTGTTTTTTTTTCTGCAGCACTGGATAATCAAATAATTTAAATGAAAACCATTTAGAGAATCTGGTGCGGGTACAGGTATATTGAACTTAAATAGTTCTGAAATTTATAAAGTGAAGGTTGCTCTTCCTCCTCCCCTCAAGACAGAAAGGAAAAAAGAGGAAAAAAAGTGGGAGTGGGTGAGAAATAGTACAGAAGAGAGATAAAGTATAAGTTGAAATGTCCCTGTTGGTCCTGGATGTGTGTTTTCTATCCTACTTTATATACCTATGGCAAGAATGAGTTTTTTGATGTATGAAAGGGAAGTCCCCTTGCCTGTTTATTAGTCAAAAACCCATAGTAAGACTTTCCACTGTCAATCAGTGAGCTTCTGAGGTATTGTGGGAAAACACATTTTATTCAGGATTTGGGGGGATATGAAAGGAAAAACCTCCAGTTTTTCCCTCTTAAAGCTGCTGCTGCCTGTCCTCCACATACAAAAGTGCCGCAGTGGTGAATGATGAGTGGCACATGGCCAGCAGCCCAGCTGTGAAGGAGGACAGGGACAGTGGGGTATGCAGATTGGATCAGGGTTGGTGCCGTCCTTAAAGGAGAGGTAAACAGCAGCTGGGGGGTATATGTAAATTCCCCATTTTTTGTTACAGGTATATACCGTCGGGAAGTAGCAGCTTTAAGAGTATTCCACGTCCCCTCGCTGTGCTCGCCACGCTTCAGGCTCGTATTCCGCGTGCGCTCGCCACACTACCTGAAATCAACTCCACGCCGACGTGGATAGTGGGGGTATGAAAAGGTCGGAGGAGGCGTACCGCCTCCCCTCGTGGGCTCGCTGCGCTCACCACGCTTCGGGTTGGAGTTGATAGTGGGGGTGGTGTTGACAATGGGGGTGCTTTTAACATTGTAAGCACCCATCAGGGTGCTTGTACAAATAAAAATTGCATTGCATGCCATTTGCTGGCATGCGATGCGATGCTATGCCATATTTCATTGTACAAGCACTTCTGTTAATTTAATGGAAAGATCGCATCACACGCATCGCACACCACTAAATACGGTATGCGATGGGCGCCGTGCTAGGAAACAAGTACCACATCTACTTCTCACCTTGGTTTCGTGTTATGACTACTAAGGCAACAATTTTTAAAATAATGTACCTAATATGCACTGTCTTGAACTGTCAGTCACTGCGTTCTTGTTCTGCTCATCATTTCTGTTCCGTACATAACTCTTGTGGAACCATATAAATGAATAATTATTAATAAAAAAATATTGATATTATTATTATTATTATTATTATTATTATTATTATTATCATCTAGAAGTAGTGTAGTACAATTTACTGTATATTGTATTTGTTTTTTATTATTTACACTTACTGAGTCAGGTACAATGTAGTGACAATCTGGGTTTTCCTCAAGTTTGTTGAGCTTAAAAACTTTTTAAAAGATTTATTAGTGTTTGCACAATGCTGCCTGAATCTTTTTCAGTCTAAATTTACAGCTTTGAAATTTTCTCATACTTGTAAATCCTTATTTTTATCTTGCTAAGTTCAGGGAAAGTAGATATGTCTTGTAAAAGATGTCTTGCTATGGTTGTAATATTAGAACGGTAAGCTTATTTTACTTCTATTCCAATAAGGCTTTTTCACAAGTAGTCACATTGTACATATAAAACTTAGAATTACAGTACATTGCAAAAAAGTTCTAACAACAATAAATAATATGTTATATCGTGTGGATGATATTGTTTTATTTTTATTTCTGTTTTTAAGATCCAGTATCTATGAATTACACTTAGAGTTGCGAATTTTTATCTGCATCATCTTTGTTATTGGCTTTGTTCTACATAATATTGTCATCTGTCAAAAATGATCACTGGCATATACCAGAAAATATTTGGCCATACAGACAGCCGATGTGGGACGGCTAAAGATTTAAGGCCAGATGTATCAAGCTTCAAAAAGTCATAAAATGAAGAGTGATAAACAGCCAGCCAATCAGCTTTTCATGTAAGAGTTTATTGGCTGGTTATTTATCATTCTCCACTTTGAAGACTGATATATCTGGCCCTCCAAAAGATAGAAAGGGGTGTAATGGAACCCTTTAAATGAAAAAAAATATATATTTTCCTAAATTTCAATGTGGTCATTGCTTTCAAGAAATGCATATTGAGAATAATCATCTGAAGAGATGTCGCTGGCATAAAATGGTTTATTTTATGGTGGCATTAGTACTTTGACTGGCATTTAGAGCATCATTGCTGTCTACTGGTGTGAAACCTGATTTATGCAACAAGCTGATAAAAGTTACTTATAAATGATCAGCAAGATAAACTAAGACCAAAAGTGTAACTCAACACAAATAATACCATTGTAAACTTAAATCAAGCATTGTTCTTTATATACACAGGTGCTCAAAAAACCACATCACACATGGAAAATAATACTCTAAATATGTGAAATACACCTTTGTGAATGGAAACCTGTTCTCATTGGCGTTAAAGAGAGCATAAAGAAACCTTTTGAGGAACGCAGGACAGAAATCTAATGTAAGTTTCTGTTCTCCATTTATAAATATCCTGTATAAAGTGAAAGTTTTACCCTGAGATGATGAAAGATACCTTTCAGTGAATGCGGGACTGAATTTTAATGTAAGTTCCGCAATTTTCGATAGTGTCTGAGACTGAAAGATATCTTGCATATACACCTGCCAGAGATTGGATGTGAGTTTCTGTCTGGGGTTATTCTGCATGGAGAGGACGGATTGATTTGGAAAACATTTATTATCCAGGAATTGGGACACCTCACCTTCCAGAAATCCCAAGCGCTGATTTATCTCAACATTATTTGCCAAAGCTAATAACCAAGCCAAACCAACATATATCTGTTCCCTTGACTTAAAATATCTTCTAACTCTCCACTCTGCACAAGATCTGCATATCTCAATCACACTCATTACCAGCACCCACCCACAATTGCAGGACTTACTTTGGTCAGCACCATCCTATGGAATATCCTTCCATGCACAATAAGACTCTCCTCTAGCCTACAAACGTTCATAATTCCCTGAAAACTCACCTCTTCAGATGAGCTTATCAAATTCCTAAACCACCCACATAACCTTTAAAAGCTATTATATGTAATTAAATCATATAAGGTCTGTTCTTTGTAATATGAAGGGACCATTATTATTATTATGCCACATAAGGGGTTTCTTGATCAATGCCAGGGGCTTCTTGCTTGAGGCCAGGGCCTTCATTCTTGATGCCATGGGGATTACATGCTCATTGCCATGGGGTAGTGAAATGCTCGTTGCTGTGGGAGAGTGGAATGCTAGTTGCCATGGGGAGTGTTATGCTCAATGCCAAGGGGGAGTGGAAATCTCTGCCACGGGGAGTGAAATGCTTGTTGCAATGGGGGAGTGCAATGCTCACTGTCATGTGGGAGTGGAATGCTTGTTGCAATGCTCATTGTCATGTGGGAGTGGGATGCTTGTTGCCAAGGGGGAGTGACTTGCCCTTGTGAATGGGTGGCAGCCAGGCCACCATTCGCAAGGCGGAGTTTGGTGGACTCTGCCAGAATAACCAGAATAACTCCCAATATTCCCTACCACATGTTCATGCAAACTTTCCTTCTAGTTTTTTTTTTTTTTTTTTTTTTGGGGGGGGGGGGGGGGGGAGTCAATTAACCTACCAGTATATTTTTGAATTGTGGGAGGGAACCAGAGTACCCAGAGGAAACCCACGCAGGTACTGGGATAATATACAAATTCTTCACAGTTAGGGCCATGGTGAGAATCAAATCCATGACCTCAGTGCTGTGAGTCAATAATGCTAACCATTACACCATCGGTGCTTACCATATTAAAGCATGGTTGCCTACCTGACCCTCTCCATGAGGGAGAAAATGCTCTGTCCCTGGACTTCCCTGGTAGTGTATGATTACCATCACCTGTGGTGAAACACCTTTCTTATCAATTAGCTAGCTCCCAACCGGTGATGGTACTCATACAACACCAGGGAAGTGCAGGAAAAGAGCCTTTCCTCCCTGAAGGAGAGGGTCGAGTAGGCAACTCAAAACCCCACCGCATAAGATATTCATTAGAGTATGCCTTGTTACAGGCTTTCCTTGCTGTATTTTGAACAGATATTGTATGCTAAGCTTTTACTTTGCAAGTTTTTAGTTAATAGCTTATTAAGTATTGAGTTATAAAAGGGTTCGTAATATACTTGCTTTATTATTATAAGATACAGCCTTCGGTGCTATGGAACAATATATAAAAATAGCACACACTTCTTCAATAAACAATTTCCTGCATCATACTTATTATTTTTCTCCAAAACAAATGCTTACAATTTGTGTGTGCTTCCATGCCACTTGAAGTATACTTTTTCAGCAGTACATAATGCAGGTGATATTCTAGAACATTATAAAAATATATTGCTATTCCATTTTTAATAGAACATGTTGCCAAAGATAATGTAGTTGTGCTAACTATTGGGGGTACATTTACTAAAGCTTCTTAAAATGAAGAGAGTTGATGTTGCCCTTAGCAACCAATCTGTCTAACATTTCTCCATAGCACTGTAGAAAATGATAGTTAGAATCTGATGATTGCTATGGGCAATATCACCTCTTCAATTTTAGAAGTTTTAGTAAATGAACCCATTAGAGTGTTAAAATTGCCTTTTTGTTCAGTAAATGGGCTCATATTAATTGTGAAAAAATTTGATCAATATTACTGACGAGGAAGGTCAGAAGAAAATGACAATTAATCAGCTCCTATGATGATCATGTAACACCCTGCAGAATATGAAGAAAATGAATACCTTACCCTCAAATAATAGATATTTGATTTTTATATACAGCAAGAACTTGTCACTCCCACTGGAAAACTACTGAACATTACAAAACAGTTATTGATTAGGTCACAGCTACCTACTCTGAGGAGTATTGTTTTATTATAAATGTTCGTTTATGGTATATGCGTGCACTTTCTCAAATATTGATTAACTTGAATACATGTGACATTTAAGTTGAGTTCACCAAGGAGCTTTAATGCTGCTTAACTTTACCACATGACAGATGCTAAATCAATGCATTATGTACAGATCTTTATATCAGTTTAATGCAGCGCAGCATACTTGATATAATCATAATGCAGGACATTAGGCACTAAGGGGCAGATTTATTAATCTTGGAAAAGTGATAGAGGGCCTTATTTTGGTTCATTCTTTCTGACAAAATCCTTCTTAGATGGGCAAAACCATGTGCACTGCAGGTGGGGCAGGTGTTACTTGTGCAGAGAGAATTAGATTTGGGTGGGGTTTAACTTCAAAGTGAGATCTATATTGCAGTGTAAAAATAAAGCAGTCAGTATTTTCCCTGCACAGAAACAAAATTACTCACCAAAATCTAATTCTCTCTGCACATGTTACATCTGCCCCCCCTGCAGTGCACATGGTTTTGTCCATCTAAGAAGGATTTTGTCAGAAAGAATGAACCAAAATAAGGCCCAAAGTGTCTGTTTTTTATCAACGGCCAATCAACTCCTACCTGTCATTTTTCAAACCAAGCCTGTAACTTCCCAGTTAGAAGCTGATTGGCCAGTGATAAAAAATAGACATTTTATCACTTCACCAAGCTTAGTACATCTGCCCCTGAAAGTGAAAAAAGCTATGACTACAATTTTCATTAATACATAGCAATTTGTTCTAATAAGAATTGAAATGTTTATTATATTTAGCACTGTCATGATCAGGGCTTAGAGCGATCCCATACTTTATAAAGGGACAGTGGTCTCACAAGGATTGGGCATGGTCATGCAATAGTACCCCCATTTAAAATTACACCACAGATGAGCACAATCTTATTCACATTCTACCACATGTAATGTCCTGGTATCATATTGGTCTAAATAGTGGTGCTCCTTAATTACATTATGACACACAGTAGTGGCCCTTATTTTTGGTGCACTACACAGTAGTGCCCCATATATATTAAATGCCACAGAGTAGTGTCCCTACACAATGACCGCAGAAGTGCACCTTATACACTGTTACCACAGTAGTAGTGCTCCTTACATAAAAAGCAAAATATAGCAGCCACTTATTCACAATATACCCACAGTCATGCTTCCTATACACATAATGCCCACAATAACCCCCTTATATACATAATATATACCAGGAGTAGTGCCATTTATACACATAATGCCTAAAGTAGTAGTGCATCTTATACATATAATCTGCCTCTGCAACTCCAAAAAGGTGTTCAGGACTGCATAGAAGATTATCAGGGTTGTCCTTCTATCTAACTAGGAACTATACCTGTTCAGTACCAACATGAACATAGAAAAAGAGCAGGTTCATTCTGGCCATAGCTTATTTAATCTGCTGCCATCAGGCAGATGTTACAGGGCTTCTCTTGCCAGTTCCTCCAGTAGCCTCAAAAATTTCTTAGCTCAAGCGGCCCACCTGCTAACACTTGAACTCTTGAAAAATTGATTGACTAACTAGACATTCTAATCCACTGCATGTAAGTTCCTCTGTGTTCCTTATGGTATATCTATCTGTATGACTGTATGTGTCCCCATACCCTCCTTCTCATTTATTACCCTCCTGGCTGCTGCACAGAAAACCAACACAAATTCCTAATACAGGTTGAGTATCCCTTATTCAAATATCCATTATTAAAATTATTCCAAAAGCTATAGTCATCAAATTTTACTTTTATTTTTTTGCTAAAAGCCTACTGGCTACATCTGTAACTGGCACTATTGGGGAATATTTTTTTTTTTTAATTAGATTTATTAAAGCCAGGGGCGGATTGGCCCACCGGGAAACCGGGCCGTTTCCCGGTGGGCCGGCACCTTTTATGTCAGAATGGGCCGCTATCCTACCTAACTGGGCCACCGCAGCCTCTCCGTGCTGGGCCGCGGCACTGTGCCCGAAATGAAGAGGGCTGCGTGTGCTTCCGTCCAACTCCCTCCTCCCTGCTGCTGTGGCTGCAATGAGCTGCAGATACAGCCGCTGGCAGCCAGGGGGAGCACCTCTCAGACTGATGACGTCAGCCTGAGAGGGGAGAGAGACGCTGTGGCCGGGCTTCAGCTTCCAGCATTATGTAAGTCACACTGTGGGCTCTGGGGACACTGGTTGGCAACCTTGTTAGGAATGTGTGTGTGTGTGTGTGTGTGTGTGTGTAAGGGGAGAGAGAGAGATTCACTCCTGTCACTGTGTGTGAGGGACATTTCTCGGCTCCTGATTGGCCTCTAGGCGGCCAATAGAATCATCCTGAGGAAAGGCGCGGAAGATGAAACATCTCTGCGCCTCTCCAGTCCGTGAGTGGGTACCAGCCGGGAGCAGCGCATCTGCCGTAGAGGATGCCGAGGTCGTCGCCGGGGACCAGGTGAGTAGGATTTCCTTCCTTAGGAACCCCTTTTGGACTACTTCGGATCCTGGACCCCGGAGACATCAGCCCTGGAGCCCAGGACCCCGGACCAGCCCCGGAACCAGGACCAAGGCCCCGGAACCGGACTCTTCTGTCCTGGAGCCCCGGACCCAGGATCCAGGGACCGACCTACGGGCTCAAGGTAGGTAAGTATCAGTGTGTGTGTTATGTGTGTATTAAACTTTTATTTTTCAGGGTGTCAGTGTGTTTTATTTAACTATTTTTTGTACTGTAGAACTACAAGTGCCAGCGGGCCCTTTAATGCCCCGCATGCTGGGACTTGTGGTTCTCCAAGTCCCAGCATGCGGGGTAGGCTTGCTGGGACTCATAGTTCTAAAGTAGAAAACAATAGTTTTTAATCTTTTTTTTACACTTTGCATCAGCCTGATGCCCACCGCCCATGGGCATCGGGGACATCCCTGGACTTTCAGCATGGGCTGGTAAGTCCTGGAGGGGGGGGACCCCTTCATTGGGGGGTCCCCACTTCCCCAGGACCCCTGCCCATGCTGACCAGCCAGGGGGATAATGCTTTGGCCGCGGGACCTTATATAATAAGTGTCCCCCGGCTGTGGCATTACCCTGCTGGCTGGTTGGGTCTGGTGCTGGTTCTTAAAATACGGGGGACCCCTAGTCATTTTGTCCCCCGTATTTCGGGAACCAGCGCCGGACCTTGAGCCTGGTGCTGGTTTCATTAAATCAAGGGGACCCCTATTTGTCGGGGACCCTGATTTTATGTCTCCAGCACCGGCTCAATGAGCCCGGGGCTGGTTATGCTCTGGCGGGGGACCCCGCGCTGTTTTTTTTTTATTTTAACTGTTTAAACTTTCTTTTACACCAGAACCCTGCACAGATCGCAATGATTTGTGCAGGGTTCTGGCTAATTCGCCCATCAGAACCTGGTCTGATTTTTGGGCGAATTATAGACACCGTTTATGCAAATCGCATACCATTAAATATGCTATTTGTATACTTTTTAATGTGAAAACATCTGGATGCGATGTGCTGCGAAAAGCAGCCATCGCATTTCCAGTGCTTCCAACTTGTTGGCCAAAATCGCAATTTTTTCACATTTTCGCAGCTCATTAAATATGCGAAAATGGCAAAAAATGCGATTTCGGCCGTCAGATTATCTCACTCCATAGAATGTCACTCATAGTCTTTTTCGTGTTCTTTGAGTGTGTTAATGAAGGGTAACCACTTTTGATAAAATTGACGAGCTCCATTCACCAAGTCTAATCTAGCATATCATCTTTCAAAAAACAATATTTGTAAGAGTTTCTGTTTGAGTTCCAACATATTTTGGAGTAGTTTTTTCGTCCAATGTATTAATATGCATTTTCTTGCTACTGTTATACTCATATTAAGCATTGACAATTATGTTTATTCAAACCTTTATGGTGCCATGCTTGAAGCGATGTGCTCATAAATGCTGATATGTCTATTGTAAAAAAGCAATCAAAGACATTATTTATAAATTGGAGAACTTTGTTCTAATATCTTCTCAACTTAAAGCAACCCCACATACAGGGCCTTATTCAGATCTGAGCTCAGTACAAATTTGTTTGGAAAATGGGCAAAACCATGTGCACTGCAGGTGGAGCAGATGTAACCTGAGTAAAATTTGGTTGGGGTGTGCTGAAACTGAAATCTAAATTGCAGTGTAAAAATAATGCAGTCAGTATTTACCCTGCACAGAAACAAAATAACTCACACAAATCTTACTCTCTCTATACACTGCTCCACCTGCAGTGCACATATTTTTGCCCATTTTCCAAACAAATTTGTACTGAGCTCAGATCTGAAAGTGTGAGAAGTCTGCAACTCGCACTCCACACTTAATACAATGGCCTTTCTCTTCTGGAACCATACATCTCCTTCTATGGGGGGGGGGGGGTAATATATGCTCTGTGCAGAGTTCTCACATACTGTACACTTCTTGCAGATAGATCGACTTTAAAAAAGTGAGAGATATATCGTGTAGAGCCAACATGTCTGGTGTATCAGTAAGAGCTGGAATGTCTATTTTCCATTTATTCCATAAGAGGTTCCACTGTGGGTCTTTAGAGATATCATTAGTCATTAACAAAGTATACATATGTTTAATCTTATATGGTTTTTCTAAAATATAATATAGTAAACTATATATATATATATATATATATATATATATATATATATATATATGGAAAGGGGGGTTTCTATTGGAGAGCGCTGATTAGTGTACCACCTAGTTACTTCAATGCAACATACAATATTGATACAATTTCTGTAACGACAGTTGATCTTTGTCCCTTTTCCGAATAAGACGTGCCAATCTGTTCAAGGTATAAAAAAGTTCTTTATTGAAACCCAACGCGTTTCGTCAGAACGACTTCATCAGGGGTAAAAACAATAAGATTCTCAAGTATGTGGTTTGGTCAACTTTTAGTACTCGTACAAGGTAAAATCCATATATGGGGTTTGGGCCGATATACAGGCTTAGTAACAAGATGTAGGTGTAGATCCACGGATAATATAGGAGGTTAAGGTCCTTGTAAGGAAGGTTCAGGGGGAAGATTCCGTAAAATTTAGATGATATCAGATCTATGGATGCTGGAGGTACTGGTTGTGATCAGTAATGTTTGACTCCGTTATGTAAACGCAGGATCTATTTAGTAGATAATTTTTGTTTTGAAGATGATTCGATTATAAGGTGCATTAACGTGCAGAATTCTTGTGGTCCAGTATGAATGAATATGGTCCTTTAATTGTAGGATCACTCCATTTCAATATGTGTGATGGAAAAAAGGCTCCACCAGCCTTAAATAGATAAGATACAACGATTGTCAGGAAATGTAAAAACTCAATCGTGTTAACGTAGGATAATTAATTCCCACCAGACAGAGGGAGCACTTGTTTTCTCAAGAAATTCTCCACAATGTAGCACTTTTCAAGAGCTCCTTCACTGGCTGGTAGTCTACCAGCCAGTGAAGGAGCTCTTGAAAAGTGCTACATTGTGGAGAATTTCTTGAGAAAACAAGTGCTCCCTCTGTCTGGTGGGAATTAATTATCCTACGTTAACACGATTGAGTTTTTACATTTCCTGACAATCGTTGTATCTTATCTATTTAAGGCTGGTGGAGCCTTTTTTCCATCACACATATTGAAATGGAGTGATCCTACAATTAAAGGACCATATTCATTCATACTGGACCACAAGAATTCTGCACGTTAATGCACCTTATAATCGAATCATCTTCAAAACAAAAATTATCTACTAAATAGATCCTGCGTTTACATAACGGAGTCAAACATTACTGATCACAACCAGTACCTCCAGCATCCATAGATCTGATATCATCTAAATTTTACGGAATCTTCCCCCTGAACCTTCCTTACAAGGACCTTAACCTCCTATATTATCCGTGGATCTACACCTACATCTTGTTACTAAGCCTGTATATCGGCCCAAACCCCATATATGGATTTTACCTTGTACGAGTACTAAAAGTTGACCAAACCACATACTTGAGAATCTTATTGTTTTTACCCCTGATGAAGTCGTTCTGACGAAACGCGTTGGGTTTCAATAAAGAACTTTTTTATACCTTGAACAGATTGGCACGTCTTATTCGGAAAAGGGACAAAGATCAACTGTCGTTAAAGAAATTGTATCAATATTGTATGTTGCATTGAAGTAACTAGGTGGTACACTAATCAGCGCTCTCCAATAGAAACCCCCCCCTTTCCAAATCTCTTGTTTGACTCCCACTAACAGGGGAGTCCTATCGGAGCAGCAGCAGATTATTGTTAGCGCAAAACGAGGTCCATACTGTATTTCTATATATATATATATATATATATATTTGTTATCTGAGGCAGTAATATGGTGCCTCTTTTTTCAATTTTGGGAATTTTTTGAGTGATCAGATAATGCCTGACTTGGAGGAACATAAATACTGTAGGTGAGAATTTGGTAGTTGATATTTGGATGCTAAATATTCAAAAGTGTTGATATTTCCTCCGAGGTCAAAGACTTTGGAAGAATTATCCAAACCTTTTTCCCTCCAAATCAGATGAATAGGATTGGCAAGCGAAGGGGGAAAAGATGGGTTTCCCCATAATGGAGGGAATGGAGAAATAAAGGGGTTCCTTTTAGATTTTTCCAAATGCGGTTTGATGGTGACAGAATTAACATAGGATAGAGACAAAAGGGTGGACACAGAAAATTACGTATAGGCAGACATTAAACATTAAGAAAATAATAAAGAAATACTATGCAGCAGTTTTCAACTAGAAGAAGGACTTCCAATACAACATCATTAGGCACTTTAAAAAAAACAGTGTCTACGTGTAGTTTCTACCAAAACTAAATCCTTCTGACAGATTGGCTTCTGTCACCCGAGTACCTCCCATCAGCTGTTAACAATGCTAATTTATTAAAAATGAGATAAAATTAGGTAACATATCCCACTTCGATTATTCAGGATATAGAAAATCTCCCAAGGTTTACAACTAGAATACTAGTAGATAGGAGTGAGTCTATGTGTCATTAGACACATCTGTTATATCTTCAAGATCCTGTTCTGGATTCTCCTTGGAAAGAAATTCCTCTGCCTCCTTAGCGGTTGAAAAATCTTTGTGGCCTGTAGCTGTACAAATTATCAAATGTGCGGGATACATCATATAAAACTTTGTTTTTGTTTTACCAAATTTGAACACACCGAGTTGAATGTTTTGCGGGTTTTGAAAGATGGCAATCACCTCCTGAGGAAGCCGCTAATACGTGAAGGCGGAGAAATGCGTAGAGGGCAACGGGACAGTTTGTGGCAACTGGATACAAATTGATGGGAGTATAACACTCAGCGACCGCAGTAAACTGCTAAAAACATCTGGTCACAGCAACTCCCAAGTACCAAGAGCCGGATCCCCACCATCTTTCAAAGGACATTCCTCAAGAATGAGTGAGTCTTTATTCCACTAACATGTGCACATGAGTGGGGGACAGTTACTCCTAACAATTGGGAGGTTTTAAAGTTATACTAACCGGTTTGTTATGATGGACTAACAAGTTGAACACAGTTCAAAATATCATACTAACAAATTCCTAATTGAGCATTGTTATATGTGTGTTCGTCTTGTTTGTCACAGTGGCCACTAAAAATTTGAATTTTATGAATTTGTTGTGAATTATTTTTAATAAATTATACATGATTTTGCAAAGCGCAGCTCCATTGTCCTTTGTTTCTTGTAACTGCATTTCCAAAAGGGGTTGGTAATCCCCCTTTATTTGGGAGCTGCTGCAGTGCGAAAGCAAACAATCAGCGCTCAAACATTTTTTCTTTTTCTGTAATTTTGCGAGAAGCAGCCCACAGTACTTGTTTATGGAGAAAGTTCAGCACTTTAAAGATCACTACCCTTGGTCGTGCATTAGGCTGCAATTGAATGGGTCCCATTCTATGCACCCTTTCTATTACCATGTCCGCACATGCAGACTCAAATTGTAATATCTTAGGGAGTGTATTCTTCACAAAGTGCTCCAATTGTGGTGCCTTAACTTTTTCTGGTAGGCCAGTAATTCTCAGATTACATCGCCTTGCCCTATTTTCAATATTTTCCACAGCATCAATAAGACGTTTGATTTCCAATTTTAAATTCTTTACATCCTTTTGCAAGGTCTGTATTTGATCAGTGTCATCACTTAGTAGATTCTGCGGTAGTGAGGTGATCTGATAGGGAATGAAGCTGGGTGGTTATATCTGTGATAGCTTTTCGCCATTGTAGTGTGGATGGCTTCCACAAGATCAGAATATGAGAGTGCAGAGATACCTGTGTGCTGTGAGGAAGGATTGTCAGCCTGGTTCTGGTCCACAATAGGTTTCTTCGCCAGTGGTGTTCCTTGCGCGTTGTCCTGGCCCGGAGACATACTATGCTCACCTCGTCTCTTCTCCTGGCACTGCTGCTGCGGAAGGAGAGGTGCTTGGTGCAGCATTTTTGCGGCCAGCGGCAGGGACATCAACTTGTCCATGGAGGCAGGAGACTGTCTGGGGGACCTGAAGCAGTGTCTGCGTGGGGTAATCAGCATGCAGGTGTCGGGAGGGACAGCGGGAGACGGAGCGGTGCAGAGTTGCTGCTCACTCCATGATGCCGGAACCAGAAGTCCGGGGGAAATATAATTTAACTGGCACTAAATATGTGCAAGGACATGATTGCTTGGCATTCAAAGTCAGTGTCTGAGATTGTACACAAACTTTGTTTCATGTTTTAAAACCTTGTTTCATGCACAAATAAAATATATTTGTGTATATTTCATGTGTTTCATGTGCTTATACAACATAAATTCAAAATACCTTAAGATACCTCATTCAAACATAAAAATATTCCAAAAAACAGAATTATCCATTATCCAAAATTATTCTGGTCCCGAGCATTATGGATAAGAGATAATCAACCTGTATACTCAAGTATTCCTAACCAATAAAGCTGTTTCTAATTCTGATTCTGCTTCCAGCAGTTCACCATTCATGTCCCTTCAGAAGCTCCATGCCATGTCTTACTCCATGTGTTACTCCAGTCGCTATACCACCTCTCTTGTTCACTAAAGCCCCCTCTAAACTTTTCTTCAACATTTATTGAGCCTGCTCCTCTTAGAGGCATCTCTTTACTTCAGCAGCAGTGACAACATGGAATCAGATGGACCATGGCATAAAAGGAAGCCTTTGAGATCTGAGGAGGGGACAAATGGTATCTAAAACACTCAGGGTGTGTGAGAGTAGCAGGAGAGGAGGAACGCAAGTGCAGGAAAACCATCGAGACACCAAACCCCCCCAACACAAACACACAAACTTTGACTCCTGGTCATGTCTAATATTTTTTGAAATTGCACAATGAAAATATAAGAATTTTTGGTGCAATGTTGTCCTTCAGAAGTTTTATTTTTACATATATTGTATTATATAGCTGTATAAATGTTGCAGTGAAACATACATTGAAGCAACTTTAAATAATAATAGTAATAATAATAATAATAATAATAATTTTAATTTTATAATTCACAAAACAAAACAATCTTGGAATAAAAGGTCCAGTTCAGTGTTACTAGAAAATCTGCCAGGCAGTAATATAATATTCTGAATAATGAAACAGGTGTCCATAAAAAAAAAATATATATATATATAATTATATTTGAGTTTGTTTTTTAAATATATAATTGATGCTGTATTGTAAATTGGTAACAGATCTAATACGTAGGGGTAAATTGAAGATGGGATGTATCCCATAGCAACCAAATTCTATTTCTTATTTATATAGCACCTTGTAGAAGATAAGCCCCGTACACACGGGGGGAGATTTTTTTCCCAGCAATATATTGCTAGCAATATATTCCTGAGCAATATATTGCCCAGTGTCTCCTTTGCATCAGCGACCAGAGATGGTCGCTGATGAAAAGGACCTCTGCTGGGGGAGCTGCAGAGGTAATTAGCTGGTCGCAGGAGCAAGCTCCTGCGACCAGCAATTACAATGGGGGAGAAAACGGGAGCGCGCACCCGGCGATTTATCGCTGGTGCGCTCTCCAATCACTGGCAATATGGTCGCCTGCGACCATATTTCCAGCGATTATAGCCCCTATCGCCCGAGTGTGTACACAGCAATAGATAGACACAACACTTTTGTTGGTAAGCTGTGCAATCAGAGGTGTGTCACTCAGGTGCCAAAAGGGAGGGGTAATTCTGTCTAGGAAAAAAAAAAAGATAGATAGAATCTGATTGGTTGCTATGGGCAACATCTGATCTTCAATAAAACTCCAATTGTAGTAAATTTACCACTAGATTGAAGCAGGCAGAAACAGAATCTAAAATAAATCTTTTATATTACAGGTTATACCGGGATACAGTCATTAGGTCTACAGAAACTATGTTGACAAGAATTGGCAAGAATTGGGTTGACACCACTAGGTCGACATGCAGCAATGTTGACATGGGTTAAGGTCGACATGGGTCAAGGTCGACATGGATCTAGGTCGACATGACATTAGGTCGACACTAGCATTAGGTCGACGTCAGTGACGTGCGGTGAGGTTAGTGATAGGTGAGGCAGGAGGTTTTGCGAAATTGGAACACCAAGTGCCGTAACTAGACATTTTGGTGCCCTGCACCAGAACAGGAATTTGCCCCCCTATACTGAAAAACAAGAATTAATTTGGCTTCATGGAAAAGGGGCATGGTCACATAATAGTACCAATAACACCATAATGCCCCTCATACATTATGCCGTACACTTTAATGCCCATATTACAATATGCCGCACACTGTAATTCCCATATCACATTATAATCGCACACCATAATGCCCATGTCACATTATACCACACACCGTAATGCCCATGTCACATTATATTGCACACCGTAATGCCCATGTCACATTATATTGCACACCGTAATGCCGATGTCACATTATAGCGCACACCATAATGCCCATGTCACATTATACCACACACCGTAATGCCCATGTCACATTATATTGCATACCGTAATGCCCATGTCAAATTATACCGCACAACGTAATGCCCATGTCACATTATACCGCACACTGTAATGCCCATGTCACATTATACCGCACACCGTAATATCCATATCACATTATATTGCACACCGTAATGCCCATGTCACATTATATTTCACACCGTAATGCCCATTTCGCATTATATACCGCACACCGTAATGCCCATATCACATTATATACCGCACACCGTAATGCCCATATCACATTATATTGCACACCGTAATGCCCATATCACATTATGCCGCACACGGTAATGCCCTTGTCACATTATGCAGAGGTGCTGTGGCTGGTGGATATTTTAAATATGGGAGCGCCAGGTCATGAGCAAATCGGAGCTCAGAGTCTGGCGGACAATCACTGTGGCTACTGGTCTGCGAGCTCTGCCGGCCTGCCCACATTTAAAATATATGCCACTTTCAGCATAGAAGCAAAGATTGGGGGTGGTGAGCAACAGGCTGGCAGAGCAAGACATCCCCAATGATGATATATACAGTATATATACTGTACACCCCAAAACACACACATTGTATTCCAATTTTGTGCACACACCCCCCCCCCCATACATAAAAAAACACCACACTCCTGATGCCTATCATTTTTCATTTTTCCCTCCCCAAATAGCCTTACAGTATATACATCCATCACCCTACCATGCCCATATATCTTTACCATTGGCGTAGTGTAGAAAGGCAGGAGGCGGAGCTGGCCGTGGTAAGGCAGTCACCGTGGGACAGCTGTGCGGCTGTACTGTGTGTCGGGTCAACTTCCTCTCCTCCCTGCCAACATCCATAACAGGGGCTGCAGGCGCGCGGAGGCCCGTCACCCTGGCTGTCGATAGATAGTGGGAGGAGCCAAAGCTCAGGGACAAACTGGGAAGGAGGACTAGAGTGGGCGCTGCAGGGTTCCCCTGGCACCGCTGCCTGTCAGAGTTTGACAAGAGCAGCGTGCCAGCGGCGGCTGCCAGCACAGTGTAGTATGCGGGGACAAACTAGGAAGGAGGGGAAGGGTGAGTGCTGCAGGGATCCCCGCCCAAGCAGCGGCGGCCATCAGCAGAGTATGAGGGGACAGTACACATGGGGAAGGGTTCACGGACAGCGCTGTCTGTCATTTAGCAGACGCCAGCACGGTGCACCACTTGCCCGTGCACTGCAGATTCAGTGACAGCGGATACAGGCTGTCAGTGTGTGACAGCCTGATCCGCTGTCCTATCACATCTGTCTCAGTGACAGGGGCGTGCTTTGATGTGGGCTAAAGGCATGTCCCTGTCACTGAAGCAAATGTGTAGGTGCCGCTTCCTCAATGCTTTTCAATGGGCTTATCTGCCTCTTTTAGTCCCGGCAATTTATCCCCGCCCCCCGCTGCTGACAGTTTGTAATTGTCAGCGGGAGGCACGGCTCCCACTGCCTCCCAGCCTCCCGCACGTCTCAACAGGCTCACCACATAGATTATAAAAAAATGTCAAGAAGATATTTATTTCACAGTATATGTGATATAAATATCTTTGTATTTTTTTTAAATAATCTATGACAGGGGAGGCTCTGCCTCCCCTGCCTCCCCTGACTGCACGTCCCTGGTCGACGTGGGCTAGTTCGACAGTCAAAAGGTCGACATGTTTTTTTCACTGTTTTTTGAGCCAACGTGCTGACAGGTGGTACTTCATGCCCTACCATCCACTAGGGCATGGTGGGAGAATAAAATAGTGTGCCCGAAGCATTGTGAGCGTAGTAAGCAATGAGAGGGGATGCATTGCACTTCAAACTGTGTCCATGTTGACTGTGTCAACATTCGAGTAAAAAAACAGTGAAAAACACCATGTCGACCTTTTGACCTTGACCCATGTCGACTTTAACCTATGTCGACCTTGCTGAATGTTGACCTAGTTGTGTCGACCCAATGCTTGTTGAACTAGTTATGGACGACTAAACAATCCCAACCTGAGTATCCCGTATCCGGAGATCTATTATCCAAATTATTCCAAAACAGTGTTTTTTTGGAATAATAAGATTCCCCCCCCCCCCCCCGACCCTATTTTATACTTACTAAGTCCGCCGGCATCCACAGCAGGCCTTCAGCATCCCCACTCCTGGGACTGCTGGAGATGCTGGAGAGGATGCTGAAGGCCTGCCGTGGACACCGGGGGGGACACCATGGCAGCCGAGGGACCATCGGGGCACCACCAGTGTACAGGTAAGTATGTAACAAAAATGTATTCCAAAAACTGGAAACATCCCTTATCCAAAATGCTTGTGGTCCCGAGCAATTCGGATAAGGGATTCTCAACCTGTTCAGCAAAACAAACTCTGATAAACAATGTAAGTGTGGCTCTTTTTCAAGGTGATTCAAATGTGTTCCTCCAAATTCATGTCTTATGATAATTTCTTCTGAAGCCTCACTCAGATGTGGATGGAGTGGCTATTGTTAAAATAGAAGCAGCAGCAATAGCTTTAATATGTACAGTAAATGTAGCAGGAGGCATCACACCTCCAGATATATTACTGATCTGATATGTGTCCTATTATAATGTCAACACCAGCCAGTTGCATGACCTATCGGGTTGCATAAGCCAGCTGCTACATCTACTAAAAGAATCCAGGAAAACTCCATCCATGGATGAAGATCTTGGCTCTATTTCTCCCAACAATGGCAGCAACAAAAAAGGTGCATTATGGTGTAAGGTGTAAGGTGCATTACAATGTGTGGCGTATCGTGTTAGGTACATTACAATGTGTGGCATATAGTGTAAGGTACATTACGGTGTGTGGTATATAGTGTTAGGTGCATTACAATGTATGCATACAGTGTAATTGGCATTATGATGTCGGGTATATAGTGTAGCTGGCATTACAGTATGTGGCGTACAGTGTAACTGGCATTGCAATGTATGGCATATAGTGTAAGGTATAATATGGTGTGGCATATAGTGTAGGTGTTATTATGATGTGTGGGATAGAGTGTAAGGTGCATTACGATGTATGGAGTATAGTGTAAGGTGCATTACAGTGTTTGGTGTATAGTGTAAGTGGCATTATATTGTGTGGTGTAAAGTGTAAGGGGCATTATGATGTGTGGCATAAAGTGTAAGGTGCTTTACGGTGTGTGGCAAATAGTGTAAGGTGTATTACAGGTTGTGGGTTATAGTGTAAGGGGCATTACGGTGTGTGACATATAGTGTAAGGTGCATTAACGCATGTGCCATATTAGTGTTACATACATTACAGTGTGTGGCCTATAGTGTAAGGTGCATTGCAGTGTGTGGCGTATAGTGTAAGTGGCATAATGGTGTGGTATAGTGTAAGGGGCATTCTGGTGTACTGTATCATATAATGTGTAAAGTCCGATTTGGCCAATTTTCACCCAATTGCGATGGATAGGGCCAAGAAATCTGGTGAAAAGTGACCAAATGAGATATGTTTGATCTCTATTCCAATCCATGCACATTGGATCAATGTCGCTGGTCAGACATCCTATATGTCCAACCTCTGATACATGAAGAGGTACCACCTGGGAATATCCAGGGCAGCTGAAGGGGGATCGGCTGGCCATACACTGCTGCAACTTCTCACATTAGTGTATGGCCACCTTAAGAGGCATCATAGTGTGGAGGACAGAAACTTTTTTGGCTGGGGGAGCCTAATTTATAGTTACACCACTGTATGTATACATCATAATAAACAATGAGAGATAGATACATAAAGTAGGTGAACACAGCATATAAATTAATATTGTAGATACATTTTAACTTGTAGTCATCTTTAATTTATATTCTAGGAAACATTACGTTTTCTTTAAATTAATATTGGAGTGTATTTCATTTGTGAAAGCAATCACAATTGTATTTATATAGTAAAGCTTCACTATCTTCCTATTTTATGTCAATTGTATTCACAGGGATACAGAAAGACAATGACATTTTCTTATTGGCACTTGATGAGAATTATGTATTGTAAAACATACTTTTTTGTAAATCATTCTGAAATGTCCAGACATTTAAAAAAAAAGTTTAAACAGTTATACAGTAAGTCTTTGCGGTTCATGATCTTTGTCTTTGCATATTTACAATTTTATTATGTTTAATATTGAGTTCAAAGAAGAATCACACAAATAATGTGGATGCCATAGTGTCCGGCCATCCAGCACAACAGACTCTTTTGCGTATGCGCAATCCTCCAGAAAAATGGTGCAGCGGTACTGGAGGATAAGTATAAGAAAATGGGTGCAGTGCATGCGGTGTTGGCCCCCCTGGGACTCAGGGGCCTGTGAACACCATGCAAACTGCACCCATTATAAATATGCCATTGGTATGTACCATATTTTTTGCACCATAAGATGCACCTTTTCTCTCCCAAAAAGAGGGGGAAAAGTATGTGCGTCTTATGGAGTGACTACACTACACTAACACAGTCAGACTCAGCAGTGTAGTAATTAAAGCTACACCACACAGGTTGTCACTATCAGCAGTGTAGTAGTTAAAACTCCTACACCACGCAGGTTGTTGTCACAGACACAGGCAGCAGGGCAGGATAGTGAGCACATGGGTGGGTGCCAGGGAAGACAGCCAGACATTGTTCAATCTAGTAGACTAGAGTGAACATGGCACCCGCCCGGCCATCCTTATATAGTGATATTGTCAAGATCTCGCAAGATCTGACATAGGGATCTCATGAGGTCCGGAAAGGCTCGCTCCAAACCTGGGCAGGAAAACCCGAATAGGCGTTCTGATTGGGGGGTGTTCAGGGGTGTCCGGATTCCCCGAATTCGAACGCGCTCATCTCTAGTAAAGATACGCATGTCATTTTTCTTTTAACCAAAAAGATTGCTGGGATTTTTAGTTTGCAATTCACATTTGTTCTTGTTTTGATGTTTCATATTCTTATTTTGTTGTTCAAATATTGCTATACAGTATGTTGATTTATTAAGATGACTGCAGAATGATTAAATGTTTGCACACCAAGACACTGAGTCAAAGTTAAAAAGCAAGTTGTCTGTATTGTATTAACACAGAGATAGATGGCTTGCATTAAGAAATATCTGATATTCATCCACATTCAGAGTCCACATTCATAGGGGCAGTATCCACACTGCCCCTATGCATTTTCTTGGGTTCATAGTCATCATCATCCTTATCAGCATTCCTTTGTATTAGCCCACCGTTTAGCATAACCTAATAAGCCCATCAACATGTCCCTGATATACTTTTCTCACTTTAGCCTATACTGTATGTAAAACACTCCATTAACGCTCAGTGACACCCATTTAGCCAGTAGTACAAATAAAAAGAGTTACATAGGACTGTAGTGTTATAACACTCAAGATCCATGTTTTTCTAAATCCATAGCAGAAGCCTGTCATATGTTTGAAATACATTGAAATGTTTCATGTGATTTTTTGCATTGAAATAGTACAACTACAACATTTTATTCTGGTCCATGTTTATTCAAATGCTCAAAGTTATCTTTATCTTTGTTAAATATTCCTAAATGAATTAATCTTTTTAGATGTAAAATGTATTATTTTTTAATCTGAAGAATATTAATTGACCTACTGATGCCTTTCAACCAGACTGTGTGATTATGGGGGTTATTCTGGTTCATTCACAAGGCTGCAAATTCACAGCCTTGTGAGTCCACCTCGTTTGCCCGCATTTGCTGCGAAAGGATGTTTAACCTAAACATCCATTCGCAGGCTAGGGGGAACCACCCCCATCATCCCATGGTTACCGACTATCAAATGATGGCAGCTGCCAGCCCCGTCACCCCCCCCCCCCCCCAACGTAACTGGGCAATTTGTATGGGAACGCCCAGCATTCTCATGGGAACACGCATGAAATGCTGTGCATTCCTATTGGGAAATTGCCCAGCCCGCTACTGCACACCGCCTAACCCACAATCCTGGGTGCGTGCATCTGGCAAACACCCTGTTTGCCATGGGCGCATGCACCCTGCATCTACACATGCGCAGAAATGCAAATGCATGGGGGAGTGAAGGGACCTGAATAAGGTCCTATGTGTATTAACAATTTTAGAATGAATAGAAATGTCATTGGTTTTACATTATTTTGTTATATTACTTCGCTATCGCACCACAGTTAATATCCAACATGCTGGATAAATCTACTTAATCGCTGGATAAATCTACTTAATCTACTTAATCGCCGTCAGTGTTCTCACTGACATATCACAAATTTGTTTGGAAATTGGGTAAAGCCATGTGCACTGCAGGTGGGGCAGATGTAACATGTGCAGAGAGAGTTATATTTGTGTGAGTTATTTTGTTTCCGTGCAGGGTAAATACTGGCTGCATTATTTTTACACTGCAATTTAGATTTCAGTTTCAACACACCCCACCCAAATTTAACACTCTCTGCACATGTTACATCTGCCTCACCTGCAGTGCACATGGTTTTGCCCATTCTCCATACAAATTTGTACTGAAATCAGATCTGAATAAGGGACATGGTGCTAACACATCTATTTTGAGTGTTTATCTCCTGTTATTTACTATATGTTGTTTATTCATTTTTTTATTAATGAATTATTTAATTAATTAATTTATGTCATAGTTAATGGGATAAATTCAGACCTGATCGTAGGACACATTTTGTTTGCAAATTCGCAGCCTTGCAAATCCACCAAATCCCACCCGCCGAATGTCCGCCCCCCCTTCGCAGTGCCGGTTTGCCCGCACAGGCTGCAAATGGATGTTTACCATAAACATCCATTCGTATGCCGTGGGTAACCTCCCACATCTTTTGATGGTCGCCGACCATCGAAAGTTGTGAAAGGTACATGCATATAAAAGTGACTTTCAAGTCACTTCCATATGCATGCACTCTGGGTCGGATATATGCGGGCAGCTGACATCCGGAGATGTCAGCTGCCAGCCCTCCGCACCTGCGTCACTGCCTCATTACCATGAGAATGCCCATGGTAATGGGGTAGCACAGCACCCTCTGCCCTTCTGCGCCTCCCGCTCACATCTAGGATGCGTGCATCCGGCGAACTGAATGTTCGCCGTAGGTGCATGCACCCTCGGTCTGCACATGCATAGAAATATGCAGACGTGCAGCATCGGTCGCACGGAGGACCGAAGGAATAAGAAAAAAAACCATAATCGGATGCAATTTTGCAAACAATGCGAGTTTAGTGCTAGATAAGAATCATGTGCTTATCTCAATGATCTATCTGTGGCGGGTTTATGCATAATATCAGTGGTCATATGGTGATGTAGTTTTGTTTTTTATTAATGAGATTTATATTATTGTGAAATGGAGGGTTCTCCTTAAACTTAACCCTTAACTTTCTGGCCCACTCTCATCTCCAGTCAACCAAGTATGCACTTTGGAATGCATTCAGCAACAAAGTCACTCTGAGCAGCATAAACTGGACAGCAGAAATAGGCCTACTTGGTCTATCATTTCTAGGTCAGGAGTTCAACTGTTTTCTATCATTCTTAATTATTATTGGGCACCCAATGGCAGAGAATGAAAAGTAGAAGAGACTTCAATACTAACGCCATATTTATTTCTTCAATTTTCTTTAATGTTTGTGACACTTTTTGAGCACATCCAGATTTATGTGTCTATAATTGCATATAGCAAAACAAATCTTTTATGACACCTCAGATTTAATGCTTTCTGGATGTATACACACTCATAGTACAGGTGTTTATTTGTAATTGTAACTAAATATTTCATATATATAACTTTTTGATAATTAATTAAGTACATAATTTATTGGGTACTTGTTTCCTAGCACGGCCACAAAGATCATGATCGTGGGCATCGTGAGGAAAAATCGGGGGCATCGCGGCCATCGCATGCACTAAAAAATCGGGTGCGATGGCCGCGACGCGATGCCCGCGATTTCCCCATAGGGAACAATGTTAAATGCCTCAATTTAGCCGCGATGCCCCCGATTTCCCATAGGAAACAATGTTAAATGGGTCAATTTACCCAAATCATCATAGGGAACAATGGTAAATGGGCCAGAAACCCCCCCAAAACAACCCTGAACAGTGAAATGTCCCCTCAAAAGTATTTTACGCCACCCCACGATCAACGTGAACCCGAAGCGTGGCGAGCGCAGCGAGCCCGCGAGGGGCGGCGGTACGCGTCCTCCGACCTTTTCATACCCCCACTATCCACGTTGGCGTGGAGTTGAGAATAGAATAGTGTGGCGAGCGCAGCGAGCCACCGAGCCCGAAGCGTGGTGAGCGCAGCGGATACCTGTGAAGTCCGCGAAGGGAAGCGTTTACCTGTGAAGGTATCCGCGTGCGCTCGCCACACTTCGGGCTCGGTGGCTCGCTGCGCTCGCCACACTATTCTATTCTCAACTCCACGCCGACGTGGATAGTGGGGGTATGAAAAGGTTGGAGGACGCGTACCGCCGCCCCTCGCGGGCTCGCTGCGCTCGCCACGCTTTGGGTTCACGTTGATCGTGGGGTGGCGTAAAATACTTTTGGGGGGACATTTCACTGTTCAGGGGTGTTTTGGGGGGTTTCTGGCCCATTTACCATTGTTCCCTATGATGATTTGGGTAAATTGACCCATTTAACATTGTTTCCTATGGGAAATCGGGGGCATCGCGGCTAAATTGAGGCATTTAACATTGTTCCCTATGGGGAAATCGCGGGCATCGCGTCTGGACCATTTAAGCCTTTTTTAGCCGCATACGACGCGACCGACCCGATTTTGACTGTTTTCAATGCATTTCTATGGGAAAATCGGGGGCATCGCGTCGGTCGCGTCGTATACCACTAAAAATGACACCCGGTGCCCGCGATTGTGGCCGTGCTAGGAAACAAGTACCATTTATTGTATGTGTACTAAATAAAAGTTATGTATTAATGGAAGTAGATTTTTCAACATTTGTTAAGTGTGCCTAAGAACATAGATTTTGTTCATATTGCCTCTGTGCAGCCTTTTTTTCATATATGCTTTTATGGCAGCAATAATTTATCAGAGCTTAGTGGTCTATGCTGAAGTTTTAAATTGCAGACAACCTGTCATTTCTGAAAAGCCACTTCACAATTTGATTGTAATTAGTGGTAGACAGCTTTTTCAGCATGATTAAGTATTTTTAATGAAATTAGATCGATGCAATGACTATTAATTCTGTCATCCATTTGACTTATTCCCCATGCAACCAATGAAGGACTCATGTACAGTACTTTTAAATATATAATGTCATCCATAATTTTAGATTATAAATAATTAATAGTGAAACATTGTTACAATTATATAGCTACATTTATATCAGACTGTTTATTGTTATAGACTGCATTACAGTATTTGCTGCTACTTACCTCTGTGGAGTTATCCACCTCTAACTGCTATACTGAACTAATAGAGACTTTTATCCTATATTTTTTGCATAATTTTAAATTTTTCTATTTTTGTTTTTTTCTGAATTGTTTTTAGTCTTGACATAGTTGTTGTTTTCATTATACAGGTTCCTGCATTCTAAGTACCCTCTTTTTTTAAATTTATGTTTAGCACGTGTATCGTGTTAATTGGCATTGTGACCAATACATTTCACTTAGGCCCACATCAGTTTTTGTGTCTCACATAATTGGGCCTCACTACACCATAGCACCTGCCTTTATTACCTCAATTAGGCATTTGCTGCAGTGGTTGGTGGACTCTCACATTTAAGAACCTTCCTGTAAGGCCCATTCCCACTGGCAGTATCTTCCTAAAGCCTTTATGCCAAATCCTGGTTCCTGCATCTAGTCTCTGCAAGTGTGTATCCTGGTTCCAATGTGTGAGATTGTGTTATCCTTCATCCAGTAAGATACATCATGTTCAAGCCTAACAGTCGGCTTTCCCATTTGTCCAGCCTGTCACCTTTTGAAATTCGTTCAACTACAGTATGGCAAGGTATGCTGGGATGTGTGGTTTCAAAACAGCTTGAGGGCCAAAGTTTGGTCATGCCTGGTCTACAGCAATCATGGTATTGTGAGTCCAGCTGCAAAAGCCGTTTTCTTGTATTATTTTATTACATTTTTATCGTTCGTTGTGAAAGAAGCCACACATAATTTTTTTGTATGTTATCATATAACGTTATTGCGACAGTGTTGTATATTAGTGGTTGGCCGCTACTCTTGTTTATTGATGTTATTAGCACCGGAGCTGCTTATATCTTGTTTCCATTATTATTCTAAGCCTGGTTTGTCTCTGGTGTTTTGTTAGTGAGGTTTCCTCTTACTTTTACCCTGTCTCTGTTGGTATCTTGTCACCTTGCAAAACCTGGTGGAATCCAAGTATGGGTGGACCTAATTTGCCCTGGAACAGTGGCTATTATAGGTGAAAACATTAACGCGCAGATGCTAATTGACTTCATGGTGTGGTAACAGAGTCAGGGTAGGCTCAGGTGCTTCTGTGGCCTTACCACCTTGGTCACATTAGCACTGTACATACTGGTATCCATCCACCACAGTCTTGTCAGCCAGATCTTGTTTTTTATTGTGTTTATGTGTCATAACAGATGTCATCTGTTATGACCCATCATGTCAACAGATGGAGGATCTTGAAAGACTGAAAACAGTTGACAAAATAGCAAAAATTCCATTGAACAAGTTAAGGGCAGGAATTAGAAGCAGACAATAAATAAATTAAAGCAGCGCTGAAATTTACAATGTAAAAATATTTATTACATACATTAATAAAACATATTAAGCATCAAAAAATGAACCAATGGTATAAAAGGTTGTAGGGTGGACCCAATTGTTATAGTCACCAATATTGAAGTGATCACCGATGATAGGATGGTATTTCAGAACCTGCTCTGATCCTCAGGGCAAAAGGGGAAAAAAAGGTGAGGGAGTCCTTATTTGCCACTTGGTGGTATCCTGATGTTGTTATTACGGACTGCAACCGATGGCATAGATGGGAATTAGCCGATCGGGAGTCCCACTGCTGCGAGTGGTCAGGTATCCAACGTTGTTCTGTGGCTTGAGACTTCCAAGATGGTGGATTATCCGATCAGATGATTTAAGCAGGTGAGGTAGTCCTTATGGTGAAAAGAGGTGAAGTCCTTGGGACAATGTGGGTCCAACCGATGAAGCACCAACGCGTTTCGCAGTGCCTACTGACTGCTTTATCAAGGTGTCCATTGTGGTCTCTGGGAGCCATTTTTATACCTGGCTTCCCCTAGGTTCATTTGCATACCATAATGGTTCAATGTTACAAAAAGTATAAAAAACAGTAAATAAACTTACTCGGAGACAATATCATGCATCACTCACATAAAACATATGATTATATACCAAAAACGATTCTGGCAAAGTATAAAAATTAAAGAAATTGATGGTTACTTGCTTATATATTACTTCCGGGTCAGTGTCCTGTCGCTATCAGATCAGAGCACTTCCGGTTCAACATTTGTATTATATATATTCACTTTATTGACGATATGGCAGATATCTATTATTTATCCTTATGTAGGGAATATATAATTAGCCCCTCCGCTAGTGTCAGATCAGCACGATCGTACACATGATGTGTGTTACGATAGTGTTGTTTATGTTTGTCCGGAAGTCGTATTGCCGTCCTGAATCCTGGTTGCTATGGATGTGGACGGCACAGGTACGGAAATGACGTTACGCACAATGATCTCTTTAATGCGCACGTCATGTCCGGCCTGTGTGTCGGGTTTCCATAGTGATTTCATGTATACGGATGTAGAAACTCCAGCTATTAGTACCGGAAGTATCACGACGTGGTCATGGCGATTAGACCGCATCAATTCCTGCATTTGACACGCAGAGGGGATAGTTATATCCTGGTTGTTGGAACGCAAAGTTATATAAGTACATTTTCATAGTGAAATTAGCTGTTCAGGTTAGAGATATATCTTAGTACAGTATTATGTACATTGAATGAGTAAAAAGAAGGATTTTTTATTATTTATTATTTCTTTTGTAATCATTTCGTGATCACTCAGGAACAATGTCACATTCTATATATACAGGAGGATTTTCACATATTGCTTATCTAGTGTCTGTCTATTATGGACAACAGATAGGAGAGAATTCCAGAGAGACATCATATAAAGCACAGAAGTACAATAAACAATCGTACAGTAGACATTATGTATATGCAATATCACTTATTAAATCAATTGGATTAGCTTTACTAGGCAGTATTTGATCATCAATCTTTAATTAATTTTTAGTGGTGTTTTCTTTTTTTCATTTTTTCATTAGTTGTTTTATAATTTTTAACTTCTTGGAAAAATAAAATAAAAATAATAATAATAAATGAAAAATAAAAAATAAATAAATAAATAATAAATAAAAAATAATAATTAATAATATATAAAAAATAATAAATAAAAAATAATAAATAAATATAAAAAATATGGACAGTCAGAGAAAGCAGTCAGAAAAAACAATCACAGCCCGGATGGAGAGAAGGGGGGGGGGGGGGGGGCGGGAGGGGGAGGGGAGGAGGGGGATGGAGATAGGGGGCTCTGGTGGAGAAATGGGTGGATATATATTTATCATAAAACGACATTTAACTCTAATGAATCATTTAGACCTCCCGGGTGGAGGGAGTTGAATTTGAAAATCCAATAGATTTCTTGATTACATAAGGTCTTAAATCTATTCCCAACCCGTTTGGTGGTACCAATTTGCTCTATACCCAATATGCTTAGGTCTTTGGGGTCGCTTTTATGGTGTTCAACAAAATGGCGAGAAACGCTATGTAGTATGTTCTTATTTATGATATTTCTGCGGTGCTCAAGGAACCTAACCCTCATGGGTCTAGTGGTTCTACCCACGTATTTGAGTCCGCAAGTGCAGGTTAGCAAATAAATCACATAATCACTATTGCAATTTATGAAGTTTTTAATGGTGTAGGGATTTTTTTCCCCCTCAATTGAAACCACTTTTATCTTATTTTGAATGTATCCGCAGGTAATACATGAATTCCTCCCGCATTTATAGCAGCCTAGGATTTTATTAGGTAGCCACATATCAGGAGTCCCTGAAGTTGTTGTAAATTCTTTGTTGTTATGTTTTGTCTCTTTTAGCTCACTCGGAGCTAGCAGAGTTTTTAGTGTTCTGTTTCTCTTGAAAATAAATGAGGGTTTTGGGGGTAATATTTCTCTTAGGGCATGGTCTTGTTTTAAAATTTCATAATTTTTCTGGACAATATTTCTTATTTCCTTAGATTGAGTGTTGAAAGTAGAGATAAAGGAAATTCCTTTATCGTTTGGGTTTGTAATGGTTTTCTTCTTGGGTATTAGTAACGTATCCCTGTCGCATTTTTTAACCTCTTCAATTGCATTTGTAACTAGATATCCTGGGTAACCTCTTGTTGTAAATGAATTTGCTAATTCAGTTGCTTGTAGTTCGAACGTTTTTAAGTCCGAACAGTTTCGTCTGAGGCGGAGCATTTGCCCTTTTGGAATATTCCTCTTCCAAGAGGGGTGGTGTGCACTTTGGTAATGCAAATATGAGTTAGTATTTACAGTTTTTTTATAATTCGAAGTATGAATTTTTTCTTCTTTAATTTCTAAACTGATATCCAAGAAGTCCATTTTAGTGGGGTGGAAAGAATACGTGAATTTGAGATTATAAAAATTAGAATTTAAGTGAGTGACAAAAGTGAGTGCAGAAGACAGGTCCCCATCCCAAATAATAAACAGATCATCTATGTAACTGGTCCTCTATGGCCGTTACATAGATGATCTGTTTATTATTTGGGATGGGGACCTGTCTTCTGCACTCACTTTTGTCACTCACTTAAATTCTAATTTTTATAATCTCAAATTCACGTATTCTTTCCACCCCACTAAAATGGACTTCTTGGATATCAGTTTAGAAATTAAAGAAGAAAAAATTCATACTTCGAATTATAAAAAAACTGTAAATACTAACTCATATTTGCATTACCAAAGTGCACACCACCCCTCTTGGAAGAGGAATATTCCAAAAGGGCAAATGCTCCGCCTCAGACGAAACTGTTCGGACTTAAAAACGTTCGAACTACAAGCAACTGAATTAGCAAATTCATTTACAACAAGAGGTTACCCAGGATATCTAGTTACAAATGCAATTGAAGAGGTTAAAAAATGCGACAGGGATACGTTACTAATACCCAAGAAGAAAACCATTACAAACCCAAACGATAAAGGAATTTCCTTTATCTCTACTTTCAACACTCAATCTAAGGAAATAAGAAATATTGTCCAGAAAAATTATGAAATTTTAAAACAAGACCATGCCCTAAGAGAAATATTACCCCCAAAACCCTCATTTATTTTCAAGAGAAACAGAACACTAAAAACTCTGCTAGCTCCGAGTGAGCTAAAAGAGACAAAACATAACAACAAAGAATTTACAACAACTTCAGGGACTCCTGATATGTGGCTACCTAATAAAATCCTAGGCTGCTATAAATGCGGGAGGAATTCATGTATTACCTGCGGATACATTCAAAATAAGATAAAAGTGGTTTCAATTGAGGGGGAAAAAAATCCCTACACCATTAAAAACTTCATAAATTGCAATAGTGATTATGTGATTTATTTGCTAACCTGCACTTGCGGACTCAAATACGTGGGTAGAACCACTAGACCCATGAGGGTTAGGTTCCTTGAGCACCGCAGAAATATCATAAATAAGAACATACTACATAGCGTTTCTCGCCATTTTGTTGAAAACCATAAAAGCGACCCCAAAGACCTAAGCATATTGGGTATAGAGCAAATTGGTACCACCAAACGGGGTGGGAATAGATTTAAGACCTTATGTAATCAAGAAATCTATTGGATTTTCAAATTCAACTCCCTCCACCCGGGAGGTCTAAATGATTCATTAGAGTTAAATGTCGTTTTATGATAAATATATATCCACCCATTTCTCCACCAGAGCCCCCTATCTCCATCCCCCTCCTCCCCTCCCCCTCCCCCCCCCCTTCTCTCCATCCGGGCTGTGATTGTTTTTTCTGACTGCTTTCTCTGACTGTCCATATTTTTTATATTTATTTATTATTTTTTATTTATTATTTTTTATATATTATTAATTATTATTTTTTATTTATTATTTATTTATTTATTTTTTATTTTTCATTTATTATTATTATTTTTATTTTATTTTTCCAAGAAGTTAAAAATTATAAAATAACTAATGAAAAAATGAAAAAAAGAAAACACCACTAAAAATTAATTAAAGATTGATGATCAAATACTGCCTAGTAAAGCTAATCCAATTGATTTAATAAGTGATATTGCATATACATAATGTCTACTGTACGATTGTTTATTGTACTTCTGTGCTTTATATGATGTCTCTCTGGAATTCTCTCCTATCTGTTGTCCATAATAGACAGACACTAGATAAGCAATATGTGAAAATCCTCCTGTATATATAGAATGTGACATTGTTCCTGAGTGATCACGAAATGATTACAAAAGAAATAATAAATAATAAAAAATCCTTCTTTTTACTCATTCAATGTACATAATACTGTACTAAGATATATCTCTAACCTGAACAGCTAATTTCACTATGAAAATGTACTTATATAACTTTGCGTTCCAACAACCAGGATATAACTATCCCCTCTGCGTGTCAAATGCAGGAATTGATGCGGTCTAATCGCCATGACCACGTCGTGATACTTCCGGTACTAATAGCTGGAGTATCTACATCCGTATACATGAAATCACTATGGAAACCCGACACACAGGCCGGACATGACGTGCGCATTAAAGAGATCATTGTGCGTAACGTCATTTCCGTACCTGTGCCGTCCGCATCCATAGCAACCAGGATGCAGGACGGCAATACGACTTCCGGACAAACATAAACAACACTATCGGAACACACATCATGTGTACGATCGTGCTGATCTGACACTAGCGGAGGGGCTAATTATATATTCCCTACATAAGGATAAATAATAGATATCTGCCATATCGTCAATAAAGTGAATATATATAATACAAATGTTGAACCGGAAGTGCTCTGATCTGATAGCGACAGGACACTGACCCGGAAGTAATATATAAGCAAGTAACCATCAATTTCTTCAATTTTTATACTTTGCCAGAATCGTTTTTGGTATATAATCATATGTTTTATGTGAGTGATGCATGATATTGTCTCTGAGTAAGTTTATTTACTGTTTTTTATACTTTTTGTAACATTGAACCATTATGGTATGCAAATGAACCTAGGGGAAGCCAGGTATAAAAATGGCTCCCAGAGACCACAATGGACACCTTGATAAAGCAGTCAGTAGGCACTGCAAAACGCGTTGGTGCTTCATCGGTTGGACCCACATTGTCCCAAGGACTTCACCTCTTTTCACCATAAGGACTACCTCACCTGCTTAAATCATCTGATCGGATAATCCACCATCTTGGAAGTCTCAAGCCACAGAACAACGTTGGATACCTGACCACTCGCAGCAGTGGGACTCCCGATCGGCTAATTCCCATCTATGCCATCGGTTGCAGTCCGTAATAACAACATCAGGATACCACCAAGTGGCAAATAAGGACTCCCTCACCCTCTTTTCCCCTTTTGCCCTGAGGATCAGAGCAGGTTCTGAAATACCATCCTATCATCGGTGATCACTTCAATATTGGTGACTATAACAATTGGGTCCACCCTACAACCTTTTATACCATTGGTTAATTTTTTAATGCTTAATATGTTTTATTAATGTATGTAATAAATATTTTTACATTGTAAATTTCAGCGCTGCTTTAATTTATTTATTGTTTTTTCTTGTATTTGGGAGCTGACTACTCCCACAAGCAGCTGCTGTTCTGATTAAACCACCCCTGGCAGGCGCTCCTAAACCAACCCAGGTTGGCCCACTTTTCCTCCATTAGAAGCAGACAAGTCAGCCCAAACTCTGAGGTCACTACGAGTAATATTTCAAATGGAATGTATACAAGCCTAGGTCAAGACAGAAGAAAACAGTGGAATCAAAAAGTCAATAAAAGTTAGCAACAAGGAATATACTCAGGAGGATCTGCAACTAAGTCAGTAGGAACTACAGTTTGCACAGCTGAGACATAGGGGCAATTTAGATACAAAGACAGTCTATGGATTAAGGTTTGGAGAACCAGTCACCCTCTGCTAAAATATTGTCGCCCCAAATATTAATTTTAACCCCTATTCACACTGCAGCAATATTTTTGCTCTGTTGCCTCCTCTTGTTGTCTCTGGTACCTGACCTATAATAAGAGCCCAAATGCTGGCCACACTATATATGGCTATTATACTGTGTCTGCCAATAATGTTTTAATAAAATAATGGATTGTGAGTACATGTTTGGACAGTAATTTATACAGTAATATATAGTAATAAGTTGTTTAGTTAAAACACTTCTTTATGCGATAGTGATACTGACAATTTGGCTAAATTAAATTAAATTTAAATATATTCACTTTAATTGTCATAAATGATTGATATATTTGTAGATTAATATATTTGGAATCTTATGTACTTTAATGCAATAAAAATGGCTGAGGGCTGTATAAGCCTAAGGCGATATAAGAGCCCTGACTTAGGGTCAAGTTTAGGTCAAAGCTTAGAAAAAACCTAGGTTCTGTTTTCTGCCTGGTTACAAGCTGGTGACCAGGCAGGGGTCCAATCAGGGGTTAAGGGGGCGTGTTAGGGTAGGTTACTTAAGCATAGGTGTCATGTGATCTTCCTCCTTCTTACCTTTGGAAGTTGGAAGTGCTGGTTCCTGCGCGGATCTGGTAAGTGAAGTTTTCCTTTTTCTTTTCACTGCAGCATCTCCAGTGTTTAGTTATGCCCCGTCCAAGGCGCTCTGCACCTCCTCCCCGCCGCCTTGTGGATGCGGCCCGGCCGTTGTCAGCGGCTGGTTACCGCCGTCCCAGGGTTAGGGTGGTGGAGGTGAGGGGTGTTATAGGGTCCCCTCAGGCACCTGCAGTGTGTCCGGCTCCTGAAGTAGTTTTGGAGTCCCCCCCTTATTGCTTCGGTGCGCGCTGTCAGCGCGGCTCCGGTGGGCGTGCAGGCCGCGTCCGCTTTGGACGTACGGCCTGGTGTGTTGGGGGACGAGGCATCGTTCCCCCCGGCTCCCCATGTGGGGAGCGAGTCTCCTCGCGGTGTGCAGGCCGCGGCTCTAGTGAGCGCGCGGCCTGCGTTCAGTAGTGAGGCGGCGGGGGATATAGTCACCTCCACAGCGGGAGGCGGGGCGGCGGTAATATCGCAGGCCTCGGCTTTAGAGAGCGCGAGGCATGCTGACATACAGCAAGAGCCGGGCATCATGCCGGCGTCCAGTGGGACCCCTATGGCTTTACAGGCTGACGCGCTAGTGAGCGCGCGGCCTGTGAGCGCGGGTCGGGATGCGGGGGCTCCGGTGGCTCCCCCTGCGGGGAGTAACCCAGTGTTTCCTGGCTTCAGTGATGAGGCACTTGCTGCCTCCCTGGGAGCCGGGCAGGAGGCGGGGGGGCTGGTGCTCGCCGGCCTTGATGTCCCTCGCTCTCCTGCGGCGAGTTCAAGACCTCAGATGCCGCAGATGACATCAGCGGGGGCTGCAAGGTTGGCTCCCGCTGGTGAGGTGAATACAGAGTCCAGGGCTCTGCCCAGCATGGGAGTGGGGGTTATGCCTCCACCATATCAGTTGGGGAATCAAGGTTTGCCAGTGGGAAGTGGGGATAGGTTTTTGGGAGGAAATGCTATGTGGAATACGGTGGGCTTTACTGCAGCGCCACCTGTTGGTCCAGTGGGAGTGGGTCAGATGGTTTACTCCAGGAGTACACTGGCCACATCTGTTCAGTTACAGGCTTCTGAAGCCGGGGGTTTTCCTCCAGCATCATTAGGGGGGTCAGTCAATGTCATTAGCCCAAGATTCCCCGGTGGTGGGTTTCCCTGGCCAGTGGGTGCCCCCAGGTGCCCCTTATTTCCAGTCCCCATTGGGAGTGGGGGGGCATAGTGCTTGGTCCCAAGGGGCCCCTTGGAGACCCCTGCCTTCCCCAGGTATAGCTCCGCATTATTCTGCGGACTATCAGGTGGTCCCCACTAGCCAGCCTCTCCTTTGGTCCACGGGTGCCCACACGTTTAGTTCTCCCAGTTCAGTCGGGTGTGGGTGGGAGCATGGTTTTGCCCCTGGGGGGTTTTGGCAGCCCCAAGGGGTAGCGGGAGTGTCATTGCCCCCTGTGCGGGGATATGGTCATAGGTCACAAGAAAATGTTGCATCGGTAGGGGCCCCTCCACTGCATAGGGTCCCTCCACCAAGTCCTGTAGTTTTGGCACCACCTTCCCTGGCGCCGGCTTTGGCCGCAGCGTCGGAGGAAGGGGGTGGTGCGTTGTCTTCTCCCCCCCCTCCTGTCTTGTGTTCACAGAGCAGGAATATTCAAGCAACGCCGACTGTGTCCAGAAGAAGAAGTAGGGAGGTCAGAGAGGAATCGATTTCAGCGCCGGGGATTCCGTCAACTAGTTCCGGGTTAGCCGTTGCGGCCGACGAAGCTCCGGGGACGTCGGGTACTGGTGAGTGTGCAGTTATCAATTCCTCTTGCGATTCTTCCGATAGTGATAGTACTAGCGTGGGATCAGATTCCCCGCGGCGCCCGCGTAAGTTAGCCAGACTCATTGCTCGTCATGTGGCGAAGGCCACTAGCAAGGATAAGGTTACAGGTACAGGGTCAGCTCCTCCTCCTTCGGATCCCCCTTTGTTCTCCGAAATGGTGCACTGTGCGAATACCGCGGTCACTAGGGGCCTACGTAAGAGGATGAGGGAGAAAATTAGGAAGGGGAAATATGTGGACATGTTCACCCTTACGGAGGACATTTGAGGCAGGCTTTTGAAAGACGTCGAGGTCTGGCTGGAGGTCACCCAGCAGACTAGGCCCCCCGGGGAGGTTCCAAGTAAAAAGTCGCAGGCCACATCTTCTCAAGCATCCAAAGTAGTTGGTAAGGGAAAGTGCTTCGCTTTTAATGATGGTAAATGCACAAGGGGGGCGTCCTGTCGTTTTCGCCACTCATGCAGAGTGTGCGGGTTAGGTCACCCAGCAAAGGATTGCACAGCAGGTGCAGCTGGAAAGATGGTGCAGACACCAGTGGAGGTCACAAATAAAGCCAGGTCACCTGTGGTGGTGCCTGAGCTTATTAAATGGCTTCGTTCATACCCTGATGCTGAGGCTGCTTGTTTTTTGTTAGAAGGTTTTAAGTATGGTTTCAGTCTACCTATTGAGGGGTCAGTTATCGTGGTTGCACCTAGGAATTTGAAGTCTGCTAGAGAGTTTCCATTGGTGGTCCGCCAGAAAGTGGAGGCTGAAATCAAACTAGGGCGCATGTGCGGGCCTTTCCCAGCGCCGCCTATTCAGCAGTTATGTATTTCACCGGTTGGGGTAGTTCCAAAAAGCACCCCTGGCAAGTTTAGGTTAATTCAGCATTTGTCCCATCCGCACGGTGCTTCTGTTAATGATGCTATTCCTGAAGAGATCTGTAGGGTTAGGTATCAGTTGTTTGAGGAGGCCTTGGGCATTGTGCGGGGACAGGGTCAGGGGGCTTTGATGGCTAAAATTGACGTGGAGTCAGCTTTTAGGTTGCTCCTTATACACCCCAATTCCTTGCGGTTTTTGGGCTTTAAGTTAGGGGGGGGAGTTTTTTGTGGATAGATGCTTGCCAATGGGATGTTCTGTTTCTTGTGCTTATTTTGAGAAATTTAGTTCGTTTTTGCATTGGTGCATTCAAGAGGCTTCTGGGCATTACAGCATTGCGCACTATCTAGATGATTTCCTTTTTGTGGGCCCTGGGGGTAGTCCGGTTTGTGGCAGATTATTAGAAGTGACCAAGCGAGTGTTTGGTGCATTGGGGGTTCCAATAGCAGAGGGTAAAACCGAAGGCCCCACTTGTTGCATCAGCTACCTGGGTATTGAAATAGATTCTGAGGCGGGTTGTTGTCGGCTTCCGGCCAGCAAGGTTAACAAGCTGTTGGGCCTTATTGATTATTGTTTAGCAAAGCGGAAGGTTCGGCTGAAGCAGGTACAGTCTTTGTTAGGGTCGTTCAACTTCGCATGCAGGGTCATTCCTATGGGTCGTGTTTTTTGTCGAAAACTTGAAAGGGCTACATCGGGGGTGGTCAGACAGCATCATTCAGTGTATATTTCACGGGAGATTAGGGACGACCTACGGGTATAGTCTACATTCTTGGTATCTTTTAACAGGGTAGTAGTGTGGCCAACCCCTCCTTGTTATAACAGTACTCTGCAGCTTTTTACGGACGCGTCGGGCAGTGTTGGTTTTGGTGCCTTTTTCAAATTGGAGTGGTGTGCGTCCGCATGGCCTAAGTCCTGGCGGGATAGGGGTTTCACTAGGAACCTACTTTTGTTGGAACTTTTCCCGATTGTCGTGGCCTTGAAACTATGGGCTCAGGGTTTGGCAGATAGGCAGGTGGTATTTAGATGTGATAACATGGGAGTAGTGCATGCTATCAATAATCAAAGGTCAGCTTGGCCTTGCGGCTACTTAGGCATCTGGTTTTACAATGTTTACGGTACAATATTACTTGCTCAGCTTGTCACGTTCCCGGAGTCGATAACAGGATTGCAGATGCGCTGTTGCGCTTTCAGTGGGATAAGTTTCGGGAGTTGGTGCCGGAAGCATCGGCAGTGGGCTTACCTTGCCCACCTTCTATCTGGCAGATTATCGAGCCGGTATAGTGGGGTTGGCAAGGAATGCCTTGGCTCTGTCCACTCAGCGGGCCTATGACGCGGCTTGGAGGGATTGGCAGGCCTTCTTGTGTAGGTATGGTCGGGAAGGTGAGTCTTTGGAGGACAAGTTATGGGTTTTTGTATGGGAGCATTATCAGGCAGGTAGGGCAAAAGGGGCTATGGCTGCTGCCCTTGCGGGTATAGCATTCCATTCTCGGCTGAGTGGTCAGGAGGATCCCACAAAGTCATTTGTTTTTGCTAAAGCGTTAAAAGGGTGGGCCAAGGCCAGGCCGGCAACAGCGGATTCGCGGAGGCCGGTCGACTTGCATCTATTGAAGGATTTATTGAGGGTTTTGGAGAGTGTGGGTGAGTCCCCGTATGAGACAGCGCTTTTTAGGTCGGCTTTTACTTTTGGCATTTTTTGGGGCCCTTAGAGTGAGCGAATTGGTAGCAAAAAATAAGTCTGATAAGTTTTCAGGTTTGCAGTTCGGTAACGTGCAAGTGCGCAGCGAAAGTTTGTTGTTCAAAATTGCTCGTTCTAAGACAGATCAGTTAGGACGTGGTCGCTGGGTAACCGTGCGGTTACAAAGTGAAGTAGAGATTTGCCCGGTTCGTTTAGCGCAGGCGTACATTGTAAATCGCCCTTTAGGTGTAGAGGGTCAGATTTTAGTGCACGCAGATGGTAGTGCGCTTTCGAAGTTTCAGTTTACTGCTGTTTTTAAACGTTGCCTGGAAGTGTTGGGGCTGCAGCCTCAAGAGTACGGAACCCATTCCTTTCGGATCGGGTTTACTACGCAGGCTGCGGCGCCTGGTTCTTCTGCAGTGGAGATCCAGGCGTTAGGCCGGTGGAAGTCGGGTGCGTACAAATCGTATGTGCGCTTAGATAAGTTGTAATTGCGCCTGTTGCGCCAACCCTAAAACGTTGTTTACTCGCGGTTTTTGAACGACAGCGTTCAGGAATCGAGGGTGTGAAGGTTGCTTTTACTTTTTCCTCCACGGGGGCCTAAATTCAATTGGCAAAACCTGGTCCACGGGAGGTTTTTTGAGTTTTCTCCTTCACATGGGTTGAATGTATTTTAGTTGTGTTATCAATAAGATACTGATGGTAAGGGCTTTTCTTTTTTCAGTTCCTTCGGAGTCATCGGGACAGATATGGCTGATCGGCCATTCTTTTATTTACTGGGCAGGGAGGCATCCAATGGCGAGGAGATCACATGATTATTTGGGAAACAGGCCTGTCAGGTGGATTGGGGTCAGAGGCTTACGTTGGGTGGAGTTTTTGCAGGTTCCTTTCAGCCATGAGAGGAGATGGGGCGGCCACAATGGTTGGTCATTCACTTGGGTGGGAATGACATGGGCAGGGTGAAGGGTATTGACCTGATACTAAGTATCAAGTCGGACTTGGTGGCTTTGCGAGCACATTGGCCGCAGGTGAAGATAGTGTGGTCAGAAATTATCCCTCGTTTTCATTGTCGGGGGGGGGGGGGCGGTGCGTACATCGGCTATTGAAAAAGCCCGTAAGAAGGTGAATTCAGCCGTTGGAATTTTTGTAAAGGCAATGGCCGGTTTGGTAGTGAAACATCCTTTTTTGGTCCTTGATAGTGTACGATATTACAGAGAGGACGGGGTGCACCTTTCCCCTGCGGGAAATTGCATTTTCTTAGAGGATATTTTTCGAGTTTGGGCTTGAGGTTTTCTTGATTTTGTTCTGGCTTTGTGGCAGCTGCGGTTTCACCTTGTTGTGACGGAAAGTCACTACCAGCCAGCGGTCAAATAAGGGCATAAGCGGTCATTGTGGGGCACCACCCTTTTCATAGGACGGCGGGTGGTCCTTTCCATGCGGGTGGACAAGGGGCGTTCCCCTGCGGGATTCACCCATTGTAGAGAAAAAAATAGGACTGTCCCCTAGGGGTCAGAACTGGGGGCGCAATGTCACGAGTTGCTTAACCTGCAGCTGTTTAGTTAACGGGGTAGTTAGTCCCGTGTAGAAAACTGGAGTAGGAAAAAGAGTGGATAAACAGCGCACCAGTGATGAGAATCGATTGAAAAATTTATTAAGAACAATGCATCAATAAACAACAATTAATGAATAAAAATTAAAAAGCGGGGTAAAATTGTGTATACACTTGGTAGCGAGTAAATGAAATGATATGGGGGTCCCCCTGCAGTTGGAAGAAACAAATGGAGAGTCCGTTCCTATGTTCCCCTGGACAAATCTGTAGATGTCATAGTTACCACCCTAGATGTTAACGGGATGTCCTCGACCGAGTGTCCACAGGTCGGCCCAAGATGGCACAAATTACCGACAATAAGTGGGTTGTAAATTGCTCGGATGCTCCCAGAAGGAAAGATGATAGATGGTGAGTTACCGGGAATGATCCTTCAGTTTGAAGCACGAGGAGACAATGTCCCAGGGTGTAAGAATTGTAGATCCAGGGGATGGTTCGGGCTGCAATCCAGAAGTTTTGGTGAGGGGGGGTTCCCCAGTAGCTCCCTGACGCGTTACAGAGGTGTGTGAGTTAAGTTATGTGCACGTACAGTTGCGTTTGTGTTACATATTGTGCATGACAGAGCCACCTGAGCCAAGTCTGTGGTGTGCTCCTGTGCTGTAGCTATGTAACACAAACGCAACTGTACGTGCACATAACTTAACTCATACACCTCTGTAACGCGTCAGGGAGCTACTGGGGAACCCCCCCTCACCAAAACTTCTGGATTGCAGCCCGAACCATCCCCTGGATCTACAATTCTTACACCCTGGGACATTGTCTCCTCGTGCTTCAAACTGAAGGATCATTCCCGGTAACTCACCATCTATCATCTTTCCTTCTGGGAGCATCCGAGCAATTTACAACCCACTTATTGTCGGTAATTTGTGCCATCTTGGGCCGACCTGTGGACACTCGGTCGAGGACATCCCGTTAACATCTAGGGTGGTAACTATGACATCTACAGATTTGTCCAGGGGAACATAGGAACGGACTCTCCATTTGTTTCTTCCAACTGCAGGGGGACCCCCATATCATTTCATTTACTCGCTACCAAGTGTATACACAATTTTACCCCGCTTTTTAATTTTTATTCATTAATTGTTGTTTATTGATGCATTGTTCTTAATAAATTTTTCAATCGATTCTCATCACTGGTGCGCTGTTTATCCACTCTTTTTCCTACTCCGGGATTCACCCATTGGCTCTGCCAGGTTAGGGGGTGGTGAGTCCCTCACAATGCAGGTTGTGCCATTAGGAGGCGGTGGTGAACCCCTCCTTGTTTTCTGGTTTGCGTTTATCAAGTTGGCTGGGCTGGCGTGTGGTAGCGACTTATTTTTTCTGCCATCCTCCATTTTCTTTAGTTTAAAGTTAGGGAATATACAATCCAAATTAATTCCAAATTCAATTAGTCTAGCTAACAAGGTCTATTAATAAATAATATTTTGACCTTTTTAAATTTAATTCTGTGGTCCGAGTCGTTATTTAGAGTCCGTGTGGTTTATTTGGTGTACGTGTCATTTATTTTAGATAAGAGGTTTTTATTAATCTAGTTGTTTGGTATAATTAAGTCATGGGCGCCTTAAAATGGCTGAGGGCTGTATAAGCCCAAGGCCATATAAGAGCCCTGACTTAGGGTCAAGTTTAGGTCAAAGCTTAGAAAAAACCTAGGTTCTGTTTTCTGCCTGGTTACAAACTGGTGACCAGGCAGGGGTCCAATCAGGGGTTAAGGGGGCGTGTTAGGGTAGGTTACTTAAGCATAGGTGTCATGTGATCTTCCTCCTTCTTACCTTTGGAAGCCCTCCCGCCCTCCCTGGAGATTAACAAGGCAGGCACATTCGGGATGATAAATCCCCTTTTGTGCTTGGCGTTTTTTTATTTTTTTTTTAAGCGTCTTTTTAAAATTTTCATTTTGTTTTTAAAATTTTGTGGCTTTCCAGCCAGATGGGCGGAAAGTCGCTACCAGCCAGCGGTCAAATAAGGGCATAAGCGGTCATTGTGGGGCACCACCCTTTTCGTAGGACGGTGGGTGGTCCTTTCCATGCGGGTAGACAAGGGGCGTTCCCCTGCGGGATTCACCCATTGGCTCTGCCAGGTTAGGGGGTGGTGAGTCCCTCACAATGCAGGTTGTGCCATTAGGAGGCGGTGGTGAACCCCTCCTTGTTTTCTGGTTTGCGTTTATCAAGTTGGCTGGGCTGGCATGTGGTAGCGACTTATTTTTTCTGCCATCCTCCATTTTCTTTAGTTTAAAGTTAGGGAATATACAATCCAAATTAATTGTTTTTTGCAGTGTCTCTGCCCGGCCGCCGGAGGGTGCATGCTGTCTCTGCCCGGCCGCCGGGGGGGTGCACGCTGTGTCTGCCGGCCGCCGGGGGGGTTGCCCGGCTGCCGGGGGGATGCGCGGTGTTTCTGCTTGGCCACGGGGGGGTGTGTGTGTGTGCGCGGTGTGTCTTCCCGGCCGCCGGGGGGAAGGGGGAGTGGGTGGATGGGTGCTATGATATAGCCGCTGTACTGCTAGGGGAGGGGGAAGTGTTTACTCACCGAACACTTGCTCCTTCCTCCGGCTTTCCTGCTCCGCTGCTCCTGCGGTAGTAGAGCTTTCGAACTCACTACCGCCCTCCAGTGGCCGGCGCCCTAGGCAAATGCCTAGACCTGCCTAGTGGTGGCGCCAGCCCTGAATGGGTGTGTGACGTGTAATAGGTATTACAGTGTCAATGTTTGCCGTGTTCACAGTCCCTCTTTTCAGTTTGTCTGGCTCCTACACTTTCATCCTGGCTCCTAGATTTTAAAAAGATTTTTCTAGCCCTGTAACATGGTCAGAGTTGAAAATGATTTGCCTTGTAACTAATTGCCTTTTTTAAAAAGTCAGAGATCGTCTGGCTTCCCTCACTTTCGACAAGCTCAGACCCTATTATGTTTCCCCGCAAATGTTTCTTCATTATAGTGTTGTGTTCTTTTTTTTTTTTTTTCTTTTTTTTTTTTATAACATTATTGTCCAACTGTTATTAGGAGCCATATTTTAATACTGGTCTGAAAATTCAGTTATTTTCGGTGTTAATAAAATGATAGGCGATTAAAGTTTAAGAAATATGAAGGGCACCAAAACAAAAACGAAAGGGAGAGTAGGTGCTCAGAAAGCTAGAGAGAAAAGAACCAGAGAGCTTGATTTTGCTGGAAAGGATCCAAAACAAATGAAACTATCTTTTAGAGGGGTATGTTAAAAGTTAACTATTTCACGATTCAGTTTTAACTGGTTATGGACTAGTACCCACTGTCATTTTTTTCCCTGTTTTTGCTAGTCAAAATGCTATATATATATATATATATATATATATATATATATACACACTAAACATCGGCACTCACCTTTCCTAGTTTTGGGGTGCCCTATGGCTTGTGACCACATTGTTTAAACAGACATTGTAGGGGTTCTGCACACACTGTTAACTGATAATAAATAGTGGAGATATAGTGCAGATAGCATGCCTGGAATCAAACATTGATGTGATAGCTATGTGTATTGTAGCCATTTTCAGCGATAGTGTTAGGACCTGCAGAAAAGTGGGGTCCCTTGAAGGGGGCTGCAGGCTTAAATGCATTGATCAATTCATGAACCAAATCTCCACTATTTATTATCAGTTAATTTAGTGTGTGCAGAGCCTCTACAATGTGTGTGTGCATATATATATATATATATATATATATATATATAAATAATTCTAGACTAGACATACACTGAAGAATCCAGCAGGCTATGCCATCTATAATGGTTAGCCAAGGCCCAATGGGCCCCTACCACTGCATTGCCCTGCTGGGCCCTTCATGCCCCAGTCTGACACTGGTGACTAGGAGTAATGGGTTCAAATTCAGGCCTATTTATATGCTCTCTGTACAATGTATGTCACAATATGCCGGTGGGTCTAATGCCTAAGTGTGAATAATTATTGGTTATTTTGCATATAAGTAAGTTTTATTTATATAGCGCACTTTCTCCAACAGTACTCAAGGCGCTTTACAGACATTACAAATAACAATGCACATACTGTAATAAAAAGGGTTATCAGTACAAGGAACAAGCAACAATGGCAGTACAGATATACAGTACATCACATGTACAGATATGCACTAGACGCATTCTAATAAGGAACAAGGGCATGGGGAACATATTTACTGAGCTGTGCAGTCCTCATGCAGCCATTCAGCAGTGCCACATGGTGATTGCACCAGCCAGAGAGGTAGACAAGTAAAACAGTACAGATATAGGACACGTAAAGATATATACTAGGGTGAGTATACAGCTCACAATGTTTGCATGATAATGTTTTACTTTGTTAAGGTGCCCATACACTGTAAAATTGCCTTGTGCGATGAGATGCGCAGATCCCATTGCACAGCATAAAAATTATGTGCTGCACATGCTTTTATAACTACATCGGATCTAGCAATTGAGTAAAGAACGGATGGAATACTGGAGTACTATGTATGGGCACCCTTACTGTTCATGGAGTGAGCATGTGTTCCACTTTCAAATATATTTGTTCCCCTTTTGTTTATTTTGTTTCTGCATGATGAGTTGCTAAGGCAGCACTAACACCTAAACAAGTGATGCTTTTTGTTCACTATCTTAAAAAGGCTGCAGGCCAGAGTTGTGAGGGGGAGGACCAATAACAAGCTTCAATGTTTGTAATTCCAGTTTATGTAAGAACATTCATGGGAAAATTCATTAGAGAAAGAATGTATGCATTATACAGCTCCAATGAATCCAATGTGGTGGTCTGCAATGCTTTGGGTGGTAGTGCAGCTTTAAAGTTACGTAACTTAAAGATCTTTGGTTTCCATGACACAACGTTTATTTCAGGCTGCTGATGTACCTCAAAAAAGTCTTAACGAAGAGACTATGGCTAGCCAAAGTGGTTGTTCAAACCTTCCAGAAGTGTTATATGAGAAGGAAGCAGATGTACTGTAGAAGCCAATGTTACAGATATGGAAGTTTTCCCTGGAAGCAGCTCTGAACTCAGTTTTCATCTACAGTCACAAAGTCCTTTCCAGAAGGAATATAGGACCCTTACTGGGGCAGATGTCATCACAGAAGAGAGCCCAGAGTTGGACATGGTTAAAAACCTACTAGCCTGACATCTGTGCTTTCTCCACCAAGCTCTATTGCAGAAGACAATGCTTTTGTTGACCAACAACCTTGCCAAGCAACTTCCATGGATTGTGACGTAGTTGAAAAATCTACTGGCCTGACATTTGTGCTTTCTCCATCAAGCTCTATTGCAGTAAAAATTGGTTTTGTTGACCAACACCCTTACCAACCAACTTCCATGGATTGTGATAACATTCCATTTAAGGAGGCAGATATTTATAATAGGAAAAACAAAACGGATACTATGTTAGGCGCTCTTAGCTCACATTTCAGGTTAAAAATCGTAAGATCGAATCATTTTTCTGCAGCATATGCATTGCTTTTTCAGATGCTACATCACCATTTGTCAGTGGTTGTAAAAATTTCAGACACTGCCATCAAGCAGTAAATAAGCATGAATCCTCAAAAAGCCATTGTGATGCTGCTAATGCATACCTTATTGTGAAGAATACCAAAGGCATTGATACACTGATAAATAAAGATCATGTCATAAATCGAAATAAAGCAATATGTCAAAATATCGAAGTCATGAAGCGCATATTCGAGGTTGTAAAATTTCTAGGGAAGCAAGGCTTGCCATTTCGTGCCCATGGGACGAATGAATCTCTGTACAATCTTAATAACAGTGAGATTAACCATGGGAATTTTTTAGAAATTATTTTACCTCTACTCCATTATGATGTCCCGTTGAAAAATCATCTTGAAAAATGCATTCGAGAGAGTGAAAAAAGAAGAAAACGTTTGCAAGAAAGAGGTAAAGCTGGAAAACAAGCTGTTGGGCGAGGAAGTCTAGTGACTCTTTTATCATAAAAGACCGTAAATAAAGTGATTCTGGCAATTGTTCATTGGATTAAGAGTTTCATAGTTTCTGAAATTGGTGAAAAGATATTTAGCATCCAGGTTGATTCCACACAAGATGCAGGAATTGTAGACCAATCAACAATTGTCCTGATGTATGTGAAAAAAGAAGAGATCCAAGAACGACTAATCTCTGTTCTCCCAGTTAAAGATGCATCAGGTCAAGGATTCAATAAACTACTGATGGATAATTTTAAATTGCTTGGACTTGACTATCATAAAATTGCTGGTGAGACATTTGATGGTGCAGCCAATATGAGGAGTTCCTATGTGGGTTTATGAGCACAGATTGCTAAAGAAGTGCCAGATTCCATCTACATCTGGTGTTATAGTCACATCCTTAATCTGTGCATCTCTGATTGCTGTGACGTACTAGAAGCAAAAAACATCTTTGGTCTCTTAAATCGCATGGCAACTTTCATCGGAGATTCCCACAAACGAATGACCATATGGGCAGAACAACTTCATAATAGACAGGGGCAAGAGAAGTTTTTACTATTGCAGAAAATTGGTGAGACACGATGGTGGGCAAAGGAGAAGGCCCTTAAATGGCTATTTGGAGAGAAGCAAACTCTATATTTGGATGCAATTGAGGTTTTATTTTCAATCTCGCACTTGGCCAATTGTGATTCAAGGGCCACTTCTGAGGCTACAACATTGTATGAAAAGCTGTGTGAGTTCAAGACCATTTTAACAGCAAATGTCCTTATTGCTATTTTTGATGTGATTGGTCCAGTTTCAAAATATTTGCAAACTAGCGGCCTTGACTTCATGGTTGCATGGAAAATGGTTGAAACCGCCATAGACCAGCTTAAGAAAATTAAGTTTGATCAAATCAAAGACAAGGCTACACATTTTGCATTAAAAATGAATGATCTGATCAGCACCAATGAAAATCTTTCTTTCGTATAGATTGAAACTGGGCTTTCACTGAAAAGAGTTGCTAAAAAGAAGCAAATGGCAGGTGAGAGATCAGTTGATGAACGTCCAACTGAGGAAATTAAATGTTTTCATGTAGAAGTCTACAGACCAATTTTAGATCAAATTTTAGCAAGTCTCAAAAAGATTTTCTGAAAATAAGCAGTTGGTGATTGACACACAGTATTTGGATCCTCGATTTTTTTTTTCAACATATTCAAAATGATTCACGACTACTTGAAGAGGGGTCTCTTAAAAAAATTTCAGAATTGGCAAAAGTCAATGAAGAGACTCTTATTAGTGAACTGACTAGTTTTGCAAACCTTTTTCCAAAGCTGACAGGGCACTTAGATGAACCAGACAGACAAGATACTCTACAAGAAGGAAAATGTTGGGATGAAGATGAAGATGAAGGTGTATTATTTGGAATAGAGGATGAGAGAACAAAATGCAAGTCTTGTAAAAACTGCTTCCTCTGCTGTCATAAATTACTTCTGAAGCACAATCTTTATTCAGCTGCTTATGAAAATCTGTCTGTGGTATACGAGTATCTATTGACTCTATCGTTCACACAAGTGGAATGTGAAAGAGCTTACAGTAAACTGAAACTCATAAAGACAAAACTGCGTGTTGCGATGGGACAAGACCTGCTTGAAGCACTTATGATAATGTCTGTCGAACGGGATCTTTTAGAACTTGTTCAATTTGAAAAAGTGTTAGAAATTGTCCATGAAAGTTCACCACTGATGAGATCATTGTTAACTGTGTGAATGAGCTTCAGGGGTTTGAGATTTAATTTTCAAACAGTTTATGCTTCATTATTTTATGTTATGCAAAGTACAAAAAAAGTTAATAGTTTTGCACCTCTACATAATGTTCAACATTTTGAATTTTTGTTAAAAGAAAAATCTTTACACATTTTTTGCATTATTTATGTTTTATTATTTTGCTATGAAAAAGTTATAATAAAGTATTTATAATATAATCAATTTCAGACCTAATCTTTTTTTAATTAATACATATTTTTTTAAATGAAAAACCTGCATTTAACAATGCGCTACTTATGGGCTACTTATGCGCTACTTATAGGCCAGTACTCAGGACTTGCCCCCCCAGGCTAAAATTTGCCAGCCAGCCCCTGAACGTCGGGGCATAATGAATATATGATTATCTTCAAATAAACCGATGGGAATTGGAATAAATAAAACACCTCTGATTACCCCGGTGCCTGTCCAAAATGTCACCAGATATTGTAGAATAAAAGGAGGCACTCAGAGAATTTCCATAAAGCAATATATTGTGACAATAAATAAAACAACGTTTTGGGGCCTAGTGCGCCCCTTTATCAAGGTCAACAAGTGAATCCATGACATTGATAAAGGGGCACACTAGGCTCTGAAACGTTGATCTATTTTTTTGTCACAATATATTGTTTTATCGAAATCCCCTGAGTGCCTCCTTTCCTTCTATCTATCTATCTATCTATCTATCTATCTATCATAAATTTAAACTACCCAAATACAGTATCTTATGAATTTGAAACCTCAACTGACATTAATGAGTAAATAAAATGTATTTTTGCACCTAAATATAATTGAGATTTTCTTCATTTTCTTAATTTCTAAACAAAAGATCGATATTAAAGGTTGTATATAAATTTTATTCAGCTCCATAAATTTCATTTAGATATCTAAATAAGTGAATAAAATACTGCAGTAATGCTAAAACATGCCGTTGTAAAAAGTAAGTGGAGACTGCTTTGTGTTTGGTGAACAACAAGAGCAGATGTTATAGTAAACTGTTATTATGTCCTGTTTACGGTTGACTTGTACTGAATACAGTAACACCTGCTGAGGGGTTGCAGCATAATGACATTTTCTGAAATATTTTTTATACCTGTGGTGTGGAATAAGTATGTAAATACATTTCTGTGATATACAGTCAGAATGTTGGACAAAGTATGAGCCGATTAGTTTGCTGTAAACCGCTCAAATCTTATGGTAAAATGACATATTTCCTTCCTTGTAAGTATACCTTAAGGACACAAACTATATGTTCTTATAAAACTCTAATATGTTCTGGTATCAGGACAATTACATTGCTGTGGGGAAAGCAGAAGCCTTAAACAGATAATTTTTTGATGAAAAAGTACAGGATATTTCAGCAGTTTTAATGCCACAAGGCTATGCAATGCATTATAAAGAAATGTACTAAACCAAGTTTAATGCTACATAAAATATGCACTTTATTTCCATACAGAATGCTAAAATTAAACCATTGCTTATCCAATCTCTGCTTTAGAGGCATTCCGGCCAAATCCGTGTTGGCAAGATTAAAAGTGTAGCTGCATTTTACCTTGAATGAATAATACTGAAGTATAAAACCGTTTTCACGAAGCCATTCACACATGCCCTATGTGAAAAATATTTATTTATTTATTCTGCATTGACATATTTCCAGACATTTTAATATTATGTTTAATATAATTTTATCATAAACAAAGGCAGATGAAAGTAAAGTATTAATATTGACAACAAAACCATTTAAAATACACATAAAATTATGTTAAGTTTACAACAAAGGAGTCAGATGAAGGGTTTGGACACAAAAATTAAGTTTTAGCTAGAGTTGATTTATTTTTAAACCTTTTACAAAATAACTGTAATTGGGGGTTATTCTACTTCACTCGCAAAGGCACAATCACTCTCTACTGGACAAAACCATGTGCACTGCAGGTGGGGCTGATGTAACATGTGCAGAGAGAGTTAGATTTGGGTGTTTTATTATTTCTCTGCAAGGTAAATACTGTCTGCATTATTTTTACACTGCACTAGATATCAGTTTGAAGTACAAACCCCACCCAAATCTTATTCTCTCTGCACATGTTACGTCTGCTCCACCACCTCTCTGCCTGGAGAGGTGGTGTTGGCTGACTCAATAAATAATAACACTTATTGGTTAAAAACATCAATGGGTACAAATAACAAATATAGGGCCTTATTCTAGTTCACTCTTATAGGCAAATTCCTTCTCAAATGGACAAAACCATGTGCACTGCAGGTGGGGCAGATATAACATGTGCAGAGAGAGTTAGATTTGGGTGGGGTTTTCTTCAAAGTGAGATCTATATTGCAGTGTAAAAATAAGGCAGTCAGTATTTTCCCTGCAGAGAAACAAAATAGCTCAGCCACATCTAATTCTATCTTCACCTGTTACATCTGCCCCCCCTGCAGTGCACATGGTTTTATCCATCTGAGAAGGAATTTGCCTCTAAGAATGAACTAGAATAAGGCCCATAATCTGTCTTTAAAATATCAAAACATGCTATACAGCAAGGGATAAACTATTATAAACCTATGTTGAACTAGATGGACGCAAGTCTTAATTCAGCCTTATATACTATGTAACTATGCAATGCATATGGTTGTCCATTAGAGACTGATTGTGCCTTTGAACCATAATATACCCCTTGGTCTACTACTTCTGTGATACAGATGTGATTTCATATTCCTGTTGTATATTTACTAAATTGTAGGTTTAAAGAAGTTTCTCAATCAAATTCTAGCTATCTTCTATAATATGCTATATAAATGATACGTATAATCTGTTTGGTTGCTATGGGGAACATCTCCACTTCTATAAACCCACCCTTCAGTGAACATACTGAACCTCCTAGTGTTTATACGCCATATGATGCGAAACCCCATGATTGTACCGAACAGAGAGCTATAGGGCCTGATGTATCAAGCTTCAAAAAGTGATAAATAGGAGAGTAATAAACAACCAGCCAATCAGCTCCTACCTGTCATTTTTCAAACCCAGCCTGTAAAATGGCAGTTAGGAGCTGATTGGCTGGCTGTTTATCACTCTCCATTTTATCACTTTTTGAAGCTTAATACATCTGGCCCATAGTGTTGCATATTTTTCTTTCAATTTTGTGTTTAATGACATTATAGATGTGTGATATATCACTCAAAGTGTACTATAGATGTTGGGCTGTAACTAGAAATACAGGAGAAATGGCTGATGTAGCTGCCTGCTGTAAGGTCCAGGAGGCTTTTTTTCCAATAATCATATTGGATCTGGAGCAAGTATCTGTTGTTTCTATGCAGATCTGTCTGTCACAGTTCTGCATCTATGCCTCATCCACTATGATAGAAGAGGAGTGGAAAGACACTGTGGGGATGGACCTTGAGAGACACAAGGGAATTAAATTGGAGAGACAAAACTGGACAGAGCTGGACAGAAGGGGGCTGGGATGATAGAAGGCTGGAGACAGAAGGGCTGGGGAGACATAAGGGGTTGGAGAAAAATATAGGGGCTGAAGCTGGATATGCATAAGAGGATTGGAGACACAAAAGGGGCTAGACACTGTGGACTTGGAGAGACACACAGGGACTGGAGAGACAAAGGGAACTATTTTCACAAAGCCACCTGTTACAGCTTTGTAACAGCTGTGTAAAGCTATGCTTTACTCCCTGTCACCCCCAGTACTATGTGACAAAACTACTTAATGATACTGCACTGATTTATTGTATATATACATGTGTCCTCTTGTGTTGTTGTGATACAGATAGAATTGGTCTATAATTTTCAGGGTTCATTCTTCTACCTTTCTTCCATATTGGTACATACTTACCGCTAATTCCTATTTGGTTAAATTTGCAGCCTGATGTCTCTGATATGGATTCAATGGAGTTTCCCTGACTCTGTGGTGCTAATAGGATGCATATTTTAAAGAAAAAATTGCTATTCTACACTACTTGTTGCAATTCACTACTGCCGGCTGTCTCATGCCACATGATGCATTGAGGCTAGGCTTAAAAGGACACAACTGCAGTTTGCAGTTAAAGATAGATTTTAAATAGTTCAGGGACCATTGCTTTTGTGACCACATTTTGTGCCATGTTGTGAGTGGTGGGAACAGTGCAGAGGTATGACCGTTGAGGCTGTTATCACAAAGGTAAATACTGCTTTTTCTGATTCTGTCTTGCTTTTGTGTGATCCAGCATTCTCATAAATTGGGACAACAATATTTTTTTTTTGTCAAACAAAGTCTCTGTGTGGTTCCTTTAGGTAAAGTAGCTGCTTGCTAGTATTATGTAGTAAATCTTCAGTCAATTGTAAGCATTAAATGATAATTGTTATGAAGGTGCTGGCAGCACAGAAACATGTTTTAAAGATCATAAACAGATCATTTGTGTCCAGAAAACTGATTGATGCTGGTTCACTATTTTTATTTACAGTAGTTCATGCACTCTAGACTCTCCTAATGAGAGGTATTATACACAAGTTATTTCTGGAAAATAGAACATCTTCCCCTGGCTAAATTTCCATTTGGGATAAAAAGATTGCTGTCACCTACATCTCTAAATACAGAACTCCTGCCGACATCTTCCCTGCATTGTTTCATTAGTGAGTGGAGATAAGTATAAAAAAGGTGGTACTTGTTTCCTAGCACGGCCACAACGATCATGATCGTGGGCATCGTGAGTAAAAATCGGGGGCATCGCGCCCATCGCATGCACTAAAAAATCAGGTGCGATGGTACCGACGCGATGCCCGCGATTTCCCATAGGGAACAATGTTAAATGCCTCAATTTACCCGCGATGCCCCCGATTTCCCATAGGAAACAATGTTAAATGGCTCAATTTACCCAAATCATCATAGGGAACAATGGTAAATGGGCCAGAAACCCCCAAAAACACCCCTGAACAGTGAAATGTCCCCCAAAAAGTAGTTTACGCCACCCCACGATCAACGCAAACCCGAAGCGTGGCGAGCGCAGCGGTACGCGTCCTGCGACCTTTTCATACCCCCACTATCCACGTCGGCGTGGAGTTAAGAATAGAATAGTGTGGCGAGCGCAGCAAGCCACCGAGCCCGAAGCGTGGCGAGCGGACGCGGATACCTGTGAAGCCCGCGAAAGGACGCGTTTACCTGTGAAGGTATCCGCGTCCGCTCGCCACGCTTCGGACTCGGTGGCTCGCTGCGCTCGCCACACTATTCTATTCTCAACTCCACGCCGACGTGGATAGTGGGGGTATGAAAAGGTCGGAGGACACGTACCGCCATACCTCGCGGGCTCGCTGCGCTCGCCACGCTTAGGGTTCGCGTTGATCATGGGGTGGCGTAAACTACTTTTGTGGGGACATTTCACTGTTCAGGGGTGTTTTGGGGGGTTTCTGGCCCATTTACCATTGTTCCCTATGATGATTTGGTGAAATTGAGGCATTTAACATTGTTTCCTATGGGAAATCGGGGGCATCGCGTCTGGACCATTTAAGCCTTTTTTAACCGCATACGACGCGACCGACGCGATTTTTACTTTTTTCAATGCATTTCAATGGGAAAATCGGGGGCATCGCGTCGGTCGCGTCGCAGACCACTAAAAATTACACCCGATGCCCGCGATTGTGGCCGTGCTAGGAAACAAGTACGAAAAAGGTAAATCCTATACTGTATATTTGTTGGGCTATTATTCACTGTAGTCACTTTCCCCTGCAAAACAGCTACAGATGTGGCCAAGTTTAGTTTTGCCATGATGCATACACATCGCTGTGAAGCAATTCTGAAAAGTAAGTCTTGAATGGTCAGTACACATGCCTATACATGTGCGTAGAAGTTAATGGTGTGAATAGTCACAGCCCAGCGTACCATGCAATATTCCAACAATGCATATACCAGTGCACTCGCAATGCTGCAAAAGCATGCTTGGCTACATATATATAGGTACAAAAGTGTAGAAATCTAGCAGCACTGTTGAATTTCTTAAACACGGTCACCACTTTAAAAAGCTACCTTTGGGTTCCAGAACCTGGAGGGCACACCTGAGTCTGACTATCACAAAAATAAGAATGACTCTGAGAGGCATCCTTGTTGAACTTGATGCGAATGGTATTTTGAATACCATGCCAATGCCTACTTGAACCAAAGAGGACAGATCTACACTGGATTAGGGGAGTTTATTTTTACAGGTACCCTTATGGAATCTACTGGAGGACTGAAGAACATTGTGGGATGTAGTATGTATTGTTAATAAACTTTTACTTAAATAGTGTGTGTGTGTGTTCTGTCTTTATTGTAATATTTTGAGTTACAGGTGTAACTGCAAGCAACAGCAGGCCCTTTAATGTTCTGCATGCCAAGTACCAGCATTTGGGGGAGGCTTGCACTTATACTTCCACAGGTAAAATAAAATGTAATTTTTTCCCACGTATTGCTATCAACCCTGCACCTAGCATCAAGGGGTGACCATATCCCCAGATTTCTGACATGATTCTTCGGTGCCCTGAATAGGGACCCCTTTATTGGGGGACCCTAATTCCTCAAGGACTCTGGCTAGAGCTGCCTTGTTGGGGGTTATTTCCATGCCTGCAGGTACCATTATAAACATGTTACTTGGCTGTGGCTTTACCTTACTGAATTATGGAGACCAGTGCTGGTTTCTAAAATAAGGGGTACCGCTACATATTTTTTCAACATATTTTTGGACTGACCCAAGAACCTGGGGCTGGTTATGCTTAGGAAAGGAGGGGGATTCTACTTGTTTTTTTTTATGATCCAGTGTTTTGTAAGCACTGGATAGCAATTTTAAATAAGTGCTCCCTCAACCTTATGGTCTTGGTTATAGAGCATTCAGGGGACACAAGGGGTTTTGGAATTCTGCATACACTGTAAAATTCATGCCCTGAATTTGTGGACAGTAACCCACTGTGTGTCATTGACACCAGTGGGGGGTGCTATCCTAAACATTCTAGACAAAAGGAAAACGAAGAGAAAAAGAGTTTATAGTGGATGCACTCCTTGGTAATTTTGTGCTTCTTTAAAGATTTTTACATAAAAGTAGTGGGGGCTCCTTTTATCTTTATTAAACATAAAATGGATACGGAGACACCCACACGGTAGCGAAATAAGGGGTTAAAAAGTTACAATGACATACATACACATATGGTGATATTAGAGAGAAAAAATGTGATTTGAAGATTTAAAATGTAGGTAGAGGTGACGGTGTAGTAGTGCTTGGTGTATACAGGGGTATATTTCACACCAGGCTGTTGGAGTGGTATTAGTATTCAATAGGTTCGAACCCAGTGTTATTAACCCAATTAACCTTTTAGTATTTGCCTAGATTGGCTGTAGTGATTTATTGGGCTTGTCCCCATATAGTACTGTTGGGGTCTTGGATTGAAACACTGTCTGGGTTTGAAGACATGGAATTAGTTAGTTTGTATCAGTTCTCTCCAATCTGGCTTTGCGCATGGAGAGCTAAGATACAATGGGGCAGATGTATCATAGCAGCGCTTATCGCGCCGCTATGATACTTCCTGCTTCGCCTCAATAGCGAGGCAAAGCAGGAAGGGACATCGACAAGATGTATTAACATCTTGTCTGCCGAAGCGGGGGAGCGTTAACTCCCCCCTTCGGCGATGTCCCTTTCTGGAGATAGCGCATCAGTTAATACTGATGCGCTATCTCCTGTCCCCCGGCCGGCCGCACTGGGCATGCGCGGAATCTCGCTGTTCACGCGAGATCCCCAGCGCAGCCCACAGCTGACAGCATAGCGCCCCTGTCCTTTACCGCATCTCACCTCTATCATACATGGGGGAGAAGCGGTATCAGTGCACATAACGTGCGCTGATACCCCTTCTCCCCCATATCGACGGATCATACATCTGCCCCAATATTCTAATGGGGATGTCTCTAAATCAGAGATTGTAATACAACAGTGGCATCTGCTGGACAAATGTGGCTACGGCAGTATGATATATTGTGGCATAGATCCTGGTATTGTGCAGATTGTATTGACACTGTACTCTGATATTCCTTTGCTGGATGAGACTATCCACTAGCAAAACATTTACATATGCCCACTCAGTTGGAGAAGCAGCCTGGTAAGTTGAGGGTACATATAGGACAATACATTTCCTGCACTAACACCAAACAGTCTGCTCTCTACAGCTACAATAGACAGGACACGTGTTTCACTAGATGTGCTTCTTTAAGCTGACCACAAGATTGTTTCCACATTAGAATATTTATTAAAAACGTCCAGCCAATGGCTGCATCCGCTCATATCATGAGGTAAGGTTTCGCCAATCAATGGGCGCATATACTTCGACCCGGACTGCCTCGTTAGCTGTGTTGCGCCCTCTGTCGCGTCATCATGTTGGTCACGTGGTACGGCGCCGTGTCATGTGATTGGTGACATGCTTGTCATTGGCCAATCATATGGCTTGAAGCTCCGGACCCGGAAGTGTCTCCGGTTACTATGCTGCCCTGAAATCTGTATTGGAATATAATTATTAAGATAGGCATTGTGTTATACACTATAGGTGTTTGGTATAGAGGAGCGCAAATTATTATGCACGTCGTTTATTACATGCAGTCACCATGTTCTCGATTGTGGGGGTAGAATATCGCTGTCCCACAGTCATAGCTGCCAATTCATATGTTGTCATGCATATTGCCTATGGGGGCCCCATAATCTGTATAGTAGCTGTATTTATGGTGGAGATTCCCAGGGCAGTGTATACATTTAATTCCACAGCAAAAGATGGAATTTTGGCTTTGCCTAGTAAAGAGAACAGTGTTATACTGTATATTGCTGTATGAGATATTTTGTCAATAAATTATATTTGTGGTCAAATTTAGTGTATTATTGACTGTGAAGAAAAGTGTCAAGTTGTGTGATGTGACAAGAAAAAAACGTGAAAAACCAATGGTGTGTATAGTACAAAAGACAAGGCTGTGGGATTGGGCAAAGAGGGGGCCACTGTGGGGTATTCCTCATTGGGCCTAATAATGTGAAATAGATAAATGTACACACTAGGTGATATTATAGTAGGGAGCTTGGTGTGCTAAGTGTGTGTGGAGGAGAGTGGATATTGATGTGAATTGCTCATGGGTACCATCCCTTGAGGGATGGTGTGTGGGGGATGTGATTTTCTCTGTATTGGCATTAATTTATGTTGGTGTCCCAGAAAGAATATGGGTAAGGGACTGTTGAGGGGGACAACCACATTTATAGGTATTGATGTCCCGAGGGGATGTAAATGAGGGGCTGTTGGTTGGGGGGACAAGGAGGGAAAAGAGCAAAAGATGACTATTCCTATTGAATGCGATCCGGTGGTCTTCCTAAGGGGAACATATTGCCTCCATGTTGGTTGTGTCAGAACACGGTAAGTATTGAATGCAAGATGCAGACATGTTAATTAAAACTTAGGTGGAAATGGAAAAAATGAAAGTAAAAATCAATGAATATGAAAACACCTTTGTCCCAGTGTTGGTTTCAGACCATGAGACCGATTTGCTTGATAAGCTCAAAATTTAAGTCACAGAGTATAAAAAAGATCTTGTAAAGTTTAAAAAGGATAAATTGGCCAAAGTAAGCTTAGATTATGAATGCCACACAGTTTACAAATGTCTCTAAGAGGCTCAACAAAATGAGCGAAAAAAACCAACCTTTTTTCAGGCGTAATAGAAGATCACATAATAGATTCGATACAGATTCTTTGGGTGAGTTGGGCAGTTCGGCTACAGAAAGATCTCAAAGAGGAAGGGACCCAATCCCTTTAGGGGTGGCAACCTGGGCAGCAAGGGCCGGACAAAGCATAACTACACCAGACTCGGCGGGCAAAACCGTAGAAAAAAACAAAGCCACAAAACCGCCGAGAGGCAAAAATAGCTAATTATTAATTTATCATCGTATGAACTGTCACCTTCTGAATACAATCTGTTAGTGAAGGGTCTGTCTTTCATGCCTTCAGTTCCATTTGACAAAACGCAATGGTACATCGAAAAACATGCATTCCACTGTAAGCTGAAACTAAAAGAACATTTTAATGCACAGGCGCAAACATTGCAAGCCCCAGAAGGAGCCATACCGAAGCAGCTTTTACCATACAAACCCAGATCGAGTTTTGAACCCAGTTCCATCAATGCAAGCATCAAAACTTACATGCGGATGGTCGATGAGGAAGTATTTGCCTCTGCTGATATGAAAACGCATCCTAACCTTACCCCGCTGGAGCAGCAAGCATTAGTGTCCCTCTCCAATAATAAATCCATAGTTATTCGTCTGTCTGATAAGGGCGGAGGAATCATCCTGCAGGATTTACCAGATTATAAAAGAGATTAATTGACAACTATCGGATCAGGCAGTATACAGGAAATTGCCTGGGGACCCAACCGCACATGTAGGAAACTTTTTAAAAGGTTATTGCAGCAAGCTATAGACGTTGGTATCATGACAAAAGTAATTCATGACATTATGATACTGGATTATCCTATCATCCCTATTTTACACCAACCCAAAAATCCACAAATGCTTATACGTACCCTCAGGATGCCCCATAATTGCTGCACATGGCTCTTTATTGCAACCAACAGCAGTATTTGTGGATTCGCTATTACAGCCACATATACAAAAGGAACCAAGCTTAATTTTGGACACAGGCATGTTTCTATGAAAATTACAAGAGCTGGATCAAATTCCAGAAGATGATTGGTTAGTGGGGATAGATGTCATGAGCATATATACGTCCATCCTGCATCAATTTAGGCTAAGCATGGTCACTCCTACAGGAGAAAAGAACATTAACACTGCACAACTAGATGTGCTATTGAAGCTGTTAGAACTAATATTAACAAATAATTTCTTCATGTATGGTGGCTCTTTCTTTCTCCAGCTCCAAGGGTGTGCAATGGGATCTTCAGCAGCACCCAGCTATGCTAACATCGTGATGTACGGTTTTGAACAACAATTGTTGTACAGGAATGCAGCCATAAAGGATGATGTCCTGCTGTTTTATCGTTTCATTGACAAATTATTCCTTATTTGGCAAGGACCACAAAAGAGGCTCAAGCAAGTCTTAGAAAATCACAATAACAGCAACAATCCTATCAAGTTCGCTTTCCTCTTTAGCCAAAAATAAATCAATTTTTAGGACGTTAAGGTTTGCAAGATTGGTAAAATGCTTAAACACTACAGTGTACACGAAACCAATGGATCACAATATGCCATTCTATGCCACCAGTTGCCACTCCAGGAGTCTCATCCGTGGACTCCCGTACTCCCAAATGGTGCAGGTGATGAGGATCAACAACGATAAGACCACAGCAATTCACCAACTGGATGAACTTATAGCCAAATTTGAAGAATAAAAGCCAACTACAGGTTGAGTATCCCTTATCCAAATGCTCGGGACCACGAGCATTCCGGATAAGGGAATATTCCGGTTTTTGGAATAATTTTTTTTTTAGCCATACTTGCCTGCCCCTGGTGGGTCCCCGATGGTCCTCCGGCGTCCACGGCAGGCCACCAGCACCATCTCCGGTGTCTCCAGCGGTCCCAGGAGTGCTTTGCGCAAGATCCCAGGCGCCGGTGACGTCACCGGCGCGCGCACGCACTCGCGTGAAGCACTCCTGGGACCGCTGGAGATGCCGGAGAGGATGCTGAAGGCCTGCTATGGACGCCGGAGGACTTGGTAAGTATTAAAAGAGGGTTAGGGGGGGGGGATTTGAATTATTCCAAAAAACCACGGTTTTTGGAATAATTCGGATACGGGATGCCCTGATACGGGATACCCGACCTGTATTAGCAGCTGAGAAAAAGGCTTTGCAACTGGATAGATCCCCCATGTTCATCAAATCCAAGAAATAGAATTTGAAAGACAAGCAGAAGATGCCATGGGTTACAAGGTAGAACACGCATTCACCACATGTGACCAAGAAATATTGGCAGGTACTGCGTTCGGATGCCACCTTGGGACTGAGGCAAATACAACTTTTATTGTGCTATACAAGAGGATGCAATTTAAAAGACTGGCTGGTTAAGATGGACATGTCCAAATACAAGCCAGTGCCAGCAAGTGGAACAACATTTTTGGGTACAGCCAAAAAGGGCTGTGTAAAGTGTGGATGCGTCACCTGCTAGTATTTATTGGTGGGAGATGCATTCTTTCACCCCCACACTGGCAAGAAATATTATATAAAACACAGACTGAATTGTGACAGCATGTTTGTAGTCTTTCAAATTATCTGTCCTTGCTTCAAGACTCCATTTCACATGGGTTTAAACTGCCACAGAACCTGTGTAATTAATATGTGTCCCAAATTAAAGGGATGAGTTGGTAACCCTAGATACCATCCCACCTCTGAGTAGAGGTGGCAACAGAGTGGCCAAATTGAGGGAATGTGAAATGAAGTGGATAATTATCCTGGATGTCATAGCTCCCAAGGGACTTAATGAATATGTTTAATATGCATAGTATAGATAGGAATAATAGCCTGTATTTTACTCTGCATATTTCTTTCCCCCACTTTGACTGCATTTTATTCAACAGGTAGTACCATTGAGTAACACCTCATTATATAGCATACTGATAATATACTAGCGTAACTGTGATCAGGCTAATACATATGTAACTGTGGTATCTATAGAAAATGCAATAAGTTATCCCTGTTTGCTTCATACAGCTTGAACAGCATCTGGTTGCCATGGTGAAGGGGAGTACATGTCAGAGCTCAGGCTGCAGTGTCTGACGTCACTACACTGCGACCGCCGGACGGGTCCTGCCCTGGCGAGCAGTCAGCACTGGGTGAACTGCGTGGTATAAAGGTATGATTTATATGTCTTAGTGGAGGTTAGTCTGGTTGGTGCGTTAATTTCCGAATTCTTTCGGAGCGGACCGCACGCCACGCTGTGCGTACATCGTACGAAGAAACGCCCACCGGTCCTCCGCATTTGGATGGACTCACACTTTAAGAAGAGGGCGTGTTTACGGACGACATCCAAACCTTGCGTGTGCGGTGGACACACACATATTCTGCACGGTCTTACAGCGTCTGCACGGTCTTACAGCGTCAGAACGGACGGGAACCTGCCCGTACGCACCGATGCAGTGTATTAACGCAAAACATACTACTATCATCGGAACTCATACATCACACACATGACACATGCAATTAGGCTACCTCATTAAAAAGGGATTTTTTTTAATGGTCATCTATTATTTTTCGAATTGATAATTAAACACTTTACTACCACTTTAGATTAACCCTTACATCATGCAAAGTTCAAAACATTCTTTCTTGGCCCTTTACGCCCATGTGTTATGTATGCATATTACATCATAAATTATTCTTCAAAAGCAAACACACACATACACATCAACACACTATGTACATCTTTACATCACCCTTCACTTTCAAGCACTTGTATGCAAAAAAAACCCATCTATATACTGTATATACCTTTTGCACCTTACATAAATATACAACACTATTTATACCTATACTGTAAAATGATACAAAAACACACAGACCACTTCTAACTTTCATATAAACATTTATTGAAATAGAAAAAAAAAACATTTAAAGCAGCAGGTCACAGAGGTCCTGCACATCCGCTGCCAGGAGGAGCAGGTGCTGGCGCAGCCTTTGGAGGGACCCTCGCACACCCTCGCCTTCTTCCCTCTGGTCATCTGTGGGCATGTTAAAGGGGGTTCAACATTAAAGTATGCTATTCAGGTTGACATTGCACATTGTGATACCTACATTCAATCCTAACTACCTACAGCATGATAAATCATACATATCCACAATTTAATAGCCAATAGTGTTTCAAATTCAAATGAATACTATGATGGTGACACACACACACAGTGGCTTACACTACAGAATATGTTACTTATAACATTGCCAATGTATGTTTCAAAATCACACCAACACTTGAGCCTCACTCACACTTGTCCTGCCTTAACACTCACCAATGTACTAGAAAGCAACATCCACTAGAATGTGTCACATTTTGACATACATATAAACCTGCATGTCACTGCTCAATGCTAAACTGCATGATAGATAGATAGATAGATTACATACATACCACATTAAAAGGCTGGGCTAGTCCCTCTACCCCTTACTCCATGAATCATTGTCACATTGCCAGATAGGTGAAGGTGCAGCACTAATCCTCTCCCATGCAACAAACATTTTCTAAGGAAAATCCATCCTACATAATTGCTTTCAAAAATACATGGCAACAACACGGGCCCACTGGCTAGAGGGGGGCCCAGGTGCACTGGCCACTTGTGACTCCATTATAAATCAGGCCAAGCCATACTCCATTTATGTATTATTTGTTCTTGTATAGAAAGACCCTTCATAAATAATCACTCATCACCTACATGAGCCTCCAGATGATACGTTTGCAGCAGGGCCCACATAACCCCAAAGTGTGTCTGTTGTTATCCATTTGTTTTTACTAGTCTTTACTATATTAAAGCAAAATGTTTTGAAACTCTTGAGGAGGCGGAGGAGTCAGTGCCACCTGCCACACGTGCCAGCCATGTGCAGCAGCAGGAGCCAACGGCCACACAGGATTTGGACAGGTGGGTGCAAATGCTTGGGCAGATTCGCCAGCAGGGAGACTTAGCATCAGAGCGGCTGCGTAGGACCGAGGAGGTCATGCAGGGTATTGCCAGCACCCAGCAGACCATCGCTGCCACCCAGCAGGCCATGGCTGCCACCCAGCAGTCCATAGCTGGCAGCCTGCAGGTGTTGGCAGAGCAAGCCCTGCGCCAAAATGACCTCCTCCTCCGCCATAACGAGCTTGTGGCGGAGCTACTTACCACCAATAGGGCCCTATTGTCAGCTGTTTCTGGTGCATTCCCTACACCAGCACTCCCTGCTGGCAGAAGGGGAATACCATCCCCCCCTTCCACAGCATCTGCTCCACCTGCCCCACCATCCCAACGTGGCCGTGGCCGAGGACCTGCTGCACGTGGCAAGGACCCTACCAGGGCCAAATGGGCCAGAAAATGAACTTGTCTGCATTAATCTCCACCCTTATGTCTTCCCAAATCTTTCATTTTGCTGTGTGTGTCAGCTTCATGTGTGCAACCCAATCCCGTGCACAGGGTACCCACATTTGCCCTCGGTTTGAATGTTTTGTTTGGTTCCCCTGTTGCCCTCTTTCGGCTACCATTACTGTCTGCTGTACTTGAAGTGTTGGTGCTATACTTTTGTTGTGAAGCCACCTGATGTGTTCCTAATGATTCTGCTGTGGCTATTTATGCAAATAATACATTTTTGTATATTTTTGTTTGTTTGTAAAATTCCTGTTATGGTACCTTTTAATTTTTGGCATGTGCCAAATAACATGCTCTTAAAATTTTATGTTTTCCCTAACTGTAATAAATTTTTCATTTGATCCCCAAATGTGTGCTGTTAATGGTGAATGTAAAAGTGACATGGATATTTATATGAGTGATAGCAAGTTCTGTCCATTGCTTGCAGTGTAAATGTGTGTACAAAATGCAGCCGTGCTTTCAGCATATATTTTTGTGTTTTGTAATGGTCCATTTAAGCTGCAATGGTTCCAATTGAAGCAATGACAAGAGTGTAATTAATGAGTAATGAGTAGAGGAGTGGATTGTATTGTGTTCAGCTGACATTGGTTCAGGTACGGCCATAATAATTGGGCGTTCCGAATGCCTAGCGCATGACAGAGTGGTGTCCGCAAAGCAATACTTGCTTATGGAGACCGCATATTTTCTGACTTTTGGTTCGTTTGCAGTCGGTGTTCTGTCCGAATGCACGCCTACCAGAATTAGTGCACTCCCTCGTGTACGCCCATGTTTACGCCCAGTTTAGCCCACTTTGAAACTACGCCCCTGTGTAGTTCCGAATGACGCCCATATTTCCCGAGTGAATGCGGTGCACATTTCTGTACGGTATTAGTGAGAACGAGTACGGAGACCTTGCGTGGCACATGCGCATAGCGTTGCCCACTCATGCGCAGACGGCTAAAAAACGCCATCCGAAAGAATTCGGAAAATTACGCATCGACAGGAATAAGGCCCATAGTTTGTTACTTGAAAACAGTTATAACAACTGAAACATCTGTAATGTGTAAAAAATACACCTATTGAGTATCGAAATAAACAGCACAACATTCTATTATTATTTATTGTAAATAACATGGTAAATAACAGCTCTAGGGGGTGCAGTAAACACTTAAAATGTATTATTATTATTATTATTATTATTATTATTATTATTATCCTAAAACATAAAATACTAATTAAATATTGGCAAAAACATATCAGTTACAAAGTTACTGCATTGATAACAAATTATATAAGTAAGTTGATATTGTTTAAACACAAATTAACAAAAATGGAAAATCTGTCCACAAATTTATAAAAGTGCTCTGATCATTAATAGGTTAACATAAGTTACAAAGCTAAAGCTACTTATGAAATCTCTCCAATAACTCAAGAATTTAGACAAATTATATCTTGGCAGGTTTCATTAGTAGCATGGGAATAAAAGCAGACTGAAATCTGAGAACACTATTGCATGCAGAATAAGAAAAGTTTAATCCATATAGAGGTATAGATTTATTCCTTGATGTTCTTTTTTTTCTCATTGAAATCAATGCTTCATTAATTCCATTTCCAAATGTTCTGTAAGTTTTTGTCAGAAACTAAATTAATATCTGAAACATGATTCGATCATAAAAATACATTGGGGGAAATTTACTAAAATGTGTATTCTAATTCACATGTGATGTTGCTATGGGTAACCAATCAGAATATACTTCTTATTTATTTATTTAGCACCTCCAGAATATAGTAGACAGGATCTGATTGATTGCCCATAGCAACATCACATGTGAAGTACAATACACATCTTAGTGAATTTCCCCCATTGTGTTATTATTGCAGCTTTAACATTACTGTATATTAACAGGACTTAGGTGCCGATCCTATTAACCCCCGAAGGGTGCCAGTTCCCATTCAGGTGCCGTTTTAACGATGAAAACGGCACACAAATTAACCCTAACTCGCACCCTTCGCAGGGCCGAATTAGAGGAAAATTGCTCGCACCTCTATGGAGGTGCGAGAACTTTTCAGTGAAATCGGCCCACCGTAATGTGCGCCGGTGTATTGACAATTCGCACCCTTCGGGTGTAATAGGATCAAGCCCTTATTCTGGTTTCTGTTTTCGGGCAATTACTGTATATGCTGTATAGAGTAAGTCTGACTTTAAAGTCATTTTGCAGGTATGAGCCATATAAGCAATAGTATAAATTTAACAGACCTAATATACAAAATCATTAATAATGGCTGTTAAACAATTTGCAATAAAGAATAAAAATAAGTCAGTGGACCGAATTTATGATGCTCATTTCATACTGGCTTTAAAACATTGTGGTTTTACAATGTTGTGTGTACTGCAGATAATCTACTTTATGGTGAACACTTATTATCTGCTTTTTTGTGATGTGTGTACCAAGAAGTTTTGGGTTGTAGAATCATCTCAAGAAATGCAGTTTGGTACTTATATGTTAGTTGGGTGCCCACTAAGCTATTTGCTTAGTTTTATGCTCACCACGCTTCAGGCTCGGTGGCTCGCTGCGCTCCCGACACTATATAAAATCAACTCCATGCCGACATGGATAGTGGGGGTATGAGCCTACAGTACTTACTATAGTGGGTGCCCAACTAACATATAAGTACCTTTTCTTTTAACCTAAATATGTTTTGGGTTGTGTTCTCCAGTGAAGTACAGTAATTGTATGAAATGCAAATGATTGTTATCACTGCAGACACAAAGAAAAGTCCCTAGGAATGCTACTTCTCCACCACAGATTTATTTAGTGGATAAATTAAATGGATCATTTTTAAATGTTTTTGTGGTGCAACTTATTTAAAAAGCAGGGACAACCATCTCTTCACTTAACTCTAAATATTGATTGCTGGCAAACTACTGCTCCTCCTCAAACTGTGCTATCTAGCTCTATATAAACTATAGCTAAAACTTATGGTAATATACAGTATGGAAGTGTACAGTGCAGTAAGGTGGATATTTTTCTTACAGTAGCCCTTTTGCACTACATAATTCATGCATCTTAATAAAAATATGATTGCAGATGTTTCAACAAACACTTATCCTCAAATCATTAAAAAAAATATCATCTTTGGTCATAATTAGCGATTCTATCTGCCACACACTTTATCACAAAATGCTTTATCCTTATATCACTTATGCAATAAAAGTACAATACATACCTTAGATTTTGCACTTGCTTTACATACAGCTGCTGTGATTACACAAAACAAACAATGGTTTTGCAGATATCAACAAATGCACATAGAGTATAGAATGGCTGCCTGAGAGACCAGAGAATGAGACACAGGACAACAGTCAGAGCAAAAAAGAGTTTCGCAGCCTGGAGCTGGAAAACAACAGGCGCCTCGGGAGGATGTTGAGTTAAGCAGCTCACACTTGGGGGTGTCTAAACCCCAAAAAAACTATACGAACAAAAAATCACACCAAACGGTGTGGAGGAGCGCTTCTACAAAATATAGAATCAATTGGGTATTACAATGGTACTTGTAATTTTTAATATGTCAAATTGATAATAATAAAAAGTCATATACAATTTATATTGACAAGTGACTATCACGTACATTAAAAATAAATAAATTAGGCCACAATGTTAATATAATGAACAATAGAGGTATTGATACTTATTCTGAAGTAGTCCAAATTCTGGTGGTGTTAGAGTCCCTGGTCAAACTCCAAATTGTGAACTGTGAGTTGTATCACGGGAGTCCATAAACCTCGCAGGAGTAGGTCGCGCTGGAGGGAAGATTTGTAGTCCCCAAACAGGGAGGTATCCTCACTATTTATGCGGTCCTTAACATCCCAGGTTGAATTTACTTAACCCTAAAACACGGATGACAATCCTTCATCCAATATAAAAGCAAATAAATCTTCAATGAGACTTCTGGTTGCTTCAGAGAGGCTAGCAGAACGATTCTTTATTTTTAATGTACGTGATAGTCACTTGTCAATATAAATTGTATATGACTTTTTATTATTATTATCAATTTGACATATTAAAAATTACAAGTACCATTGTAATACCCAATTGATTCTATATTTTGTAGAAGCGCTCCTCCACACCGTTTGGTGTGATTTTTTGTTCGTACAGGACAACAGTCTCAGTGATAGTTACTGTAACTAAAGCATAAATAGAAACCATTTGTGTTTTTGCTTATGTGAGTGACACTAACCTGGGTAAAAAAAGGCAAAGGATAGAGTACCTGTATAAGGGAGCAGCCAAAACCATGGTGAGGCATATAAGTCATGCAAGAAGTCTTGCAGCCTTTATTGCTAAAGGGATAGGTATATGAGGATATACCTGTAAATGTTGTATTGGCATAAGAGACTGAAGAAGGAAAAAAAAACTTTTTTTATTGCGACTATTATAAATGTAATGCAGATAGCCTCCGGGCTCCGTCTCCTGCAGTAATGAAAAATGACACGACAAAATGGCTGCCCCCGTACAGCAGACAGTTTTTTTAGGGATGTTAGAGGAGGCGGCGGCCTCCTCTAGCATCCTTAAAAACTGTCTGCTATTAGGGGGCAGCCATTTTGTCGTGTCATTTTTCATTACTGCAGGAGACGGAGCCCGGAGGCTATCTGCGGTGCCGGACTGAATGCGGTGGCGGCGGCATGCGGAGGGGTAAGGGGGGGTCTGACCAGAGTGCTCGGGCACCGGGGGCGCCCCGCTGGCGCTTGCTCCCCCAAGCAGCCGCGGTGGCTACCTTACGGTAGCTACGCCTCTGTACTGTACACAGATGGAGCCATACTTATTTATCTGACAGCGCACCTAGATGTGGGTTTTGTTGCACCTCAGTTAAAGCATGCACAGATGCTTTGAGGCACAACATACACATCATGCTATACACATCTCCACCAACTGGGTGGCTAATGTTCCACTAATCCAGTGGCATAAGGATATACAGTACAATACAAGCTCTGACAAATGGACCGTGACAACTGTAGAGAGAGAGAGAGAGAGGATATTTATAGCCCCTAGTGTTTTCTAGAAAACAGATTTGCATTGGATAAGGTTATTCTGCAATACATTCACATAATAAAAAAAATCTGGTCTCATATCAAGATTTTTCCGCATCATAAAACCTTATTTTTAATGTTTAAAATTATAGTGCCTGATCCTCTGCAAATGTTACAGTTAAGCTGATATTTCTGGTAGCAAACAGGGTTTGAAATCCCGGGCTTGGTTGAATCCCGGGATTTGGCCCCCAAAAATTGCTGGCATTTCAACTCCAGGCCGGACACGCCCATGTAAGTAAAAATGCGGGGCAGCCGGGACACTTTTTTTTATTAGGAAAGCCAATCCCAGGATTTTTCATTTATGAATCCCGGGATTGAAAAAATACCCCAGGATTGGCTTCCCTAGTAGCAATCATGTTTGCCTGTCAAGTGGCAGAACTATATGATATATTGAGAAAATACCATTTCAGAGACATTAACAGTAAATGGGCAATTTGGCATTGTGAACTAATTATATTAGCTTACTACGGTTGCTGCAAAATAATGTCATTAATCTCTACTCTTCCTCTTTTTGGGGCTATAGTGAACAGATATTATTTCATTGGGCAAACACACATATTTATTTGTGTTAATTGCACCTTTCACTGATTTTTTCCTGATAATTACAGTATATTATTTGATGGTCATGGTTCATAGAGTAATGGAAGACTCTAATACTGTTTTTCCTCCAAAATCCCAGGTCACACACCCGGGATTTTGGTGGATCTCCTTCCGATATCCTTAAATCCACTGCCTTGTTTTCCAGTTTTTTTCCAAGTTTGACTCCCTTTTCACTAAAAAAGGAAACCTAGGAAAGCAGGGCAGAAGTGAGGGCATCAAAAAGAGGTCAGCAATGTGGAGGCCAGTGGTGTGGGGGTCAGTGGCAGGGTGTGGGTCAGGGACAGGCAGGCAGCATTGGGGAGGGTCAGCAATGGTTGGATGGACACCAGCGGGGATGCGGGCTATCAGCAGAGGGGCAGTAAATGAGCGGCCAGTGGGAGGCGCCTGCACAATGGCCAGCCTCCCCTTGTTACCCAAATTTTATTCACTAAAAACCCTGCTTGAATCCCTGGTAAAATTGACCTTGTTACTCTTTTCCACTGACAAAAATCCTAGGTTGCTGCGCATTCACTTGGAAAAATTCTGGATATTTAAACCACTGTAAAAGCATAAAGTGTAATCGCCTACTCTTTTTGGACATTACCCTGTTTATCCAAGTATTCACATAAACTTTGAATTTACTTAGTATGGTGAAAAATAGAATTCCCTTACTGAAAATCTGTGGAAAATCACAGTATACTATTATAGGATCTGCATATTTTTATGACTTTAAATGGGGAAGATCCTGTTTTGCCTTTTCTCCTCTGACACGGCCTAGGATATTGATGCATCTACTCATATTATATTACTGAGTTTTTAAGATGCTTACAATCTAATCATCTGAATCACTACAAAAGTTTCTCAAATATATTAATATTTTTGTATTAATGTATTACATCAACTGATAACTATCATACTTTATTTTGGGATGCGGTCATTTGGTCTACTGCATTATGGTCGACAGTCATTAGGTCGAATCCATTAGGTCGACATGCTAAAAGGTCGACATGACTCTAGGTCGACATGGGAAAAGGTCGACATGATTCTAGTTCGAAAGGTCATTAGTTCGACAGGTCATTAGTTCGACAAGGTCATTAGTTCGACATTGTCTATGTCGACATTCACAAGGTCGACATGGAGTTTTTCACTGTTTTTTGAGCCAACATGTGCCGACAGGCGGTATTTCATGCCCTACCATCCACTAGGGCGTGGTGGGAGAATAAAATAGTGTGCCGAGCGTAGCGAGGCACCGTGCCCGACGCATCGCGAGCGCAGCGAGCGATGCGAGGGGATGCAGTGCACTTTAAACTGTGTCCATGTCGACTGTGTTGACATTCAGGTAAAAAAACAGTGAAAAACCCCATGTCGACCTTGTGAATGTCGACATAGACAATGTCGAACTAATGACCTTGTCGAACTAATGACCTGTCGAACTAATGACCTTTCGACCTAGAATCATGTCGACCTTTTCCCATGTCGACCTAGAATCATGTCGACCTTTTACCATGTCGACCTAATGGATTCGACCTAATGACTTTCTACCATAATGCAATAGACCAAATGATCCCAACCCTTTATTTTGTAGTCTATATCATACTTCTCATATTCACACATAAATATGCATGCCATCTGATTGACTAATAAACCACAGATGCATTTTACATTTCTTTGTGTATTGCTTGAAACACTTTTTAATAAAGAAGATCAAAGACCACTCTATTTACTGTCATTATGGTTAATTTTGTGGAACCTACTTTAGTTGCCATTAAAGATTTTTTTTTATATAGTTTCATCTATTGTTGATCCTTGATTCCATCAGCTGTATTCATTTTCAGACTGTAACCACTAGGGTATTATAACGGTTGGATGGACTTCTTTTAATTCTCATTGAGTTACAAAGTGATGAAAGGAGTACAAAGTTTCTTTTGATATCACTTTTTAGTTTTTTTTTAATGAATATTCCTTTTTTCATTAAAATTACTCTACATTTTTCTGATAAAAGCAAGTTGCCTAGTTATAAGTTATAGAAAGCAATAAATTCCCCTTTTCATTACCAGATGCAAATATATTGATGAAAAAGGGATTTAAATTATAGTCACTTAACTGGAATTTCTTTAGAAATATACCAAATTAAATAGGCAGCTTTAAAGTTATTGAAGGCAAGAAGTTTCTATTTATTTAGAAAAAATACATGTCAACTTAATTATGAATCTCAGTTTCTATCAATTTCCATTTTCTATTTGCATAAAGGCCTCCTGGCTCATGACACATCTTTAGTGATCTAATAAATGTTATAAAAACATTTATGCTAAAATTGTTCCAATTTCATACTGTACATTCTGAAGTCCCAACCAAGTCACATCTTTTTAAGGTTTCAAATTAGTCCCACCTGTAATTAAGGAAGAAAAAAAAATAGCATTTTACAAATATACATCTATTCCAGTCATTCACTTTTATAATAATTCTCTGGAATGATATACAGTAGGTGTATATTTCTGTACTTCAATGAAATCAACATATCTTTTCTAGACAAGTAAACATGCTACCTTTTTTGGAATAGTATAGTAAAAGTCTAAAATGAAAAACAAAATACTGCATAAGTTTAAAAACATCTTCAGCCATTTATTCCAAATAACAATTTTTACCAATATAAAATACATTGTAAATAGCTTCTTAATTAGTTTGCACTTATTACAGTATCCATCGTTTTATGAAATGTAAGTACAAATTTAGTAAAACATGAGAAAAAAATAATTGCAATATATGCAGATTTATACATTTATACACACTGTATGGCTGATACAAATGGATGGAAGCGACAGCCCCTGCAAGAACGAGCGATGCTCCATCTGTAATATGTAAAGAACAATATATTGAGCCATGTGTTTTTCTCTTTACTAGGTAATTACTATTTCATAGGTAGAACAGAGACGCATGTAGAAGGCATTGTTATCCCTTGCAAAATGTAGTTCATAGGTACTTTCCTAGCACGGCACCCAGATTTTATACGTACGCTAACTAGGGTGGCCAATCCCGGGATCGGGATCGGCGGGATCCCGGGATTTGGCCCCCAAAACGCCGGGATTTCAATCCCGGGATTGGAGTTTCCAATCCCGGGATTTCGGGATTAGACTGCGCATGCGCGCAGTCTAATGCCGGGCAGCGTCTGAGCATTGCTCAGACGCTGCCCGACTTCTCCCGGCAGCACTGCGCAGCGTGACTTCTCAGCGTGAGATCAGAGGTCACACTGCGCAGGAAGAGGTCGCGCCCGGCATTGTAATGCCGCACCGCCCGCCCGCCCAGCCAGCGCACCCACCCAGACAGCCAACGCGTCCACCCGCTCGCCCGCCCAGCCAGCCAGCCAGCGCGCCTACCCAACCAGCCAGCGCATCCACCCGCCCACCCAGCCAACACGCCAGCCCGCACTTAGCGGCATTGACGACCCGTCCCCCACCCAGCAACCCCTCAAAATTTGAGTAATTTTGGGGCAGTCTTTTTATTGGGAAAGCCAATCCCGGGATCCCGGGAATCCCGGGATTGAGCATTTTTCAATCCCGAATCCCAGGATTGAAAAATTGCCCCGGGATTGGCTTCCCTAACGCTAACAAAGTGAAATCGCATTGCATGCGCTTTTTGCATGACATGCAATGCGATGCGATTTTCCAACTTTTCATATATTTCAGTAAAAGTTACAGTTCTCGTCTCTACTGTCTCAGATGTATGATATGGCTGGTGTGAATGTGTTCCTAAAACACCCCCACTATGCGTGCCACCCCGAAGTGTAGCGAGCGGCGGTGGAATGCGTCAACCAACCTTTTCATACCCCCACTATTCTATGCAATATTTCATTGTATAAGCACTCCAGTGCACTTAATATGGACATCGCATCGATTTTCCTATGCAGAGTAGCCCACTAAGCTATTTGCTTAATGGGCGCCGTACTAGGAAACAAGTACCAGTTCATCAGCATGTTGCACCTCTGACACTAGAAATAACTGCATAATAAAACAGGGTACTTGTGTAGTTTCACGGTGCCAGCGCGCACAGTCTGTGTCTGAAACTTGGCAGCCTGCCAGACGCTCTATTTAACTGTGCGCATGCCGCTCTAGCTGTTCTCAGCGCAGCGCGTGGCTGCTTTCCTTATGTAAGCTACGATATCAGCGTAGCGCTGGGCAGCAGCAGCGCACATAACCCAGCGCTGACAGGTCACTGTGGTAATTGTAGTTCCACAGTTGAATAGGCAGTCCTGCGCACCGCTGACAACGGGGGCACGTAAACTGGACACCCCGGCAATTTAGACGCTAAAGCGTCTAGATCCACACTCCCTGAACTGGACACCCCGGCGATTTAGACGCTAAAGTGTCTTAATCCAGACTCCCTGCAAACCACTAAGATGGGGGCATCTAAATTTAGACGCTAAAGCGTCTGAATTTAGTAGGGTCTAGGGGTACACTATTAAACCTGTTCACAATGACACTAGTCAACGTAACAGCAGTCGACCTTGTTAATTCCGCTATCCACGCTAACCCGAAGCGTGGCGAGCGCAGCGAGCCCGCGAGGGGCGGCGGTACGCGTCCTATGACCTTTTCATACCCCCACTATCCACATCGGCGTGGAGTTGATTTTATAAAGTGTGGTGAGCGCAGCGAGCCACTGAGCCTGAAGCGTGGCGAGCCCCGCGTGGGGACGCGGATACCTGGCAAGCCCGCAAGGGGACGCGGATACCTGTGAAGGTATCCGCATCCCTCGCAGGGCTCGCTGCGCTCGCCACGCTTCGGGCTCGGTGGCTCGCTGCGCTCGTCACACTTTATAAAATCAAATCCACGCTGACGTGGATAGTGGGGGAATGAAAAGGTCGTAGGACGCGTACCGACGCCGCTCGCCACGCTTCGGGTTGCGTGGATAGTGGAATTAACAAGGTAGACAGCTGTTATGTCGACTAGTGTCATTGTGAACAGGTTTAATAGTGTACCCCTAGACCCTACTAAATTTAGACGCTTTAGCGTCTAAATTTAGATGCCCCCATCTTAGCTTGCTGGGAGTCTGGATTTAGACGTCTAAATCTAGATGTCTAAATTGCCGGGGTGTCCAGTTCAGGGAGTCTCTGGATTTAGACGCTTTAGCGTCTAAATTGCAGGGTTGTCATCGGTGCGTAGGACTGCCTATTTCACTGTGGACCTGTCAGCGCTGGGCAGCGTGCGCTGCTGCTGCCCAGCGCTACACTGATAACGTAGCTTACATAAGGAAAGCAGCCATGCGCTGCGCTGAGAACAGCTAGAGCGGCACATGCACAGTAAACACAGAGTCTGGCAGACTGCCAAGTTTCACTGTGCGCGCGGTGGCGCCGTGAAACTACTCAAGTATCTAAAACAGTAATTATTAATGTAAGCCAAAAAGACCCCTATGCAGAAGTATAAGGTATTGAAAAAGCCCCGGCAGCTGGTTTGCACATTGTGCAGTCACTTTGCATATAGGGGGTTATAAAAATGGGATTGAATACCCCCATTGTATCCCCGGGCAGTGAATAGTATTGAATGCAATACATTATGAGGGTTATTCTAGTTCACTTGCAAAGGCACAAACACTCTCTAATGGACAAAACCATATGCAGGTGGGGCTGATGTAACATGTGCAGAGAGAGTTAGATTTGGGTGTTTTAATGTTTCTGTGCAGGGTGGCTGCTTTATTTTTACACTGCAATATACACCGCCTAACCATCTGACTGAGACGCGCGTGCGTCTTGCGCGCACGCGCGTCTCAATCTCTGTCGGCGGGGCGACGGGAACCCTGTCCGTCTCCGCCTCAGGGAGACGGACAGGGTTAGGGGGGGGGGGGGTGCGGGCAGGCGGCGGGGACCCCGGGTTACCGCCGACAAGCCGGCGGTGACCCGGGGGAGCGGCTGGAAGCACCGTCGGAAGGGGACGCACGCGTCCCCTTCTCGCTATGCAGATGGCGCTGGCGGGGGATGGCGGCTGGCGTCGCCATCGCCATCCCCTGCCAAGATGGGACCTGCCCCATATGTAGATATCAGTTTGAGGTACAAACCTCACCCAAATTTAACTCTCTCTGCACATGTTACATCAGTCTCACCTCCAGTGCATATGGTTTTGTCCATTAGAATAACCCTCATAATGTATTGCATTCAATACTATTCACTGCCTGGGGATACAATTGGGGTATTCAATCCCATTTTTAACAAAATGAATAGTCGTCCTGTGTACTTTACTTTGTGCATGATTGTTGCAGTCCAGTGCACCTGCACCTTGAACCACCTATTCAAAGTGTCATACCGGCAAAATGACTCCTGTCGATTTCAGACCAATTATGTAAGACGTAGCGATATTGCCTTTGAGTCTCGACTGGTAATATATAAATCCCTGCACCATGTGGGTCTGTGTCAGTTTTGGAGGTGGTGAAATTTGGCTATCATTGCTGTGGAGTGTTTTTTTGTGGTACGGTCTCTTTGCAAGTTTTATTTTGTATCCAACTTCTGCACAGCCGCTCTCCGGATGAAGGACTGGATGTCAAATCAGTGGAGAAGTGTCTGGTTTAATCAATCAAAGAAAATGGATGACCATCGATATGTAAAAAAAATCGATGGTCATCCATTTCATAGTTAAACACTATCGATGGATAGTTGCACTTTTGCCATCAATGCCAAACATTGATAGTAAGGCAATGACGGCCATCCCTAGTTTTAAGGTGTTTACCATACCATGTGATGCCATTTTGGGTGGGGTACTTGTTTACTGGTTTGGGTGCCATTTCTGCAATGTAATGTATGCTCCTGCCATGTGCCATGTGTGACTACTTTAGAAATCTTTTAAATGCATGTATGATTGGAAGTCATCTATGGTTTCTGGCTGATGTTCTAAACTTTTCTCATTAATGGTGCTGGTCCAGATGGATTTGTCACACGCATGACACATTCAAACCAATATTACATCAATTTTAGTGATTATAGGGAGGACGATTGACCATTGATGAATTTGACTCAGCAATGGTTTATGCCCGATGTTGAACACTTTTGGCATCGATGCGGGATAAACAGATGCTTTCCCTTCATCAATGTCACAGCAAAAGGTTTGTTTTGTTGTTTTTTGGTAAGTGGCAGGACATGAACCATAGCTCCAACACCCACGGAGCCCACCCACCTAGCTTAATTTGTCCACAGGCCAATCAGCCAAAGAAAAAGGATATCCATGGATAGGTTGAAAGATCTATGTTTATCCATTGCATAGATTAATAATATCGATGTCCAGTTGCACTTTGCCCATCAATGGCAGCCAGCTATGCCATTTGCAGCAATGGGGAACCCTAATCTGCATTTGTTTACCACTGGTTGCAATGTTATGTCATTTATTTTTTGGAATGGATGCTTGCTTACTTCTTTAGGTGTATTGCTTTTCATTTAGATAGGATTTAGCAATGATCTGTTAACTTGCGGAATTCAATGAAAAGGTCCTACTACCGATGGCTACCACTTTGGTACTCATGAGTGTAGGTGGAATACTTTACAGCTATGGTAATAATTTGGAAAAGCACTGATGTACATTCATAGTGACATACTGTATGAGTGCATTTCATGTTTGCACATTTTAATCTCTCCAGTTAATCTCTCCAGTTTAGTATTGCCACTTTTCTATTGTTTGCATCTATTTTCCTTTGATGGTGAATTGGTTGTGTTTTTTGGGGGGTTTCCAGTAACATATATTATCATGTGTACATGTTTACTCCTTGTATCATGGTTATTGATGCCCCTGTTCAAATTTGACAATATCTGCTTATATTTTGGCAATGAAGCAGTTATTTGGACAGAGGTAAACGCGTCCCTTCGCGGGCTTCCCAGGTGTCCATGGCGACGCGGACACCTGGGAAGCCCGCGAAGGGACGCGTTTACCTGTGAAGGTATCCGCGTCCCCTTGCGGGGCTCGCTGCGCTCGCCACGCTTCGGGCTCGGTGGCTCGCTGCGCTCGCCACACTATTCTATTCTCACTCCACGCCCTAGTGGATAGTAGGGCATGAAAAGGTCGGAGGACGCGTACCGCCGCCCCTCGCGGGCTCGCTGCGCTCTCCACGCTTCGGGTTCACGTTGATGGCGGGGTGGCGTCAACTACTTTTGGGGGGACATTCCACTGCTCTGTGGGTTTTTTTGGGGTTTCTGGCCCATTTACCATTCTTCCCTATGCTGATTTGGGTAAATTGATCCATTTAACATTGTTTCCTATGGGAAATGGAATCGGATCGCATCGCATCGTATCGCATTGTTCAATATCGTGTATGTGTATTTGTGGTATCCGATGCGATCCGATTTTTATACGGAGAATAGCATGGTGCGCAATTAACTTAGCGGGCGCCCAGATAGGAAACAAGTACCCTTAAGTGTAAGTCATTAGTGCACAGTTAATATACTGGCCTTTATTCTGGTCCACTCGCAAAGGCAAATTCTCAAATGGACAAAACCATGTGCACTACAGGGGGGGGGGGGGCAGATGTAACATGTGCAGAGAGATTTAGATTTGGGTGAGTTATTTTGTTTCTGTACAGGGAAAACAAGGATTATACTCACAATAGTGGATTTTCTCCTGAGTACTTCATGGCAGCGATGGCGGGGGGGAGGGGGGGGGGGGGGTTGGCAGCAGGGACCCAAGCTCTGTTGCCATGGGGCAAGTGAGCATCTTGTACACGTGCGCCCCTGGCAGTACCCAGCCGCCGGCAGGGGATGGCGATAGAATCGCCATCCCCTGCAAAGATGTGGCTGGCTACATTTGTATGTTCAGCAAATCTTCTATCCAGCAATGCAATGCACTTAAATCTGAAATATGTAACTTCAGCGTGGATATCGCTAACCCCTTGTTGAATCCGTCACACAGGAATTGCAACACGTGTGATATATTCGCTTTGGGAAATTAAAATTTGTCTTTGGACCACTTAGCAAATATACTCAAAATTCTGTAATAGATGGCTGATGATACTTTTTTTCAAGCTTGAAGCAGTATTTCAATTACCAAATTTACTTACTCTTCAGTTGTCTTCTCTCAATCTCCAAGCCGTCAACGATAACTTCTGCGGTTCTTGGCATCTGACAGGACCCTGAGTGAGAAGGTCCACCGATAATGGCAGGAATAACGGTTCTGCTATCGCCATACTCTACACCATAGCGAACCAAGCTCTCCTGGGCCAATACGGTAGCACCACTATGACCTCCTCTCTGTCCTGACCTTCCGCAATAACCTGTGGATGAGAGAAAATGGTGGAAAGACATAGGCCAGGGAGAAGTCCCATTTTTGGGACAGAGCATCCAATCTGCACGACCCCTGTGTTGGGTATCTAGAGAAGAACTTAGGGAGTTTCTTGTTGATTGATGATACCATAAGATCTATCTCTGGGTGACCGAATTGATCTATTACCAACTGGAAAACTGATTCCTTCATTTCGAATTCTCCTAGAATTAAAGTCTTGCGACTCAGGATATCTGCCACTTGGTTGTCTTCTCCCGGCACATGCAATGCTGATATCAACTGGAGATTTAGCTCGGAACATGTCATGATATTTCTTACTTCTTCTACCAGCACTTGGCTTCGTGTCCCTCCTTGCCGATTGATATATTGATATATATATTGTAGCGTTGTCTGCAGTGTAGCCCACTAAACTATTTACTTAATGGGCGCCGTACTAGGAAACAAGTACCAGTTCATCAGCATGTTGCACCTCTAAAACTAGAAATAACTGCATAATAAAACAGGGTACTTGTGTAGTTTCACGGTGCCACCGCGCGCACAGTCTGTGTCTGAAACTTGGCAGCCTGCCAGACGCTCTATTTAACTGTGCGCATGCCGCTCTAGCTGTTCTCAGCCAGCGCGTGGCTGCTTTCCTTATGTAAGCTACGATATCAGTGTAGCGCTGGGCAGCAGCTGCGCACACTGCCCAGCGCTGACAGGTCACTGTGGTACTTGTAGTTCCACAGTGGAATAGGCAGTCCTGCGCACCGCTGACAACGGGGGCACGTAAACTGGACACCCCGGCAATTTAGACGCTAAAGCGTCTAGATCCACACTCCCTGAACTGGACACCCCGGCGATTTAGACGCTAAAGTGTCTAAATCCAGACTCCCTGCAAACCACTAAGATGGGGGCATCTAAATTTAGACGCTAAAGCGTCTGAATTTAGTAGGGTCTAGGGGTACACTATTAAACCTGTTCATAATGACACTAGTCAACGTAACAACAGTCGACCTTGTTAATTCCGCTATCAACGCTAACCCGAAGCGTGGCGAGCGCAGCGAGCCCGCGAGGGGCGGCGGTACGCGTCCTATGACCTTTTCATACCCCCACTATCCACGTCAGCGTGGAGTTGATTTTATAAAGTGTGGTGAGCGCAGCGAGCCACCGAACCCGAAGCGTGGTGAGCCCCGCGTGGGGACGCGGATACCTGGCAAGCCCGCAAGGGGACGCGGATACCTGTGAAGGTATCCGCATCCCCTCACAGGGCTCGCCACGCTTCGGGCTCGGTGGCTCGCTGCGCTCGTCACACTTTATAAAATCAAATCAACGCTGACGTGGATAGTGGGGGTATGAAAAGGTCATAGGACGCGTACCGCCGCCCCTCGCGGGCTCGCTGCGCTCGCCACGCTTCGGGTTAGCGTTGATAGCGGAATTAACAAGGTCGACTGTTGTTACGTTGACTAGTGTCATTATGAACAGGTTTAATAGTGTACCCCTAGACCCTACTAAATTCAGACGCTTTAGCGTCTAAATTTAGATGCCCCCATCTTAGTGGTTTGCAGGGAGTCTGGATTTAGACACTGCCTTGACAGGTCCTGCCTAGGCCATGTGCCTCCCAGCCTATGGCGCTGGCGTCTGTGGTGATTACTTCGTACCTGGGACTCCCCAGCGATAATTTCTGTGCATATGGGGGCACCGGGGGGGCTGCGGTACTATAGTAATCCCCCCGCCCCCCATCCCCTACATGCTTACCTGTCCACGCGTCCCGGCTCCCCTCCTGGCTTCAATCAATGCTATGGAGACGGACCACGATAAAATGGCCGCCCCATAAAGCAGACTGTTCTCTGAAACTGAAATCTGTCTGCGGTATGGGGGCGGCCATTTTTTCGTGGTCCGTCTGGATAGAATTTATTGAAGCCAGTAGGGGAGCCGGGACGTGCGGACAGGTAAGCATGCAGCAATGGGGGGAGGGGGCACGGGGGGCAGGCGCGGGGGGCCGGGGTCGGCTGGACGGGCGGGGAGGGGGGGCACCCCCCCATTAACGGCGGGGGGCGCCCCAAACAAAGCTAAGCCGCTGAGAGGCCATCATGCCTAGTAGGCTCATTGCTGTTCTTAAAGACACCTGAGTGCTGCTGTAAATTAAGGAAATTAGTTGCTGAATCTTTTCTAAAAAGGATATTTGGAAAGACACTGAATATCTTGCACAGGGACAAGTTGACTTTTTTCCCAATTTACCAGCCATCCGTGGTCTTGGAGGACTTTGATGGTATAATCTCTTGCTGCGACCACCTCGTCCTTTGACTGAGCTGTAATCAAGATGTCATCTAAATATGCCCATATCATGATCTTTTGTTTCCTTAATTTTTTTTATCAATACCACAAGGACTTTGGTAAAAACTCATATAGACGAGGTGAGGCCGAATGGAAAGCAAGAAATTTTCATTTTCTTATACGGTCCTTTAGACTTCTTAAATCGAGTATGGTTCGGAAACCACCAGAGACCTTGTTTATAACAAATAGACAGGAGTAGAAACCTAAACCATTTTCCGCATCTGGAACTTCTTCGACTGCCTTTGAGTTGACCAGTCCTTGTAAACTTAATTTTAGAGCTTCCCTCTCTGTCCTCGAAAGAGGAAGCCTGAAACTTAAAAGTTTTGCCAACCTTGGCTTTGAAAGAAACTCCAGCCGGTCCCCCGTGGTAACCACCTCCATCACCCATCTGTCCTGAATGGTTTGATCCCAGATATGAGCAAACTTCAGTAGTCTTTCTGCCACTGGGACCTGCTCCAAGGGATACGCACCATCACTGCTTCTGACCAGAACCGTAACTTTCACCTCTCTTTTTTACAGATTGGTGAAAAAACGCTCTGGTCATACCTGAAGCATATCTCTCACGAAAAGGCCTACCAGGCCTATATGGTCTAGCTTGTCTGAATGACTGTCTGTCAGAATATGTGGGAAACTTTCCCCTTCTGTCCTGAGGCAACCTCAAGGATTTTTCTCCTGACATTCTCTGAATCATCTGATCCAGCTTACTACCAAAGAGGAATGCCCCCTCATATGGAAGCGTAGCCAGTTTGTTTTTGGAATGGGAATCAGCCGCCCATGACTTTATCCAAAGAGCCCTTCTGCCACAACACCTGATGTGATTTAGCTGAAAAGTCCAGCATATCTAGGGAAGCTTCGCAAATATAATCCACAGCCAGTTACTGATCTGCTCAGGTGAAGTTCTGTCATGCAGATCTTGTTGCAGTGAAGCACACCAGATCCTAAGTGCTCTAGAAAGCGAGGCTATGGCCACCCCAGAATTAATTAAAACTGAGGGATGAACCCAATGTAATTGCTGCCATGAAGTATGAAGAAGAAAATACTGGCTTTTTTTTTACATTGCAATATAGATCTAATTTCGAAGTAAAACCCACCCAAATGTAATTCTCTCTGCACAAGTTACATCTGCCCCACCTTCAGTGCACATGGCTTTGTCCATTTGAAAAGGAATTTGCCTTTGCGAGTGAACCAGAATAAGGGCCACTGTTTTCCTTGGTACTATAACGTAATGTTTACTATTTCCTTTTAGGAAAGTCTAAGGCAAACAGGCACCATTCAACACATGATCTGGGGTCTTCTGATGCATTATGTCACAACAGATGAATAAAGACATTGAATGTACACAGAAGAGCGACAAAAAAAAAACACCTGTGAAATAATTTGTTACACCACAAAAAAAAGAGTAATTCCAGGTTTACACTAGATCTATGATTTACATCTCTGGCCCTGCAGTAACTAAGTTATTTTCAATGCAATAATTGTCCAAACACTGTATGTTGTGTTTCACTTAAGGAAACTTGCCAAAAGTAAGTGGATAAAAAGACCCCAACATAGAGATAGGAGGGCCCTATTTGCATCCTTCCATACTTTGGGGATATTTGGAGGGATACAAGAGGAAAGGAGTGTATAGCATGCTAGGCCTACTAGATTTCTACATTGACATATGTATATATCCTACATCAATATATATCGGAGTTTAAGGAGGCTGATCCTAATACAAACCAGTTTAGTATTTTAAGTTTTCTAACCTCTTCAGGCATTAAATGTGATTCTTGGAGACAGATTATGTCATCACCTTGTTTGTTAAGATATGTTAATAGCTTACGCCGCTTAGCCGGGGTATGTATCCCTCGGATATTAAGCAAACTCATGGTAATAGGCATCAGTAGAAATTTAAGTAGTATAAACAATATATACCATTGAGGCAAAGAAGGAGGAGAGGGTAAGAAACATTAGGGTAACATTATCACAAAGACGGGAAGTCCATTAATGAACATGGACTTCCTGAAGTTTTGCACCGGTAGGAATAAAACTACGATATAAGTATATAAAGATTACTAAATAACAGCAAGGCTACATCTCCCATCCTGCTCCTATTAAATAAGAAAAAAATGATAAGTGAAAGGTCAGTAATATAACTAGGCAAAAACTCTGTGAAACCTACAAAAGGAAAGGACATATCTACTGTATCTGGAGGTCTAGGTGAGATACGCAAATATTACACACCCACCTCCAGTACACCTGTATTGATATTTAAAGAACTGCCCTTATACAAAGCAATTCTTCATCCTAAGAGACTTCCCGCTGTGAAGTGCCGTGGCCCGGCATCACTGCGGGTACAAGCTTGGCTATTTCCCTTATAGGGATATTATTTCCATTTGGCAAATTGTATCCATATTATCCAAGATCCCGGAAACATCGATGTTATAAAATCGGAGAAATATACCACTATTATAAAAAGCCTCTAATAACCTCTAATTTCAAAGCTCATTTCTGTGTATGTTTTTTTAATTGTATGCGCATTATAAACTACTTTTGATTTTTAAAACTGATGTATATATAAAATGTTGTTTTATAGGTGGCCGCCTATTATACAAGAGATTTGTATGTAATAAATACTTTTTTGATATTTTTCTAAGACAGTCTTCATCTTGTCATTGCACGTATGGTCATTCATGGTGTATTGATTCTAAAAGAGACAGTAACAAATTAGCGCAGCATTTCCAACCTTAGGGTTTTTTGGTTCTTTCTGTGTGAAGTCCGGATCCAGATTTCTGGCACCGGACTAAAATACAAATTATATGCTTAAACACTTGAGCATATAGAATGCTGCAGCTGGTACTGTATACACATATCTATATTCTGTTTTTATTTAAAGTGTATATATTGGAAACTCACAGACACACTAGCACCTGATCAGGTCACCGAAATTCGATGACCAATTGTTTGTTTTGAAAAACTCATTAAGGCTTCCTTAAAATAACAATGTATTTCAGTATATCACTTCATCAGCAATATTCTCATGTCTCACAATTATACGTCATTTGAGAATAAATTCTTCTGCTTTATTAGCTTTAAGATAATCATGAGTTCCAGAATAAGTGATTATTCTCAGACAGGCTGGAAATATCATATAGAATTTACATTCGGCTTTCACCATTGCGGAGAAGAGAAGGAACGTCTAGCTTTGGACACATCACTAGAGAAGTCCTGAAACATTCTGAGCGTGTGGTCCTCCCATTTAATGGGATTAATTATCCTTGAAGCGTTACAAATCAGTTGTTTGTGCAAATAGATGAGTAATTTAAAGATAACGGCTCTCGGCTTTGTGTGAGCCTGAGGTTTGAGAACGCCCAGTCTGTGCACCCTCTCTATTACTATGTCCATGCATGCCATCTCAATGTTTAGCAATTTTGGGAGAGTGTTTCTAATAAAGTGCTCAAGCTAGGGTCCCTTGATAGATTCAGGCACTCCAGTGATTCTGATGTTATTTCACCTCGTCCTGTTCTCAACATTTTCCAATTTGTCTGATAAACGCTTATTATCTAATTCCAGTGTTTTCGCTGAGTTTTGTAGGGTATGAATGTCATCCATATTAGTGCTAATCTTATTTTCAGCTTCAGACATTCTATCTAAAAGACGTTCAATCTGATGTGGTAACATCTGTGACTGCCTTTTGTAATAATGGAGATTATTATGCAGATTTCTGAATGGCAGAGACCAGCTCTTCATAAATAAATTGAGAGGTACCTGTAGCACCAAAGGTGCTGATGGATCAGGGGATGAGTCTGTAATCGGCTTTTTAGCCGCTGGTGTCCCTGTACCAGAAGCCATATTCTGTTCCATAAGGAGAAAAGAAATAACAGAGAACTGTTTTAGAGCGCTGATCGTGGTTGTTTTACTCAAAGTGAGCAGCTGCAACTAGGGACTAGTCAGGTCCCTGGTTAAATGTAAACGAGAAAAGAAGGGGGGTTGTTGCAGCGCTCTCAGATTTTAATGAGTGAGTAAACTCAATACCAGTAAAAAAATATTATTTAATCATGCATAACATACAATAAAAATGCGAATAAAAAGATGCCAATAGTATTAAATAAAAACAGCAAGTGGACCAATAAAAGTGTGGGGAATATAACCTGCTCTGGTAGACAACCCTTTGGTGGAGGGCACTGGAGTCCAATTTTTATGTCCCAATTGTAATCCCAATAGCGGTCGCTGGAGGTGTCCCTGTCCAAATAGAGGAAATGTTGCTTGTAGGGATCCTCTCTAAAGTGCAATTTTATGTAGTGGGAGACGGGCTGGATACTCCAAAGGTGCAGATGGGCCTTGATCGTATTCCCCCAAACCAAGCTTGTGCGGGGAGGCTCCAATTAGTAAAGTGCTCTGTGCCAAGGGAATATAATCACTCCCGACAAATAAACAGGTGGTTGTAGGTTCCCAGAGTATTTCAGCAGGTGAAAGGTAAAGTCCACAGTAGGTCCAGCTTGGTCACCAATGCGTTTCGCTGTCTCTAGTGACAGCTTTATCAAGGATAAAGCTGTCCCTAGAGACAGCGAACTGGTGTGGAAGTGGAAAAGAGACCTGCACTGACTTACTCAATGTAGCCAACGTCTGAGCACGACTTTGTAGTCAATGTTCTGTTACTAATAACCAAGTTACAAATGCTAATTCCCTACAAAAAAAAAATAATAATAATTTCCAAAGCAGCAGACTGCAAAATGCTGTTATCTCCCTGAAGTCTTGAGAGTTCTGAGGTAAACAGAGGATTGTGGGAGAAGTAAAAAATATATGGCAACAAACAAAAGCATGATGGGAAAATCTGCCCCAGCATACATACAATGCAAAGCTGAAAATATGATTGATCATTACAGAAAACGGCAGCGAGAAGAAAAAAATGGCATTCCAACGTAAGGATTTATTAGTGAACCTTGTAAACACAGTTTGAATGCATACAATTACACTTCTCACATTGGGCCTTATTCTGATCGGTGCGGCCCGATCAGAATATGCGGCCGCGACCGTGCAGGCGAATCCCCGCCTTCCATACGGATCGCCACCTGCCGTCCGTACGCGGATATGTGGCGATCCGCATGAAATTGGACGGGGATACGCCTCCTCCGTCTTGGGAGCTGCCCCTGCATTCGATGGTCGCCGAACATCGAATGCAGGGCCGCACGCTCCACCAGGTCCCGCAACACAAGACCACACGGACACTTGTCCGTGTGAAAACATGTATGGGGGCGGGCAGCTGACATCCGGCAATGTCAGATGCCCGCCCCGTACCCACGCGTCACGGCCTCATTACCATGCATACGCCCCGCGTTTGCATGGGAACGCCCATGAAACGGGGGGCGTATGCATAGGGTAATGAGGCTAAGTAGCCCCTCACGCCCCTCTACGCCCCCTGTGCGGCGTATAAAGAATCCGTGCGGCGAAATCGCCTGCACATGCGCAGAGTGACCTCTGCACATGCGCAGACGATCAACATCGGCGGGCCGTCCGCATGTGGGAATATCCGCACCGATCAGAATAAGGGCCATTGTAAGACACTGGAAAACCCTTGTCACGACAACCAAAACTGTATAGCTCAATTTGACATTATAGGGAGTGAACGCTGCCAAAACAGTCTCCATGGTTGAACAGTGAATAGGTTTTAGATGATATATTGAAGTTCACACAAAATACAACATTTCAATTTGTGAAGTAACCATCAAGCAGGTTGGAAGAAATTTAAATAAAAACTGTCAATGTCAAAAACGACTGTCGCGAAAATGCACCAATGAATGCTCAAAAACAAAATCACATGTTTTTTGTGAGGTAACGGTCAGACTCATGACAAAAAATGCCGGGATTGAATACCACCCAATAAATATTTGCAGCATTGACAATCTCCAGATCATATCCAGTGCACATGGTACTGTGCATTAGATCGTTGTTGGAAGTGGGTATGGTATTAACCCTCTGACAGTCGGGTCACTAATGGTAGTTTCTCGAACATTGGCATCCTAATTGTCAGGAACCCGACAGGGGGGTGAGCACATTCAAGCCTCTTGTGGGCTCGGTATCTTGCTATGCTCACCACTTATTCTATTCTCCCTCTATGGGGGTCATGGACCCCCTCGAGGGCATATGGCCTGTATAAGTCAGGATTCCGACTGATGAGTCATCTGCACCCATCGGAAGTAAAAGACAGATGATTTGACACTTTTCACATGATTTATTGGCCCAATGCATCTAAATCATGTGAAAAAGACCCAAATACCACTAGTGTATGGAAGCCTTTACACTGAAACACATATTGAGATCAATAACCTTATTTGATGAAGAAAGGACATTAAAATATATTAACATTGTAAAAGATCCAATACATTCTGATTTAATCACAATAGTATGCCATTATTTAAAAAGAAACTGTATGTAAATTAGCTGTTAATATCATACTTAATTCAAACATAATATGCAAGTGAAACCCCTACTCTTTTGTGCATGATTAGATACAATAAGCAAACTGGAAGAAATATGGGATATTTGGTACATACCTACAGATGGAGCCCCCCTCATCTGAGTAGCTGCCGGTGCGCTGACTGCCAGCCAGCGCCAGCCATCATACAGGGTGCGCACATCGGAGATGCTTGCAAACCTCATTCTCGCCGAAGGACACGTGACCGTCTCACATGCTTGCTGGTCCGCCCTCCACCAACAACTTCCAGATACTGATATATGGTGTGCTGGCGGCAACAGAGAGAGCGGCCCCATCAGTTTACTCATTATAATACAAGTACTTTAAAATAAAAGATTGCTATGCAATACGTTCTGTAATAATTACTGTAGAGCATGTTAACACATAAATCAAATCAACTCTCCTTACAAAATCATTTCTGAAACATAAGCTCAAACATTACTTTAGTAAAGTACTTTAGAAAAGTCATGTTTCAGAAAAAAAGTTCTTTGGATATCTTGTTTGCAAATCAACATGATAAAGTTATTTTTAAAGGTTGGCTAATGTACCTCTAACTTTAGATATGAGTTTTTACCTCTGCATACTTTATTTTAGGAGCGGACTACTGGGCATATTCCAAGGTGCATCCTCCAGGTAAGCTTCATTCCTAAACCAAGATGATTTAAATGTAGTTCATACATATCTATATTTATGAAACTAAGTGACACAATAAGGGTGTTAATATGTATGGAAATCTAATTAATTGATGATGTTGGGGCTAATAAATAAGGATTATGAAAGTAATGGATGTATTGTATGCTCTCTGTATTATATGATGGTCAATGATCCTATATGTATTGGATGGTGGTCACTAATGCTGCCTTTATTGTATAGCAGTCATTGATATTCTCTTTGTTAGATCCTGAAGCATTAACTAAAGAGCACTGCATTTTGTGGGGTCACCATAAAGATGATGTAAGGTTGTCTGCATTCCATGGAAATCACTGTCATGCTCTCTGTATTGCTGTTGTTCGTTGGATTATATAATAGTTCGTTAAATTATATAATAGTCACTGGTAACTTTTGCCACCATGAAGCTCTCCATATGCTCCATTTAAGAGTATAACAGGAGTAACATTAAGTTTTGCACTTACTACAAACATAGGAAAAAATATGGCTCTAAGCGCTAAATGGTGTTTGTGAGACAAATAATACACCTGAAGGTGATATACAAATGAAGTGATACAGTTACCACCTTGAGGGGTTAATTTTCAAATAATAAACGTTTGTCCAATAGCTCTATAAATATAAAAGAGAGCAAAAATAGTGCAGCATGTCTTAAACATATAACAATTTAATGGGATTTTGCACTTACAAACATGGACATAAATAAAGCATTAAGTGTGCCTCCGTGTTTTACTTGTTGGACTCCTTGGTGACTCTGCTGCTTCCTGGTGATAGCAACCCCTTGGTCCGGACCAAGAACTGCTGCCCTAATTTCATCTGGGACTCACTGGATTGTTGCTGCTTTGCCTTGGAGAAACCTTTGAATGCTTTATTTATGTCCATGTTTGTAAGTGCAAAATCCCATTAAATTGTTATATGTTTAAGACATGCTGCACTATTTTTGCTCTCTTTTATATTTATAGAGCTATTGGACAAACGTTTATTATTTGAAAATTAACCCCTCAAGGTGGTAACTGTATCACTTCATTTGTATATCACCTTCAGGTGTATTATTTGTCTCACAAACACCATTTAGCGCTTAGACCCATATTTTTTCCTATATCTGTATGCATTTCAAGTGAAAGTGGGAGTTCACTTTATATGTTGCACTGAGCTGCTTATGGTTATATAATTTGCGCACTAAACCCTAAGATACTTTTTGTCTCCACTTACTACAAACATATAAGTTGTAGTCAAGCAAACCAAACCAGTACGGATGGTGTAATGGTTAGCATTACTGCCTCACAGCACTGTGGTCAAGGGTTTCATTCCCACCATGGCTCTAACTGAGTTTGTATATTCTCCCCGTACTTGCGTGGGTTTTCCTACGGGTACTCCAGTTTCCTCCCACAATCCAAAAATATACTGGTAGGTTAATTGGGTCACAACAAAATTAACCATAGAATGTCTGTGTGTGCGTGTACATGTGGTAGGGAATATAGATTGTAAGCTCCACTAGGGCAGGGATTGATGTGAGTGTTCAAATATTCTCTGTAAAGTGCTATATAAAAAACTGTAAATAAATAAATAAATAATATATTTTAATAGATAGACAGGCTGATGATAGTTGTGCTCTGAGTGATAGAAGTCAAGATTCATTGATGAGTATTTTGCTGATTGCATTAACCCAGGGGTTCCCAATCTTTTTTGATTCACGGCACCCTAGAGAATCAGACTTTTTTTCACGGCACCCCTAGGTCAATTTTTTTTTATTTAGATTGGGTTTATATGCGATTCTTAGTGGCAGTTATGTGGTAAAGGGCAGGATTTGCTTCTGTTGGTACACATTCTATGATTGCTATCTACCAGCACTGGTTTTGCTCATAAATAATTTACCATTAATAATTTGAGTTGGTCCTAGACCACCAAGCCGCGGCACCCCTGCATGTGTCCCGAGGCACCCCAGGGAGCCACGGCACACAGTTTGGGAACCACTGCATTAACCATTAAATACAATTAAATTGCTTATAGCCTATATACAGATGTGTCAACATAATATCTGCCATACACTACAAGTCATGTTACAAATCACACCTGAGCTCCATAGCAATCAGTATCTTTGCATGTGACTTTCTCCATTAAAATGTATCTTATTTGCAAGACAGGGCAAATAGAATACACAAGCAGATTTATATTTAGCATGCCTTAATGCTGCTTTCCCACTGCAGACCAGTTTAAAGTACTGGTAATCTTAAATGGTATTTAAAACGGTATTAGCATTCCCACTGCAGCAGATTACTGTTTTAAATACCATTTAAGTACCATTCCCATTGCAGTGAACCGTGTAAAATGTAGAGTGCCTAACCCCCCCCCCAGTGTAAAGAGTGCCTAATCCCTCCCCCCCAAGTGTAAAGAGTGCCTAACCCCCCCCCCGTACATGCCCTGGGCCCCCACCTCCCCTCCCCTTGTACTTACCTGCACGGGGATGCAGGGCAGTGGGGAGGCAGCGGGGGTCCATGCAGGGTCCATGCGGGGTCCAGGCAGTTCCAGTGCCTGATGAGAACTAGTAGTTCTCACTTTGCGCATATGTAATGAGTGCACATGCATAATAATGAGCCGCTCATTACATATGCGCATATGTAATGAGCGGCTCATTATTATGCACGTGCACTCATTACACATGCACAAAGTGAGAACTACTAGTTCTCATCAGGCACTGGGACTGCCTGAAAGCTAAATAACGTTTAAGAGGCATTCCCACTGCCTCTTAAACGTTATTTTAACGTGTAGGACTCTGCTTTAAAAACGGGTTGAAATACCATTTAACTTTAAACGGTATTTCAACCCTGGCACTTTCCCACTGCAGACTTAAAACGGTAAATTGCGCTGAAAATCGTCAATTTACAATTTTTTAGCTGCAGTGGGAAAGGGGCATTAGTCTGTGTGTCTGCAGCAGTTTCTTCATAAGAAATGGGATGATGTTACAATGTTTTCCAGGAAAACACTGTACTGTAGCATTATGCATACAGATACAGCAGTGATCACACACACAGATTATAGGCATGCCAAATATCGTTTTAATCAACAGATGCTGCCTGTGCATCCAATTCCCTTCATCTTTTAAATAAGACATATTTTAATGGTAAAAGTAGCAAAGAAGATTCCCGGCATGGGATACGGTCATGGTCTACAACATGATGGTCGACACTATTAGGTCGACATGCATGCATTAAGGTCGACATGGGCTAGGGTGACACAAGCATTAGGTCGCCACAAGCATTAGGTCAACATGGGGACGATCGACAGTCAGAAGGCCCACATGGGGTTTTTCACATTTGTTATATTAAAATTGTGTGCTGAGCATAGTGAGGCACCTTGTCCGAAGCATGGTGAACTGATGAAATGCTGTTTCAGTGTCTATGTTGACTGTGTAGAGATTTGGGACAAAAAAAGTGAAAAATCCCATGTTGACCTTTTGACTATCGACCTTCCCCATGTCGACCTAATGCTTGTGTTGACCTAATGACCCTGTTGACCTAACCCATGTCAACCTACCCAATGATCCATACCCACTGAAGGACTGTTCTACAAACTCGGGAATCGCCTCAACCTGACACAGGGGTGCGGGGTATAACGTGTTAGGGGGTTTTCTGCCAGTGACCCCTCCAAGAGGGATTTGGGCTTTGACGGTGTCCAACACATCAGTCACGGCCCCCTGGTCAGGTTTCCCATGTGAGTTGGAAATGGAAGTGGTGGAATACGGGAGAGTGGTCATCAAGCCGGGTCAGCAACAATCAAGCAGATGAGGAATCAAAAGGACAGAGCAAAATGGAGAGTCAATGGTCAAGCCATGCCGATACACTGGGAAACATGGTGAAGATACAGAAGGGGTTAAATGTGAGAGTGTTCAGGAAAAAGCACGGGTCAGCAACAGTATTTCACTATATAATAATTATGAACGCTGGAGCAGGAATGTGAACCTATACTCTGGCAGGGATTGCCTGCCAGAGACTTCCTTATATACCTGCAGGGTGACTATGTCACATCTCCCGTCTCCTCTCTGCCGGCACTGCAGGGAGAGTCCTACAGACGCTGGAGAACACGCCTGCCATCTCGCTGCTGCCCAGAGCCCTGGAGTCCCCTGGACTCCACCGCCGAGTGGGGAGCCCGCTGCCCGGACCCCCGGCGCAGCCGCCCGCACACTCCACGACCCCTGTACCCGGTAAGAGACTCACATGGTCCGGGAGGTTGTGACAATAATAACCTTAGAGAAAAATATATATAATGGATAGTAGAACTTAATAAATTAAATAGCACTAAAACATGTGTTCTATGAAATGTACTAGAAAGGAGGGTTACCTAAAGATAATATTTTTTTTATTGTACCAAGTTGTCAAACGTACCGCAGATCAAAGAGTGTCCTTAATTTGAGAAGGGAGAGTGAACATACTTTAGCCATATATTAAAGAGTTTTTCTACACCCTTTGTTCAATTACTGTACATCTCAAGCCAGTCCATATGGAACAGATAGGACACTCTTTTTGGCAGCAGCCAAGAAGATACAATTTGACCCAGTACAGCAAGCAGTACAGTATACTATTTTAAAAAAATAATACAACTCTGAACACAGCTACTGGCAGGGCAATAGTCCCAAAAATGCAGAGCAGTGCTGGAGAAATCTTGAATTGAGAGTGAGGTAGTAGTCAGAGGGAAAGAAAGAAAGATGTCATTGCACAATCAGAGTAGGTAGGAGGGAGCATGTAATAAAAGATTATAAAGATCTGGATTTGCAGATGGTCTTATATAGTATATGAGAGTGAGCAGTGGTTGAATCATGGTCTACATCAGTGTTTCTCAATCTCGGTCCTCAAGGACCCCCAACAGTGCACGTTTTCCAGGTCACCTGGCTGTTGAACAGGTGCACTCATTAGTCACTGACACATTTTAAAAGATCACAGGTGGAGCTAATTATTTCACCTTTGTGTGTGGTGACCTGGAAAACGTGCACTGTTGGGGGTCCTTGAGGACTGAGGTTGAAAAGCACTGGTCTACATGACTCTTTTTTTGCCCTTGCCACAATATTAAACATTTCACATTTCTTTCTTTGTTATCATTAATTAAAAAAACAATTAGATGTAATATATATATTTTTTTATATAGCTGGGGAGGAGTTATTCAGGGAAAGTGTTATTCAGTGGGGATTGCAACATGTAACAAGGTGGCCCCTGTCATAATATTGTTTATGCATTTTTCTATACCAACTGTATTCCATCTTCCAGGATTCATTTGCACAGTAGAAATATGCACAGCCTGAATGTTCTGACCTCAGACTGTTCTCTGTACAGTCGCTGGTTTTCTGATTTCAGATGTTTTAATTAGAGATCACAGAGCAATGATTGTGCTGGACAGCTACATTTCCATTTTATTTAAACCATGACACACATCTTCAGAAATATGACTGCTGCACAAGAGGCTCTTGCTTTTAAATGATTACTGCCCAATCAAAAATCTAAATGATATTTAGTAAACAACAGGATGTTGCCATACACTGAATTTTGAGGTGCACAGATTTGTGGAAATCAAATAGCGCAATTAATTTAGAGGGTGCTGCCTACTACAACACAAAGGAGGTACACCACCTCCTGATACACTGGAAACAAACAAGATTTGTTGTAGCCAGACGCAACTCTTTCAAAAAGATTTCATATATAACACCATGTAATATACAAGGGTTTATTGGAGTAAAAACATACAAACAAAATGTACTTTTCGGACATCAATGGGATCGCCAATTTTCATATATTCAGGGATAAATGCATTAAATCGTCTCACCATAAACCGGTGCTGAGGTGGGCTATACTTCAGGAGAAGTTTCTGCAGGAAGCTTGGTTCTTGATGAGTCCCCAAATAAAGTGCAAGGTGCATAAAAGGTGCGATCCAAATAAAGTGTTCAAGTGTCCAGGTGTCAGTGCAAGCAGATGGATTATTGCACTGTTGGAATGAATCCAAGTGTGTTCTTTGAAGTTGTCAGCAACGTGTTTCGGAGACACGCAGGTCTCCTTTTTCAAGCTGGGTATGAACACACAATGATTACTGAGCCTTTTTGTACCCACTTCCTAAGTTACCAACGCGATTTTCACTGTTCCACACGGCACTTCCGGTTTGCGTTCTACCCGGTTTAACAGATTTCAAAGCGCCAGGGAGCAGGCTGTAATGTGACTTTTGTCATTGTCGCATTCCGGAAGTGTCGTGCGGTTCACACGGCACTTCCGGTTTGCATTCCACCTGACATATTCTAATTGTTAGATGATGTTTCTGATGGCAGCCCTGGGTATGGCTGGTGGACCTTGTATAAAAAGTGTTCCCCATATGTGGCATGACACTGCTAGCTGTTGGAGCCTGGTGCTGGTTCCACAATACGGGGGATTCTCAGTTTTTTGTCCCCCATATTTTTGGAGCCAGGACTAGTCCAAGAGCCTGGGTTGGTTTCAGAAATATGGGGGGACCCCTACATTTTTTGGCCTCCATATTTTTGTGACCAGGAATGGCTTAATGAGTCCGGCGCAGGTTTGGCTCAGGAGGGGGGAACCCACGCTGTTTTTTTTTTTTAATTATCACTTTAACACACTTTTTTTTGTACAGAACCTAGCACAGATCTTACTGATCTGCCCATGGTTCTGTCGTATTCACCAGTTTGAACATGATGTATTTGTTTTGTGATTTTTGGTAACGTTTACCAAAAATCTCACCCTATTACATTTGGAAATGTTATACTTTATAATGGGAATACATCTGGATGTGAATTGTAAAGTGCAGTAATTGTTTGCACATAACAAAACATGCAATTTTTAATGCTAAATGTGTGAATTAAATCGCAATTCACATTCTATTACACTATTGGAGCAGAAAATGGAAAGGGACAGAAGATAGAGATACAGGAAGGAAACATTCTTAAAGAGAAGCAAAGTATTAGAACAGAGGGACATGCACTGAAACTAAAGGTTGGGAAGTTCAAGGGAAATTTGAGGCAAAATTACTTTACAGAAATGGTAGGGGACAAGTAAAATAGCCTCCTGTCAGAGGTGGTAGAGGCTAATACAGTCAAACAATTTCACTATGCTTGATGTAGGCTTAATATCCTCACAAAAATCTATGGAACAAATAGGTTTAAAAGTTATTATCAGGTGAAAAAATGGGCAGACTAGATTGGCCAAGCACTTCTAATCTGCTGTTAAATTTTATTTAGTTTCAATGTTTACATTTAGAGGGTTCACAGCAGAATGTCGACATTCAGAATTTTGGAATTAACAGAATGACAACACAAATGATGACAATAACAGAATGTCAACATGACATAATGGTGACATTACGCAGTAATGATGCAGTACAGATGATACATTGCATCTGGGCAGACGGCAGTGAAGTGGCGAACAGCAGACAACAGTATAATATGTCAGACTGACTCATTATACTCTGTTCTCCGATGTGCCTGTGGTTGGGTTACATGCTGTGGATGCCAACAAAAATCTTGCCCAGGGCATTAAATTGCTTAGGGCCATATCTGCTTCTATCACTAGACAGGACAGCAGCAAATTGTGCTCAGGTCTTCAAATTGCTGTATTTGGCACAGTGTAATATGCCCATCTTGCAATGTAGACTTAAGTAAACCTCTGCAAACGGAATGTTTTTCTAAAACAGTGCAAAAAAAGGTATATGGCAGTCAAAAATATTAATGTTCCTAAAAGTTTATATTTTTACGACAGATAGCAACTGAACTGCACTATACACACACAACCTCATATATAATAATGTATTGAACATTTTTTTTTACAACTGTAAAATAAAATAACATTAATTTGAGAGTAATATTCTGTTTAAGGGTTGGAGTATTTTTACAGATAAACAATCTTATATAGAACAGATCTATCAGGCCACTTTCATGGAGAAAAAGCAAACCATTTTAAGCAGATGTGTTGTTGCAATTTGTTATAGTTCAATATTATTTAAGCATTTCATTATCTACTTAGTAGTCAGTTTCAGTCATGATTACACTCATTAAACTAATCATACAGGGTAGTTACTATTTAGACTACCATATTTAGAGAGACATCTTGATGTTAATAGAAAGTGATGTTTGGGTATCTGACTGATGAGGTATAGCAAGTAAACTCTGTAATGTACCATGTCAATAGACTTTGTGGTTAACCAACCATATTTTCCTCAAACTAGTTATACAGATCCAATTTATAAAATCCCCATAGGAATGAAAAATATGATCTATTACAAAGCTCCAACTCTAATTCCATCACTGGTGACATTTATAGTCCCAGGTGCTGAAAGAAAGCCTCACATTTATATAGAGTATAGTTTAAATTGCAAACAAAATCAATAATGCATTGAATTGAAACCTTTTAAGTTTATATTGTACAGTATGTTCTCACTTAGAAAAGGCTTATGATGTATTACAGCATCTGACCTATACACATTAGGATCATTTAAACTGCTTAGTTTTATACCACAGTTAAAAATTGTCATAATTAAGAATAAAAAAATACACTTTTTTGTGGATAATTTTCAACCTCTCCATAATACATGGTTATAATACAATGCTTTCTATTGATTGCTCAAGAACATACTGTACTGTATGTAACATTTTATGCACATAGTGCATATAACCATGAGTAAATTGACTAGTGGATAAACTAGCATACATGCAAGCGGAGCAGATACTAAGGTTCCTATGTTTGGGATGCACCTCTTATCAAAGTGCTATTCTTTTCATTACACAAGAAAAGTTTGGCTTGCAAGGCAATCATTAGATCCATAAAAAAAGTTCCATTACAGCAAACAATTGGAGGCACTCAAGAGCAGAGGCAAAAGTAATAGGTTGCTGGTTTTACAGCACGTAGACACTTGCATCAAAAAGAGCACTGTCTCCTTATGCTGTGTTGCTGACATATTGTTATTGGATATCTTCTGCCTTGAGAATGGTCCAGATGGACCGAAACGTCGGCAGGTTCCGTATTTGACCAATAAAAGCTGGGACATCCTGTTCCTGAGACACACTTGTGTTTGAAGTCTGGTGAGTGCTCCACCTCCACCTCTTCCATTATTTCCAGCGGTGTTTACTGGCTCTGAGTGTGGACGGAGGTTTTTTTCAGGATTTTCGGGGCCCCGTTTTATTCTTTAACATCTTAGGAACCCTGACCTGTAACTCTTGGAGCTAAGTGCACCCATCTTATTACTTTGTGTTTTTTGTGCTGTGATTAAAAGTATTTAAACAAATATTACACAGTGCTTCCTTTTATGTACATCATCATATAGTGATTTGCATAAGGAAGGTTGGAAAAGGAAAAGGGAAAAAGGAAAAAGACCCATCAGATATGCTGTTTTCTCAGTGACCACTTGTGAGTAATTGGCTTAGAGGCTTCCCCCCAAACCCTACATCATATGAATTGAAACGTCTTTGGAGTATATTCTCCTTCAGTGCATGTTTATCTCATAATTTTGTGAGTGTGTTGGAAAGGGGGATAGATCCCTGAGAAAAAAAATATATACATTTTACTGTAGAAAAATACTGTTTACTTAAAATACTGTATTTTTAAAAAAAAAAGTTAACAGTATTACACGAGGAGAAGTGTGTATTCTCTGTTTTTTTTTTTTTTTTTCAAATATCATCGGGAGCATCATAAGACTCCTAGGAAGGAACCATTATACGATCACATTTACAGGGGAGTATTTCTATGATTATTAAATGATTTGTTTTAAATGAGATAGCTCTGTGTCTGTTTTCAAAAAACTTTTTTGGGGGTCAGGTGATACCCCTTATCTCATTGATACATAGGCGACTCAGATTTTGCGCAGACAATCTAGATTCTCTGTTTTTTAAAATATTATTAAAATAGTGATTGCATAGGTCATTACTATGCCTGCTAGGACATCATTACTTTTATTGTTTTTATTTTAAGGAGACCGAGGATGCCTCTATGGGCTGAAGAAGACATGACACAAAGGGTAGGGGAGTATGTTTTTTTTTTTTATTGGAGCAATCAGGGATTCTCCTGGACAAGTGGAAATGGCAGGTTTGTTTTGAGGTAAGTCCATCCACCAAGACCCCATTTATACTTACATTTGGCTTTTTGAAGTTGGATATATGGCAGCCTGATAATAGAAATTCTTATTATTGCATGGCCAGCAAATTATGATATGCAGTTTTTGTATAATGACTCCACACTACCCCCATTTCCTGACATAACTGTGGGTGTGTATGCAGTGCCACTACCAGGGTCATATGTTCTAGGGTAGTGGTTCCTTTTTGAAATCATAGTGCCCTAGATTATCAGAATTTTCTTCATGGCACCCCAGGTCAAAAGTTTCTTATTGAGAAATATAGAATAGATCAAAAAATGTGAGACTGGCTGGTACCTATGGAACCAGTCAATTCACGATACCTGGTGCTCTTATTCTAAAAAAAATATGAATACACATAAATAGTAAGATTATATAATTACACCCGCTGCTGCACGTGCTAAATGAGCTAGCATGTGCTCATAAAAATAGGGGGAAAAATGATTTTTTTTCTAACACATTGCTCTGCTGGGTGGATAGTAAAACTTGAAGAAAAAGTCTAGTGCTCTATATAGGATAGAATTGATTGGCCTAAACTTTGCCCACAATTTAAAAAGTCATATGACCACCTGATGCTGTTTTTTTAGGAGTTGCTCAGACTCCTTACGGAAAAACAAGAAGAAGACAACAATACAATGCAAAAACTGCGCAGAGGTCGAGATGATATTTAACACAGTTAAATTTAATTTAAAAAAAGTGAAAGATACAATTAATTTCTTTATAAAAAATATATATAAAAAATAATAAATAGACAATATATCATAGTTAGCCTTTTTCTGTCGACAATTTTATAAAACCGGTATTGATGTCAAGCCCAATAGATCCTTTAATGGTATAGATAGAAGTGCACTCATGCAATGTTAATTAAGCAGTGTTAGTTTATAGTCTGCAGACACTTTGATTAGTAGAAGCAATACACTGCAGTAAACTGCAGTTTTTTAATAGATGAAAAGGTTAGTGGGGTTATTCCGGCAGAAAGGGGTTAATAAAGGCAGTCCTTTTATGTCTGGCCAGACATCAATTGTATGGTACCTGAAGTATTGACACGTAGAATATGACACTTGTCTCCCAGCTGCTGGTGCCGAGTCACCAGGATCCTGCAGCTTTATCCGGATGGTGTGTACCGTGTACCCTTCAGGTTCTGCTGGCGCTTGTAGTGCTGATGGAAGGTGGAAAGATTCTGATGCTTCAGGGTTTTTAAAGTTAAATGAACTACATGTTCCTCATTTTTAACTTCCTTGAAGATGTCATAGCCATATGCATAGTTACTAAAGTTCCAGGGGCTGCCACTACTAAGGGGCCCAGGCCAAATATAGAGCCCAGCCATTACCCTGCATCAATTTTGCTTTCTGAGTTATGGCTAGGTTTATCTATAGTCACTGATGCTGGACGTAAGTGTGACCATGTGGAGCCTTCTGGGACATCCTCAGACCATAGCCATGCCACCTGCCAGCATCAATCAGTGAAGAGAGATGGAGCTGCCCAGGAGAGTATATGTCCTTGCCTGTAGCAGCACAATCCTAAAGATAAGAAGGTGAGCATTAATGGCAATGATTATTACCTCATTAGATTACCTCTTTGTCTAGTTATTCCTCTAGCAAGAGTAGTACTGTATATACTAAATATTATATCCCTGTCACTGTTTCATTACCCTGTCTATGTACAATACTAGGATAATGCAATAGGTTTGTATGAAATGTGTTTTCTTTCTGAAGTGTTTAGGTTAAACAGACTATGGGCGGGATGTAATGCATTGTTAGTCTGGTGGCAATGTGGGATGCCTGCCGAACTCTGAGGTTTTTGTTTTTTAAAAGAGGCGGTCATTTACAAGGCATTGCTTTGCTTTGTAAATGACTGCCACTTTAAAAAAAAAACCTCAGAGTTTGGCTAGAATCATGCACGTCCGCCGGACTCATAATGTTACATCCCGCCCATAGTCCTAATTTTACCTAAACACTTAAAGAAAACACGCACTATGGGTAAATAATGATTTTATATTTATACAAAATGTCAAAAGACATTCCTGATATTATTTTTCTTATATTTCAAGTTCATTTTAGCAACATTATATTTTCATCTAGAAATCCAATCAAGTAATATTGTGGGTGACATTTAATAGGAATAATTTTTTTTTGCAATTTTAAATGGCCGGGAGTTAGGCCCGCCCACCAGCCATTTCCCCGATAATGATTTGCTGGTGGGCAGGCCTAACTCCCAGTCTGTGGGTGGAGCCCTAAATGTAAATAGAAGACCGGCTTGTGGCTACAGCATTGCAGGGGTCCCGGATGAAGTACCGAAGGCAGCTGGTGCATATGTTTTCTTTGAACATGTACCCCAAATGGATTCTTCTAGACAAGGGGACTGCACTACTATCAACATAGGTATGTATCTGGATGAATGGGCTCCGTATGTATTAAAGTTTTATTAATCTGGTGTGTGTGTTTTTATATAACTACAGTATTTGTACTGCTGTGGAACTACAAGTTCCAACAGGACGTTTAGTACCCCACATGCTGGGACTTGTGATTATCCAAGTCCCTGCATGCAGTCAGGCTTGCTGGGACTTGTATTTCCACAATAATAGACAATAGTTTCATCTTATTTTACACATTTATCAGCCTGATGCCTACAGCCAGGGGCATTGGGGACAGACATGGGATTCAGTATGGTCTGGTAAATTCTGGAGGGGGGACCCCTTCATTGGGGGGGCACTTCCCCAGGATCCCTGCCCATTCAGGGGTGAATGCTTTGGCTAGGGGAAATTGTATAAAAAGTCTCCCCCTGGCTGTAGGATTATCCTGCTGGCTGGTTGGGCCTGGTGCTGGTTCTTGAAATACGGGGGACCCCTACTCATTTTGTCCCCCATATTTTGGGAACTAGGAGCGGCCCTTGAGCCTGGTGCTGGTTATTTAAAATCAATGAGACCCCTATTTGTTTTGCTCCATGAAACCAGGACCAGCTCTTTGAGGAGGGTGGAAGAGGGGGGAGGAGGAGCGGGGATACATGCTGTTATTTTTAACACAAAAGCATACATATCCTCACATTGCACATTTTCATGACTAAAAATCACACATTTTCATGACTAAAAATCGCACCATAATGCACATTAGCATCTCATTTAATATGTGAATTCAGGCAAAAAATGGGAATTTGGAAAGTGCGATTTTCAAAAGTGCCTATCTAAAAGTTAACTTTGTAGATTTTTTTTCTAATGCAAATTTCTGCAGGTTTAAACTGTTTTACATAGTTGCTACTTGGTATCTGGCTTCATTGTCTATAGTAATATGCTTTTTTCTCTCTTTTTTTTGGCCTCTATTTTCAGTTCTTACTGATAACAATGGTCAGTGTTTCAATTCATAATAGCTTCAAGAATAAGGCATTAAAATGTACTTCCTGGCCATGAGTTTTAGTGCTTGCCACAGGACCAGATTTTACAGTTTCCTACCGGATCACACTATTTTACATCTTTTTGTTCAACTGTTACTCTCACTCTACTTTTTTCTCTGGGCAGTTCTCTATCTCTTTGTCTTTTATCCTCACTTCTATTATATAATTTACACAGGGCCGGCGCCACCACTAGGCAAATCTAGGCATTTGCTTAGGGCGCCAGCCACTGGAGGGCGGCACTTCGCCCCTCGCCTCTCGCATGGAGGCTGCAGGGGTGTCCGTGCCGGGTACCTGCGGCACTGTGTGATCTGGCGGCGGGGTCCCTGCAGTGATGCACGCTATCCGGCAGCCAGGTGGCGGCGCGGGAAGCGCTGCTGGGTTTGAAAACATTCCGCATGCTGATTGGCTGAGATTCAGCCAATCAGCGTGCGGCGAGTTTTCAAACCCATCAGCGCTTCCCGCGCCGCCGCCTGGCTGCCGGATTGCACGCATCACTGCAGGGACCCCGCCGCCAGATCACACAGTGCCGCAGGTACCCCCCCCCGTAGGCACCGGGGCGCCCAACCCCCCTCGCCTGGAGCGCTCCGGTGCCTTGCACCGGCCCTGAATTTACATGTCCTTGTGTTGCCATGTGTAATGTGTTTTATCCTGTTTAAATTTTCTACAGTATATATGTATAGTAGGTAATGTTTGGGTGTTAACACTGTTAGTATGACCATTTTTACTGTGACCAGTATGACAATTCTTACAGTGCTAGTAAGACATTTCTTTTTAGTGGGTGTATAAACGTTCCATTCCACCCATTTCTAGAACATAATCTGTACATTTGCAGTTAGTTACATCTTGCAGGTATCTGAATGCTGACCAACTGCTCAAAAGGAAGATATAATATATCTAGGACCATTACATGGTGACACCATAACCACTGTTCTGTAATAATATTTTGCATATCCAATGCATTCTGGCAATGGGGATGCCGGTAGTCACATTACCGATAGCAGCATCCAAACTGCCACCAGGACATCCTGATTAAAGGATTGCTTAACATAAATCTGTAGATTAAACTGTAAAGGGGAATTACAGATAGACAGCAGAGGGGGAATATGGTTAGGCTGCAGAGGGGGATTAGCATTAGCCTGCAGAGGGGGATTAGGGTAAGGCTGCAGGGAGGATTAAGGTTAGGTTGAGGGGTGGGGTGTTAGGTTAAGGCGGTGGGTTATGTTGGTTAGGTACTTGCTGGGTGGTTTAAGGGAGCAAGAGAGAGGTAAGTATCCTCACGCAACCCCTCTCAGGATTGACCCCAACAGCATCCCAACTGCCAGACATGCACAGGGCCGGGGACAGGGGGGGTCAAGGGAAACATGTGTGACAGGCCCCAGTGATCTGAAGGGCCTCCAGAGCTTCCCTGCCCCGACACAGCAGCCGCCTGTACTAGCTGGCATGTCAGTGACCCTCATGGCCAGCCTATCTGTGTGTGTGGCTGAGTCTGACTGACTCACTGTGTGCCACTGCCATCTACTGTGTGTGCGCCCTGTCATTCATGCTCAGACCAGGCTACTCTGTATGTGCGCATGTACCCGCCACTGGCGCTGTGGCCTCAGTCTCTGGCTCCTGTACTTTTACTGCTCATGCACCGGTCATCTGTTCCGCACTGTGAGAATGACCTACCTGCCTGTCTGCTCATAGTGCTCGCCATTCTTTTCTGAAAGTGACTGACCAGCAGCAGCCGGGAGCCAGCAGGAAGCAGCAGCCAGGAGCCAGGCCAGCAGGACCGAGTATGAGAGAAGTCTGCACCTGAAAACAGGATCTGGTTCAGTAAAGGTTAAAGGAGGCTCAGGAAGAAGAGGGTTGAGTGGATTTGGGATTAGGTGGGGGCCTAAGAAATATAGTACAGGGCCCCAAGGTCTCTGTTGCCGGCCCTGGACATGCGTATCTATCCCATCCAAACAGTTTTCAATCTCTCACAATTGATCTATTGCAATCTATATAGTTAAATGTGATTTAGCAAAATAAAGCTTTTAATTAACCCTTTCTATACTTCACTTTCTTTTACTTCTCTTCTTGTACATTATATTATTTTCTTTAATACTTTTATATTATAGCAATTAGCTTCTCTTGTTAGTTCACAAGCTACTGCCTTGACATTTCATCTTACATTTCACACTGCCGAGAAGATTCCTGCTGAGCATATTGTAGCAAGTGATTGTTCATTGAGTAAACAATACCACCTGTTGTTTTTATAGTTTAACAGGTTATACTGCTTAAAGCCTACAGTATAACTAAAGTGGTGTTTTTATATCTTTCCATTAAAAAAATAGTGAAATAATTGTAACCGATTATAGAGAATTTACAATGTCCCTTTTGACAGCAATAATTTCATTAGCAATAATAAAAAATGTTTACAATGAAATATTAATTAACAAATGATAATTTATTTATTGTATGTGTCTAGTGCATATTAAACTCTAAAAGCAAATGACTCATTGGTTTACCTTATTTTAATGTTATATTGAACTTTGAGCATGACTATTAACCATAGTGTTGTAGGAAAGTATACTTAAAATTGAGAAAATGTTTTTTTCTGTATGTAATAACCCAGTGTTGTTTATTTACTGTTCAATCATAGTCATAATCTCAAACCTCAATTGTAAGCACAATGGAATATGCTGGTACAGGTCGAGTATCCCGTATCCGAGTATCCGTTATCCGAATTATTCCGAAATACGGACATTCCAGAAAGTGAAAAAAAATGTTTTTTTTGCTAAAAACTCACTGGGGACATTTGTAACAGCATCACTGGGGACATGATATGTAACTGGCACTATATATGTGCAAGACAATGATTGCTTGGCATTCAAATTCAGTGCTGAGATAGTACACACATTTTGTTTCACATTTTGAAACCTTGTTTTTTGAACAATTAAAATATATTTGTGTGTATTTTATGTGGTAATAAAATATATTTGTGTGTATATTATGTGTTTATACAGCATACATGCAAGATACTTCAAAATACATCATTGAAATATTAAAATATTCCGAAATACGGAATAATCCGTTATCCAAAATTCTCCTGGTCCCGAGCATTTTGGATACGGGATACTCAACCTGTATTATACAGTATAGTGTCAAAGGATAATAATAAGATTGTTTTGTTTAAGACCATCGGCAGCTATCATTAATAAAAAAAAAATACATTTTGCTAATCTTAATTTTGAATGGAAATTATAGTAATTTAATCTTCAATGTCATTTAAATTTTTATTTCCACACAATGTTTCTACAGTTTACTTTATCACAGAAGCAATTTATAGATGCAAGAAATTAAAAACCAGGAATTAATAAAACAGACAAATTTTCTTCTATATTTCTATATTTTACAAGACCTTTTAGATCTTAAAGATAAGTGTAAAAAATTCAAATTGTAGAAGCCCAAAAAGGCAGGATTAGTCTTCTCTAATACCCATATTTGAAGAATTGCACTCATGCAAATACACATATTTGTAAATGTATAAAATTGTATTATGTAAAAAAAAATAGATTTGTTTCCAGACATCACAAGGAATACATAGCTACTATATTTCCATCCATTATATCCTAAATTATATATAGAGTAATTGTCCTGTACAATTTCCTAAACAGAACAAGAACCTGATTTGTGGCCTGCAGCATTATATGTCTCTATAAGCTTTGTGGCAGATACTGTACATCATATTTCCACATGAGGATAATGTGGAAAATCCAGACCAGGTTTTAGAACAGTAGTAGCAGCAGGAATATTCGATCCAGTCCAGGTTTGCTAACTAATGTAGCTATTTGATATAAGTGCTTATAGGGCAGGAGGTCATTGTTCCTGATTGTGGAATAGCCACCAAGGTGATAGAATGGGGGGGGGGGGGGCTGCGTTAGGGACCACTGGGACTTAATGAGATGTTTTTACTATGCTGTGACATCTGTAAGCTGCAATGCAGTAACCATTTTTCAATAATGATGATTATTTGTGCTCTAAAGCAAGTGTGTTTGGACTAGCTGCTGTACCAGAAAAAAATGGGTACCCCCCCCCCCAAGTATTGTGAATAGAATTAATGGGTATAGGTACTGCCCTCTGTCCTTCATAAGTGGAGTCTCAATTGCAGATGTCTCTTGGTAAGTGTTTTATTAATAAATGAGGAGTAGTATCAATTAGTGATTGCTTTAATTAGTTTGTACAGGTGTGTTCTTCTATTCTGCTACAACCACAATAGTAGTGATCATGGACATGAAAACAAAATAAAGAAATCAAGAATAACATTAATTAAGAAAAGCATAAAAATCCTGAAAAACCATGAGACAATGTGATAAGTCTATGTCCTGTGGGTAACTCTGTCAATTTCCCTAGTGTGATGCATCCCCACTATACAAAGAAGCTGGGTATCTGCAGTGAAATATAGGGGGATATATGGACAGACTGCGGCATCCCACAGGTCTGTCAGTTTCTGAATATATAAACAAGTTTCAAACCAATGTATCATGCGCTACAAGCAGCCTAAGGAACCACTACCAAAAAAATTGAAGAACCACTTCAAATGAACATACAATACCACACACATATTGGAGAGTTCCCTGGGCGCTAGATGTAAAGGGTTTTCTCTTTCAGGATAGTAGCACCCAAAAAGGAAAAGAGAAAAATACAATAGTGTAATACTATAATACTTTGAAATATTAAAAGGATATTAAACATAATCATGTGACTCATACCAAAAGTATATGTCTATATGCAGGGTAGACACATGCATTCATTGAGGGACAAATTCCATCACCAAAGGACTTCTCCTTCTTCCTCCTTAGAGATCAAATAACTCAAAAGGAAATTCAGGATTGGAGAACATCATAGTGCAATTTTAATAAAAAATACAGATAAAAAACAATTGACAGAGGGATTTGAATCTCTTACCATATGATTTTGCCCACAAAGAAATATAGACAAAATGAGCAGAAGTTGTAAAACCAAAACAGGTGTCCCTGGGGTGCTGGTATATGGTTGGAGCCCTGATATGTTCCTCTGTCTTCATCGGTTTCGATGCTATGCAGTATGTTAATCAAGGCACCTTGCTATTTACCTGCTATGAAAAAAACAGTTTGTATCCCAATTGCACACTGAATGAGAAATATACATATAATAATCAGATAATACAGAGATCTTGGTTGCATACATCCGTCATGGCCGTGGCGCTCCGTGCCTGGAGAAAAAAAAAGTGAATAAAAATGTTATACATCTATGTAGTGTCAAAGTACAAAGCTAGGTGCACATTATAACAGTAGCCAATGTATGTGCACTGACCATCATGGAGAGATAAGGCATTATAATTATAGTGCAAACCAGTATGAGGCGAGTGCATTTACACCATCTGACGAAGTTGGGGCATATATAATTTCAGCAGTGTCTATTTAATCTACTGTGTGCTTTATTGTTTATGGACAATTTATACAAGCTGGCTCAATACGTGGGGGCTGCATAGTTGGCCCTATACTATTACTAGGCCGAGGGTGTAAGGCTTTGTGGTATATTCCAGTCACATAATGCAGTCCTTTGTAATGGCTTTGTACAATATGTCATGCACGTATTAGAAAAACACGCTATAGTTCAATCTTTCGTTCAGTCCAAGTGGTTTGCTGGATTTAAGGACATAGATCCATTTTGATTCGAGGCGTAAAAGTTCACTTGCTCTATCACCGCCACGCTTCCTTGCCGGTATGTGTACCGGCAAGGAATCAAAATGGATCTATGTCTGCAAAGGACTGCATTATGTGACTGGAATATACCACAAAGCCTTACACCCTAGACCTAGTATTGAAACTTCACACAGGTATTTAAATGCTGTAATAACTTCACACTTAGGGGGAAATTTACTAAAGGAAATTTGTAAAAAATAGGTGTATTTGTATCCAGAAATACACTTATTTTTGACATTTACTATCCCGAAAATACGGCAATTCGTATTCGTATTGATAGCACATCAATACGAATACGAATTGCTGTATTTTCGGGAATGTCAAAAATAAGTGTGACATAAGTGTAAATGTCAAAAATAGGTGTATTTCTGGATACAAATACACCTATTTTTTACAAATTTCCTTTAGTAAATTTTCCCCTTAATGTTTTGTTTTGTTTTGTTTTGTTGTTTTTCACCACTCACCCTGTTGGTCGTCCTGATGAAGGGGATTGCTCCCCGAAACTGTTGACAGCCATGACCTGAGTTTTTTTCCACTATTGTTTTACATGTTGTGAATTAATATATTTTTTTTTCACAAAATCCGGAGAGTGCCGCCTCGTGATTCTAGATTAAGGAATCCAAAGCCAGCTTTATTAACCTCTCAGGAAGGCACCCCAGTGGCCGCATCGTTCATCCAGAGTGCCAGACCACTCACCGCTATATATATATATATATATATATTTTTTTTTTTTTTTTTACCCAATAGTGGTATGGCGCCTATAACAAAGTTCAATAGCAAACTTGCAATATCCACATCCAGTGAAGTAAACCAGGAGATGTTTTTCCAATACTTTAGTTTAATTTTCTTCACAGGATAGTCAGGTAAAAAACGCTTGTAGAAATAGGGATTTTCTACAAGCGTTTTTTACCTGACTATCCTGTGAAGAAAATTAAACTAAAGTATTGGAAAAACATCTCCTGGTTTACTTCACTGGATGTGGATATTGCAAGTTTGCTATTGAACTTTGTTATAGGCGCCATACCACTATTGGGTAAAAACATTGGGCTCTGTTCGTTCCCTACCCCTCAGGGAACTTAGTGGTGAGGCTGCCAAGCAAATAATTGCGACACACGGTTTACATAATTTGTGAAATAGGCTTCAGCGCGAGTTGGAATATTGGGGATACATAGGATATATATATATATATATATATATATGGCTCAGACTGGTGAATGTAAGTCAACGTTTCAAAGCAATTTTATTCTGCTTCGTCTTCAGGACAACAAATGTTACAAAGTGACATGTGCATTTATATACAGTACACTCACCAGTGCTTGCAGATGCCAGCCCCCGGGACTCGCGGAAAAGGTGCACGCACACTACGTCAATTACCAGCCCTCATTGCCATGGCAACACACCAAGGACGGCTGACGTCAGTGCGCACCAACCCATTGTTTACCAGTTACCATGGCGACCGCCTACTAACTAAATGTATCAAACAAAGAAAAAGACAATACAAACCAGACAATTTCACCCTTAGGAAATACAGCATATATGTACATCTGTATGCATCACTATATCTCTTATATTCCTTCCCCTGCTATAACAATTCATTAAAGAAGTGTCATTCAGGCCTCAACATATTGTCGGATGACACTAACGGCCATAAACTTTTACTTGTCGAGCTTATCAGGGGACTAGCATTATTAAAATGATTACATTCTATTGTTTGCCGCTATAATGTTTATTGAAAATGTATGTTATTGAAATGTTGATGTACATTATGCTGTATTTCCTAAGGGTGAAATTGTCTGGTTTGTATTGTCTTTTTTTTTTTCTTTGTTTGATAAGTTTAGTTAGTAGTCAGGTTAGCGCCACCACTAGGCAGGACTAGACATTTGCCTAGGGCGCTGGCCACTGGAGGGCGGTACTGAGCCCCTGAGGTACCATAGAGAGGTACCTGAAAGCAGGGAGCGGGGAGCAGGGGAGTATGTAATCCTCCTCCCTCTCCCCTCCCGACCCCATCCCGCCCATTAATTAAGGCTGCCCGCCCGCTCCCCGCTAGGGGGATTTCAGTGTGGCAGCATCACCCGCACACCCCCGTGCCGCATTGCAGTATCGCACCCCCCCCGATGCAGTATCGTCCGCACCCTCCCCCCCGGCGGGTGGTGCGGGGGGGCTTGCACCAGCCCTTGTCGTAGGCGGTCGCCGTGGTGACCGGTAAACAACAAGTTGGTGCGCACTGACGTCATCCGTCCTCCAGAGTGCTTGGTGTGTTGCCATGGCAATGAGGGCTGGTAACTGACTTAGTGTGCGTGCACCTTTCCCGCGAGTCCCGGGGGCCGGCGTCTGCAAGCACTGGTGAGTGTACTGTATATAAATGCACATATCACTTTGTAACATTTGTTGTCCTAAAGACGAAGCAGAATAAAATTGCTTTGAAACGTTGACTTACATTCACCAGTCTAATGCTGCTTTCCCACTGCTGAAACGGGTCATTACCTGTTTTTTTTAAACGGGTTTTTAAAAACGGCAAGAGCCATAAAGACCCTTTCCCACTGCAGCTTTTAAACAGAAAATTACCGTTTAAAAGCCGTTTTTGGCACATTCACACTGCCGTTTAAAAACCCGTTTAACCCATAAAAAATATTAGGGGTGGGGATTAAAAAAAAACAGAGTGGGGTCCCCCCCACAGCTGTAACCAGCACCAGGCTGAAAGAGCCGGGCCTGTAATTAAAAATCAGGGAACCCGACAAATAGGGGTTCCCCGATTTTTAACAACCAGCCCCAGGCTCCAGGTCCGGGGATGGTTCCAAAAATACGGGGGACAAAATTAGTAGGGGTCCCCCGTATTTTAAGAACCAGCCCCAGGCACAACCAGCCAGCAGGGTAATGCCACAGCCGGGGGGGGAGACTTTTTATACAAGTCCCCCCGGCCAAAGCATTCATCCCTATCGACCAGTCAGCCTGGCCAGGGGCCCTGGGGGAGTGGGGACCCCCCCCCAATAAAGGGGTCCCCCCCTCCAGGACTTACCTGACCAGGCTGAAGCCTGGTGCTGTCCCCGGTGGCCCTGTGCGGTGGCCACCGGGCTGATCATTGTGTAAAAAAATAGATGAAAAACCTATTGTTTTAAACTGTGGAACTATGAGTCCCAGCAAGCCTCCCCCGCAAGCTGGGACTTGGAGAACCACAAGTCCCAGCCTGCGGGGCATTAAAGGGCCTGCTGGGTCTTGTAGTTCCACAGTAAAAAAAATAGATAAATAAATACACACTGACACATTATAAAAATAAAAGTTTAATACATACATTACACAAACACACTGATACTTACCTATCTTGATCCCGTAGGTAGGTCCCAGGGTCCGGTCCGGTGGCTTGGTTCCGGGGCTGGTCCGGGTCCGGGGCTCCAGGGCTGAAGAGTCCGGGGTCCTGGATCCGTAGTAATCCAAAAGCGTACCTAGGGAAAGAAATCCTACTCACCTGTCCTCTGGCGTCCACCCCGGCATCTTCACTTCAAGACGCGCTGCTCCCGGCTGCTGGTACCCGCTCCGCTGTATACTAGAGACGCAGAGATCCTTCTTCCTCTGCGTCTCTGCTCAGAATGAATTCTATTGGCCACCTAGCGGCCAATCAGGAGCCGAGAAAGTCGGCTCCTAATTGGCCAGAAATCATTCTGAGCAGAGACGCTGGGGAAGAAGGATCTCTGCGTCTCTAGTATACAGTGGGTACCAGCAGCCGGGAGCAGCGTGTCTTGAAGTGAAGATGCCGGGGTGGACGCCAGAGGACAGGCGAGTAGGATTTCTTTCCCCAGGTACCCCTTTGGATTACTACGGATCCAGGACCCCGGACTCTTCAGCCCTGGAGCCCCGGACCAGCCCCGGAACCAAGGCCCCGGAACCAAGCCACCGGACCGGACCCTGGGACCTACCTACGGGATCAAGATAGGTAAGTATCAGTGTGTTTGTGTAATGTATGTATTAAACTTTTATTTTTATAATGTGTCAGTGTGTATTTTTTTTTTTTTTTTTTACTGTGGAACTACAAGACCCAGCGGGCCCTTTAATGCCCCGCAGGCTGGGACTTGTGGTTCACCAAGTCCCAGCTTGCGGGGGAGGCTTGCTGGGACTCATAGTTCCACAGTTTAAAACATTAGGTTTTTCATCTATTTTTTTACACAATGATCAGCCCGATGGCCACCGCACAGGGCCACCGGGGACAGCACCAGGCTTCAGCCTGGTCAGGTAAGTCCTGGAGGGGGGGACCCCTTTATTGGGGGGGTCCCCACTACCCCAGGGCCCCTGGCCAGGCTGACTGGTCGGTAGGTTAATGCTTTGGCCGCGGGACCTTATATAATGTGTCCCCCGACTGTGGCATTACCCTGCTGGCTGGTTGTGCCTGGGGCTGGTACTTAAAATACGGGGGACCCCTACTCATTTTGTCCCCCGTATTTTGGGAACCAGCCCCGGCCCTTGAGCCTGGGGCTGGTTTTTAAAAAATCAGCGAAGCCCTATTTGTCGGGTTTCCTGATTTTTTAATGCCAGCCCCGGCTCTTTCAGCCTGGTGCTGGTTACAGCTGTAGGGGGGACCCCACGCCAATTTTTTTTTTTAACTAAATACCGTTTCAGAAGCATTCCCACTGCCTCAAAAACGGTATTTAACCGTGTAGGACTCTGCTTTTAAAACGGGTTGAAATACCGGTTATCTTTAACCGGTATTTCAACTCTGGCACTTTCCCACTGCAGCCTTAAACAGTAAATTGCGCTGAAAAATCGGCAATTTACAGTTTTAGACCTGCAGTGGGAAAGGGGCATGAGCCATTTTGATTTCGAGTGCCATCCACACCATTCACTATTATTGGACTCCATGCAAGGAGATACCTAGGAGTGGCACCGAGGCAGCTGACTACTGCAAAGGAGTGCTATCCTATCTACTACTCTCTCTCTCTCATATATTATATATATATAAAAAGGGGTGTGTCTGTCTTCATGTGGTGAAGGGAGACAAAACCTGCTAAGGATTCACTGCACTATAGGCGCCCATCTCACCCTTTTTTTCATATATATATATATATATATATATATATATATATATATATATATATATATATATATATATATATATATATATATATATATATATATATATATATATATATATATATATATATATATACACACACATACAGAGTACCACAACACTCGCCATCCCTGCGAATGGGGTGCAAACAGCACTCGCCATTCCCAGGTTGGGGTGAAAGTGGCCTGTGACCACATGCTCTAATAAATACAAATACAGGGACTCAACACTCTCCATAATGAACTAACTCACCTTAGTATACAATTAATCAAATAAATAATGGGGTTTTAGTTCATGAATTGATCAATGCATTTAAGCTTGCAGCCCATCGCCAAGGGACCCCATTTCACTGCAAGTCCTACACTAGCATTTGTTTCTCAAGAGCCTGCCAACTGCTGACACATCATAGCTAAAGTCGACATGTGCTTTTTCCTGGTTTAAAGCTCACCTGCCAAGTACCTTATGGCTTTTAAAGATGAGGCAGTCACCTAACACAACACCTGACTTAGAATTAAAGGGGCAGTTGTAACAGGTTACAGATAAATTAGCTCATCTGGGGTGAAAGAGAAAGCTATGATCACAGTAACAAAGGTTAATAAAAATTAACCCACATATATACACACATACAGAGTACCACAACACTCGCCATCCCTGCGAATGGGGTGCAAACAGCACTCGCCATTCCCAGGTTGGGGTGAAAGTGGCCTGTGACCACATGCTCTAATAAATACAAATACAGGGACTCAACACTCTCCATAATGAACTAACTCACCTTAGTATACAATTAATCAAATAAATAATGGGGTTTTAGTTCATGAATTGATCAATGCATTTAAGCTTGCAGCCCATCGCCAAGGGACCCCATTTCACTGCAAGTCCTACACTAGCATTTGTTTCTCAAGAGCCTGCCAACTGCTGACACATCATAGCTAAAGTCGACATGTGCTTTTTCCTGGTTTAAAGCTCACCTGCCAAGTACCTTATGGCTTTTAAAGATGAGGCAGTCACCTAACACAACACCTGACTTAGAATTAAAGGGGCAGTTGTAACAGGTTACAGATAAATTAGCTCATCTGGGGTGAAAGAGAAAGCTATGATCACAGTAACAAAGGTTAATAAAAATTAACCCACATATATACACACATACAGAGTACCACAACACTCGCCATCCCTGCGAATGGGGTGCAAACAGCACTCGCCATTCCCAGGTTGGGGTGAAAGTGGCCTGTGACCACATGCTCTAATAAATACAAATACAGGGACTCAACACTCTCCATAATGAACTAACTCACCTTAGTATACAATTAATCAAATAAATAATGGGGTTTTAGTTCATGAATTGATCAATGCATTTAAGCTTGCAGCCCATCGCCAAGGGACCCCATTTCACTGCAAGTCCTACACTAGCATTTGTTTCTCAAGAGCCTGCCAACTACTGACACATCATAGCTAAAGTCGACATGTGCTTTTTCCTGGTTTAAAGCTCACCTGCCAAGTACCTTATGGCTTTTAAAGATGAGGCAGTCACCTAACACAACACCTGACTTAGAATTAAAGGGGCAGTTGTAACAGGTTACAGATAAATTAGCTCATCTGGGGTGAAAGAGAAAGCTATGATCACAGTAACAAAGGTTAATAAAAATTAACCCACATATATACACACATACAGAGTACCACAACACTCGCCATCCCTGCGAATGGGGTGCAAACAGCACTCGCCATTCCCAGGTTGGGGTGAAAGTGGCCTGTGACCACATGCTCTAATAAATACAAATACAGGGACTCAACACTCTCCATAATGAACTAACTCACCTTAGTATACAATTAATCAAATAAATAATGGGGTTTTAGTTCATGAATTGATCAATGCATTTAAGCTTGCAGCCCATCGCCAAGGGACCCCATTTCACTGCAAGTCCTACACTAGCATTTGTTTCTCAAGAGCCTGCCAACTGCTGACACATCATAGCTAAAGTCGACATGTGCTTTTTCCTGGTTTAAAGCTCACCTGCCAAGTACCTTATGGCTTTTAAAGATGAGGCAGTCACCTAACACAACACCTGACTTAGAATTAAAGGGGCAGTTGTAACAGGTTACAGATAAATTAGCTCATCTGGGGTGAAAGAGAAAGCTATGATCACAGTAACAAAGGTTAATAAAAATTAACCCACATATATACACACATACAGAGTACCACAACACTCGCCATCCCTGCGAATGGGGTGCAAACAGCACTCGCCATTCCCAGGTTGGGGTGAAAGTAACCTGTGACCACATGCTCTAATAAATACAAATACAGGGACTCAACACTCTCCATAATGAACTAACTCACCTTAGTATACAATTAATCAAATAAATAATGGGGTTTTAGTTCATGAATTGATCAATGCATTTAAGCTTGCAGCCCATCGCCAAGGGACCCCATTTCACTGCAAGTCCTACACTAGCATTTGTTTCTCAAGAGCCTGCCAACTGCTGACACATCATAGCTAAAGTCGACATGTGCTTTTTCCTGGTTTAAAGCTCACCTGCCAAGTACCTTATGGCTTTTAAAGATGAGGCAGTCACCTAACACAACACCTGACTTAGAATTAAAGGGGCAGTTGTAACAGGTTACAGATAAATTAGCTCATCTGGGGTGAAAGAGAAAGCTATGATCACAGTAACAAAGGTTAATAAAAATTAACCCACATATATACACACATACAGAGTGTTGTGGTACTCTGTATGTGTGTATATATGTGGGTTAATTTTTATTAACCTTTGTTACTGTGATCATAGCTTTCTCTTTCACCCCAGATGAGCTAATTTATCTGTAACCTGTTACAACTGCCCCTTTAATTCTAAGTCAGGTGTTGTGTTAGGTGACTGCCTCATCTTTAAAAGCCATAAGGTACTTGGCAGGTGAGCTTTAAACCAGGAAAAAGCACATGTCGACTTTAGCTATGATGTGTCAGCAGTTGGCAGGCTCTTGAGAAACAAATGCTAGTGTAGGACTTGCAGTGAAATGGGGTCCCTTGGCGATGGGCTGCAAGCTTAAATGCATTGATCAATTCATGAACTAAAACCCCATTATTTATTTGATTAATTGTATACTAAGGTGAGTTAGTTCATTATGGAGAGTGTTGAGTCCCTGTATTTGTATTTATTAGAGCATGTGGTCACAGGCCACTTTCACCCCAACCTGGGAATGGCGAGTGCTGTTTGCACCCCATTCGCAGGGATGGCGAGTGTTGTGGTACTCTGTATGTGTGTATATATGTGGGTTAATTTTTATTAACCTTTGTTACTGTGATCATAGCTTTCTCTTTCACCCCAGATGAGCTAATTTATCTGTAACCTGTTACAACTGCCCCTTTAATTCTAAGTCAGGTGTTGTGTTAGGTGACTGCCTCATCTTTAAAAGCCATAAGGTACTTGGCAGGTGAGCTTTAAACCAGGAAAAAGCACATGTCGACTTTAGCTATGATGTGTCAGCAGTTGGCAGGCTCTTGAGAAACAAATGCTAGTGTAGGACTTGCAGTGAAATGGGGTCCCTTGGCGATGGGCTGCAAGCTTAAATGCATTGATCAATTCATGAACTAAAACCCCATTATTTATTTGATTAATTGTATACTAAGGTGAGTTAGTTCATTATGGAGAGTGTTGAGTCCCTGTATTTGTATTTATTAGAGCATGTGGTCACAGGCCACTTTCACCCCAACCTGGGAATGGCGAGTGCTGTTTGCACCCCATTCGCAGGGATGGCGAGTGTTGTGGTACTCTGTATGTGTGTATATATGTGGGTTAATTTTTATTAACCTTTGTTACTGTGATCATAGCTTTCTCTTTCACCCCAGATGAGCTAATTTATCTGTAACCTGTTACAACTGCCCCTTTAATTCTAAGTCAGGTGTTGTGTTAGGTGACTGCCTCATCTTTAAAAGCCATAAGGTACTTGGCAGGTGAGCTTTAAACCAGGAAAAAGCACATGTCGACTTTAGCTATGATGTGTCAGCAGTTGGCAGGCTCTTGAGAAACAAATGCTAGTGTAGGACTTGCAGTGAAATGGGGTCCCTTGGCGATGGGCTGCAAGCTTAAATGCATTGATCAATTCATGAACTAAAACCCCATTATTTATTTGATTAATTGTATACTAAGGTGAGTTAGTTCATTATGGAGAGTGTTGAGTCCCTGTATTTGTATTTATTAGAGCATGTGGTCACAGGCCACTTTCACCCCAACCTGGGAATGGCGAGTGCTGTTTGCACCCCATTCGCAGGGATGGCGAGTGTTGTGGTACTCTGTATGTGTGTATATATGTGGGTTAATTTTTATTAACCTTTGTTACTGTGATCATAGCTTTCTCTTTCACCCCAGATGAGCTAATTTATCTGTAACCTGTTACAACTGCCCCTTTAATTCTAAGTCAGGTGTTGTGTTAGGTGACTGCCTCATCTTTAAAAGCCATAAGGTACTTGGCAGGTGAGCTTTAAACCAGGAAAAAGCACATGTCGACTTTAGCTATGATGTGTCAGCAGTTGGCAGGCTCTTGAGAAACAAATGCTAGTGTAGGACTTGCAGTGAAATGGGGTCCCTTGGCGATGGGCTGCAAGCTTAAATGCATTGATCAATTCATGAACTAAAACCCCATTATTTATTTGATTAATTGTATACTAAGGTGAGTTAGTTCATTATGGAGAGTGTTGAGTCCCTGTATTTGTATTTATTAGAGCATGTGGTCACAGGCCACTTTCACCCCAACCTGGGAATGGCGAGTGCTGTTTGCACCCCATTCGCAGGGATGGCGAGTGTTGTGGTACTCTGTATGTGTGTATATATGTGGGTTAATTTTTATTAACCTTTGTTACTGTGATCATAGCTTTCTCTTTCACCCCAGATGAGCTAATTTATCTGTAACCTGTTACAACTGCCCCTTTAATTCTAAGTCAGGTGTTGTGTTAGGTGACTGCCTCATCTTTAAAAGCCATAAGGTACTTGGCAGGTGAGCTTTAAACCAGGAAAAAGCACATGTCGACTTTAGCTATGATGTGTCAGCAGTTGGCAGGCTCTTGAGAAACAAATGCTAGTGTAGGACTTGCAGTGAAATGGGGTCCCTTGGCGATGGGCTGCAAGCTTAAATGCATTGATCAATTCATGAACTAAAACCCCATTATTTATTTGATTAATTGTATACTAAGGTGAGTTAGTTCATTATGGAGAGTGTTGAGTCCCTGTATTTGTATTTATTAGAGCATGTGGTCACAGGCCACTTTCACCCCAACCTGGGAATGGCGAGTGCTGTTTGCACCCCATTCGCAGGGATGGCGAGTGTTGTGGTACTCTGTATGTGTGTATATATGTGGGTTAATTTTTATTAACCTTTGTTACTGTGATCATAGCTTTCTCTTTCACCCCAGATGAGCTAATTTATCTGTAACCTGTTACAACTGCCCCTTTAATTCTAAGTCAGGTGTTGTGTTAGGTGACTGCCTCATCTTTAAAAGCCATAAGGTACTTGGCAGGTGAGCTTTAAACCAGGAAAAAGCACATGTCGACTTTAGCTATGATGTGTCAGCAGTTGGCAGGCTCTTGAGAAACAAATGCTAGTGTAGGACTTGCAGTGAAATGGGGTCCCTTGGCGATGGGCTGCAAGCTTAAATGCATTGATCAATTCATGAACTAAAACCCCATTATTTATTTGATTAATTGTATACTAAGGTGAGTTAGTTCATTATGGAGAGTGTTGAGTCCCTGTATTTGTATATATATATATATATATATATATCAAATTATATATAAAAGTGAGGTTTATCTATTAAGCCAGATAAAATACAGGCCATGGCATAAAAGTCGATACTTTTTTAGTTTCACGGTGGCACTTCCCAGCAGATCGCATTGCATGCAAATCGCATGCAAATCGTACGCAAATATCGCAAGTTCGACGAGCGGATGCGGTAAGTGTCCTCGTGACCTGTTCATACCCCCACTATCCATGTCCATTGATTTTATAAAGTGAGGTAAGCGCAGCAAAGCCACCGAGCCCGAAGCGTGGCGAGCGGACGTGGAAAACGAGCCCGAAGCATGGTGAGCGCAGCGAGCCCCGTGAGGTGACATGGATTACTTGACGTGTATTCCGCGGCCCCTCACCACGCTTTGGGCTCGTTTTAAGCGGACCCTCGCTGCACTCGCCACACTTTATAAAATCAACTCCATGTTGATGTGGATAGTGGGGGTATGAACAGGTCGGGAGTATGCGTACTGCGTACCCTCGCGGGGCACACTGCGCTCGCCACACTTTGGGCTGACGTGGATAGTGGGGGTGTGTTAAATTGCATCACAAATCAAATTGGATGCAAATCGTATGTAAATCGTATGCAAATATTGCATGCAATTTGCATACGATTTACATACGATCTGCTGAGAAGTGCCACCGTGAAACTAAACAAGTACCTAAAAGTCATATAAAAAGGGTTGTATTTATTAACAATAGCAGTTTAAAATAAACATACTAAAAAGATAAGGACATAAATGGTTATTAAGAAGTTGTGTCTTAACGTAAATGGCAGGAGGCAACACGTTTCATCCATGGACTTATATATACTTAACTTTATATTTTTATATATACTTAACTTTATATTTTACCATATATTTAGAGAAGATCCTTAGACATTGTCTAGAGTTAATGGTGCCATCATACTTCATTGGCATGAGATAAAATAAAACATTATTACATCTGGAAAGGCTTACAATGAGTGCCCACCTTATGCGATCATAAGGGGGGCTAAAAACGGGAGCACGCACCCGGCGATTTATCGCTGGTGCACACTCCAATCACTGGCAATATGGTCACACAGCGACCATATTGCCAGCGATTTTTGCCCGTGTGCACCTTAAGACCATTGGTAGCTTGGTTAATTAAACTACCAATATATTGTCTTCTATGTGGGCCTAAACAAATCAAGCACTTTAGTCACAAAGGTGGCTTTCTGTGTCACTGAAGTACTCGGTATGTTAATCTGAGCATGTCTTTTTTAATAGACAGCATAATGGTGGATTGGAAATGCCTAAGGACATTTCTATGAACCACTTGGTGCTTTACTGGGGTATTATTTACAGTCTTCTGTCTCCTGCTAGGTCACCAATTTCCATATCATCCTTCTTTTCTTCATTTAATGAGTGTTCTTGATAGGCAGCATATAATAAATATTAAGAATAATCTTATGATTTTCTGTATATATTATATTTAATCTTTTCACTATTCATGTCATATTTAACCAGGCTATGACTTACTGTAGCCTTGATTGTATCTCTAGCATTCATCATCTTCTACTAGGTTGTGACTGCAATGACTGAATCTCTTGTATTGTCCTGAGTATTGAGGAATAGTACCTAACAAATTTAACTAGGGTATGAACTTGCCTTGTTGGAATCTTTTGTATGGTTCTGACTCCTAATACTTTTAATTAGCTGTTTGGATGAGTTTGTGATTAAATTAATTTGCTCATTTTATTAGACAGGAACTATCATTTATAGGTCGTTCATTTTAGATAAAATAGTGAACTCTCATACTTGTATGCAGAAATAACCATTATGTAATGACATGACACACATCTATATGATCTGCCCTCTCCATCATTGGCATCAAGCCTCTAGTTGTATGTTGATTGAGTCCTCATTACTTATATTTAAGCTGTAATGTGTATTGATCTGTGGCGCTATTTATTTGTACTGTATTTTTGTTATTTATTCAATGTTATGCCAAGCTTTGTCTCCCTGTATTGTTCCTTTGTACTGCGCTGCGAAACACTTGTGGCGCCTTATAAATAAAATTATAATAATAATAATAAAGTACTCAAAGCTCACTGATGTGTTAAGAAACATGATTGATGCCATTCTTTTGGATAACTTTATTTTGGCCTGTCCTGCACATGTCTCCATTACCATACATCAATGCTGTTTTAGGGCCATTGGCCCAAAATTCTTAAGATGTGTATTGAATATACTTCACATGTGATGTTGCTATGGCCAAACAACCACACCCTATCTACTATCTTCTAGGGGGTGCTAAATCAATAGGAAGTAGACTCAGATTGGTTGCCCATAGCAACCTCACATGTGAAATAGAACTCCCATCTTAGAAAATTTCCCCCAATGCACACATGTGTCCATTCCTGAAACAATAATACTATAATATTACTTCATCACTCTCCAAACACAACACAATATGGGTGTGGGGACCCACATAGCACATACATCTAGTGCAAATCTGCAGATATATCATTTCACAAACAACACATTGTTCACTTTAAATCAGATTTTTTTTTAATCTTCTAACCTGTTCTATTTCACAGGAGAAATAATAATGTAAAAGCAAAACATAAACACAGTCAGGACAAAATATAGCATCAGCAGAAACATCTGTCACACAATAGGTGTTTGCCCAAGTGATACACAACACCAACACTGAATGGGCATCAGCCAAGAATCCTGGCAGCCATGGTCAGCATGAAGAAACAAAGAAATAGCATTTCAAGAGATGGAACGTGCAATTTCCATACCCTTTGCATGGAATTAGATAAAGATTGGCCAGAAGAAGCTGGGCCACTCAACAAAGGACAAAATAATGGAGAAGATCAATAAGGATGGCACCACATCATTTTTTTGCTGGCTGTTTTGTCCTTGGTTTGGCCCTTAGCTGTGCCCGCAGCTCTTTGGCCCAGTCAGGCTAGGGTGTTGTTGTTTTTTTTTGGGGGGGGGGGGGAGAGCTGCTGAGGAAAGGGGTGATGGTGGGCCCCTTCAGCCAGCACAGAATGGTGCAGGTGGATTTGCGGCAGTAGTGGCAGACACTAGGGCCCTTTTGGTGCTGATGAGCTCCGCCACAAGATGATTGTGGCGGCTGAGGAGGTCATTTTGGTGCCTGAGAAGGTCATTTTGGCGGATGGCTTGCTCTGCTATGACCTGGTGTGTCACAGCCATTGCCTTCAGCACCTCCTGGGTCCTCGCTCTGCCGCTTCCACCTCCTGCTGCATAATGGCCCTCAGCAGCTGCGTGCCAATACTACCCTCGGCCTGTGTGGGCGCATGATATTGTTGGCCATGTTCAGGGGTGGGAGATCCTTGTGTGGCAGGAGTAGCTGGGGATGGTGGAGGGACATCTTGTTCTAAAAATAGGTGAAAAAAACATAATTTTAGACCCATGCTATAATACAATGGAAGCAAACAATAAAATGCCACATTCAACATTTACCTCCAAGCTCAGCCGCAAACACCTCCGCCGGGAGCTCGCTGTCAATATTGGCCATTCCACGGATCTCCTCGATTGGCACACAATCCTGTGCCAGGAGATCCAGGGAGGTGAGCACAAGGTGTTTTGGCATTGGCCCAGACCCGGTGGTCTGGCTGTGCCTCCAGCCAGCTTTCTCTTTAGTGTGCTTTTGAAATCATGCCACCTAAAAAAGAGAAATTACACCTGAATACATAATAGACCAATTGTTTTCATTTTGTCACCATCATTTGCAGTCAATTTAAAGCATGCACATTGTACTTACAACAATGTAGCCATTTTACATGGTGTGTTCATGAGGCCCCCATATCACACCAATATAAATAGACATAGTTGTTGAAGTGTTTAAGATCCAAAATCTATATGTTTCCACCCATACTTAGATTAATAGGACAGTAAGGTGTGATGGGGTCTTATTTTGTAAGACGTGAAATACATTTAACAGGTCATGTATGGGCAACCAATCACATCCTGTCTACTATCTTCTAGAGCAGGCATTCCCAACCAGGGCTGCCATCAGAAATTGTGGGGCCCAGGACTGACAAATTAGGAATCCCCCCCCCCCTCATTGTTAAAAAATATATATATATTTTAGGCAGGTCCCTATTATTTATATTTTTCTATGCCCACAACATATATATTTTAATATGCCCACTGCCCACCAATGTGTACATATATTTATATGCCCACTGCCCAACAATACTTATATTTGTATATGCCATCTGCTACCAATGTATATTTATTTAAACACCACTGCCCACCAATGATTATTAATAATAGGCGGTAACATATTCATTGCTGGCCTGCGTTACCACCTATTATTACTAAACATTGGAGGGCAGTGGTGTTTAAATAAATATACATTGGTAGCAGTGGGCATATAAATATATAAATATTGGTGGGCAGTGGGCATATAAATATATGTACACATTGGTGGGCAGTGGGCATATTAAAATATATACGTTGTGGGTAGTGGGCATATAAAAATATATACATTGGTGGGCAGTGGGCATAGAAAAAGATATATGTTGTAGGCAGTAGGCATAAAAAATATATACATTGGTGGGCAGTGGGCATATAAAAATATATAATTGGTGTACAGTGGGTGTAAAAATATATAAACATTGGTGGGCAGTAAGCACATATTCCCTCCACCCCCACCCCATGCTGGGGACTTTTAATTAATTACTTTTAGTACCTTTATTTCTCAGTCGAGAGACTCTCCAGTCCAGTCATGGAAGGGCTGGGGTGGGCCGGGGTGGCTGGCAGCTCCTCTCTCTCTCTCTCTCTCCAGGCAGCAGCATGCAGCAAGGTTCGTGACTGCTGGGCTGCTCCTCATTGTCACGCGCGGCATGACGTCATTATGTCAGGCCGCTTCTGGTGTGGAGGCTCCGAGTCCAGGCAGCCGGCTTGTTGGTGCAGGATGTGATGGCGCAGTGCGCCGTCAAAATGTGCCACGGCCCAAAATGAACTCTGAGCCGGGTGGGCTCATTGCCGGGCCCGGCTGCAGCCTGCATGTGGACGACGGATCATGAATTAGGGGCTGAGGTGTACAAGAAAAGTGAAGGGTTGGGGGTGCTGCTGGGGATAGAGCTGCCCGGGCCCTACGAATGGCGGGGCCTGGGACTCAAGTACCCCCATACCCCCCCTGTCGGCGGCCCTGTTCCCAACCACGGTCCTCAAGGCACACCAAAAGTGAAGGTTATGTAGATATCCAGGCTTGAGCACAGGTGACTTAATTAGTATCTGAGGGATTCTGATTAAACCATCTGTGCTGAAGCCTGGATATCACTAAAACCTGCACTTTTTGTGTGCCTTGAAGACCGTGGTTGGGAATGCCTGTTCTAGAGGGTGGTACATAAATAAGAAGTACACTCAGATTGGTTGCCCATAGCAACATCACATGTGAAGTGTATTTCACATCTAATTCTATTTTAACCCACACTTCATACACATACTGTATAACCATCATTTACCAACCTATTTGTGGGTGTTCTGTAAACTTAAACACCAGTTTATTTACCCTGTATTGCTTACTAACCACCCCTTATCCAGAATGATGCGATGGACACTACAGTGCAGCTACAGTAGCAGCGTGCATGTGCACCATCACACCCCTCTTTTCAGGGTTGCACAGAACTCAACATGTACCTATTCTATAGCAGCAGATACACATTTGCAGTGGCGGCTCCTGCCATTAGACTTAAGGGGGGCTGCAATCTCCTGGGTACTGCTAGTTGCAGATGGTCATTATATACTTGCAGGTTATTAGTTTGATTTGCACTGTACTAGTGTTTGTATGCATTTACTGTAAATAAATTGTGTACTCATATGAACACAAAAACAGGTACCGAGCAAAATACACTTTTAATAACTTTAATATTAATTAAAGTACACAAAATTATACTCTTAATAAATATTATTAAAATAAAATAAACTTCCATGCCCCTCTTTGGTGCAATGCATACCTTCCTTCAGTGACTCACTGAAGTCTGGGCATGCTCACTTCAGAGAATTGCTTCTGGGCTGCACAGACAGCAGCCCATAGAGCACTGTACAGTAGCTCTGGCAATTTGCACAGAATGTCTTCTTGTTGGAAGCTGTTGCTGTCATCACTCCATGTACTGACAGCCCAAGAGGAAGAGGAGTTTCCAGCTCTGTGTATGATGAGCAGTAGCAGCTTCCAATAGGAATCTACTACATGCTGAACTCCTCCCCACAGGGTTGGGCTGTTGCTGTGGTTGCCCTGCTGCTTCATGGAGCCTTGTGAGAGGAGGCTAACAGCTTATCAGAGACACAGACAGCCAGCACCAGAGCTCTGGAGGTGGGGGTGCCCATGGGGGGAAACATCACAGTTCTGGTGCTGTCTGTCTGTGTCTCTGGTGTTGTGATTTTAACTGGAGGGGCTGCAGTCCTGCAGCCCTATAGCACGAGCCACGACTGCACATTTGTCCTTACAGCTGTTTGGAGTTTTTAAACAAAAAAATACATAAGTTAAAACACACACTTGCCATTGCCGCAAAAAAATCAACATCACGATGCTGTGGTGCCACCTTATTGATCTCCTCCGTTCTTTTGTACCATATTTTGTCCTTTATGGAGGGCGTCATCTTCTTGCTTGTTATCTCTATCCATTCCCATGCTCGGGGTACCAATATTGCAAGTTCCTCCTCTTTAAATGCTTTATTCTTCTTTTTCTTTGTTCCTGTTGACCTCTGACTGCCAGGATTAGTTTCTGATGCACAGGAAGTGCTGGAATAGCTTCTCTCTTGCGAAGGCACCTTCTGTGATTCTGATGATTCTGCTGATGCCGTATCTTGTCCTGCTTGGGACATCCAGAGAGCAAGCTGAATCATCTTGTGCACACCCTTTAGGAGTACATACCAGAGGACAAAGAGGAGGCATAGCACCGCCAGAACCAGAAAAGGAAAGCAATGTGAGAGAAACCAAAGGAAGGAAGGCAAAAAAAGCCAAATAGTATATAATCTCTCAAGCAGACAACTGTCCCCCACTGGGGAACACAGTACTGAACAAAGGACTTAATTTTGTGCCCACTAATAAACCCAATGAACTGAGGAATAAAATAGACCTGACCCGATTAAATAGACAGCTACGTTTAAAAGAATATTTTGACAAAAAAGATCCAGTGGAACGAAGAGAGAATACTTGCCCCATTAAAGCCCCATAAAAGCCCCATAAAAGCCAAGTCAACATTTAAATCCCATATCTTTAAATCCAGCCATAAAATCTTTTACAAGAACATTAAATGCAGAAATTTCAAGAAAAAACAAATACAGAGGAGAACACAATTTAACAATGGAAGAGAACAAAGCTCTGAAAGACTTATCCTCCTACAGAGATATAATTATCAGATATATAAACAGGAGATCTACCGACAACTCAATGACACTCAAGTATACCACAGATTGGAGGAAGATCCCACGCAGGGATACCAACAGGAGCTAGAGGGAACACTGAACAAAGCAGTATTAGATGGCATTATTTCTGAGGACACCAAGAAAGCCTTAAGAACAACCAACAGCAGAATTCCAGTGTTTTATATAGTCCCTAAGCTACACAAAAATCAAAGTAACCCTCCGGGACGCCCTATTGTTAGTGCTAGGGGCTCCATCTATTACAATGTAGCCAGGTACCTAGATCATTACTTACAACCAGTAATTCAAAAACAACAAACCTATCTAAAGGATACAAACACCTTTCTAAATAAAATCAAGGACTTAAATAACCTGGCAAATGGAGATTGGTTATGCACAGCAGATGTCGTTAGCTTGTATACGAGTATTCCCCACATGAGAGGAATACAGGCTGTCAGAGACCTCATAACTGATAACATGGACTATGAGGGGCCGCAAATTGATTTTTTCTTGGATCTCTTACGTTTGGTACTTGAAAGAAATTTCTTCCTGTTCAACAAGGAGCTGTTCTTACAATCGCAGGGATGTGCGATGGGGGCTTGTGTCTCGCCATCTTATGCTAACGCATTTATGTTCAAAGTAGAACAAAACCTCTTTTTCAGTAACCCACAATATGCATCAAAAAATAAAATGTACACAAGATTTATTGATGATGTCTTCTTAGTGTGGTCAGGCACGAAGGAAGAATTTGAACAATTCATGAGTGAAGCTAATACTCAGGATCAACACATCAAATTCACGTTTAATATACAAGCTGAAGAGGTAAACTTTCTGGATGTAAAATTACAAGTCAAAAATAATCAAATAACAACAACCATTTATTCCAAGCCTACAGACAGCAACAATCTATTATTGGCCTCCAGTCATCACCCTGAACCCCTATTGAAGGGATTACCGTACTCACAATTTCTTAGAGTACAAAGAATTTGCAGTAACCAACAACAGAAAATTCTAGAGATGGAGAAGATGAGAATAAAATTCCTCCAAAGAGGCTACAGTAATAACCTGGTCCAAGAGGCAATGAATAAAGCGCTTAATCAAAGTTCATCAACATCAGTTACAAGCATGAAGCCACAAAAAGATTGAATGGTTTGGGTTAACAACTACACCACTAAGACCGGAAAAATAACTAAATTGGCTAAACATATCTGGCCAATCATTCAAAACGATCCGTACCTGAGAGGCTTTCAGAAAAAGAAATTATTACCTTGCTATACAAGAGGAAAAAACTTAAAAGAGTACATTGTAAAAACGGACATTTCAGACTTTGATAAAAAAGAAGAAACACACTTCTTAAGAAAAAAACTTGGCAATTACAAATGTACAGGTTGCATGTACACATGCATGTACTTAATTGTAGCAGATTACATAAAACACCCTCATGATGGGTATAAAATTTCCATCACACACAGACTAGGGTGCCGTAGTAACTACGTTGTTTATTGCATAATTTGCCCGTGCAGTAAATATTACGTAGGAAAAACGATTTGCAGTTTTAAAACTAGGATGGCGCAGCACAGAAGTGCCATCAAAGCTGCTTTGGAAGGGAAGCCAGCTGAACAACCTGTGGCTAAACATTTCCAGCAATATAACCATAATTTGTCAAGTTTGAAATACATTATGATTGACCATATTCCAGTGGACCGCAGAGGGGGAGACAGGAACCTCAAACTATTACAACGTGAATCATATTGGATACTAAGACTGAACACTGTAGCACCAGCAGGACTTAATGAACAGTTACCGCTTAATTGTTTATAGGTTATCATGGTAACGTCCTAGGCCGGAATCGACACCCCTCCTTGAACTGTGTAACGGAAGGAGGAGGGAAGAGATATGGTCGCACACAGGGTGAACACGAGAAGGGGTTGAGGCACTTGTATATATTTGGTGAGTAACTCATTGTCTGTTATATGTCCCAAGGTTAAAAAAAAACATGTAGGCAGGAGACATGTGCGTATGTGTATGGCTATACTTAGATAAATATGAGCATATTGTTAAGGTTAACCCTTGGAGCTCCAAGCAAACGTCCACAAAACAAATGGATGGCAGGGAAATACAAGATGTTAAATAAAGAATATGTGGTACACAGGAACAATGCAGAAAACAACTGGGACAGACTTTAATGCTCACCAAACATCAATGCAGGTAACAGACGGGTGCAAAACATAATGTGAAATGGCGGGAGTGCAGGACTTTGGCAGAGGTACCGGAACTTTGGAAGGAACTTGGCTGAGTGGCAGGAACTTGGCAGAGGTACAGGAATCTTGGCAGAGGTACAGGAATCTTTGGCAAGAACTTGGCAGAGTGGCAGGAACTAAAGAACACTGGTGCAGATGACTTGAAGAACACAGGTGCATGTAACTGAAAAACACTGGTGCAGGTAACTGAAGCAGACTGGTACAAATGACTAAAGAACACAGGTGCAGGTAACTGAAGCTGGGGCATAAGACAAGGGCTGAGAGTACTCCATCCAACACCAAGGACAGACAGACAATGACCAGCCCTGAGTGCTGGTATCAGAGGGAATATATAGGCAGCTCACAGGTGTCCAATATGAGCTAATTGTCTCTAACACCAGGCACCTGATTCCTCAGAGTCTAGAGAGAACAAGTCCAACAGGTGCCTGATGACCCCTAGTGGTGGAACACAAGAAAAATACAAACAGACATAACATAATGCCCCCCTGAAGAAGGCGGATTCCAGACATCTTATGTGTCATCTTTTCCTCCTGTTCTTCTTCTTCTTATTCGAACCAGACGAAGGAACCATAACGAGACCAATGGCCTGGAGAGAGTCCTTCAGAAAATCCCAAATCCCGGGTGGACCAAACCTTTTGGTAATTGCCTCAGTGAAAGCAGCCAAGTGTACAATGCTGGGTCTTTAGACTTCACCAAAAATGTGCCCATGTCAATGCCTCCCCTCTAAACCTAAACAAAATATTGATGCAAATGCAGGATGTGACAGCGCTAAAGTACAGTAGTTCGAGGGGGCAGCTGAACCGGAGTGGTCCAATACTCCTAAGTGGATTGAAAAGAGGTTTAATGGTTCTGCGCTCACCCTCTAGGTGTGTGTGTGTCAGGTGAAAGATGGCTAGTACACAGTGTAGTTGGCAATACTAAATTTTTTTTATTTATAGAGGTTTTAAAGTAAGCAAGTTAACATGGTGGTGGGGGGTTTGTGTGCAAACCCACCGGATGGGGGGTGTGGGAATAGTGTTGTCCCTCCAATGCCAGTGGAACAGCTCTCACTGAGATGTGTCTGCTGGTCGCTGGTGGTGTGACAGGGGTGGATGGGGGGTTGGGATTGCTGCGTTAGCTAGCTATCTGTGAATGGGCAACAGAACACAGAAGCCTGGGGGTGGGATGGCAAGCAAATCTCTTGAAGAGAGTCTCTTGAAGAATCAATGTTCAGAGGGGTCAAGGTGAATGCGTGATATCACTGGGGGCTGGCGTCCCTGACCCGACCGGTGGTGCACAGCGCACTTACCCGATACTCTGTAAACCGTAAGCGTGTGGGTCCCTCGCCGCTCTGTCCTGGAATCTTCACCGGCGCCCGCGCTGCTGGCAGGTCCGTCGGCAGTAGTTCCACACTGCTGCACCTTGCGCCGCCGTCACTTCCGGGTTTGGCTGGGGAGCGTCAGCCCGGAGTGACAGGGGGGTGGGAGCTGTGTGCGCTCGACTCCCCGGCTGGATAGGGAGGAGACTTGTGTGTTGCTGATGGATGAATGGATGAATGGTTACCAACGCGTTTCAGCCGCCAATCGGCCTTTTTCAAGGATTCCAGGATTCAGTAAATGTCCGGTCTATAAGGGGAACTTGGTCCCTCCCCTAATGTGCTCATTGGTTGTATGCCTTGTCACTCATGGTCTCTGTGTTATCCATGGGTGCTAGTGCTCGCTGTGTGCAGGGGGTGGAGTAAAGGGGGAACATAAGGGGAGTTGCGTTCATCTATGCTGCATATTCAGTACAGCAATTATGAGCTACCTAATAAAATAGATTGCACACTGTAGATTCATTATTTAGGGTAGTTTTTATAAAGACATAATGAATGTAGGGTCTGTTTACAGTAGGTTACCATTATGGAAGTCTATGTTTAAACCACCTGGGTTTAAAAGGGAAAAGATCCAGAATAATTCCCTTTTGTTCAGGATCTCAGTATGGTCCCCTCCTCTCCAGTTCACTGTGGGTGCTTCGATGGCTGTGAATGTTAACCCCTTAGGGTTAGACCCATGTACCTGTTTGAAGTGTAGTGATACGCTATGTTTGTCATCTCCAATTCTGATGTTTCTTACATGCTCATATATCCTGTTCTTTAATGGTCTAATGGTCCTCCCCACGTATTCCAGATTACAAGGGCATCTCAATAGATATACTACCCCCTTAGTCTCACACGAAAGGAGTTGTTTGTGGCGGAATGTCTCATTGATGGTTGTGGATGTCCAGGTATGTGCAGCTTTTGTTGTTATGTTTGTGAGGTTTTTGTAACCTGCACACTTTCTACAGTGGAAAAAGCCTTTAGTGTCGACTAATCTTGTTTGTATGGTGGTTTTGAGTTTTATATGATTTTTAATCAAAAAGACAACAACAGACCAACACTGCACAACTGGTACCGGACAAACAGTGACCCAGATATTCAACCTTAGTGACACCCCACTCACTGTGGAACAAGAGTCGGTCCTCTCAAAAGGCCTTAAATTTGCACCTACAAAGAAACCAGACAAATTCAACACATACTGTACTGTGACTTACAATCATTCACATGCAAATTATGTCTCAAAAAAGTATTTTTTTATCAAATCCCATTACACGAAACCAGCAATCAACACCTTCCAAATACCAACACACAGATTTAAAACCAAAATCCTCATTTAATCCTACACACATTAAAAGTCACCAGATCAAAACATTTGAAGCCCTAGTAACTGAGGATTTGGACCATCTGACCATTAAACAAAACAAATACCACTCACAAAACAACATGACAAGACAAGAGACACAAGCACTCAGAGACCTAGAAAACAACAGCCACATTATCATCAAACCAGCTGATAAGGGAGGAGGGATAGTCGTCAATAACAAAACCGACTACATTGCAGAATTGTTACGTCTTCTAGGGGACAAGGACACATACACAATACTACCTGGTGATCCCACACGACAATACAACAAGGAACTTGATCACTTAATACGCACAGGTTTCGACACAGGCATCCTCAAAAAAGCAGAATACACTTTCCTCAAACCACAACACCCCATGATACCAGTCTTCTATTATTTACCAAAAATCCACAAGAACATACAAAACCCCCCGGGTAGACCGATTATCTCAGGTATAGACTCCATATCCTCCAACCTTGCCCAGTACACAGACACCTTCTTGCAGAATTTAGTAAAGGACCTACCATCATACATTAGGGACACCACAGACATAATCAATACACTTCAAACCATAGACTGGCAGGACGATTACTGGTTAGCAACCAGTGATGTCACATCCCTATACACGGTAATTAAACATCAGTAAGGACTTGAAAGCACAAGATATTTCTTAGAACAAGCACAACAGTTGGAACCAGACCAAATACAGTTCATTATTGATTCCATAGACTTAATCTTGCATCACAATTACACATGGTTCAATGGCTCATTCTACCTCCAGACCATTGGGACCGCAATGGGATCAAAAGTGGTGCCCAGCTACGCAAACCTGTTCATGGGAAAGTGGGAGGATGATTTCATCTGGGGTGAGCGTAGCTGGTCGCCAAATTTGATCCTGTGTCGAAGATATATTGACGATTGCATTTTTATATGGAAAGGGACCCATGACTCACTGACACAATTCACTAATTACCTGAACATCAACGACAGAAATATACATTTCACCACACAGGCCAGCCAGACCGCAGTACAATTTCTAGACCTAGAAATATTCATTGATTCCAAAACCATACATACGAAAACATTTAGGAAGTCTGTTGATGTCAACAGTTATATCCTATATATCAGCGGACACTACAAACCATGGCTTGACGGCATACTAAAGGGTAAATTCTGACGGATCAAGCGTAATTGTTCAAGACCACATGATTTTCAGACACAAGCCTTGGAACTTAGAGAACAATTTCTCGCAAAAAAATATGACAGAGACTTAGTGGACCAAGCCCTTAGCGACATGTCCACTATGGACAGGACAGATACTCTCAACACTAAGCAACATGTCAATACACCTATGTCACAAGAAGTGTTTTTTGTCACACAATATAACCAATCATCACAGCAACTTAAGCGTATACTACAGAAACATTGGCACGTACTACGACAAGACCGTGACTTACAAACATATCTAACAGACAAACCCAGACTCATTTTCAGAAACGCATCGGACCTCAGACAGAAACTGGTTAAAAATCATATAAAACCAAAAACAACCATACAAACAAGATTAGTCGACACTAAAGGCTTTTTCCACTGTAGAAAGTGTGCAGGTTGCAAAAACCTCACAAACATAACAACAAAAGCTGCACATACCTGGACATCCACAACCATCAATGAGACATTCCGCCACAAACAACTCCTTTCGTGTGAGACTAAGGGGGTAGTATATCTATTGAGATGCCCTTGTAATCTGGAATACGTGGGAAGGACCATTAGACCATTAAAGAACAGGATATATGAGCATATAAGAAACATCAGAATTGGAGATGACAAACATAGCGTATCACTACACTTCAAACAGGTACATGGGTCTAACCCTAAGGGGTTAACATTCACAGCCATCGAAGCACCCACAGTGAACTGGAGAGGAGGGGACCATACTGAGATCCTGAACAAAAGGGAATTATTCTGGATCTTTTTCCTCAAAACTCTACACCCAGGTGGTTTAAACATAGACTTCCATAATGGTAACCTACTGTAAACAGACCCTACATTCATTATGTCTTCATAAAAACCACCCTAAATAACGAATCTACAGTGTGCAATCTATTTTATTAGGCAGCTCATAATTGCTGTACTGAATATGCAGCACAGATGAACGCAACTCCCCTTATGTTCCTCCTTTACTCCACCCCCTGCACACAGCGAGCACTAGCACCCATGGATAACACAGAGACCATGAGTGACAAGGCATACAACCAATGAGCACATTAGGGGAGGGACCAAGTTCCCCTTATAGACCGGTCATTTACTGAATACTGGCATCCTTGAAAAAGGCAGATTGGTGGCTGAAACGCGTTGGTCACCATTCATCCATTCATCCACAGCAACACACAAGTCTCCTCCCTATCCAGCCGGGGAGTCGAGGGCACACAGCTCCCACCCCCATGTCACTCCAGGCTGACGCTCCCCAGCCAAACACGAAAGTGACGGCGGCGCAAGGTGCAGCAGTGTGGAACTACTGCCGACGGACCTGCCAGCAGCGCGGGCGCCGGTGAAGATTCCAGGACAGAGCGGCGAGGGGCCCACACGCTTACGGTTTACAGAGTATCGGGTAAGTGCGCTGTGCACCACCGGTCGGGTCAGGGACGCCAGCCCCCGGTGACATCACGCATTCACCTTGACCCCTCTGAACATTGATTCTTCAAGAGACTCTCTTCCAGAGACTTGCTTGCCATCCCACCCCCAGGCTTCTGTGTTCTGTTGCCCATTCACAGATAGCCAGCTAACGCAGCAATCCCAACCCCCTATCCACCCCTGTCACACCACCAGCGACCAGCAGACACATCTCAGTGAGAGCTGTTCCACTGGCATTGGAGTGACAACACTATTCCCACACCCCCCATCCGGTGTGTTTGCACACAAATCCCCCACCCCCATGTTAACTTGCTTACTTTAAAACCTCTATAAATAAAAAAAATTTAGTATTGCCAATTACACTGTGTACTAGCCATCTTTCACCTGACACACACACACCTAGAGGGTGAGCGCAGAACCATTAAACCTCTTCTCAACAAAATATTGGCAATCAATTATTCCATAGTTGTCCCTTACCAAGGCTGACAGAAGAAAGCATTGAGCACGGAGATATTCCCATCAAAGTAAATAAAACCAGGAATAGAGCCTGTGTCATCGAAGACAACCCCTGGGGTTGTGGTACTGGTGACCCCTTCTCAGGTCTCAGGCACAGCAGATAACCTTTTTTGGTTGTCTGGCAAAGCAGGTATCATGGACCTTACCGGCATCTCTGCTACCTTTGGCACAACCAACACCTCTGGGATATTGGACAGGACCAACAACTGGAACATCTGGCAGGATGGACAGACCCCCTTGGCCCTTTAGCATGACCGATGGAGCCTCACAGACCTCTGACATGGCAGGCGGAGCCTCATGGAACTCTGGCAATGCAGGCGAAGCCTCACAGAAGTCTGGCACGGCAGACGGAGTCTTCTGGACCTCTGGCACATCAGGCGGAACCTCCCAGACCTCTGGCACATCAGGCAGGTAGGTGTACCCTCATGGACCTCTGATACATCAAGCAGATCCTCACGGACCTCTGGCACATCAAGAGACCCCACACAGACCTCTGGTACATCAGGCAGGACCTTGCAGACTTTGGCACATCAGATGGAAGTGTTCTCAAAGAAAAGATATTGCGACTGATAGCTGACATGGCGGCCCTCAATTTATTCCCTATGGCATGAGCAGAATAGGACTCAAGCCCAGAGGCCACGGAGGCAACAGGCCCAGAGGGCACGGAGGCAATAGGCTCGGAGGCAACAGACTCAGGCCTGGAGGTCACTGAGGCAACAGACTCAGGCCCGGAGGCCACGGAGGCAACAGACTCAGGCCCGGAGGCCACGGAGGCAACATACTCAGGCCCGGAGGCCACGGAGGCAACAGACTCAGGCCCGGGGGCCAGAGCAGTAGCATCCTCTGACCCAGAGGCCAGGGCAGTAGAGTCCTCTGACCCGGTGGCCAGGGCAGTAGCGTCTTCAAGCCCAGAGGCCAGGGCAGTAGCATCCTCAGGTCCGGAGGCCAGGGCAGTAGCGTCCTCAGGCCCGGAGGCCAGGGCAGTAACAACTCCCTCCTGGGGCTGGACAGGACCCCCTCCTGGGTCTAGACAGACAGGACCCCCTCCAGGTGCTAGAACATGAGCCTCTCTGGCGGGCACCAGATCATCAGGCTCTTTGGTGGGGACCGGATCATTGGAACCTCTGGCGGAGACCGGGACATCAGACATTTTGGCGGAGACCGGGACATCGGACCCTCTGGCGGAGACCGGGACATCGGACCCTCTGGCGGAGACCGGGACATAGGACCATCTGGTGGAGACCGGGACATCGGATGTAGGCTCCCCTCCACAAAGCACCTCAGAATGTAGAGACTCTGGCTGGGCAGCTCAGGATAGAGACTCTGGCTGGGCGCTCTGGATAGAGACTCTGGCTGGGCAGCTCTGGATAGAGACTCTGGCTGGGCAGCTCTGGATAGAGACTCTGTCTGGGCAGCTCTGGATAGAGACTCTGGCTCGGCAAGAAGTTCTCAATTTTGGCCCTGCGATAAGGACAGGAGTGCAAGAAGTGTTCAGGGCTGGCACAATATAAACACAAAAAGTTATTCCTGCGAAAAGCACATTATAGTTAGTGGAGCACGAGGATCACTTGAACCTCTGAGAGTCACAGTTCTTGTTTGGACTGTATCTGGAGCCGCAGCGACAAACGGTAAAATGGTAACTTGAGTTTTGGAATAACTAGTAGGCCCATCTTGTGGTACAGAAGTTTGTTTCTCTGCCAATTGTCCAGGAATATCAGAAGCAGAATTAAAGAATTGAGTCTCGCTGCTTCTGGAGCCGCATACGCTAATTCCCCCTCGTTTAAAAAATGGAGCGAGGGGGAATTGGCGTATGAGGGGGCTGCGTTGAATACTGAGGGTGAGTGGTGACAGCGAGCAGGAAGCCCTGCTCGCTGTCGCCACTTGCCCACAGCATTGAATACCTGCCTATGACCGCAGCTCTCCACTAAATGCAGGATTTTTTTCAGGAGAAGATCGTGTTTCTATAATATCTGACATATCTGATATATAAATAACCAATTAAAATTCTCAGGCTAAATCATTTTTCAGATATATAGATTATAATATTGTGCCACAACCGGGTCATATATAAAATACCTGGACCACATGAATCCAATATATGGCTCCACAACACTAATATGTTGAACAGTTCCCACACAGTGGTGATACTGTTACCATTCTAATAAGATACAAACTATAAATCGAGCTGAGGTGAAATTTTATAACTAACGACTGCAACAAAGTTTCCTGTGATAAGCCTGAGTAGTGCTCTATATGCACACCGCCTTTCTTTCTGTGAGACTTCTGACACATTAAAAATAACTACTACTAATAATTAAAGTACAGTATATAATGTCATAGCAGTTTATATATAAAGACTCAAATACACACAGTTAGATACGAATAAGATGAGTGTCAGCCTTTTTTGAATAAGTGCACTGCCTGCTTGCCATCTATTTTTAATACAACTTATTTATTTTTTTAATTTCGTTCTCTTAGTCACTATTGTTTCTTTTATTTACAGTACTTCTCAGTTTTATTCTATTGTAATAGGTGCACCATGTACATGACCACTTTTCTTCTTCTATACTTTCTCTGTATAATTTTTTCCTATTGGTATCACACCTCCGCATTACAATGGCCTTATAGGCATGTATAACAAATAGGGTGTCCTCTGTAACGACAAATGATGTATTGTGCAATTGGCACCACCCCTCTCTCTTTGCCAAGAAACCACTGGCAGCAAGTAATTCGAAGCCTTGCTGTGGGGCATAATTAGCAAGGGTAATTTTTGTGTGTGGGACATAAAAAGGTGTCAGCAGCATAATGTGCAAATGGGCATTACTGTATGTGGTGTCATTGGCATTAAGGTGTGTGGCATATTGTGTCATTGCAATGGGCATCAGTAGCATGGTATAACATGTAATGGACATTATGGTGTGTGGCATAATGTGACTATGCCTCTATATTGTTATGTAGCCACTCCCCCAGTTGCGTGTGATGGCACCCTCTCATGACACTTGACCACGACCATTTTTGTTACCACATAAGAAAAAAAATCTGCTTGCACCACTGCTTACAAATCAGTGCCTCACCAGCCACTGTCCTCACCGCACGTCACTGGCTCCAAGCAAACATCCACAAAACAAACAGATGGCAGTGAAATGCAGGATGTTTAATAAAGAATATGTGGTACACAGGAACAATGCAGGAAACAACTGGGACAGAATTTAATGCTCACCAAACATCAATGCAGTTAACAGACTGGGGTGCAAAACATAATATGAAGTGGCGGGAGTGCAGGACTTTGGCAGAGGTACCGGAACTTTGCCAGGAACTTTGCAGAGTGGCAGGAACTTGACAGAGGTACAGGAATCTTGGCAGAGGTACAGGAATCTTGGCAGAGGTACAGGAATCTTTGGCAAGAACTTGGCAGAGTGTCAGGAACTAAAGAACACTGGTGCAGATAACTTGAAGAACACAGGTGCAGGTAACTGAAGCGTACTGGTACAAATGACTGAAGAACACAGGTGCAGGTAACTGAAGCTGGGGCAACTGAAGCTGGGGCAACAGACATAACAATTATATACACACATGCATAGATAAAGTGATGCGATCCGATCGCCGTGGAGAGAAAATTTTCGCAAACATACTGTTAATTGAACTATTATCAATAAAGTTAATACTAAATAAGAATGTTACGAACCATTCAGAGTACACCATGATTAATATATGTCCCTGCATTTGTTTACTGCGCCATTGCCAGTATGTTTTCATACAGGGTAGCACCCTTTAGCCACAGGGAGCTTCTTGCCCTTGTGGCTACAATGGAGAGGAGGCTGGGGCGAGCCGGCCCCTGCATTTCAAATGTACAGAATCTGCATTTACGCCCGCACGGGTGTATGTCAGACCGTCGCCCAATTAAAGCGGCGATGGTCCGACTTGCGGAGGCGGCTGCCAGACCTCCTTGTTCGGCTGAGGCATCAGATAAAACACGGTGAGTATTTTTGCATCCAACGTAGGTACACTGTTTTTTGGCAAATATTTGCATGCGTTTCTTCATATTTGCCCATGTTATACCAATTGTTTTTATCAGTGTGCGAATTGTTAAAGGAGTGTGAGTGTGATTGAGTGTAAGAGTGATTGTGAGTGAGTGTGTCAGTATGTATATATTTTTTTATTTCATCAAACATCAGTTTTATGGTTTGTAAAGAGCCATAATGTATGTTTTTATTATTTTCCCATTCTCACTTGGTTCCACCTACAACACATAATCTACACACAACACGTGCAAGATCAAGCCACGAACAACAACGGCGGCAGGCAGAGGAGGCCCACACAGCGGAGGAGGGGGCACAATAAGAGGAGGCCCACTCCCAATCCCCTACCCACTACCAATCCCCTACGCACTACCAATCCCCTACCCACTACCAATCCCTGCCTTTACCACCCATCTAACCTCCCGCGAGCCAATCCCCTCTCCCAACACACACCTACTCTCCCCCAGCCAATCCCCTCTCCCAACACCCACCTACCCTCCCCCCAGCCAATCCACTCTCCCAATACCCACCTACTCTCCCACCACCACCCAGCATTCAGGAATGCCCTCACAAGATGTAGAGAGTGGCAAGTACATAATATGCCTCATGTACTTGATCTCATGTATTTGCTATGCACTGTACATGCCACATGTAAGGCACTCTGGTGCCAGTAAACCTTCAAGGAAAGCCACACCTTACCCCCATTACATTGCCATATAGTTGTTGATGGTTTAAAATGGCAAGGGCTTTTAATTTTAGGACCTTATCAGTACATTGCTTACTGCAGAGGGTTGTCCAGTTTGACACATGCCACAAGCCTAGGCTAGCTTTGCTCACATACATTGTTATTTTATGGCACAAGTCATATTAATACACTAGACATCTGTGTGTCTCTCCATCATCGTATTTAGTAACATGTTGACAGCAGGACCCTCTTTAATCCTGTGTAGAAATGATTGTTGGATTTTTAGCTCAATTAAAAAAACTTGAAACAAAAAATGAGTATGTCTATTAAGCCAGACCGCCCAGCGCAGCGTTTTCCGGCAATGTCCAATACAGATCTCTGCCCTAATAGACGCATATCTGGAAGTGGTGTGCGTTCCATATACAGAAAACACACCACATTCCAGAAGTTATATGCTCTCCACCTAACTCCGGAAACGTACTTCCAGTTCACTAACTGTATTTTATCATTTTTCTATGCTTTTTAGTACTGGTTTTTGAATTAAGTACCATTTCCATACATTCTCTTCTCCTGCTCTTGCGTTATTTATCTGCCATAGGTTGTTTTTTATTGAACTTGTGTTAATTATACACACATGTGCCAATTAGGTCTGTAATCAATGTGGTCAGAAGGGTATTTAAACCTCACAGGACCAGAGCTCTGTACACCTTGATAAATCTGCAATATCGGCAAAACGCGTTGGTGGACTCAAGGGAACCTACAAATTCAGTCCAACCCTGTACCTTTGCCACTACTACCATTGGGCTCCAGACCAGTCTCTGAAAATCTTTCTTTGCTGAACGGCCAACACTCAGCATCCACTTGGATTACAAACATACCACTTGGTTCCTATATACCCGAACGGAGGTTTCCTGCAAATCTGGGAAAGCCAACCCTTAACAAACACCTACCGTGGGCCAGTTGGACTGACTACAGCACTACTCTCCAAAGTGCTGGTAATACCAAAAGTGAGCTTTAAGTAGCTCCCAGAGACACTATAGGAAATAACCCCTCCAACAATACAGTCTTCCACAATACAGTACCATATGGTACATTCATAATTTCCCTTACAATACAATTTTTATTTTATATTACATCTATTCATTTATCCCTTTTTCTCTATGATATATCATGTTTTATTGTCTGCATGTTTTTCTTATTAAATGTAATTGATTTTTTAAACCTAAATTGGCACTTTGAGAATTGATTTGAAACTATTGCATATAATTTCATATATTCTTTAATCACTTAATTATTCACCTATTGCATAGCGCAGTGTACCCCTCTTTTTCTCTGTTGGTAGCACAGGAGCTAGACAACCTGTCCAACCTGCTCAATGATTTATTTTTATTTTTGTTGCAAGATAAAAGTTTATTATAAGTTAGAAGTTGTCTGTGTTTTCAAAAATGTTTGTGTATTGCGTTATTAGGTACATACTGTATACACATGTGTGATTGCATTTTTATGTCTGGTATAAAGTGAAGGGTAATAAATACATGTTGCTGAATGTGTTTGTTTTCTGAATCAAGGGTTAGGTTACTGTGTGATGGGCATAAATATGACCGTCATAATTCATGCATGAATGTAAACACTGGTAACATACATACAGATGTAAACACTGGTAATAGCAGACACTGGTTTTCCAAACACATGTACACATAAACACACATTTGAGTAAAATACAGAAAATGTGCTTTGCAATGCTATCATAGATAAGTGATCAAGTACACGCACACGTACTGGGCCACATATGTATGAAAATGTAGTATATGGAAGTGACAGCATTGCATGACACAATATTTGAATACTCAAAAATTCAATTTATTTATTTATTCTGTGTCATGTTTCTGACAAATATTAGATGTAGACTACATAATGGGTACACAACTGTGGCAGTTATACAAATTGAAGGGGTGTTGATAAAACATTATATTGTAGTGGTGCAAAGGTCATTGCAGTATGCAAAATTGTGGGACACATAAACGCAGGTAGTTTGGAAAATGCCTGATTCTACGGAATACATGGAAATGTCGTAAGGGTTGATGTAACGTGCAATTTCAGTAGAAAATTATTTAAATGAAAGTAATAAAGAACATAGACTTTGGATAATTGTTTAATGGGTTAGAAGCATGAGTTCCGTGTGGATTCGTGCTGTTCTGTGTAAATGTCCACCAGAGGGCGTGAAAAGCCGTGCAAACTCTGTGAGTTCCGTCCGCACATGGTGGTGTTCATGTATAACCACGCCACTCCCTCTTATGTGGTAGTTCATCCAAACAGATACGGTGGCCTTCTAGGCGTGTCTTCGCTCACCGTGTGGGTGTGCGGCTCGTTCGGTCCGATACGCCTGGATGCATATCCAACCGAATGAACCAGAATAAGGTCCATAATGTGAATACAATCAAAAATATAAAGTATATTTATTAGGTAAATCTGGATGCCAAAAATGCGGCAGTTCCTGCTTCTGGTAGCGTGGAATTTCATTGGTGTCAGCAATCAGGTGGACAGTAATTAGTGTCTCCTGTTGCTAAGAGACAGGTCATGTGGCCTCATTTATCTACATGATTTGATTACCCAGGTGACTAGGGCAAACAAGTAGTTTCCAGTTTTTCCAGTCACATCTACCTTGCATAAAATTCTCTGTAATTTAGTTTTGTTTTCCTGATTTTCCTTTTATATATTCTAAATATGCTAGCAAATTACTTGAATTAACTTGAACTTTACCTGAATATTCAACAGCATACACTGTAATAAAAGTGAAAATTCATCTACTTTTGAAGACGGAGACTAAATAATGTTAGAGATAAGTACAAATATTTTCGGTACTTATGTAGTATCTGGGCGTCCGATTTAGAAATCGGATCGGATCGCATCGCATCGCATGCGACCAAATCGTATGCGATGCGATGGTCAAGATTTTTCCATAAGATTCAATGTTAAAATGGTCTGAGTCCATTTTAACATAGAATTTAATTGGAAAAAGGGGTCCTTTTCCTTTCCCCACTATCCAAGTGGGCATGGAGTTGGATATAAACCTGTGGCGAGCGTAGCGAGCCACCGAGCCCGAAGCGTGGCGAGGGGACACAGAATACTTTTTAAGAAATATGCGTTCGCTCGCCACGCTTCGGGCTCGGTGGCTCGCTGCGCTTGCCACGCTATATAAAATCAACTCTATGCCCACTTGGATAGTGGGGAAATGAACAGGACCTTCTTAACATTGAATCCTATGCAAAATCGCATCGCATCGCATCTGATTGGATGCCTTAAGGTAAGGCATACAATCACAAAATCGGCAGCCCAGATACTACATAAGTACCATATTTTCTAACCAAAATATGCAGAAATGTTTTAATACAACATGTTTGACAGAAAATGCTCTTTTACTCTATCATTTTTTTCTGACTAAGACATTAAACATTGTCAACACATAGAAAATGTGCACTAATAAAAGAACAATTATTACTTTTTTTTACAGTGCTAGAATATAATAGGATTTTAATGACTTAAATTAAACAGTAACTGCTTCAATAACCCTGTCAGTGAAATTGAACAAAGTAAATCAGAATGAATAAAACATTAGTGTGATTCAGAGATATAAATTGCACTTTAATGCCAGAAGAATATATAACATTTTCAAAAACATAAAAATAAACAGTTTTCTGTATGTAATGTATTTCAGGTTTATTGTTCACTGAGTTCCCATTAATAAGTTTAATATATAATTTTCATTGCCAGAAATTAAGCTGCAATGGTACTTGTAAAACTAATTTCTTATAATTCAACTGTACATGGTGTGCATTTATTTATTTTTAGTACTATATTCAGAAAGCCATCCATCCCAAATGTACTCACAACAATAAATATTAGTCCAGGCATTATACATTATAAAGTAAAATATCTTCATAATTTAAAAACTGCATTTATATACATTTAAATAAACTAGGATTAAAATTTTTTTTTTAAATTGTGAACTGCTATCTTTCTCCTCTGTCTTGTTTCTGTTTATCTGAGTTAGATGTAAAATTGATTCAAATGCAGACATTCATTGTATCCAGATATTGACCTTGTGCCAATGTAAGTATAATGTACATACTTTAGTGCAAATTTCCATGTAACTTCATGCATGGAACCGGTTATACCACTTTTTAAGTCCCCAGCTGTTTTTCATTACTATAGAAACTTACTCCACATCATACTTGGTGCAAAATATCTTTCTGAAAACATGCATTTAATCTCCTTCTGCGCACCTTCAACAAAAAGGTGTATTGGCCAACATGCTCATAATACTCCAATCACATGCATTCAAAAATCATGTATTCTGCGCATATAAACATTACCCATCCCATTATCCATCCAGTTGCCTTCAAGGAACATCCATTTCATGAACAGGGAATATTGGTGACCCATTGAGTAAACAGTCCACCCTCATATCCTATTTATAGTCATAACTATATTAAAAGACCAGAGGATATGGTAGCTGTCCTGTCATTTTCAGAATACATAAGATTGTTATATTGGCCACACATTTTACCAGGACTTTTTCCAATTGGCCATTATGTGATTTCATTTGATTTCATGTTTTTTTTATGAAGGATTTTTACAACTGTTTCCTTTTTTAAAGGCAGGAAAGAGCCACAGAACTGGATTTATTTGTCAGGCTGGATCTGGCTAACCATAGTGGCCCCCACAAAGAGGATTTGATAGCTGTATTCTGAGTCACTGCAACACTGTCTCTGTATGGCTACGGCACTCATAGGGTCTAATTCTTAATCGCAAAGCACATTTGTTCTTAAAATGGGCAAAAACATGTGCACTGAAGGTGGGGCAGATGTACCATATGCAGAGAGCATTAGATTTGGGTGGAGTGTGATCAAAATGAAAGATAAATTGCAGTGTAAAAATAAAGGAACCGATATTTACCCTGCACAGACACAAAATAACTCACCCAAATCTTAAGCTGTGTACACATGGGGGCGATTCCAGCACATATTTCATGTGCTGTGGGAGATAAATCGCCGGGAGCACGCTCCCGCTGTCAGCCCTTCATGGTCGCTGGTCGCAGGAGCATGCTCCTCCTTAGCCTTATGGCTAAAAATTGCTGGTCGCTGGTGCACAATGAACTGTGTACCAGCGACCAGCGATATCTAGTCAAAATGAGGTAGAGACATAATTAGATGAAATAGCTTGCAATTTTCAGCCAAACTCGTTGGTCACTGATAAAAATGGTACATTGAGCAATATATTGCAAGTACACTGAGCAAAATATCTCTGCATATATTATATTTTCTTCACCTGCAGGCACATGGGGCCTTATTCTAGATTACAAAATCCTTCTTAGAACCATGTGCACTGCAGGTGGGGCAGATGTAACTTGTGCAGAGAGAATTAGATTTGTGTGGGGTTTTACCTCAAAGTGAGATCTATATTGCAGTGTAAAAATAAAGCTGCCAGTATTTACCCTGCATAAAAACAAAATAACTCACCCAAATCTAATTCTCTCTGTACACTCCTATATATTACAAACAATATTTAACAGAGGCCTTGTACTCCTTCAAATGAACCCCCACGCCACTCCTTAAGAGCCAATACCAGCTGGCTAAGACACGTTTAGAAAATTATGCATCTGAAGTGGGAAATCTCTTTTCGCAGTAAACTACAAATACCACAAATTTGGCAATAAGACTGGCAAGCTTTGGTCAAATCTCTTAAAAGGCACAGTCAAGCCCTCCATAGTATACCCCCTACTGACCCCCCAGGGTACTCTAACTAAATCCAATAGAGAATTAGCAAATGTTATGCAGTTATTTTGTAAAGACATTTATGCTTCCACTCTGCCTACATTGCCCCTACCTGCCAATGACTCGCCACATACCACTGAACCCACATCTCACCCTTCACCTTTGTGGGAACAATTAAGTTTTCCCAACATATCCCTAGATGTGACTACACTTCTTACTAATCCCATCGCTACAGAAGAAGTTGAAACAGTCATTATATACCTTAAACCCAACAAAGCCCCCACCCTGATGGATATTGTGGTTCATTTTACAAGTTAATGATTTCTGCAGTTGCCCCAATACTAACTTACCTTTTTAATTACATAATAAATTCAGATAAATCTCCATTACACTTCAATTCTGCAGTGATTAAGATTATTCCCAAACCTGGTAGAGATCCGTCGCTTCCAGGCTCCTACCGCCCTATACAAACAAAGATGTGGGGCGCTCTTGGGTATCAGGATGAAAAAAGTTTTATTGAACACACAATGTTTAAAAGGTATACATAATTAATAGACAATAATGCATGAAAAACACACAAAAAATTAATAAAATAAAAATAAAAAAGCACCAAAAAAAAATTCAATAGAAAGAATTGCAGTAGATAATATAAATATAGAATATAAAATATGAACTGAGCAATTAGTAAGTATCAGCACATCCAACTAAGCGTATTCCACCAATGTAATTTCTTCTTAGCCCTTTATTAGGGTCTAGCAGGTGGATATATGCGAATATATGGAGTACAGTTCCTTAATTAAGGCTTAAATGTCCAGTTGTTTTGACTGAGACCGAGTTGGTATAAAAGTAGCTAGTGTGCACACTAAGTGAAGTTTGCAGATATAGCTTGGCAAAACGTCAGTATAGTAGAAACAAATGAAGGAACAAGGACTTCTGTTTTAAATAGCAGCGTGATGAAAACAGTGTCCGTCCTGTCCCTTTGCAAGTTCTTACCAGTCGTTGTCTGCTGGTTTTTTCACAGACTTGCGCTGGAAGGATATGTCAGCACCGCAGCGCCCGCTCTCTCTGCTCTCCGCTCGGCTTGGAATTAAGTGTTGCCGGTCAGCCGGTATTTAGTTGTAGCGATAGCCGCTTCCTCCTGCAGCCTTCTCCGCTTGGAGACTCACACGGCGCTCTGCCACAGCGTCCGTGGGTAATGATGTAATTAGCGGCTTGGAGGGAGTGTAGACAGTCGGCTCAGCGTCTGGCAGGTGTTGTAGTACCTGTTGTAGTACGAAAAAAAGCCCAAATCCGCTTGTTCCCAGCAGACTTGGCAAGTTGGCAACTATGATCTGTGACAGTACAATTACCGGAGACACTCAGTCCTACCGCCCTATACTGTATTTCTCTTAAACTTAGATTATAAATTACTAACAAAAATCATTTCTGATAGACTCAAACTGAATCTACCCTCCATAATTCACACTGATCAAATGGGTTTCATTTCAAGTCAGCACTCTGCAATTAATGTGGGCAAAGTTATAGCTGCCTTATCCCAAAATGAGCCCTCCACACCCTCCGAAAAAGCATTTGACCTAACAGAATAGCCCCATTTTTATCATTCCCTCAAGTGCTTTGGTTTCCCTGATGTTTTTTTTTGTCAGATCCCTTTAAGATAGAGAGAGGCACTAGACAGAGCCGGCCTACCAGAGCCGGCCTTAGGTATAGGCAAACTACAGTAGGAGCAAGTTTCATCTTTGCTCTTTTGGCAATGGCTAGCCATGGCTAGCCATGGCTATTCTATTGTTCTCAGCTGCAATACAATACGTATTGCAGCTGAGAACAATAGAATAGCCATGGCTAGCCATGGCTAGCCATGGGCAAAGGAGCAAAGATGAAACTTGCTCCTACTGTAGGCAATTGCCTAGGGCATTTGGAATGCCTAGGGGCATCAGCAGCTTCTGCTTATTAAAATGATATGCAGCATGCCTATATTCTGTGTGTGAGTGAGGCTGTATCTGCATATGAAATAGTGTATTCATGGAAATCACTGTAACCTAGCATTCCGTATGCAGGTACAGCCACAGTCTCACACAGAATATAGGCATGCTGCATATCATTTTAATCATCGGAAGCTCCTTGTGTGTCATGGTCATAACAATGCAAATAAGACGAATTTTCAGCAAAAAAGGCACCCAACGTTAGCAGAACTGGGCAGGAGCTGCATGGCCTATTGAGGCAAGATGTATGTGGAAACATTTGTATCCAAGCAGAGGCAGAGGTCACAGTGTTCGCGGCTGTGCGAGTGCTGTCTGCGGGTGGGTTGGTTGTGCAATAGTGTTCGGCATATGTGTAAGGGGCATTATGTGTGTCATGTATAAATGCATTAATAATGTGCGACATATGTGTAACAGGCATGATGTGTGTCATGTGTATAAGGGCATTAATAATGTACAACATATGTGTAATGGGCATTATGTGTGTCATGTGTATAAGGGCATTAATAATGTGTAACATTTGTGTAAGGGGCATTATGTGTGTCATTATTTGTATGAAGAGCATTAATAAAGGTTGGCATAATGTGTAAGGGGCATTATGGTTATAAGGACATTTATCATGTGTGTCATGTGTAAGGGGCATTACTGTGTGGTATTATCAGGGGTGTCCTGAGAGAAAGGGGTAGGGGGTACAAATTACCCAGGCCAAAGTCTGATGGAAGGGCCCAGTGGGAGCCCCGGGCCCGCTCCCCTTAAGTGACAGCAGCAGCTGCAGCTCTTCTCCTCTGCCCAGCACACACTGCTTTGTGCTGGGTTGCAGTGTGGCCATGGAGGTGCTTAAAATACTATATTTTCTCAGGGTTTTTTCTAAGGGTATAATGTGAATAATGTGAGGAGTAATGTATATAAGGTAAAGTGGTACTACTGTGTGATGTAACGTGAATAAGGGACACCATCGCATGATATAATGTGAATAAAGTTGCACTACTGTGTGGCATAATTTGAATTGGGGGTACTATTGTGTGGCCATGCCCCTTCCAGAACACACCCTGTTTGGGCTGCGCACCGAATGTGTGCGCTGTTTCTATTTAAAATATTGCAGGTAGGAGCACCAAAATGATGACTGTTATGATGAGGGTTGATGGTGCTGGAAAAGGGGAGCAGGGTCAGAGGCGGAACTAGTGGCGGTGCTAGGGGGCACCAGACAAAATCTTGCCTAGGGCGTCATTTAGGCTAGGGCCGGCTCTGCCCCCTACTGTTTGCCATTGCCCTGGAACCTCTAGCCATGGCCCTCCGCTTATCACCAATATACAAGGGTAATTCCATTTGAGAAAAATAACTCAGTTTTCCTATTCGCAGATGACATGCACTTATTCATCTTGGATCCTATCCCATCTATACAAGAAATACTGCGTTTAATAAAATAATTTGGTTTAACAGCAGGTTACAAAATAAATCTTACCAAATCTGAACTTCTTCCCATCCACTTCTACTCTAGCGCTCTACCCTCAACATGGGTTTCGCTCCCTTTTAAAATCACGGACTCCAATTTCAAATACCTGGGGAAACAGGTATCCAGTAATATAGATAACATGTATGATTTAAACTTCAAAGAGACCATATCCAAAATTATTGTAAAGCTACAAGGTTGGCATGACCTTCCTCTTTCACTATTAGGGAGGATAGCTGTAGTCAAGTCTATCATTTTTCACAAACTTTTATATATCATGCAACTTCTCCCATTTAGCATTTCACCAACAGATTAGAGACGCCTCAAAAAAGTTATCCCCCATTTTCTATGGCATGACAAGAAACCAAAAATTGCCCACACCAAAATGATCATGGAGAAATTCAATGGCGATGTAGGTTCCCACAATTTCACCTCCTACTCAATGTCCATCTTAGCAAGGTGTGCTGCAGACTGGATTCTGGGTAATAGCACCTATACAGATATTTCACTAGAAAATTAGATTTCCCAGCCCTACTCATCGAATGCCCTACTACACACTAAAAATCTCTTATCCCTCCTCACATATTCAACCATCCCCTGTTCCATGATACATACATTAACTGGATCAAATTACAGAAAAGCTATCAAATGACCATTCTGCCACACATTATGTTACCCTGCGGGGCAATCCTTCATCCCCCCCTCCATCTCCAATACTCTCTTTATACAGTGGAAAGCCATGTGCGGCGAGCCAGATGTTCGACCCAGGTGGAGTCCTACTTCCGTACTCCTCTCTAAGAACTAGTTTTGATCTACCAAATACTAATTTCTTTATGTTTCTCCAGGCACATCACTATTTAAATTCACTGCCATTGAAATCATATATACCTAACTCGTTCTCTCCGATAGCTAGGTTGCATCAAAAATGGTCTACATAAGCATATCAATTAAAACATGTCTACGATCTTATAGTGAATATACCCTCCAAGCCATTTCTTACCAAACTTCTGGTGTGCTGATATTCCATCTGTCACATCATCTGACATGTTTATACATAAATTCACCTCATCTATGAAAATTTTGGGCTCTGTGTACCTACCAGAAGTTCAAGAACCATACATAGTTCATATATGTCTCAATCTACAAGATCCCATTTTGCTCCATCAGTTGACGCGTCATGCCTCAGGTGCAGGAGATCTCGAGCCGATTTCTACCACTGCTTTTGGGACTGTCCTAAAGTAAGACGCTTTTGGAATAAGGTATATTTATTTATTAACTCTAATATTACTCTGTCCCCATTGGCTAGTTTGTGTTTAAACTTTTCTTGATGGTCTACTGTGATTGCTTCCAAGCCTCTATATCCCATGTTTACTATGTTATTCACAATTGCGAAAAAAAAGCTCATACTAAAACAGTGGACAGTGAAGATAGCCCCGTCTATTCTCCAACTACACAAGATGATGTTGCAACACCTATATTTTAATAGAAAGACTTGGCTGCAGCAACTACCAAAACCCTCTCATACCTTTGATAAGAAATGGAACCCCTACATATCCACATTGAGCATGGAATTAAAGAACAAAATGTTACTGTCTTTTGATATATCCGACTGGTCAACAATGACCCTCTCTTGAGATTTATGTTTCCATTCCACATCCCAGAACTGATCTCAGACACACCCCCTCCCCTCCTTGCTTACATTGCTCATTGCTTTAATTGGTCTTCATTCAGGATACAAATTAAATATAAATAAAACAGATTTACTACCCTTAGGCTCGAATCCACATTTTAAATACATAGGTATCCACATACCACATCAACTCTTTCCCCCCAAATTGGTGTAGATTACACCAATTACAGTATGTTGACACAAAATGATACTGCAAGTCTGCTTACACTATTTCAGAAATGAATTTGGAAAGCTGGTAGACTTGGCTTTGCCAGTCTAAAATTACAACTGTTTTGTAAAGAAAGCAGAGTAGGGTCATTCTGAATGGATTTGCAGCTTACCGAGTCCCTGTTATGCTGCCCCTACACCCTGCCGAATATCCTCCCACCACCATATCACCTTGCATGTGCCCACAGCAGGAGAAATCATTCAATGGTTGGCGACCATCAAATTATATCCTCTGCCTTCGCAAACATGAGTCAGATGAGACCGAATTATATTTGTGGCCTCCGGGGTAAAGACAGTGTGGACGGCTGATGTCATGTGATTTCAGCTACCCACCCATGTAACCATGAAAATGCTCAGCCTTTTCATAGGGATTCCCATGAAACACTGGGCGTTCCCATGGTCCAGGGCTGCCACCACCCCTGTGTCCCTCCCTCCTCATTATGAACTGCGCGGCAAGTGACCAACTCACAATGGCTGTTTGCAGTCAGGGTTTGCACATGCGCAGAAATGCGCAAGCACAAACCTTGACCATCGTTGCAGGTCCTGAATTCAATTCACTACATCTGACCCAAAATTGGCGACTAAGTCTGCCTAATCCAATCAATTGCTTTATTACAGTACATGCCAATTTTTAGAACTGGAATCCTGACTATTCAGAAAGACACATTCTTCCTTTCTTGAAAGTCCTGATAACAGTCACCAAGAAACTGATTCTGGTGCAATGGATATATGCCTCATGACCTAGTATGGAAGTAGTGCATAGAAAATGTGTACTTTGACAGAAAAACTGTGTTACCTGTAATTTTATTATTTATTTGTTAACATAAATATATATATATATATATATATATATATAGGTACTTATGTATTATCTGGGCTCCCATGTTAAATACACCCCATTTTTTCATACCCCTACTATCCAACTACGCATGGAGTTGATTTTATATAGTGTGGCAAGCGCAGCGAGAGACCGTGCCCGAAGCGTGGCGAGCGCAGCGCGCCCCGCGGGGGGACGCGGTCTCACAAGAAAAACGGGAGCCCAGATATTACATAAGTACCTATATATATATTTATATTGCGAATAGCCGGCACTGGCTTTCCTTATCTCAGCTTGCGGTGCCCGGACCACGGTAGGTGCAGATATACATACAAACTCCGGCACTCGATCAAAAAAAGCTCATCACGTCAAATGGATGCTTTGCAACGTTTCGGACCTTTTATTAGGCCCGTCGTCAGGCAATACAGTATCCAGGATACTGTACTGCCTGACGACGGGCCTAATAAAAGGTCCGAAACGTTGCAAAGCATCCATTTGACGTGATGGCTTTTTTTGATCGAGTGCCGGAGTTTGTATGTATATATATATATATATATATATATATATATATATATATATATATATATATAAACAAACAACGAGGGAGTCGGCACTCTTCAAATAATAAAGACCTTGGCACCGGTGTCCTTCCAGCCAGCACAAGAAGTGATGGCAAAATACAATCCCAGCAGGTGGCACTCAGTTCCCCCCAAAAACAGACTCAGAGGCGTGGGTCACATCAATGTTTCATTTCTATTAAGAAATTTCATCAGGATACATAGGATATATATATATATATATATATATATATATATATATATATATATATATATACATATACATACATACACACATATTCCACAGCGTTTTACAGAGAATATTTGAACGTTCACATCAGTCCCTGCCCCAGCTTACAATCTAGATTCCCTACCACATGTACATGCACACACATTTCCTCTTAGGTTAATTTTGTTGGAAACCAATCAACCAACCAGTATATTTCTGGATTGTGAGAGTAATCCGAGGTAAAATGGGGAGACTATACCAACTCCACACAGTTACAGACATGGTGGGAATCGAACCCATGACCTCATGCTAACCATTACACCATGTGTGCTGTAATAGAAATAAAAAATATTGACTTTGTGCTTTATATTTTTTTCTTGAAAAAAAAAAAAAAAGCTTGGCAACACTGAAAATGTAACTATACAGTTTAGTTGCATCTTTTAAATTCCTTTGAGCAGTTTGCAAAGCATAGTGTGGATGGGGTCTGTTTGAGGTGACACACTGGGAGCCTTGTTAACAACGATGAAAACTTCATTACAGTAGGGTATAATTAAAGGACAGTCTCAGCAAACATGCAAGAATGTACTAGGGTGGCCAATTGCCAGATTGGCGAGATCCCGGGATTTGACAGGGGCATTTTTTTTTTAGGATTTATGTCTCCAACATAAATCCTGAGGAATTTTGGAAAAATCTATTTTTTTAATTTTTTTAGAGGACCAAATACCATCTTGTGTAACAAAATGACAATTTTATTGTGTTTGTAGTCTAACTTACATATACAATTCAATATGGAAATAGTATTAGATACATTGAATAAATTGACTGGCAATCAATAAATTGGTCTCTCAAGGAATCAAAATATGTTAAAAAGGAAAGCAAAGAGAATAAATGAGAAAGAAGGGTTAGATGATATTCATTATTGAATTCATCACTAAAATTATGCAACAACTAATGTTTTTGCATCAGATTCATGAAATTTAAAAAATCAATTAAACTTATTAACACACTTTTGTAAACCTGTCCATCCCAGAGAAAATGTTTACAAAGCCACAGTATCTCTTCTGTAGTTGACTGGTCTTCTCTATGCACATAATGTACATGCCCAATATTCAATCGGCACATGCACATTAGGAAAAGTCTTTAATATTGTCAAAAGAAATGTGAAAACAATTTACTGCATGGTCGATAACTTTTGCATACCATATCACCTTCCATAACCACATGGAGAATTGTTTAGCCTGTGAGTATCCTACCATTCATAATTTACAATACAGATGGGACAGTCCTTTTACATAACTGGATTCCTGGCAATCTATAAATGGTCAACTGAAATGGTACAGTACTTTACATTTTCATAATGCAATATTGGGCCATTTTTCCTATACAAATTGCATTGCAAAGATGTCTTATGGTATAAAAAAATATGCCACTTAACAAGGAATATACAAATAGAAATAAACTAATATACCGCTCTTATTAAATCAAAAGTGTTTTAGCATTTCATATAAAAAAAAAATTCATAGCATTTTTGTTGCATAGAAACATTATTTAATTACACAGAATAAAATTGTCTCTTTTCTAGGTGAGCCACTATGAAATAGTATATACACTTATCGTTGCACACTGGATCCACCAGGGATATTAAACCATTGTAGATAATTATTTTATCCAGTGGCATAACTACAATTTTTGTGCCCCTCTTACCCAGAAAAGTATTGCGTAAACCCCAAGAAAACGTTGGCGTCATCCCCCCTGTATATGCTTGTTGTCAGGGACCACACCATGTCCTACTCCTTAGGGAATCTGTATTAAACCCCAAGTTGTGTAAACCCCAAAAAAACGTTGGTGTCATCCCCCTTGTACATGCTTGTTGTCAGGGACCACTCCTTAGGGAATCTGTGGAGTCCTTCCATCCTTACTCCAGCAGCCACAGGCCCTGCCAGATCTGTTTCTACTGAATTCATTTGTAGTAACCCTCTACAAATGGTTTCTGCCTCCTTTAGCATCTGTTATATTTGACTACTCTGAGCTGGTCTTCAAGCCCCTGCAGGTCTGTAGTGACTATTGTTACGCCACTGATTTTGCTTGTTAATAAAGCATAGTGTCTGAATATTGTTTATATAATATACACCTGCACCTGCTAAATCAATATAATATTGTCTCAGCAGGTGCAAATGCAGGATTTTCACAAGGTTGTTTTTTTAAATATTTGCATTAAAATACAACTATTTAACAACTTTCATGGCACCATTTCTAACACTGCTTGATGTTCTGTTATCATTTGTGATTGAAATCTAAAAATAAAAATATAAAGGTGTTTAAGTATTTGTTAATTATTGCTACTGCATATATCCTTCACATGCCCGGAATCACAGTGGCATGAGGACAGGTTAGCTTTTTATAGATCCCAGGCACAATCAAAATGTCTATGTCCAAACTCTCCTCTACAACCACTGTGTCATACTCCACCACATTCCCATGCGATTTGTCATATCATCTCCTTTGCTTTCAATTGTTTTTAGTCATGCGATTTCCAACATATTCACGATTTGAAATGTAATTGTGAAACATGTACACATAAGCACGCACACTCATTCAATTTTAATTGAGAGTAAGTGGTCAGGCAATTAGATTAACATACAGCATTGTGTGAATTCTATATTTTGTATACTACTGTACATAAAATTCGGTACTTGTGTAGTTTCACGGCGGCACCTCTACGCTAATTTTGAATCCCAGCAGCTGTACTCTAATGGCTGCCTTACTTGTTTGAAGCTACATTATCAGCATAGCAGCAGCAGCAGCGCTACGCTAAGTTTGTTTGAAGCTACGTTATCAGCGTAGTCCAACGGCTGCATTACTTCTGTAGTTAATTTGAAGGTACGTTATCAGCGTAGTTCAAAGGCTGCCTTACTTGTGTAGTTTCACGGCGGCACCTTGAAATTCATTGTCAGCGTAGTGACACCACGGCAGCCCTGTGGTGACAGGTCATTGTGGCACTTGTGGCACAGAAAAATACACACTATCAGCGTAGCTCAAAGGCTGACTTACTTGTTTAGTTTAAGGGCGGCACCTTAAACTATGTTGTCAGCGTAGTGACTCCGTGGCAGCCCTGCGGTGACAGGTCATTGTGGCTCTTGTAGTTCCACAGAAAAATAGAAAGCCCAGCACACCGCTAACAAAGGGGGCGTCTAAATGTAGTCGGTCTCTGGGGTGACTATGGGGAACCTAAAAATACACCCCAGCAAACCACTAACAAAGGGGGCATCTAAATTTAGGCAGTCTCCAAACCGCTACCAAAGGGGGGTCTAAATTTAGACAGTCTCCCGGGTGACTATGGGGAGCCTAAAAATTCAGCTGCCGTCAAACCGCTAACAAGGGTGCGTCTAAATTTAGACACTCTAGCATCTAAATTTAGTCGGGTATAGGGGTGCAGCATTAGTCAAAAAAACACAGATCGGCAAGCCACTAAACAGTATGCGGAGTGCTATGGAGAGGCTCGGGGCATCAAGATTTAGTCGGGTATGGGGGTACAGCCTGAAAAATACTATTAAACCTGTCGACAATAACACTTGTTGACTTAGCAGATGTCAACCATCCACTCGTTCATTTTCTTGGTTACCTGGAAACTTTCTCAAGACCGTCTTCAGAACGTTCCCAGGGAACCAAGGAAATTAAATGCGCTGACGTCACTGTTACTTGGCGTTGAGTCTCCCGCTGTTCTTCACGCTGCAATTGTATCCACCACTCCTGACGCTCCAACCCGAGCTTCCGTCTAACAGGGACACGAGTAGCAGATACATCAGGACAGTTTTTACGCACGTAGAGAAGCGCAGGCTGCCGGTGCCCGTCGGAGGTGCCCCACTCGTACAATCACCAGCCCCTTCCATGGAACGATCAGCAGCTCAGCAAATGGAACTTGCCGTCAACCAAGGGGTGAGACATTCAAATGACCTCTTTTCTCTACACTCCAGAGCCTAATTACCAGTGGGAAATTTAAATGAGCAAAGGGAGAGGAAAAGAGCTACAATATACCGCTTCATACTAACCTTGCTTTTGCACTCACTACTAATATGGCTGAATATTTCCAATTGCGTGTTTGCTTACATGCTAAAAGACTGCCGCTTATTGTGCACACCCTCCAGTTCACCAACTCACTATATTTTGGACTTTTGTAAATTATAAGTACTAACAGTCTGTGCAGGGCCAGTGCTAGGGTGTTTTGCGCCCTCCTGCAAACTATAAATTTGCGCCCTCCCATACTTTACAAAGAGACAATGCTTGCCGAAGGCGCACGTTGAAAAAAAGAGTCTATAATGCCCATAGTAGTAGTTCCACTGATACTTGTGCCCAGTAACAGCAACGCTGTATCTAGACATTTTGGTGCCCAACCCCTACACAGCGAAGAAAGGTATAGTGCGCGCGCAAAAAAAATCTACATTACACATTATGCCACACATCGAAATGCCTATTACACATTATGCCAAACACTGTAATGCCTTTTACACATTATGTCAAACACCGTAATGCCTATAACACATTATACCACACTCCATAATGCCTACTGTATTAGGCATTATGCCACACACTGTAATGCCCCGTACACATTATACCGCACGCCTTTATGCATAATACACATTATGCCACACAAGTAATGCCTATAACATATTATATTACACTGTGGGCTTCATTCTAGTTTGATCAGTAAGCTGCAAGGATCGCAGCTTACTGAACAATTGAGATACCGCCACGCCAAATACATGCCCCCCTACCCACGCTGACTCCCATCCAAAAGAAAACACATCCCCTAGCATGCCTCCACTGGTGGAGAACGCATTTGATGGTCGCTGACCATCGAAAGATTTCTCCTGGCTTTGCAAATAGAAGTTAGTGGGAACCGATCTTTCTTAGCGAGCGCTAGGATGAAGACAGGGACGGTGCCTGACATCCCGGCACACATTATCCTATCCACGTACCCATGGAAACATCCAGTATTTTCATGGGTGCGCCCATAAAACGCTGGACGTTTCCATGGGCGACCCCTATACCTGCCGTCCCCTGCCTGCCCCGATCCTTTCGAACGGCTCGGCGACTATGCAAGTACCCGAAGCCGTTTGCAAAGGGGAGCTGCACATGCGCATATTATACCCTGAATCAGAATGAGGGCCTGTAATGCCTATTACATATTATGCCACAACTGTAATGCCTATTACATATTATACCCCCATAAGTGCCACCTATCTACATGATCGTTGCCAGGAGTTACATGCACAGTGCAAAGAGTTGTGTGGTCGCTGCCTGGGATTACATACTCATTGCCAGGGGTTACATGTGCATTGCCAGGGTTTATATTGTAAAGTTCAAATGTTTTTTATCCAAACATAAGGTGCAAGAATTCCAATGTTTCGGGGTATATAGTGCACAGTATTGTGTGTGTGTGTGTGTGTTATAAAACGTGTTTTTGCACCTTGACAAAGGGGTTTTATAGACCCCGAAAAGTTGGGACTCTTGCACGCTTGGATAAATAACATTTGAACTGAAAAAGTCTCTGAGTGCCACTACTTACAGTATACGCACATCCGTGTACAATCCTGAGGGGTGTGGTATAGGGGTCTGACAGTCGGGATTCCGACAGTCATTATCCCGATGTCGGGATCCCGACTGGCCAGACACAGACAGCATGGCGAGCGCAATGAAGCCCATTGCGGGCTTGCTGCACTCGCCATGCTGCGGGCACGGTGGCTCACTGCACGAGCCACAAATTCTATTCTCCCTCTATGGGAGTCGTGGACCCCCATGAGGGAAAATAGCGACGGCCGTCGGGAACCCGGCTGTCTGTGTTTTGACAGTCGGGATCCCGACGTCGGGTGAATGCCTGTCGGGATCCTGACTGTCGGGATCCCATCTGGCACCCATCCTGAGCACCAGAGTGTTTCCTAATGCATAAGTGCAGATCCTCCCCAAAAGCTATATATATATATATATACACACATACATAAACACAGTATAACACACACAGAGACAATGCTGTGTGTGTGTGTGTGTGTGTGTGTGTGTGTGTGTATGTATGTATGTATGTATGTATATATATATATATATATATATATATATATATATATATATATATACATATACAGTCACACACACATAGCTCTGGTTAAAAAAAAACACACACACACACTTACACCTCACTGTAGTAATCCAGAGTATGAAAGGTTAAACTTTTGGTGTTGTGATGGTCTAGCAGCAGCTCCCCGTGCATCAACATGTAGAAGGGGGAGGGCTTAGTAACCGGAGTGCAGGAGGAGAAGAGAGGAGTGTCTTGCCTTCACATATAGAAAGGAACAGAATGTACGTAGCTGAGGTGTTGCAACTGCCAGCCTGTGCGGTCACTGACTGGACGGAGATTCAGGCTGAGTGTGCACACAGTCACACACTACACACTACACAGAATCCAGAAACACCTTGCGACTGTGTTGCTGGGAGGGAGGGACAGGAGAAGATCAGCTGCTGGACTGAGGGGTTTCACTGTCGGCTTCGCTGCTGTCTATCAGGCAGTGTTACAGGCGCAATGGCAGGCAGCACACAGTAGCAAGGGAAGGCGCCTCTACTGCCCGACACCTCCCTGCACCGCCTCTTGTACTGAGCGGTTAGTGGCGGCCCTGAGTCTGTGGATACTTCTACTAAATTAATACATACAAGTTTATATTGGATACAAACAACCCTGCCATATATAATCCTTGGAGACCCAAAACGTCCATTGCTGCTGCTATTTAGTTTATCATTTATACTGTATCTTATATTCATTTAATTATTATTATTTATCATTATTATTTTTTTTATATATTTTTATTTTCATTTTCATGAATGTTTATTTTATGTCTTGGAAATGTATCTCATTGTGATTTTATGCTACATTTTTAGAATATAAACTGTTACTTTATCCAAATAGTGTGTCCGACTTAATTTTGTATCAGCAGTGTTATTCGGAGTACAAATTGAGATAATATACCCAGCAACACATTCACACCTGCCATATCATACATCTGAGACAGTAATGACGACATGTGTTAACTGGTAACTTATTTTTAGTTAAGAGTAAGAAGAAGAATAAAGGAACTTATCAAATTACAATACTATGAAAATGATGAAGATTAAAGAGAAAAAAAAATGAAAAAGCCATTTTTCAGAATCTGCATTGGCAGAAACAGCATCAGAAGTGGATACACTTGTCTCTGCCTCTGCGCCGTTGCTTTTCTCAGCCTCGGGGAGCAGGGTTAGCGCATGGAGGATACGCTCAAACGCATTCTCGGCGCCCACAGTCTTTCTCCATATGAACTCCTGCAAGTAGGAGTCGAGTGGATGGTGCACAGTGCCCCTTTGTCATTTATTGGGTCACTTGCAGGATCCCCAATGCGGCTCGATGTTCTTGGTGTGAACCCCGGTCTCCGGATCGACTAAGTTGTACCGGTGGTTCACCTGAGTGTGGTGGTACCCTGCTAGCTCCAGCTGCTCCCTCTTGTAGGCACGCCAGCAATCCGAGAAGGTGGTCGTCCCCGGTTCAATGTGCCTTTAGATGGCAGCCATCAGGGTGCTGGCATCACGTCTTTTGATGGCTGTGACAAAGCACTCTCCGGTGTACCTATAAATGCCTCCGAAGAGCCACTTTTGGGGTAGCATACAACCAACATGGCTCTTTCTTTGGACGAATCAGGGACGCTCAGCAGGAACAAGACACTGATTGCGACAGGGACGACACTGACTTTGCTGTTCTACTGCCTACGCTGACTACGCTGGTCACGGGAACACAGCACGCTACTTCTGACTGACTATGCTGGTCGCGGGAACAATTCTGAATGACTATGCTGACGCCGATTCTGAAAGGGATGGTATGTTAACTACGTAACTGCCACTGTGAAACTACACAAGTACCTAAAATTCCAGTGTGTATACTATTGAACATTAGTTTATTTACTGTGAGATACATAATTATTTTAATGCTACATACCTAAAATGATTAATTAAATTTTTAAGGCAATGTACTTGGTTTATATGAGCACATATTATAAAATGCTAACCTTTGTAATCAGTCAGCTATCTTTTAATCTGTAATCCTGTGCTTTAAAAAAAAATTAAGGAAGGTCATTTGATACACTGAATGCCTCTAGCCAAAGGATAAGAAAACTATCAATGTAAGATTTTAGATATTAAGGTTTAATCATGCACAACAAGATAAAGACAAATTGCTAACAGCGGTGGTGAAAAGAAACATGAATTTTCTTTATCATTACATTTATATGTTTTTATCATTCTAAAAAATGAAAAATATCATTAAAATGATATAATTTGCATGCATTTGTTTAGTGATATCCGTAGTTGTTTCAATTTAATCTTCATTTGTTTATATGGAGAAGATCTTCACGTTGACACCATATTTGGAAAATTGTGTTATGCACATGAACTGTTTTATTGCCTGCAATTTTTCACTGTTACAAAGGGGTTCATTGATATTCTGTAATATATCTGTGTATATCATTGCTACAATGGATTTAATTGTGGCACCATTTGTGGTCTAGTTATATATAACCAATGCCAATGATTTTCATTTTAAATTGAAATATTGTTTTAGAATATCAGGTAGAAGTTTCAAATTGATAATGTATGTTACCTAAAGAAGGAGTCATAGGGGTAAATTGGCAAAAGTGGGAGTTCTTTTTTTAATGGAATGTTGCTGTTGGAAACTAATTGGAATCTACTTATTTATTTAGAACCTTCTAAAAGATAATAGATAGAAACTGTTTGGTAGCCCATAGCATCCCATCTGAAATAGAACTCCCATCTTACTAAATTTCCCCCACCATTTCTTGATACAATTTAAACATATGTCATGCATATACATTTTACAAAGAGTAATGAGTTGCAAAGCGCTTACTATATGTCACGATCACCATGGCTGCTACCCAATTCCCCTGTGCTGTGCCTGGCCCTAGCACTTGTGTCAGCATGTCTCCTGTCACAGCTCTGACCTCCGCTCCTGTTCCTTGTACTGGTGGTGTGCATACTCCCACACTGTCACCGGGTGCCAAGCAGGGTCTGGGTGGCGTGAGATGTGGGTCGCCATGTTGGGTCTGTGTTGTTTTGGTCTCTGGCTGGAATCACCGGCAGCCGCGCATGTGCGCACAATCCCCGCCGGCTGGTTTCTGTCACCTCCGCTGGTGGCTGCCATTTTTTGGGATCCATCAGCCTATACTGCGCAGCTCCACCTAGTGTTGTCAAACAGCTATCCAATGCCGCATAGCTCACCCTTCAAGTACTGACTTGCTGGGCAAGACCGGCAGTCAGTACAATGATGTCCATCCCTATGCATCATTGTCCACTCCTGGCTGTCTGTAGCATTCCCTACAGTTCCTGCGCCTCTGGTGAAGTCATCCTCTATTCCTGCTGATTGTCTCGCTGCTAATCCTGTGTACCACGGAACCTGTTGCCGTCTAAACGGACTGGACAAGGTTAGCACCCCAAAGGGATATTATCTTTCTCCTCACTCACTGATGGTTATTCTCTACGGTTACTCCTGGTTCTGCAGCTACGATCATATTCAGAAAGGTCACTCGGACTTCATCTTTATTCCCTCATCCAATTCTTCAATTCTTTACCCAATCCCCCAATCATCCAATTGTTCTTCCAAACATCCAATCTTCATCCAATCATCCACGTATTCTTTCAATCATCCAAGTCTCCATCCAATCATCCAATTCTTCAACCATTCTTCAATACTTCTTTCAATTACCAAGCATCTTCAACTTCTTCAATAAAGAATTGCATATCATTGACTTTTATATTTCCAGAAACTACAGTATTATTCTTGTGCCATTATTTCAACCAGTACTGCAGAATCTTCATTAAATAAGGTTATATTTTATCTCTTTGCTTCACTCCATTCTGTCGTTAATGCAACAACCTTATATTAAAGCACCCAGCCTCCGCTACACTCCAGCTGGTGCTTCACGAAATGTGACAGTTTGTACTGACTCCATGGATCCCGCATCAGGTCAGGAGCGAGCAACTGCTCCAGTACAACAACTGGCGGCTCGCCTGGATCAACAGGAGGCCACTCAGGAGCAAGTCATTCATGCCCTCCAGGGCCTGACAAAAAGACTGGACACTCTTCAAACAACTTTGCAAAAGGGCCAAGGGTCAATAGTTACACCGGAGCCATCGCCTAGACCCATGTCCTCAAAGACAGGAGTCACTGCTCATCTACAACTTCCTACACCAACTAAGTTTGATGGCAATCCAAAAAACTGTAGAGGTTGCATTAACCAATGTGAAATTAATATTGAACTGCAGTCTTCATATTTTCCTACTGAGCGAACCATATTTTCCTACTGGACAATTTGCTCCTGGTAGCAAAGTCAATGGTAGTGCTATTAGCACATTTACAAACAACAACTGCTGTTCTCCAACAGTACGGTTGGCTCCTCAATTGGGAGAAGTCCTCCCTCACTCTGTGATGTCAGATGCGGCACCTGGTTGCTTGTCTAGACTCCCAGACATAGAGATTGTTCCTACCAGGGACAAGTGTCAATCTCTACAACAAAGGATACGCCTCTTCATACAGAGCCCTAGAGTATCCATACATCTGGCAATGCAAATCCTGGGTCTAATGGTGTCAACTTTCGACATGGTCGAGTGGGTGCAATTTCACTCCTGCCCCCTGCAACGTCTGATCCTTCAGAAATGGGACAGACAACATCAGCGCATAAGGACCATGTTTATGGAGATGACTCAAGAGGTTCGGCTATCATAGTTACATAGTTACATAGTAGATAAGGCTGAATAAAGACTTGCGTCCATCTAGTTCAACCTACGTTTTAATAGCTTATCCCTTGTAAAAGACAGAATATGGTTCTTATTAGTACCCCTGGATATTTTTATCCAATAAATGCTTGTCCAAACTTATTTTGAATGTATTTATTGTATCTGCCAACACCACCTCTCCAGGAAGAGAGTTCCAAAGTTTGACTGTTCTGACCGTAAAGAAATTTTTTCTTTTGAGGGAACGAAATTTTTTTTCCTCTAATCTAAATTTGTGCCCTCGTGTCCTAGTTTCCTTTCTTGCAGTAAAAAGAGTGCTTGAGAGTTCCTTATATTTGCCCCTGATATATTTGTACATGTTGAGCATGTCCCCCCTTAAACGTCTCTTCTCTAGTGTAAATAGTCCTAGCTTGCTTAATCTCTCCTCATAGCTTAAATTCTCCATTCCCCTAATAAGCTTTGTTGCTCTTCTTTGGGTTTTTTTCCAATTCCATGATGTCCTTTTTATAGTGTGGGGCCCAGAACTGTACTCCATATTCAAGGTGTGGTCTAACCAATGCCTTGTACAGTGGCATAATTACTTTTGAGTCCCTAGTTTCCATGCCCCTTTTAATACATGCTAGAATTCTGTTGGCCTTTTTTGTTGCAATGTGACTTTGAACACTGCACCCCAGCTTATTATCTATATGGACTCCTAGATCCTTTTCAAGTGCTGAAGTACCTAATGCCTCCCCGCTTAGGTTGTAACTTGCACACTGGTTACGTCTCCCGAGATGCATAACCTTGCATTTATCCACATTGAACCTCATCTTCCACTTTTTAGCCCACTCATCTAGTTTGTTAAGATCATTTTGAAGTATGTTCACATCCTCTGTTGATTCAATAACTCTACTCAGTTTTGTGTCATCAGCAAAGATGGATACATCGCTGAGAATCCCCATCCCGATATCGTTAATATAAATGTTAAACAAGATGGGCCCCAGCACCGAACCCTGTGGCACTCCACTTAGTACTGGTATCATAGTTGATACTGCACTGTTCACAACCACTCTTTGTTCTCTATTACACAGCCAGTTCCCTACCCATCTACAGATATTTGCACCTAGTCCCAGGTCCACCATTTTATTTATCAACCTCTTGTGTGGTACTGTATCAAAAGCTTTTGCAAAATCAAGGAAGACCACATCTACTGCGTTTCCATTATCAAGGTTTTTGCTGACATCCTCATAGAAGCCCAGTAAATTTGTCTGGCAGGAACGATTTTTCACAAACCCATGTTGTTTAATACTAAGTAAACTATGAAGGTCTAAGTATTCCAGGATACTATCCCTTAAAATTCCTTCAAATATTTTACCCACTATTGATGTTAAACTCACAGGCCTGTAATTTGCAGGGTCATCCCTTTTACCTTTTTTAAATATTGGCACTACCTCTGCTATTCTCCAGTCTTTTGGTACCATACCTGTTGATAGTGAATTTTCAAAAATGCAATATAGAGGGGTCGCTAGTTCCTCCCTTAACTCCATTAGTACCCTAGGATGTATACCATCTGGCCCTGGTGATTTGTTAGTTTTTATTTTCCTGAGCCTCAAAATTATATCCTCGGTCGAGAGATCCATATTGAGGTCCGGTTTGTTTGTCCCAGTTGAGGTATCTGTGCTTTCCACTATCTGCTCTCCCCTAGTAAACACTGATGAGAAGAACTTATTTAACATTTCCGCTTTTTCATTATCTTCTGCAAAAATGTTACCGTTGATATCTGTTAGTGGGCCTATGTTCTCTTTAATTATTCGCTTGCTGTTTATGTACTTGAAAAACTTCTTGGGGTTAGTTTTGCTTTCTGTGGCTATGCGCTCTTCATTTTCCCTTTTAGCTACTTTGATTACTTCTTTACAAGTTTTGTTTGTTTCTTTATACTTGATGAACGTCTCCTCATTTACGTTATTTTTATAGAACTTAAACGCTTTTGTTTTATTGTTGATCGCTGTCCTTACTTTTTTGTCCAACCATGTTGGCTTTTTTTTGTAAAATTTACCCTTGTTGACTTTTGGAATGTATTTAGTAGTTAGTGATTCTAGCACATTTTTAAATGTATCCCACATTTCCTCTGCATTCTTACCTTCGAATAACTCTCCCCAATTAATTTATTTTAGAGCTTCCCGGAATAAAATGAAATTAGCTTTTCTGAAGTTTAGTACTTTACCCGGTCCTGTATTATATTGAGGTTTTGGGAAGTTGATTTCCAGTGAGACCATGTTGTGGTCACTGTTCCCTAGGTGTTCAATTACTCTGGTGTTTGAAACTAAATCTATGTTATTTGTTAATACTAAGTCCAATAGTGCCCCATTACGAGTTGGAGCATCTACCGTTTGAGTGATAAACTGATCCTTGAGCAAGCTTAGGAACCCACTGCTTTTAGATGATTTACAGGTCTCATTTTTCCAGTCAATATCTGGTAAATTAAAATCCCCCATCTCTCCAGTGGTGGCTACAAATGCCTCACCTGAATCAGGGACTTCCTTTCTGGTTCACAGATTGGATTCTCCTTACTAACAATGTCAGCCTACAAGGCTGGTGAGCGTTAGTAGAATCCCGGTCCTTGCAAGGCATATTGTCAAAGCTGTAAATACGCCTGTCCATCATTGTCCTGGAGCTTCGAGAAGTTTAAAACGCTCTCATTCACTCCCAGTATCTTCTTCAAGGCAAACCGGTACAAGTCAGGTCAGACAATGCCACAACAGTGGCATACATAAACCATCAGGGGGTACCCGCAGCGCAGTAGCCATGCGAGATGTGTCCAAAATTTTAACTTGGGTGGAACAACACCTACTGGCACTGTCAGCGGTGTTCATACCAGGAATTCTAAACTGGGAAGCTGACTTTCTATGTCAGCAAGATGTTCATCTGGGGGAGTGGTCACTCCACCCAGAAGTCTTCTCCCTCCTGGTGAGCCGTTGGGGCATTCCAGACGTAGAATCTCATGGTGTTCCATTGCAACAACAAAAAGTTAGTTTAGGGGTCGTGGTCCAGGGATCCTCAAGCCAGATTTGCGGATGCTCTGTCAGTTCCATGGAACTTTCATATTCCATATGTTTTTCCTCCAGTGCCTATGATACCCAGAGTAATTAGAAAATTCAAACAAGAAGGCAAGGATCTCATTCTGATAACCCCCGTCTGGCCTCAACATCATTGTTACGTAGACCTACAGCAGCTGTTCAGGTTGCCACTACGACCGGACCTGCTCAATCAGGGTCCTTGTCTACACCCAGACCATCATTGCCTGTCTTTGACCGCATATCGCTTGAAACTGCCAAAGAGAAAGGGTTTTCTGCGAACATCATCCAAATAATGATCAAAGCATGTAAACCCGCATCAGCAAGGGTTTACTACAGGGTCTGGCACACTTATTTCTCCTGGTGTGCATCCCACAAGTATGACACGAAAGTGTTCAAAACTACTAGAGTCCTTGCTTTTCTACAGAGAGGTTTAGGTATAGGTTTAAGGTTAGCCTCACTGAAGGTGCATATCTCGGCTCTGTCCATCTGGTTTCAAAGGAAGATTGCTTCTCTTCCAGATATATGTACTTTCATCCAGGGTGTCATACGTTTAGTAGCCCTTTTAGTAGGGCAACTAAAATGGTGCATGGCCTACATCACAAAACTTACATGGAAAGTCTAAAATATCTTAACATGTATAGTTTGGAGCAGAGAAGGGAAAGGGGGTACATGATAGAAATCTTCAAATATATCAAGAGTTTTACCATAGTACAGGAGGGAAATTTTCTTCAAAGGAAAATAAGTAATAGAGCATGAGGACATGCACTGAAACTGGAGGGAGGTAGGATCAGGGCAAATGTTAGAAAAATTACTTCACAGAAAGGTTGTAGAGGCTAAGATGGTAGAACAATTTAAACATGCTTGGGATAGGCATGTGAATATCCTTACAAAGAAATAAGGATCAAAAAATGTTACCAGATTACCTGAAGGATAAAAAGGGGCAAACTAGATGGGCCAAATGGTTCTTATCTGCCGTCAAATTCTGTGTTTCTACAACCACCATATGTTCCTCCAACGATACTATGGGACTTGTCCATGGTGTTACAGGGTCTGTCCAAACCTCCCTTCGAACCACTTTGCTCTGTAGAATATAAGTGTCTCACAGCTAAGATTGTGTTTCTTTTGGCAATTGGGTCTGCCAGACCCGTATCAGATTTGCTCTTTCATGCAGACCTCCCTTTCTGATTTTCCATCCAGATAGAGTGGTGCTAAGAACCAAAGCTTCCCACCTGCCCAAAATGGTCTCTAAATTTCACATCAACCAGGAGATAGTGGTCCCCGCATTCAATTCAGCTGTACTCTCCACAGCTGAATGCTCCTTGGCTGTAGGCTCTAACTATATATCTGGACCGCGCTTCTATCAGGAAATCCGACACCCTCTTTGTACTATATGGTTTCACAAAAAGTGCTGGCCAGTTAGCAAACAAATTGTTGCTCACTGGATTTGTATGGTCATTCAGCAAACTTACCAGCAAGCTAATCTCCCTCTACCATTGTCAATAAATGCACATTCTACCAGATCTGTAGGTCCATCATGGACGGCACACTGCAGGGCATTCTCTTAACAACTGTGCAAGGCTGCAGCGTGGTCATCTGTTTATACCTTTACAAAGTTCTATGCCTCCCAGGATGCTTCCTTTTTAGGGGAATAGCATCACTGTCTATTCAGACAGGGGAGTCAGTTGTAATTAAGCAAGCAAACCCAACCTAGTAATATACATGGTAAAACGGATGTGCAAGTGAGAGGGAACAGCGCCACCGATTACCCAGCTGGGGGAACCACTTGCAGTCCATACAAATTGGAAATAACATCCAGCCATATATACTGCTGTCCATAAGTCAGAGACACACATAGGAATAAATTTACCACTGTAAACTCCTAAACAGGAATTTACTGTATAACAGAGCTCCAACTGCCGGTCCAGGCAGGGGACCCTTATATTGATATCTATCAGGATTTAACATAGGAAGTGGTAAACCTAATTGATGTGTAATTAAAAACGTGACACAATAAATTAAAGTGCCAAGTGACAAAACTCACCGATAAACTATCATAAACTATTGGATGTGCATGTGAAAGGGAATAGCGCCACTGCTCATCCAGCTGGGGAAACTATTTGCAGCTTATACAAATTGGCAAAAACATCCAGCCACATATATTGTTGCCTGCAAGCCACTTAGGAATAAAACTGCCACTGAATAGGAATTTATAACGGAGTTCCAACTGCCGGTCCAGGCAGGGGAACCTTACATTGATACATATCAGGATTAAATATACAAAGTGGTAAACCTAATTGATGTGTAATTAAAAACGTGGCACAGAAAAATTAAAGTGCAAAGTGACAATACTCACCGATAAACTATCATACAAATTTACCAACAAGTGTATAAAGACTGCAATAATATTCCTATTATTGGGCCAGGTAAAAGACCTATGCATTAAATATATATGCACAAAATGATACTTCAAATGTGACACAGTACAAATAAAAACTACACATAGAAATTGGCACCCAATAGGGGTGCAGCATATATGCAATCGTACACATATACTAAGACGTCTTCTCATCTCCTGACCAAACAACATAACCCCAAGCCCTGAGTGAGCTTGAAATAAAAGGTTACAAATAACAACAAATGTAACACCCTACACACACACCTCTCCTCAAAGGAAAATATACTGAGCTAAGAGCTAATAAGCAGAAATAAATTAGCAACAATAATAGACAGTATAAATCCTCATGTAAATACACAGTATCAAAAAAGGGAAACCTGGGCTGTAAGCCAATTAACGGCAACAACATAGATACATGTATAAACAGAGCCAGTGAATATCCTTACAAGGGTACTATCAAATACAGTGCAGCAGAAAACAGGCTCTGACATTCTTTTAAAAAACTATTTTTTCACTTTTTCTCATTCTTCGTATGAGCACTTTGTCTAAATGTATGTGATTTTAACTCCTTATTTCACCTAGAACGGCTCATTCCCCTCTGTTCCTATACAAATAAAGGAATCACAACAAAGGGGTATTTTTTAAATAAATTTATTAAAAGTTAAATTTTATTGACTCTGTTAAATACAAATCAAATGAGAAAATTCAAGATATAATTAAGTAACTCCCCTTAGTGTGCACTCAACCAGTGTAACTACCTCTTCGCACAATCTTTTGTGCCACCGTCATTGAAGTACTTTATAGAAACATGGAAAACAGCCAGCATATTATAGGTAAAATTACTTGGTAACAACAAAAACATTTACATAATGAAAAATAAGTGAGGACAGATTGTATTTATAATAATAATAATGATAATAATAATAATAATAATAATAATAATAATAATGATGATAATAATAATAATAATAATAATAATAATAATAACAATAATACACAATTTTATGTTATAATGGGTGAAAGAGTAGCAGGCATTTGATGAATTGTATAAGAAATTATTTTATTTGAGGCATCGATTTGTATACCAATCTTAGTAAGTAATCAAACTGACAATTAGATTTGTTTTGCATGATGAAAATAATCAAGCAATAAGCTATTGCAAATAAGGAGTGTCTAGTACAGGGGTGGCCAACCGGTCAGAGGTAAAGAGCCGAAAAATATCTGTGGTGAAGCTAAAGAGCCAACAACATGCGTGCGCCGAAGGCACGAGCGCCAAAAAAAGGGGCGTGGATCTATTTGCACCCCTTGGGTGGGTGTGATACACATATGCATCCAATAGTGCAGTGCCATATATACATATGCCCCCAATGCCCTCTGTGGTCCCAGTAATACAAACAATGCCCCCTTTGGTGCTGCCAATTCCTATAATACCCCCTGTTGTGCCCCCCCTGTGGTGCTCCTAATACATATGCCCCCTGTGGTGCTCATAATCCATATAATGCCCCCTGTGGTGCCCAGGCCCCAGTACATATAATGCACCCCTATAGGACTCACCAATTTTTCCTATTTGTTAATAAGAGAAAGCTGGGGACAGTGAAGCTTAGTGCTGCCTCAGCTGCGAATGGCGGGGGGAGCAGGAGCCGACATGGACACTATTGGGGGTACGGTAATGCCAGCAGGGGTATGCAAAGAATGCTGCTGGCGGGGGTGTGGTGTGGATCTTGAAGGGTGACATCCGTCCGCACCGCCCTAGTGACGCCAGTCATTGCATTCTGGATGGCAGACAGTGCGGGAGGTGGTGGTGCAGAAGACGGAAGTGGGGCGGGAGCCGACAACCATCTGCAGTGACTGTGGAATGGAGTTGGAGACGCTGCTGACAGTGCCAGCATCCTCCTAGCACGACGGCAACGGCACATGCACAATGCTTATGTGGCCGCGGCCTGGAGGTGCTTTGTATTCCGGAGCCGCAGATCAGAGGAAGAAGAGCCACATGCGGCTCGCGAGCCGCGGGTTGGCCACCGCTGGTCTAGTATGTTCAGAATGTACTCTAGCTTTGTTATGGAAGGTAACTAAACTCACAGATGTGTTCAACATACATTTTTGTTCAAAACAATATCTCTGATAAGCAGCAGCATTGGTGACTTATCAGAGCTAATTATATATCTCATGGCGAGCCTATTATCCATGATCAAAGATCACAGGTAACATGATAACAGTGATAGTCCTCCAGTTGCAATAGCATATAGGAGTGACATACTGTTTTTTCACATGGGCTGTTGATACTGTAACTTGTTATAAATCATTAATAAATGCCACTGATGTAGACACATATATGTACAAAGTTGTGTATGACACTGCTTCTTGGCAAAAATTGTCATTTTTTCATATTCTCTTTAATGACCATTTTTCAACAAATCTGCACCAGTCCTATGTCTGTGCAATATGGAACTTCGAAATGTATTTTCTATTTAAGTATCTTGTAGCTGAATTTACACTTGTAAAGATTTTACATAAACTGTTGAGATCCTCAATGGCAGAACTGTATTTTTTTATATAATTCACTTTTACACAAAACACAATAAAAAGAAATGATAATTGTCATTAATGGAAGTTGAATATCTATTTCTGGGACAGGTTCAGTTATACTGTACCTGTCCCAGAAATACAGTAGATAGTGAAACATTTAGTATCACAGACTGCTGTTACTTTCTGAGGCAGCATGACTAATCAGTAGAGAAATTCCCTGGGGCTGTCATTTAAAAACTTTTGATAATAAACTTAAGTAATAACTAGCGCAAAATTATACCAGCAATGCATTTTCAAAGGAATGCCTTTGCTTGTGCTATACTAATTAAGAGCCTTCGCAAATAAAGTTATGATAGCTTCATAAAATTGTTTTCCCATAGGAAATGTTATCATAAGCATCCTTCTTTGCTGATGAGTTTTAATAATCTAGGATAGATGGAGTCCACAAATGTTACTGTACAACACAGTCTGATCATACTACAGCATAGGTATTAAAGCCCAATCTTTAATTTCCCTATATTTTCAGGATTTATGTCTTTGGAAAGAGGTGGCATTATTGCTGTTCCCATCTCACATCTCACTTGTGAAGTTAATCAGGAACAGCTTATTTTTGTGTTATTTTGCCTTATTTGGACTATACGGTCATATGAAAAAAAATGCAGTGTGTGCTTGTTTAACAATGACACATTTGGGCACAGTGAGGTCATATGAGGGAGGTTTGATGGCTTGAAGTTGCATATAAGAGGCATGTGTGTGGAATTACAACAGTTGACATGTGAATAGGTCTGAAGGCGGGGATCTTTGCAATGGTAGAATAGTTTATTTTTACCTTTTAGCCAGATTGGTTGCCAGCTAGCCAACCCTTACCCTGGCCATATTAATTTAACAATGATTTTTCCTTGATAAATAGATTGACTTTTCCCAACAGCCTTAAATAGAATAGCAGTCACATGCAATTAAGTTATAAATGTTAATATTCCCCAAACTAGCCCAACATTAAACTAGTTGCATCACAATTTAATATGGATACATATTTATGCATAAATACTTATTTATATATTTCCAGCTTACTCCATTTTGCTTCCCAAATTTTGTTTTACCAGTCCTGGTAATAAATTAATAGCATCTTGGTTAATACAGATGCATATTTGCCAAACCTGCCTCATTCAATATACATATCATTCAATATACAAATCAGTTTATGGATACAACCCTTTAATATAACTTTTTAATATAATTTTTGTGTAAAATGTCAGTGTCTATTCAGCCCACTGCATTGACCTGCATATATACATATAGGCGAATAGCCGGCACTTGCTTTCAGGGCTTGCTGGAGTGGTGCACGAACGGAGCAGGATACATACAGAAGAGTATCGGCACTCACCCACACTGAAACAAATCTTGGAGACTTAAAGGTGCGTTTGCAACGTTTTGGGTCACCCACTAACCCTGATCCAAAGTTTTCATAACTTGGGCACCACATTCAACTATCTGGAACCTGGTTCACATTTTTTCCTTCCTCACAATGGCCGCCGATATGATATTAAACATGTAGTTACGTGTACAACACAATACGTTGTATATCTTATTATATGCCCCTGCGGGCTATATTATATCGGCCAAACCACCAGAGACTTCCGCACTAGAGCAGCATGGCATCGATCAGCCATAAAGGCAGTAACAAGTGGGAAAGATATAGACCAACCGGTCCCGAGACATTTCAAAAACGCTGGGCACCCACTTACCAGCCTTAAATACAAAATCATCGACCATATACCACCTCTGCCTAGAGGAGGAGATAGACAAAAACTCCTCATTCAGTGAGAAGCCAAATGGATTTACATCTTGAACACTGTAGCACCCGGAGGACTTAATGAGAAATTTTTTTTTAATGTATTTCTATGAAATGTGTTGATTCCATCTTCTTACACCCTTCCTCCACTTGGTTTTTCATATACAGAGGTGGTGGGCCAGGTTATTACACCCAGGTTCTATGTGGGTACCATTTATGGCACAGCCCCCCCATAGTATGTATTATCTTCTTTACCTTCATTATCTCTTAATGCATGCCTGCCACTGTTCCATTTATGCTTTATACATATATTTTTTTCCACCAGGGTCACATGTCCTATTACGTATATTTATACCTTTATATTTCTAACATTCTTTACATTCTTAATTTTTTTCTTCTCATATCTTTCATATCTGCTAGCACTGGCCCTGTAAGCCATCTGTCTCACCAGTTTAGGTATTCTGTCATCGGACCTTACTAGCTATCACTAGCCACACTTATGTTGTACAGGACCCCCACTGTCACGTTTACATACACCTTGCACTGTATTGTTATTTTATGCACGTATAGCAAAGACCTACAGGTTTTCCGTTACATCTCTTTGCTTTTTTTCCGTACTGCAGCATCTGACAGCCGCCCCGCCCACAGAATGACGCCACGTGAACCGCACCAGGGAAGCGGCTGTGTGTCACAGAACCCGGAAGCTCAGAGTAAGCCACCTGACGGGGACGTGGTGACGCGACGCAACCCGGAAGCGTGAGACACGCCGATCGGACAGTGGTGCGAAACGGAGCAGCAGCTGACAGCACTCACACCCTGGGGATCCACTATTTAAGTCAGGTAAGATCGCACCTACAGCACACTGCCCTGGCACCTGAACACCCTCTACCCGCAGCCCACATCCTGATGAAATGGCCGGTTGGGCCATGAAACGTTGATGCCACCTGGAGCACTTGTAATGTATTCTTTCTACTAAAGATCTTTTACTACTATTGGAGAGTGCCGACTCTGATTTTTTGCCTACGCAGAACATCACCCATCCATATTGACTCTGTCAGTAAATCACCCCCAAAGCTGAATCCCTTCCTCCAGAGTGCCAAAGCTCTTTGTATATATATATATATATATATATATATATATATATATATATATATATATATATATATAGTTGGAAGAAAGACAGCGTCACTCCAGTGGACTTTAGAAAGATAACTTGTATTGTAGAGATCGATGGTATATCAACATACATCTACTGCATCAACGTTTCAATGTACATGGACATTTTTCTCAAGATGAGATGTATGGACAAGCGTGGTAACACAATAAACAGATACATATGTACTCACCAGCCCCTTCATGTCCGCCCGACGTCCGGGAGCGCCAACGACCAACCCCGGAAGTGAGCTGGACGCAGCGCTGACAGCTTCCCACAGAGCCCGTTGCTAGGAGACGCATCGGGTAGGAGACGCTCTCCCCGGCCGCTGGGCAGACACTACTCAGGCTGCACGCGTTGCTATGGGGACAATGATAAACATTAGTAGATGCGTGTACAAGAAATACATGCGCTTATGGCAACAGCTTATAAACACATATGTTGAATTAATACAGGATGCTCCAGTTAAAGCGTTCATTAAGACCAAGAGGTCTCACTGTCTGTAGTTTGTAGATCCATTTTGCTTCTAAACGTAACAAAGCACCATCACGATCACCGCCACGGCGGAAAGGGGGGATGTGGTCTATCAAAATGAATTAAATATCCATGACTGTATGACCCGCTTCCATGCAATGTCTTGCAACTGGTTGGTCCGCTTTTTTGGACCTAATGGCTGTGTTAATAGACGACCGGTGCAGTGCCATACGGTCAAGGATGGTGCGAATTTCTTGTACGCGCATCTACTAATGTTTATCATTGTCCCCATAGCAACGCGTGCAGCCTGAGTAGTGTCTGCCCGGCGGCCGGGGAGAGCGTCTCCTACCCGATGCGTCTCCTAGCAACGGGCTCTGTGGGAAGCTGTCAGCGCTGCGTCCAGCTCACTTCCGGGGTTGGTCGTTGGCGCTCCCGGACGTCGGGCGGACATGAAGGGGCTGGTGAGTACATATGTATCTGTTTATTGTGTTACCACGCTTGTCCATACATCTCATCTTGAGAAAAATGTCCATGTACATTGAAACGTTGATGCAGTAGATGTATGTTGATATACCATCGATCTCTACAATACAAGTTATCTTTCTAAAGTCCACTGGAGTGACGCTGTCTTTCTTCCAACTACCTGACTTGTTATCAGAAGGCACCCGTGGCATTACTTCCAGTGATTTTCAGAGGTACTTATGTATTATCTGGGCTCCCATGTTAAATGCACCCCATTTTTCATACCCCTACTATCCAACTACGCATGGAGTTGATATTATATAGTGTGGCAAGCGCAGCGAGCCACCGTGCCCGAAGCGTGGCGAGCGCAGCGAGCCCCGCGAGGGGACGTGGTCTCATAAGAAAAACGGGAGCCCAGATATTACATAAGTACCTTTTCAGAGTGCCGGCTCGACCTCCCACACCTACTACTAGGTCTACCTGGAGTGGACCGCCCGGAGCAAGGCACCGAATAGCAGAATTTTCTCTGCACTAATTGATTATTTCACCACCACTACCCCAATCTACCAGGATCTGCAAACGCAAATATGGAGACACACCAGACGCCTGGATGCCGAATTATGCCGGCTACCAAAGGCGTATCGCACAGTTACACTGAAGCGCAAGCACAACGCATATTGTTTGACGATACTGAGGACGATACAGCGATGGAAGTGTCCCTAGAAGACATATCACACCAATTATACCAGCTAAAAAAACGCGAGGTTGATTATCTGCTGCATGGGACTTCATTGTCGAAATATTATCGTCAGCAGATGATCCCCCGCGGATTCCGTATCCGCAATATGCCCACTATAGGGCTATCCAACCCAGACTTTTGCGTCAAGTGGATCGGTATTCTTAATAAATGTAGTAGCGATCTAATGCTACTGGTAATAGAGGAGTCTTCAAGGGAACTTCAAATCACTAAAGAAAGGATCGCCACGTTTGAGAACCTGCATGAGGTCCCTAAAATCCAGATGGAAAACCCTGAATGGCTGCGGACCCTAACATCAAAAGTCGACGCATATAAGAAAGATCTACAGCAATTTAAAGCCAATAAGTATAATATTGTCTCACGAGACTATGACGACAATAAAGTATACCGTTGGCTGATGGGGGGTGAACCGTCAGCCCAGTATCCCAGCCAGAGAGGCCGTAACAACTACAGGAGCAGACGTGAACATCAACAGTGATTTTAGGACCCGCGACTCTGACGATGTAACACCTAGCCAATCAGTCCCTTTAGACGAGGCATCCCTCAACAAAAAAAGAGCAAGAGGACGCCCACACGCAGGGGGCGCCAAAACGAGAGGGCAGCGCGAGCTGAAAGCCCTCATGCAAACATAATCTATAACCTCTCTTCGCATGCCCTTACTCCGTCTGAGTCTGCAGTACTCAACAAAGGATTGTCCTTTATTCCCACCAACGCATACAACGATCTACAGTGGCAAATCGACCGCCACCGGTTTGACCGCAACTTAAGATTGCGTGAACACTTCCAGCATACTGAGAATGATCCCAATCCGGGACATCTCCAAGAATTTATTAGATCTCGCACCAAGTCCTCTTTTGATCCTACCAGCTCTAATAGTTCATTGACCACTTTTTCAAGATTAGTTAATGAGGCTGTTATCAAATACAATGCAGCGGCTCCTCCAGCACATTACAATCTATCTAAAGATGAGAGAAATGCTCTCACGGACCTGTCTAAATACCGCCACATAATCATACGCCCGGCCGATAAGGGCGGAGCTATTGTGGTCCAGAACCTCAGTGATTACAAAAAGGAAATAGAACGCCAACTGGGAGATTCTGCTACCTATACTCGACTGCCACATGACCCTACCAAGGAATACAAACGTGAACTTGATTTCATCTTAAATGAAGCTGTACTGTCTAAGCAACTGGAACCAACTCTCGCTAAAGCTCTCACCCAAACCTATCCAGTAACACCGTTAATATATACGGTACCCAAAATACATAAAAATATTGAAAACCCCCCAGGCCGGCCCATCATCAGTGCAAATAAATCCCTATACCAACCTATCTCCAAATTCCTGGATCTAATATTACAACCTTGGGTTCAACAGCAACACACATTCATCAAAGACACTACCGCCTTCCTCTTGCGACTACAGACTTTGTCTTCTATCCCTGCTGACACAGTGTTGGTAACACTAGATGTCAGTAGTCTGTATACATCGATACCCCAGGCTGCTGGGATAGCAGCGGTGGCTGGATTCTTGAGAGAATGGAAGATTAACGATATCGATCCAGAGTTATTCTTACAACTACTCCAACTAACATTGGAGAGAAATTATTTCCTTTATGATGGAGCCTACTTCCTGCAACGGACCGGGTGTGCCATGGGCAGCCCGGTGGCCCCCAGCCTGGCCAATATATTTATGTTCGCCGAAGAGAAGGAAAAATTCCTTGAGAATGATAATGTCCGTGAACATATCATTTTCTTTGTTAGATTTATTGATGACCTCTTCTGCCTTTGGTCTGGTCCCATACATATACTGGAAAACCATATAGCGTCCATCAATGCCAGCGACAGTCCGATTAAATATACATTTGATGTGCAAAGAGAGAGAATTAACTTTTTGGATGTACAGGTAAACTTGCAGAATGGGCAAATTTGGACACAAGTGTACTCCAAGGACACTGACCGTAACACACTATTGTTGGGGTCTAGTCACCATCCAAAACCCCTCAAAAAAGGCCTACCCAAGTCTCAATTGATGAGGGTAGCAAGGATAGCTAGCACTCGTGAAGGAGCCATTGAGGGCACAGACAAGGTGGTTCAAAAATTTGTAACCAGGGGGTACAACTTAAGAACACTCCGCCAACAACAACAGGAAGTATTGGCAACTCCCAGAGAGGTATTACTGACCCCGACGGTTCGAGTTAATAAGAACATTATCCCGTGGAAACAAGAATTCACCAGATCAAGCCCCATTGTACAGCGTGCCACCAAAGCACTTTGGCCGATAATAAAAACAGACAATGCACTACCCTGCTTCAAAACCTGCCGGCCAATGTCTTGCTACACACGGGGACGAAATATCAAGGACCAAGTGGTACACACAGACATTACGGGGTTCGATAAAACCATATCCAGTACAACATTCTTGGCTAAACCCCCGGGATGTTATCGTTGTCTTAGTTGTACAACATGTAAAAACATGATAGTCTGCCGGTCGTTCAAACACCCTCATTCTGACCTAATGTTGCCCATCAAACACGTACTTACGTGTCAAACTACACACGTTATTTATCTTCTCTTTTGCCCGTGCCACCTCTATTATGTAGGTAAAACAATTCGCACCATCCGTGACCGTATGGCACTGCACCGGTCGTCTATTAACACAGCCATTAGGTCCAAAAAAGCGGACCAACCAGTTGCAAGACATTGCATGGAAGCGGGTCATACAGTCATGGATATTAAATTCATTTTGATAGACCACATCCCCCCTTTCCGCCGTGGCGGTGATCGTGATGGTGCTTTGTTACGTTTAGAAGCAAAATGGATCTACAAACTACAGACAGTGAGACCTCTTGGTCTTAATGAACGCTTTAACTGGAGCATCCTGTATTAATTCAACATATGTGTTTATAAGCTGTTGCCATAAGCGCATGTATTTCTTGTACACGCATCTACTAATGTTTATCATTGTCCCCATAGCAACGCGTGCAGCCTGAGTAGTGTCTGCCCGGCGGCCGGGGAGAGCGTCTCCTACCCGATGCGTCTCCTAGCAACGGGCTCTGTGGGAAGCTGTCAGCGCTGCGTCCAGCTCACTTCCGGGGTTGGTCGTTGGCGCTCCCGGACGTCGGGCGGACATGAAGGGGCTGGTGAGTACATATGTATCTGTTTATTGTGTTACCACGCTTGTCCATACATCTCATCTTGAGAAAAATGTCCATGTACATTGAAACGTTGATGCAGTAGATGTATGTTGATATACCATCGATCTCTACAATACAAGTTATCTTTCTAAAGTCCACTGGAGTGACGCTGTCTTTCTTCCAACTACCTGACTTGTTATCAGAAGGCACCCGTGGCATTACTTCCAGTGATTTTCAGAGTGCCGGCTCGACCTCCCACACCTATATATATATATATATATATATATATATATAATATAGTAGATCTAGTTCAACTTAAGAAGATCTGAATTCCAGCCAAATAACAGAAAACAATCTATGCTAAATAATTGAACAAAAAAAATGTACAAATACATAACACAGTAATACAGTAGTAGATGGACATATCAAATGAAACACAGCAGCAGAAGGAGGTGACCCAAGACATATAAATAACGGGAGGGTGGATGTATGAAGCAGTTATAAGGGAGGAGAAGTGCCTGATACTTTATCACCGGCCAATCTGCTTCTAACTGTCCCTTTTTAAACCCAGCCTGTAACTTATGTAACAGTCAGGAGCTGATTGGCTGGTGAAAAAGTACTAGGCATTTTATAACTTCTCCTCCCTTATCACTGCTTCATACAGTACATCTACTGTACCTCCTCAGTGACAGCAGCCAGATACATAAATAGCATAACTAATCCTGGCTACTATGTTCAAGAAAATATTGTGAGGCCCAACCATAATTCCCAGACCCCATCATATTTTGACATTTACATTTAGCATACATACTGTAAATTAGTTGGTAGCTGTTCAATAAACTCTAAGAGTATATGTGTAAATGTCACACCTTTTTATTATTAAAGCCTTATGATTGGAAAGCACTAGGTATAACTAGGAAAAATACTGTAGTCTAATATTATACTCCTCACATACACACCACAGGTTCACACACAAAAAAAGTACTAACAGGACAAAACAATAATGCAGCCAATAAAGAAGACACACTTAAAAACAAGAGCAGACTGATAATGACAGGACAACTTTTCAAATCAGCAAAATCTATTACCAAATTGCCTTCCACAATCACTGCTTAGGTTCAAGATTTAGAAATTACATGCATTATGTTTCTCTTTATAGAAAACCCAAGGAAGAATCTGTATATTTGTGATCTATTTTACCTACTTTGTCACCTGATTTTGATAGCGGAATTGGCCAGGGAGACTGTATTCATATTTTCCGCTGTGCGCTCCCAGATATGGAGTCTCATGTGGGCAGTAGGGATGGTGTAATGGTTAGCATTACTGCCTCACAGCACTGATGCCATGGGTTTCGATTCCCACTATGGCCCTAACTGTGCAGAGTTTGTATATTCTCCCCTTTCTTGCGTGGGTTTACTCTGGATACTCCGGTTTCCTCCAACATTCCAAAAATATACTTGCATATACTGTATACAGACAAATTAACCGTAGAATGTCTGTGTGTGCGTGTACATGTGGTAGGGAATATAGTTTGTAAGCTCCACTGGGGCAGGGACTGATGTGAATGTTCAACTATACTCTGTAAAGTGCTGCGGAATGTGTGCGCTATATAAGCAACTGTTAATAAATAAGAAATTAATAAATAATGGATTACTGTTGTTGACTAACCTGTTGGAGTGGTGACTTTAGCTCCTTGACTAAGTTTCACCCTAGGACCAAAACTTTGGAGGATGAATTAAAAGTATACAGTGTCAGAAAATTTATGTTGTTTTAATTTTTATTTTCTCTTATGGTTGTGGTAATGGATCCATGAAAACAGCAATTAGATTTTCAGTAAGCTGGTTACTAAAGATTACCAATATGATAGGGAAAAAAATCTAATTTATCTTTGCTTTAAAAATAATCTTCACACAACTGACATTCTCTCTGGAATGTAAAGATTAGCTATAGTGAAAAATTCTCTCCACGGTTGCCAAGCAGAAACTAATTATTCTTTATGAATGAACCAGAAAGCAACTGTACTGATAAGCATTGCCCATAATGACCTCTTATTGTAAGGGAAACTTCAAGAAGTGATAGCTTGTAATTTGATGGACACTAATGAGTTCCAGTCTTCTCAATGTGAAAATGTGTGATGGTCTCAGTTACTACATTTAACAAAAGAAAAAATAAGTTTAGTTTAATTTAATCTGCTGAATATTGTTAAATATTCACAGATTTTATACAGAATGGTTAGATAAGTGCCTCCAAAAAATTGAATATCCTTGTACAGTATTAATAAAAAAAACTAACCAGCCTTCTATAAGGCATACTAATATGCATTACATATTTTAATCCAATGACTCCTATTCTGTTTGAAATTCGTTAGTTGATTTTGAGAATTTGAGAACTACAGCACATACAGTATTCAAACGTACACTTGCAGCTGCCAATATGTAAATGGTAAAAAATAGCTTTATATTGCAATTATTTAATATAAAGTGGTTCTTAAACCAACATTATAAACTGGCTTGTTTGCAATGTTTTGCTTTATTTTTTGAGCCAGATCATATGTTATATTAAAAAGCTTGTTCAAACATACATGGATAATTTGAATATATTTTTAAGCTTAAATATTAACCGTTTAAAATACTATTAAATGTAGACTCTTAAGACATTTTATTGTGATCTGAAAACATACATTTTAGGTATAAAGCTGAAATTCATGTGATCATAAACATCATGGTAGAAAAAAATAGATTGCAATATTTTTGTTAAAGTATTAGAATAAAAGTTTGAGGATATCTAATCACTTTGACCTGTTTTCTTTTGCAGATTCCACGCTTAATTGTCAATATTATAATTTCTTAATTAAGGTTAGAGTTTGGGTCATCCACTGAGCCATGTGTTACTATATTAAATATCAATCATTATGTTTAATGCATGACTGCAAATTTGTATTTCAATGTACAATGTTGGCAAAACCTTACACATGCAACATGTCTATGTGGAAGGTGGGATAACACAACAGTTTTTTACTGGTCTTGTAGTCTAAACGAAAAAAAAAAGTGTCATCACCAAAAACAGCTGCTGCCCATGGGCTGCAGTGATGACTACATAATGCAGGGGGGCACTTAGCACATTAGATTTATACATGTTAGGATGTATGTAATATATATGCTGGCTGGTTACCCCAGATCAGCAGCACTGTGTGTATTAAGCTGCTGTTCAGCACCCCGGACTCAGTTTATCTTGCCTTATAAGCAGGGCTATTTTTCAGCAGGCTCCAGCAGGAACTGAGGCCCTTATTCTAGTTCACTCTTTCTGACAAAATATTTCTTAGATGAACAAAACCATGTGCACTGCAGGTGAGGCAGGTGTTACTTGTGCAGAGATAATTAGATTTGGGTGGGGTTTTACACCTGCCTCACCTGAAGTGCACATGGTTTTGTCCATCTAAGAAATATTTTGTCAGAAAGAGTGAACTAGAATAAGGGCCTCAGTTCTTGCTGGAGCCTACTGAAAAATAGCCCTGCTTATAAGCCCACCTTCAACTACCATTGGCTTATTCTGAGTCCTGGGTGCTGCACAGCTCATTAAGATATAAAGCACTTTAAACCCTGGCAGATGTTGTAAATCATATCATATAATTTATGATGTAATATAACATGTAATGAACAGGGGAAGCTGATTCTCATTGGTACTATAGCTCATCAGCTTCCTTGTTCATTACAGTTATGGTCAGACAACAACTCAGTTGGCTAATTTAATAAGATATTATTTAGTAACAACATGACAGCACCTATAATAAACTTAATTAACCAACAAATTTACATCTATTAATAAACTCTGCAATTTTACAACAATGGGGTGTATTCAATGCCGTGGGCGAGTGGCGACAGCGAGCAGGGCACCCTGCTTGCTGTCACCACTCACTCTGTCAGTATTCAACACACCCCCCTCATACGCCAATTCCCCCTCGCTCCATTTTTGGATCAAGGGGGAATTGGCGTATGCGGCTCCAGAAGCAGCGAGACTCGCAGCTAAATACAGTGAGTTTTCTGCATTAGCCACAGGCCTCGCTGTTTTGGGTAATTTTCGCCGTCCTGTGACAGCGAGGATTTCCCCAGAATGTTGAATAGGGGGAGCGGCTGGGACGGGGGTTAAACAGCGAGGATTGCTGGTTTTCTGCAATCCTCGCTGTTTAACCCCTCGCCAGCCGCATTGAATACTACCCATAGGCTCTAAATAAAGACAATTATTGTAGTCACTTTTTTTATGTTAAATATTTTGTGAAATTCAAATAAAAGCAATAATGGCAGATTATATTGCATATTACATACTTGATTATGTCAGTATGCCTCACTTTTTATGTCTTTGCTTGCTTTTAAATACATACAGTACTAGTTATTTGAAAGAAAGTTAAACCCCATACACACTAGGCGATATTGTGAACAAAGGGCTTTCTGAGCGATATCACCTATCACAATAACACAATATTGCCTCTATCTACTGGTCTCTTTCCTTCACTGTTCAAATATAAATTGATTATTCAATTCTGAAAAAAACACAATTCTGACCCAAACTGTGTCTGTAACTACTGTTCCATTTATCAGCTTCCATGACCCTCCATGTTACTTGAGATACTTGCCCCAGACAATTTCTTAACTCACACAATTTAATGGACCCAACTCAGTCAGGCTTACATTCCCAAACCTCCACAGAGACAGTACTGACTAAAGTTGAGAATAATCGGTTTACTGCTAAGGGCTACTTCTCACTTTTTGATCTCTGCTGCTTTTGACACTGTTGATCATTTCTTTCTCATACAAACACTACAATCCATAGGTCTTTAGGACAGAACTTTATTGGTTCTCATCCTACCTATCTAACTGCTTTTTCAGGTTTAATTTCTCTACCTCCTATCAGTTGGAGAACCTCAGGACTCAGCCTTGGGTCCTCTGCTTTTTTTAATCTATACCACATCTCTTGGCAAAATAATTAGCTCTTTTGAATTCCAGTATAATCTGTATAAAGATGATACTTAAATCTACATATCCTCCAAGACCTAGCACCATCTGTATTGGGCAGTGTCATTGAATGCCTTTCTGCATGTATGTCATCTTACCACTTCAAAGTGAATATCTCAAAAATAGAAATAATTATATTTCCACCAACCAGTAGTAGTTACCAAACTGATATCTCTATCAATGTTTAGAAAACCATAATCAATCCTAGCCTACATGCTCACTGAGTATGTATCATCATTGACTCTAAACTGTCATTTGTTCCCGACATTCAATCCATTTGAAAAGCATGATACTGTACATATATCTAAAAAAAAACATTTTGGAACAAATTTAAATCCACCCCTTACAGGTATAGTGGCTGTCCTTACCAAAATAAACCTAAAAGTCTGAGCAAGAACATGACCATGCAGTATGAGACTATAGTGGTTTTTCAGACTGATCGCTGATGGGAAATTTTAAAGAGCCCTGAACTCAGATAGCCACCATCCAGACAGGGTGAAATCTCACTCCAAGCAAGTCTGCAATTGTGAAAATCTCGCCAATAGGTGGCCAATTGTAAAGCCAATCACAATCTAATGTTTTATCAATTATTCTTGTTCATTCAATTGGATGCGAATTCGGAAGGTGGACCGATGTTTTGCATATGTGCATTTGCATTTCTGCGCATGTGTGTACGCTGGGTGCATGCAAACTCGGTAAGTATTCTAGTCGTCGAGTGCACACCCCCAGACCTGCGAGTGGGTGGGGTGGGGGGGTGTGGGGGGCTGGAGAGGGGCTGGGGGGGGTGCTGGGTGGGGTCATTAGCATATGTGTAAGCCCTGCTTTTTATGGCCATTCCCATTGAAATGCTGGGTGTACATATGCTAATGCAGTTGTGATGCACATGCAGGGGCCGGACAGCTGACATAGCTGGATGTCAGCAGACCACCCAATTCCCTGCATTTCTTTGCTCATATGTACGAGTCAGCCACCCTTACATATGTTTTTGCCTTGTTGGCGACCATCGAAAGATGGGGGGGTTCCCACTGGTAAGCAAATGGCTCTTCATGTAATACATCCATTTGCAAACCTTGTGAATTAATTTGGTGTGCAAATTATTGGTGTGGGCTAACCATTCCCAATGCGGGGTTTGGGTCATTCGCAATGGTCTGTGCACACTTCCAATTGAATGAACAAGAATACGGCCCTATGTGTAATCTGTGGGTTAAATGACTTTTCACAACTCTGTGATAGAAACTGGCTGATCGAGGCCGGAGCTGTTGTCACACACTCTCCCTTAAAATGCTTGGGAATGCCTGCATTTTTTGTGACACCCACAAACAGCGGCTTCCTGTCAATTTCTTTGTGAATAGCTTGACAGGAGTTATATGTTAATACACACTATGATTCAGGTTGATTTGCTAAAGCAAACTCCTTCTTTATTGGACATAACCATGTGCACTGCAGGTGAGGCTGATGAAACATGTGCAGAGAGAATTACATTTTGTTTCTGTGCAGAGCAAATACTGACTGCTTTATTTTTACACTGCAATTTAGATTTCGGTTTTAACACACCCCACCCAAACACAACTCTCTCTGCACATATTACTTATGCTCCACCTGTTGGCACATGGTTTTGCCCATTAGAGAGACATTTTGATTTTGCGAGCTAACCTGAATTAGGCCCTATCTTTGCTTTATTGAAGCATATTAAAATGTTTACACTTTCTCCAGAGAAAAAGTGGTGGCTTTTGTTGTATATTTTTGCAAATCTTTATCAAAGGCTCTCATTTTAAATTTTCTAATTATTACACTGAAGTTAATCGCTTACTTGTGGAAACACAATTATTTTACCTGTAATACAGCCATAAAATCATGTCTGGCCAACTATTGTGAAACTATGCAATACTTTCCTGACCTTCCAGAATGGCCGTAAGGCACCCAAAAATTTGGAAACCTCGCCAGTCTACCAGAAGGTCAGGCATATATCCAGATTTTTTGAGGGCCACATTGCCCTGCCTCCCACTTAGCAAGTAAAGGTGGGGCACCAAGCAGTGGATGACTCGTCTCTGGCTGAATTGCATCATCATTGCCATGCCCCCTGCTTTATAATACTGGTAATCTTTGCATTGAAGTTATGTCTCTATTTCACCCCCTTTCCTTAGATCACAATCCCTGCAATGCCTTCTAGCTGAGCAGAACTGTCTGTTCTCCTTGAGAGAACACACCATAAGTTGGCAAGTTTGCAGCATGCCCTGCCAAAATGTGTGCATTCCCTTATAGCCAAACTGTGGCAATACATGCAGGCACTTGTAGTTTCCCAACAGCTTGAGAGCCGCAGGTTGACCAGGCCTGGCCTAAGTGCATTACAAACTGTTATTTATTTGTTGTTAAAAAAACTTACTTTTCCTTTGGGGTATACAACACTTTCTCTGGTATTATACACTGACAACAAGAGCTTATCAATTTTATTATGCTTTTTTAGGATGGTAGCAATGTTGTAAATTAAATTGATCATTCTTCATTTTCTTTTTCAGATATAATTTGCATAAAGAAAAAAAAAGAACATGAATCATATGTCATAAATATTTTAAGAAACCTTAATTACCATAATACACTCATAGTTCAAAGGAGAAGCAATACTTTATTTCTCAGCTAGACCCCGTGGGAGACCTAGTCTATAAATTAAAAAGCCATGTTCTACTTGAAAAAGTTATGTTGCGTTAATGATCCAGAAAATGTAGGAGTTTCTCACATTTGACAGATACTGTATGCACGACAGATTAAATACCTTATTATTTAATGCCATATAAATGACAAATAGAATGAATATATATTAGTAATAAATTGCAGGCATGAACTACATGTATAACTATTTCATTGTTATTTCTTCCTCAAATACATTATATCTCTTATATAATATTCATGTAAATGCATCAATAAAGAGAACATGCTTTTTAGTGTAATTGTAATTAGCAAACAAAATACAAAATTAAGTAATTACTACTAATTAAACCATTATGTACATTTGGAAACACTTCTTTTTTCTATTATAACAAAAGAGTCTTTATATTCTTCCGATTCCCAGAATCAGCAAAATGATGTTACAAAGGAAAGATTAATGCATTTTATTACTATGATTCTGTAATAACACTTTATAGTAAACTACTTACAAACTAGTCAAAATGACAGAACAACGTAACAGGAATATCGGCAATAGTGACTGTGTACATCTGATTGGAGCAGTGCTTGAGTTGCTCTGTTGGGTGCCATCTAGTGCCTGCTGCCATGCAAAATCCTTGAATTCTCCCCATAGAGGTGAGGAGCACTGTTAGCCTTGATGGGAGTTGTTGTTGATAAATAAAAAGCATTTAGATCTAATATTTTAAAATTCATAATCTTTATGTGATACCCTGGGAAATACAGTTCAAGGTGTGTATACAACTCAGTGACCTTTTGTCTTCTGCCAAGTCACCTGGGGGATGGTTTCTGCTTCAAGTTCACTTGGTAATAATGGAGGTATTGAGACACTGAGCAAAGATATTTAAGGTCTCACTGAGGTAATTTTATTTAAATAGAGAAGGTGGGTTAAGTAAAGGAGCACTACCTGTAGGAATGTTCTGCAACAACCAAACGTGATACTTTGTATGCAGAATAACTGAGTACAGCATTAATAGTCAATAGTCAGCAATATATGTTACTTTAAAATATTGGCAATCAATAACATACTGTATGTCACTTTGAACACAATACAGACAATAACACATATCACAATTTAAATATTCCACTCAATAATCATGGACAGCTTCCCAAACTAATAGTTATTTAACCATGCAGATAATAAATCATTTTGGTGTAACACTGAGGCAATTCTCTCTACTAATGTTCCTTTAATAGAATTCTGATACTAAACTCAGGATAGAATAACAGAATCCCAATGTAATGTCAATAGTGCCCTAAAGTAGGAATTTATCTATTTGACATACAATAACTAGAGGAATTCCTATGTTCTGTTTTGTTTGTCTTGTGTTCCATTGCTCCCTTGTTGCATTTGCCTAGCAAATACAGTATGGTGAAAGATATGATCGTGCCTACAAATCCTCTAAAATGTTGATTCATAGAAGCCAAGTTCCAAATGCATTTTCAAGGCACTGCCTTGACCTTCTACATTGTAGTGTTAGACATTTAGGGGTACATTTACTAATGCTTCTAAGCATTATAGACAACACAACCAGACAGCTGGTTTTGTTGCCCATAGCAACCAATCAGATTGCTATATAAGATTACATTACAATTATCAAAAAAAATATATTTGTTTTCCATCTGATGTTTTGTTAGTAATGCACTTTTGCTGCTTGTATTAAACCTGTAATTTACATCACCACCATCTCTGCGAGGAAATGATTATTCCCCAGGGAAGTGTCCAGTATATACTTATCACCTACAGCAGATTCAAAAAAACTTTTATTTTTAACTTCTAAACATATTATGAACCCATAGTTACGTTTGACGTATTTGGCCTCTTTTGGGACCAGCAAACTGTGTTGTCCTGTACTTTTCTGAGCCAGCAATCTACTGTATTTATCTATTATATTTATTGAATTTATTTATCTGTGCCCAAACTCTTACTTGCATGATCTGCACTATCTGTATGTATGTTGTGAGAGGCAGAGAGGAGCTTGCATTAGGCGGAGATGCAGGTCCTGATATGCCACATGGAGTAGTCTGGGGTTGCTCCAAGGTAGGTAGCTCTTAGTTCAGATATACCAAGTAAGGAGCCATTATCATGTGGCTCCTTGCTGACTAATTGTAGACCCAATTTAGGGTAACAGTGGTGTGGGGTGTGGTGCCCCTGGACTGGTTGGGCTGGGTGGCTTTAGTGCGGCATGCCCTTACATTCTATTAACACTTTTTCCTCACTAACACTCTCTCTCTCTTATTTTAATTACATTTCATTTATCTCTCTCTTTTTGTATAGCTTCGGCTTCCTATCACTAATTATTAACACTTAGTATCTCACTGGCATGCCGCACTGGGCCTCCTAGCTTATGATAGTTTTTGGGGTGCCACACCCTGCACCTAGATATAGCGCTAGGGACCCCCAATATACAGAGAAGCCTTGACGCGGCTTGGGGGCATATCATACACCTGCGCAGGTATATGTAACCAATATCTCTGAATTCTATTATCGTGTGATTGTAGTGTTCAAGATTGGTTGCTAAAACTATTCAGTGTGCCGGGGGAACCAATGTCTTGTTACTTACTAAGTATTAACCCCTCCCTTGCATGCACCTGAAAAGTTTTACTGAACTAATTTGAGCATCTACCAATATCTGTATGTATGATCTGCAATATGCAATGTTGGCTTGATACCAGGGTACTTGCACTGCTCTAACACTGTTAGCAGTTAGTGCCTCTCTTGTCCCATCACCCTCAGTTTTCCTCAATGTCCTCTCATCAACTGTTCATTCATGACAATGGGCGTTATTATAGTTCACTCTTAGTGCCATATTCAATGAGAAAAATTTGCCGTGTTTTATGGCGAGTTTGTGCTATTTTCACGTTGGAAGGAGCATTTTGCTCTCCAAAAGTAAACCACCCTATTCAATGTGATATTTTCGCCGTCTTTCTAAGTGATTTTCGTTGTGTCTCGAGTGGCGGCGAGTCTTAACCCCATTGAATAGTGGGAGCAGGAGTGGCAGCGAGCCCTCTGGAACAGGGCGAGTGCATGGCGAGAGAAAAAATCTCTCGCCATGCACGGAGAATATTTCTCATTGAAAACAGCCCTTAGAGGCAAATTCCTTCTCAGATGGAGAAAACCATGTGCACTGCAGGGGGGCTTTATTTTTACACTGCAAAATAGATCTCACTTTGAAGAAAAACCCCACCCAAATCTAACTCTCTCTGCACATGTTATATCTGCCCCACCTGCAATGCACATGATTTTGGCCATCTAAGAAGGAATTTGCCTCTAACAATGAACTAGAATAAGGCCCAATGTAACAGCAGTGAAAGTGAGATCTCAATGCACTGGTCTATTTCCTTTGCACAATTACCCACTAAAGGCAGCTTAAACAAAGTAATCCTGACATAATGGTCTGCCTTTCATTCACAGCAGCGCTACTAGGAGGTTATAGTGACATCCCTTTGATCAGCAGCTCCTTCAATCCCATTAAAATGAAAGAGGCGCCGATGTAGTACAGCAGAGGCGCAGCGAAAGGTCAGGTCCGCTGCCGGCAGCTGTAGCCTACTATGCCTGTCATACTGTATGACAGGCAGCAGCAGCTCTGGCAGCAGAATCCCCTCACCTGATCGTTACTTCTCTTCCGCTCTGTCCCCTCACTCAGCCTATCATGCTAGTCTGAGACTGTAACAGACAGGCAGGCAGCATCACACGGGAGCACATTCTCTGCCCCCGACTTTCAATCCTGATCTAACCAGGAAGTCACATGGTGAACAGTGCACACGGTGTGCATGCAGTCTGTGGAGGAACCCTAAGCCCAGCATTAAGATAAAGAGCAGCAGCAGCCACCCACAGAGCAGAGGCTCAGCAGAGGTCAGGCAAGTTCTGAAGATAATCGTGGGGAGAGTATCACATTAACGTTTGGGGGAGAAAGGGGGCCTCATTCATGTTGGGGTGAAGGGGGAGAATGTCATAGTAACATTGATAAGGGGGTGGGGGACAGTCAGTGGCGTAGCTACGTTTTGGGCGCCCCCCGCCGTTAGGGGGGGGGGGGCGCCCATACCCACCCCCCCCGGCCGCCCCGTCGCCTATGCTAACCCCCTCCCCCATACAGCAGACAGTTTCAGAGAACAGTGTGCTATATGGGGGCAGCCATTTTGTGGTGGTCCTCATCAGAAGAACGGAGCCGCCGGGACCAGCAAGATACGTAAGTCTGCGGGGGATTGGGGGGGGTAACTATAGCACCGCATCCCCCGGCGCCCCCACATGCACAGCGCCCCCCCCCCGCGGTGGCGGGGGCTGCGGTGCTATAGTTACGCCCCTGGGGACAGTGTGTCACAGTAATGTTTGGTGGGAGAGTGTTATAGTGTCATGTCACATTAACATTTGCTGTGGAGGAGGGGGAGAGAGTCAAAGTAATGTGTTTTTTTTGTTTAATTTTTTTTGTGGGGGGGGGGGGGGTTACAGTAATAATTGGGGGGTAGGGGGGAGAGTGTCACAGTAATGCACATACTCTGGGAAGGGGGGGGGGGTGGGGTCCAATTGTATACCCTAAAAAAAAAGAAGTGTGTGTGTGTGTGTATATATATATATATATATATATATATATATATGTATATATACACACAGTTGCAGCTCACCTTTGTACAAAAATAGGGCTCTGGTGCCTTCCAGTTCACTCAATGTCGAGTGAATATCATAGCAGGGTGAGGGCGGCGGCACTCAGATAAATAATCAGATAATCACGCAGAATGTGGATCAAACATTTTTGACATCTTAATGTTATATCTTCATCAGGACCACATTGAGATATCGAAAACGTTTGATCCACATTCTGCGTGATTGTCTGATTATTTATCTGAGTGCCGCCATCCTCACCCTGCTATATATATATATATATATATATATATATATATATATATATATATATATATATATATATATATATATATATAACATGTTTTATTACTACTACTTTATTTTTGGTGCAAAGCTGGGGCCACTTGCTTGAGTTACCCCCCCCCCTCCCCCAGGCTAAAAGTTGCCAGCCAGCCCCTGTCTGGACCCCACACAGTTCACATTTTCCAGGTCACCCAGCAGGTGTACAGGTGCACTCATTACTCACTGAAACATTATAAAAGAGCCACAGGTGAAGCTAATTACTTCATTTGCGATTGCAAAACATGCACTGTGTGGGGTCCTGAGGATCAGCTTCTGAACATTTTATTAACCAATGTTCATTCACTTTGCTATTGTTTTTAATATTTTGCTACCAATTGGGTTTATTTGTCACTTTACAAATAATAAAAGCTGTTTTAACTTGTTCTACTATACATTTTTACCAATGCGTGTGCAGTAAAGCGACACATTGCATGTTGTAGCTATAGTTATATACCTGCAGGTGACCACCAGGCAATTGAATTGGTATTGTGTAATGTTTAATAACTACTAATAGTAATATTGATATATCAAAACCATTGTGTTATGAGAGTGTGAATTTATGCTGACCATACACTTGACCAAATTTCATCCAACCTTCCAACTAGTTGGTTGGATCGAATAAAAAGCTGGTACTATATGGGAACAAATGTAATTAGTAATTCAGTAATTGGCTCCCAAAATCTGGAATTGGACAAAAACAGTTGTTCAAACAAAGTTCTGTAACTGAATCTAATTTAAACAATTTGACTGAATACCTTTGCCAACTTTCCTGGGTTTGCTAATACAGGTTGAGTATGTTGCATAAACACATCAAACACATGAAATACACACAAATATATTTTATTTGTGCATAAAACAAGGTGTCAAAACATGGAACAAAGTTTGTGTACTATCTCAGATACTGAATTTAAATGCCAAGCAATCACTTTCTTGCATATATTTTGTGCCAATTATATAGCATGTCTCCAGTAGTGTGGTTACAGATGTCCCCAGTAGTGCCACTTACATATAATGTACTCAGTAGTGCTGTTACAGATGTCCCCAGTAGTGCTTTTAACAAAAAATAATAATAATAATTTTTCACTTTCTAGAATGTATGGTTTTTGGAATGATTTGGATAACGGATATTTGGATAAGGGATACTTAACCTGTAGTCAGTTACTCCCATCCTCTAACAGATTTTCAAACCAAATAAACAACTAGTTGGATGGTTGGATGAAAGTTGATCTTTTGTATGGCAAGCATAAGAACAACCACACCTGATTTAATTAGCACAATATTATTGTGCTTTTTATATGTGAGTTATTATCCAGGAACCTACTAATTGTGGGATACACCTGGATTTTTTAGGTGTGTAAACACTGACACACCAGATGTTTGCTGCTCAGTTAAATAATAGGAAGTTACAGTAGGTACTTGTGTATTATCACGGCGCCCAAGATTTCCATTGTACAACATCGTATTGGTTGCATTGCATGCGATCCGATCGCATGCGATGCAATGTGATTTGACCCAATTTTTTATTGTACAGGCACCCTGATGGGTGAATACTATGTTAAATGCCCCCATTGTTAACGCCACCCCCACTATCAACGCCAACGCGAAGCGTGGCGAGTGGTGGTGGTACGCGTCCTCCGACATTTTCATATTCCCACTATACACGTCTGAGTGCAGTTGATTTTAGATAGAGCGGCGAGCGGACGAGGAATACAAGCCTGAAGTATGTGGAGGGGATGCGGATTACTTCACATGTAATCTGCTGCGCTCGCCATGGTTCGGGCTCGGTGGCTCGCTGCGCTCGCCACACTGAAATCAACTCCACGCCGACGTGGATAGTGGGGGTATGAAAAATTTTAATGGCATGCAATGCGATATTTTATTGTACAGTGCGGGTCTTTGCACCCGAAAATCGGGTCCCATCGCATCCCATCGCATCCCATCGCATACCTTAATTAGTGGTATGCAATGCGATGCAGAGGGCGCCGTGATAATACACAAGTACCGGAAGTTATTTAAAATTTTATTATTACAACTTTATATTAGCGCTTTACCTTTACCCTATCGACCTAATTAATGTTGAACTATCAACCGAAACCAGTATGGAGGAGCTGAGCTTGGTGGTGTGCATACCATGCATAAAAACTATACTTACCTTTCCAGAGCTGACAAGCAGTCTTGCAAAAATACAAGATAAATGGCTGCCATGTTACCAGAGAGATACACAAGCACAGTAGCGTAATTGCACTGGCAATAGGGAGGAAGGAATAGGGAAGGGGGCATGAAGGCAGCACAATGTGGTGAGAAATATATACTGGCAAAACTCATAAAGAAAAAATATATTACATGAAACTAGTTGTAGGGCTAAGTTGTTTCATGATTGATTTTTGTTATGGATTTGCACATTAATATATTTTTTTAATATACAGTAGGCTTAAAATGGCAGACAAATTTTACATGATTTAGTAACAGTAATATTAAAATCTTATAAAAGTTAGGTTAAAGAGGAACAGTATATCCTTATTTCGTAGATAGCCTGCTATTTATATTGTGAAAAAAATATGACAAGTTCACTTTATTTAAACCATGGTATAGTGTCACATACACTAATGAAAATCCTGAACTGTAATGCTGTGTTTATTATAGCTAATAAATGAATCTACTAAACACAAATCCTTTTTGATTAAATTCCTTCATGTGATCTGCTCATTAAGCAAGCTTAGAGATTTACATTCAGCAAGCCATCTTAAGTTAACACCTAGACAAGAATTCAAAATTCATTTTTTTATTATAATTCTCCTTTAAAAATGATTATTGTTGTGAAAGCATTGATAGCTTCTGCCAATGCCCTGTTTTATTAGCAACATAATAGCTGTACTTAGCCATACCTCCCAACATGATCATCTCCAGGAGGGACACAATGCTCTGTTTCTGGACTTCCCTCTTAATGTACGATTGTCATCACCTGTGTGAAAACACTTTTCTTACCCATTTACCTGCTTGGAACAGGTGACGGCAATCATACATTAAGAGGGAAGTCCAGAAACAGCGCAAAGTGTCCCTCCTGGAGTGGGTCATGTTGGGAGGTATGACTTAGCCCTACCAAATACTGAGAATGTAATTTAAAGAGCATTTAAAGAGAAGTATTATACATTAAATTTATCTGAAATTCATCTACCATTTTCTCTGCATCAAAATAAAAAGGAAAAATGGCTGCATGCAAGGTTGGTAGTTAGGTTCTCAGCATGCAGATGCTGCCGTTTATAGTTCCTAGTCCTAAGTCTGTTTTGTCTAGGTTCCTGCTCCAGAGTGTTCCCGGTCTCAGCCCTTGTATCCAGCGTCCTGTGTCCTTCCAGAGCCTCAGCTAGCGTGTTCCTGGTTCCAGTGATGCAGTCCTGCTTGCCTGTCTGTCAGCCCATCAGTCTGCCTGTCTGCTACAGATCACCTGGGCTTGTCTACTTCATATTCTCAGATAAGTCAAGGGTTCTCCCTGCAGCTCTCCTTTTATTTATATTTGACTGTACCATCTCTGCATTGTTGCAGCATCTCGCACTGGGGGTCAGGTTTGTCCAGTTAGGGGTCATTCCTTCCCTGTGCGAGTATTCAAGGGTTTGTTTGTTATTTACCACCTTAGTGCATTGTTGCACCCGTGCGGAATATTTCCCTGCAGTTTGTTAGACTGGCTGTGATCGCCAGCTCACCCTTTTTGCCGTGTGTTCTATTTCCTGCGGGCCACCTTGTCACACTAAAGACCAGGCGGCACCGGTCTGGGGCCAGACCTAATTTGGCCCCACAAACATGGCTGTTATTGGTGAAGTCTTAGCCTGCAGCAGGGCAAGCAGGACCATAGGATCACGTCAACAGGGTTCACACACCCAGTTCTACCTTACATTATAACCGGCCCACAAACAGATTTCTGGAGCTGTCCTTGTCTTTTCTAGTCCAGTCTTGTTCCTTCAAGTTCATCCAATTGCTGGAGTATAGCTGCATGACTCCTGCTCCGCATAATTCGGTCCAGTTTTCTGTTTCCAGTCAGAGTTTGGAGGGGGATTCTGTTATAGTCCTGTAATGTGAGTGGGTACGTGTGTGCAGTGGTGGTGGGCAGAGCCCTCAGCCGAGACCGATGTTTAGGATGGCCACGGCAAAATCCTACACTCTCTCTATTGGCCTTCTCAGGCAGGTGACCAAAGACTGCGGTGTGCTAGGCTTCTCCTTTAGTCGCCGCATTTGAAGGAGCGAGTTAAGCCCGATCTGACCCTTATGCAACCAGGTTTTAGAATGGTACAAATCTACGGCGACCGTCAGAGATTGGACCAAGAGGACGTATTAACTACCAGGGCCTATCTGGGCAGAACACCCTGGCTAACTGCTCTAGGCCAAGTCACAGGCACCGGACCAACAAATAATGGGGTGCCACCGAACAAAATACACGTCAACATAAAACAGTGGATACACATAAAGTAACGGTACCCCAAAACATGTGTGAACCCACAGCCTTGGGCCTCTCCAAATCACGGAGAGCTGGACTAGGACAATAATAATAATAACTCAGGATAAAGGGCAGCTTGCCCACAGAATAACAGAGATAATGAACCAGGCTCTACTGGAGCACTTATGTGACCAGACCGATCCCACCGGCAGCACAGGATGGTATCATGCATGCCAGGAGTGACTTGGCAGGACTGGATGGATATAATGCTGACCAAGACAGAACTGTATCAAGACTGGACCAGGACTGGATAGTGACTGGACCAAGACAGGACCATGACCGAACCAAGACTGGACTGAAAACCGGACCAGGACAGGACTGGATGCATACAGCAGCAAGATGACAGCTGGACAATGACTGGACCCCGACTGGAACAGGACAGGACTTCAAAAAGGACTGGGACACGACTGGACCAGGACAGCAGAGTGCAGCATGCACTCTGTGAGGAACAATATCACCGGCGGGGCTGAGCTGGGCCAGATTCCTTAAAAGGGATGCACTGGCCAATCAACTGCTGCCGCCGGACCAGGCCCCCAATGATTATAAATTTGCTACAGCTGGTCGAGTGTGTGCCGCCCGGCATCCCCTGGTTGCTAAGCAACTGAAGGGCAATGTGGCCTGCATGCTCCTGCTGTCTCCCGGCCGGGCGGAAATGACATCATCCACATGGACACCGCCAGGGCAGAAGTGCCTGGGACACCCTTCTAAGGGCGCTGGGACTCTACTGCCATGATGCCGCAGCAGCACCAGAGTCAGCACTGCTGAAAGTACCCCCGTTGAGGAGAGGTTTTGAAACCTCTACCCCCAGGCTTATGGGGAAATTCCTGAAAGAACTTTTCCTTGAGGCTGTGAGCATGAACATCTCTATCAGGAACCCACGATCTCGCTTCTGGCCCGAACCCCTTCCAGTGGACCAAAAACTGAACCATGGACAAATTTGGAGTCCAGAATTTGTTCGACAAGAAACTCTTGTTGCCCCTGCACATCCATGGAAGAGATTCATATGATAACTTTACAAGTGGGAGAATAATAATAATCTAGCAATAGAGATGCTGGATGAGTCAAATGATCGCAATAGGAAATATATCCTAGCCGGTTAACCCAGCAACAGAGACGCTGGGACCAGGGCCGGTGCAAGGCACCGGAGCGCCCCAGGCAAGTCAGGGTGGGGGCGCCCCGGTGCCGGGGGAGGGGGGGTACCTGTCCTGCGGCGCTGTGTATTTAAAGCTGGCGGCAGTGGCAGAGAGGGGTCTCTGCAGTCAACGAGCGCTATCCGCCGGGCTATGCGGAAGCGCTTCTGTTGTGAAAACACTGGCCGCACGGCGCACGCTGATTGGTTGAATCTCAGCCAATCAGCGTGCGGACAGTGTTTTCACAACAGAAGCGCTTCCGCATAGCCCGGCGGATAGCATTCGTTATTTCTTATTGACTGCAGTGCAGGGACCCCTTGCTGTCTCCGCCACCAGCTTTAAATACACAGCGCCGCAGGACAGGTACCCCTGCGGCACGGGGGGCAAAATGCCGCCCTCCAGTGGCCGGCGCCCTAGGCAAATGATTTGCCTAGTGGTGGCGCCGGCCCTGGCTGGGACGATCATCTGACAGATCGTCCCAAAAGGCAGTGAGCGGCCGGAGAGCGGCTGTTCACCTAGCAACAGAGCATGCCCCTAAAGCTACCCACTTTTGATAAAGCCACCTGGAGTGGCGAAACGCGTCAGTAGGCTGTCAGGTCACCCCCACTCTGTATAATCTTACCGGGTTGAAGTCTAAACCAACCTCTGGGACTCATTTATTTCTACAAAGGGAACAGTTACCACCCCTGCTTTGCATTTACTACAGCAATCTTCTTCAAAAGTCCCCACATCCACCAATTTGTGGACCGGACATACCAACTAACCTGCGACTATCAGAAATTTGTCTTGGACTGACCGCACTGAGGACTGTGGAGGACTCACATACCCAAACAAGGGTGGTAACTATCTTTATTCAAAGTCATCCATTCCCAGCGGTATAATAGAAATGGACTCTCCGGTGGTACCTAGCACACTATTGGGGTGTCCCCATATTGTTTTACTGTTTTTATATTCTATATGCGTATATTTTAAATTTTATTAATTGTTATTCAAAATCCCTTGATATAAAATCATCCAATCTGTAACTGTTTTTCCTACATTCTCAAAATTGTGCCCTGCTATACCTGTTTTCTCTGCAATTTTCCACAGCACTAACTATCCCTCTTTCCGATCGCCCCACAGCTCTGTCCCTCAGTGTCAGTTCTAGTTATCGATTTTTTGTTGGAGAAGAAGACTGGCTTCAAAAGAGAAGCATGAAAGGTGTTTGCAATCCTGAGGGACTTGGGAAGCAACAGACAAAATGCAACTGGATTAACCCTGTTAATAATCTTACCTTGGCCCAAACCTTGCCAATAGTTGATGCAATTTGATATGCCGGGTCGATAACCAGACCCAATCACCAACCTTAAATGGACAAGGATGTCTAGACTTATCCGCAAACACCTTTTCTTTGAAGGCTGTCTTCCTTCAGAGCATCATGTATCTTCCTCCATGTTGCCTTAAAATGAAAGGCCCTAGATGAAGCGGAGGAAGAAGCCTGAAGAAAATAATAAGCCTGGGGATGGTAACCATAGACTGTGAAAAAGGGTGAAACCATCGCAGATATTGCTTCAGAGACTGATCCAGCAGCTCTGTTTGTCCATTAGACTGAGGGAGAAAGGCTGAAGTCAGACTCAGCTTGATTTTAAGAGAAGCCCAGAACGATCTCCAAAATTGTGCTACAAATTGTGGACCCCTGTCAGACACGATATCTGTAGGTGACCCATGCAGCCTAAATATGTGCCGCAGGAGCAAAGAGGTAAATTCTTTGGCCGATGGCAATTGCTTAAGGGCCACAAAATGGACTAATTTGGGAAATCTGTCGATTATCACCCAAATAGTTTGACAGCCGGCTGAAACTGGCAAACCTACCACAAAGTCCATGGCAATGTGTGAACATGGCCTTGACGGGATAGACAAAGGCATAAGTTCTCCAAAAGGTCAAGACTGAGGAACCTTATGCTTGGCACAAACAGGACATGACCGAACAAATTCTTTGATGTCCCTGGACATTCCTGGCCACCACACAGCTAGGGACAATAAGTCGACGGTCTTATGGACCCCAGGATGACCTGCCATCATGCTGTCATGAAACTCCATGAGCACTTTACGCCTGGCACAAACAAATGACCCTTAGAGGTCTGGACTGGCGTCTGACTCTGGGCCTGGTGAATGAGCCCCTCCAGGGTCAAACTGAGACCAGCCTGTATACAAGAGGCAGGAATGATGGGCGCAGCAGCCTCCTGGCCCAAATGCTGCAGAATAAAGCATCATGACAGAGCATCCACTCTGGATAACCTTCTTTTGACCAGGTCTATATGTAATCAAAAAATTGAAGCGAGTAAAGAAGAAAGCCCAGCGGGCATGCCGGGCTTTGAGCCATTTTGCAGCTTCTATGTATTGCAGGTTCTTGTGGTCAGTTAAAACAAACACATGATGGTTGGCTCCTTCTAGCCAATGCCTCCGTTCATCGAAGGCCCACTTGATGGCTAATAATTCTCTCTCACCAACATCAGTTGGTTTCGGTACTTGTTTCCTAGCATGACGCCCAGATTTTCTACGTATGGTAACGTAGTGAAATTGCATTGCATTGCATGCGCTTTTAACATGCAATAAAATGCGATGCGATGCAATGCGATTTTCCCATTCCCTCTCCCTGACATTCCCACCCCCTTTTGGATCCTGTCAGAAATCACTCTGAGGTGAAATTTTGTCCTGACAAGAAGTGTACCTAAGAGCTCCCAGTGATTTTTTGTGATTTATCACAAATTCCCTTTGTTTATTGTGATGGCTGCATCAGCAATGAATTTGTTTACACTGCCTCAGTCGGAGGAGGAGTCGATAGCGTTATTTCAAGGGCGCAACCTCTTTCCCGTGTCGCTTATGTGTGAAAATGGACATGCTATGTGGCACAGCCACGTTAAAGTCTGCATATTGAAGGTGAGCGTGCGAGCGGCGCACTGGGTCCCGGGGTGCCGCTTGTCTTTTGTCACCATGGTCAGATTCATTTATGCCTGGGCCCAGGAGCTGACATCAATCCAATTTTGCCAGGATGAGCTGGATGCCGAAAAAGACTGCCATCTTATATAAAGATGGATGAGAGAGGCCTGCACGTGTGTCCTCCTGGCACAGCCGCAGCACCAGATTGGCGGGCCCGGGAAGATCATTGAGGTAGTCAAAAGCATGTTTGTCTGCAGGAAATATAATGTTGGCTGCATGCTCCCACAGCACTGGGTTTTTGATGGTATCTGCCGTGAGATGTGCCAGTTATTTCTGTGTATGGTGCCTCGGAGAGATGCTGCCACATTGATGGCGGCGATTGTTGACAACATCGAGTCAGGTACCACTATTTATAGTGACTGTTGGAGGGGTTACACCACAAAGGAACTGCAACGTGCAGGGTATTACCATGCACAAGTGAACCATAGCTACAATTTTGTAGATCCTACAACAGGCATGGATAGTGGGGGCATAAAAAGGGTGGAGGACGTGTTCAGCCGCCGCTCGCCACGCTTCGGGGTGGTTTGGATACTGGGTGTGATGCAATAAAATGCCCACTTCAGAGGCGTCCACCTCCACCACAAAGAGACAATCCGGCTCAGGATCGGAGCAGAAACAAACTCTTGTTTAAGGGCAGTATTCAATGAGAAAAGTTCTCCGTGTTTTGTGGAGAATTTGTGCTTTGTTCGCCTTGGATGGAGCATTTTGCTCTCTAAAAGCGAGCAACCCTATTCAATGTGAAATATTCTCCGTCTTTTTAAGTGATTTTCTCCGTCTCTCTCCGTGTAGCAATTCTCCATCTTTTGATGGAGAGCTGGAATGTGAACTTTTGAATGTAAAGGTTTTTTTTTTAAATTTTGGTGTCAAAAAATCAGGTTTTTTTTCCTGTGAAGGGGCATGTTATTTTTATTCATGTGCTTATAGCACATGAATATATATTTAATTTTAAAAAAAATATTTTTTTACATTTTTTTTTTTTTTTACACAGTGCAGCCAGCAGGGGGCCCGAGCGCTCGAGCCGCTCATTAGATATTCATATATTCACTGCAGCCGAACGTAACTATGCACGAACGGTGCAGTGAATACTGGGTCCCCCGCTGGCTATAGGGGGGTGCAGCCTGGGTCCTGGAGAGCCCCCCTCCCCTCCACAGTCCTCTGGAGCAGCCAGGGAGACTTTAATCTCTCTGGCTGCTTCCGGCTCCCTGAAAGCTCCCTGCTCCCTGCAGGGGTTAAGACTCGCCGCGAGTGGCGGCGAGTCTTAACCACATTGAATAGAGGGAGCAGGAGTGGCAGCGAGCCCTCCGGAACACGGAGAGTGCATGGAGAGCTAAATAAAACGCTCTCCATGCACGGAGAACTTTTTCATTGAATACTGCCCTAAGAGTTTTGAAGGCCTGTTTGGCTTGGGAAGACCAATTAGCTGGATCTGCCCCTTTCTTGGTAAGAGCCACCAGGAGGGCACAATAGAGGAAAAAGAATGAATAAAGCGCCGGTACTAGTTGGAAAATCCAAGAAACCTTTGGATTGCCTTGAGATTGGTCAATCTACTACAGCCTGAAGCTTCTTGGGATCCATGCTAAAGCCCTCAGTTGAAATAATATACCCAAGTAATGAAATCTGGGGCAGCTCAAACTCGCACTTTTCGAGTTTGGCAAATAAACAAATCTCTTACTTGGGTTAAGGGCCACTGACAGGGGCAGCTGTGGGTACAGCTGTCCTGGGCCCCAGTCTCTGGAGGGGCCCGGGCAGCTGCCCTCAGAGACACTCCCACCCCCGCACACTGCCTCCCCACCCGGCTGCCCCCCAGCCAGGCATGCACGATACACAGTGCAGCCTGCAGAGAGCTGAGCCTAGGACACAGAGGCTCGGCTCTCTGCAGGCTGCACTGTGCACTGCAGTGTGCGCTCCTGAGGAGATGTGGGAATCGGATGCTGCAGCTAGGTAAGCAAGTGTGTAGTGTGAATGAAGGTCAGTTCCAGGGAATGGGGTGCGGTGCGGGGGGGGGGGGGGTACGAGTGCGTGGGGAGGGGGGCCCAGACTGAAGGTCAGTCCCAGGCCTAAAAATTACTAGTGGCGGCCCTGCTTGGGCTCTATGTGAATCAAGATCCTTAGAATAAATAAGAATGTCATCCAAGTAGAGAACTACAAAACTACCCAGAAAGTCTCATAAAAAGAAGTCCTGGATAAAATCTTGAAACACGACAGGGGCGTTGGACAGCCCAAACAAAGTATTCATACTGCCCAGAATGCGTACTAAATGCCATTTTCCACTCGTTCCCTGCCTTTATTCTGATGAGGTTATACGCCCCTCTCAAATCAATTGTAGAAAAAACGGTGGCGGACCTCAACTGATCGAAGAGAACTGAGATCAGAGGGAGTGGGTATGCATTCTTCACCATAATCTTCTTTAAGGCCCGAAAGTCAATACACGGGAGCAGGGACCCATCTTTCTTGGCCACAAAGAAGAATCCTGCACTAAGTGGCGACTTTGACGGGTAGATAAACCCCTTCTCCAAACTTTCCTGGATGTACTCATTCATGGCCTTGGTCTCCGGAATTGACAAAGAATAGAGCCTACCCTTAGGTAATGGAGCATCAGGTATAAGCTGGATAGCACAAATGTATGGGCAGAAGCTTACCCGCTTTACCTTTGGAAAACACATCTGCATAGTCAGAGTAGGCCGCTGGGATTGCAGACCGAGGCCTGGAGGAATACAAGAACCAAAACAACTGGCGTTCCACTGAACAATATCCCCAGCTTTCCAATTGACCTGCAGATTATGTTGGACCAACCAAGGATGGCCCAGGACTAATGGGACGGCTAGACATGTGACCAAAAGAAAAGAAATCTCTTCCTTATGAAGAGAGCCAACAGTAAACCGCAGACTGGGAGTTTGAAAAGAGATCTTCCCATTGGGCAATAAACTACCATCTGACCCCCTCATGGTGATACATTGCCTTATAGGAACAGCAGGGATATCGATAAAAGCTGAGCAATCAAAACTAACCTCTTCATAAGCGAGGGTAGTAGGCAGCAATAGGGAGTTATGGGAGTAGAACAGTTTTAGGCCCAAGTGAATCTCCTCCTCAGTCACTTGACCTGATCTGTTACCGATTTGTTAGGGCAAGTACGGTACTGGTGACCCTTACGGCCACAGTACAGGCAAAGACCAGCACTGATCCTACAACCCTTTTCCTCTGGCGTGATCCGAATGGAACCCAACTGCATGGGCTCTTCGGCATCATCCGAGCTATCCATTGCAAATGGTACGGGGCGAGAGAGTGATGCTCTCTCTGCTCTGCGTTCACGGAGCCGACTGTCTATTTTGATAGACAACTCTATAAGTTTATCTAAAGAACCAGGCACCAGATATTGGATTAAACAGTCTTTGATGGTATAAGATAACCCATACCAAAACTGGCTAGGCAGAGCCGGATCGTTCCAACCACAGTCGTTCGCCCACCAAGAAACTCCATACAGTACACTTCAACTGGATCCCTACCCTGTCTCATGGCCCTTAAGTGGGACTCCGCAGAAGCTTCCCTGTCATGGTCATCATAAAGCAAGTCCAAAGACTTAAAAAAGTTATCAACTGAGGGTAACACAGGGCTATCAGAGGGCAAGCCAAAGCCCACGTCTGTAGGTCCCCCTGTAACCATGAAATCACCAAACTTACTCTTTGAGCCTCTGACCCTGAGGATTTAGGTCGGAGACGAAAATACAATGTACAGCTCTCCCAAAAATCGATCGGGAAGGTTCATCTTTAGTTCGGGCACCACTACTGGGGAGCTCGGGACACTCTCTCTTGGTTGGTAACCTGAAGGGACAAATTCTGAACCATTTGCATTAGACCCATAATCTGGGCATCTAACATAGAGGCAGTAGGACTCATGACCCACCAGCACCCGCGGACTAAACAGATATATTATATAAATGGAATTTATATAATCTAACGTGCATGGGTGCGTGCATGTAGTGGTGGTGGGCAAAGCCCTCAGCGGGGGATGCTGTTTAGGACGGCCACAGCAATACCCTACACTCTATATATTGGCATTCTTAGGAAGGTGACCATAGACTGCGGTGTGCTAGGCTTCTCCTTTAGTCGCCGCGTTTGAAGGAGCGAGTTAAGCCCGCTCCGACCCCGATGCAACCAGGTTTTAGGATGGAACAAATCTACGGCGACCATCAGAGATAGGACCAAGAGGACATACTAACTAACAGTGCCTATCTGAGCAGAACACCCTGGCTAACGGCACCAGTCGGAGGTTCCCCAAAACAGGTACCCCAAAACAGGCATGAACCCACAGCCGTGGGCATCTCCAAATCACAGAGAGCTGGACCAGGACAATAATAATAATAACTCAGGATAAAGAGCAGCTTGCCCACAGAATAACAAAGATAAGGAACCAGGCTCCACTGGAGCACTTACATGACCGGACAGAACCCACCGGCAGCACAGGATGGTATCGTGCACGCCAGGAGTGACTTGGTAGAACTGGATGGAAATAATGCTGACCAAGACGGAACCGGATCAAGACTGGACCAGGACTGGATAGTAACTGTACCAAGACAGGACCAGGACTGGACCAAGACTGGACTGAAAACCGGACCAGGACAGGACTGGACACAGACAGCAGCAAAATGAAAGCTGGAAAATGACTGGACCCCAACTGCAACAGGACAGGGCTTCCAAAAGGACCGGGACACAACTGGACCAGGACAGCAGAGTGCAGCATGCACTCTGTGAGGAACAATATCACCGGTGGGGCTGAGCTGGGCCAGATCCCTTAAAAGGGATGCACTAGCCAATCAGCAGCTGCCGCCAGACCATTCTCCCAGTGATTATAAATTGGCCACAGCAGGCCGAGCGCACGCAGCCTGGCGTGTCCTGGTTGCTAAGCAACCACTAGGCGACGCGTCCTGCCTGCTCCTGCTGTCTCCCGGCTCGCCGGATATGACATCATCCGCCTGGACACTGCCAGGCTGAAGTGCCCGGGATGCCCTTCAGGTGCTGCCGAAGCAGCACCAGAGTCAGTGCTGCTGACAAGTCCTGTCAGGCAGACTGAAATATTATGAGGACATGCAGAACCTCAAATTACAAGTCTTCCTGGGGCTATCCATCAGAGCAGATACTCCGCAGCAGCAAACTACTACTATCTACTAAAGGAGAAAAGTTTATGGCCAAATTAAAATTTTGACAATCATGCAGAGAAAAGAGGTAATGGCACCTTTAAGAATGACTGCTCTCCACCTTCTGTGTTTGCCAGTAATCAGAGTCCTGGGCAATCAGTGGTTGTGCAGACTGTGGATGAGCAATTGTTAAACTCACCCTCTGACAAAAGTCAGCTGACTGCCGTAGTTGGAGGTGATTTATATTCCAATAAAATTTCTCATTACTTAATAGCAGAGAAGACAGCAGGGTTGAATTTATTTAATTATAAGGTGATCCCTACTCCATTATCTGAAGGAAGATTTCGGAGTATCCCTAAACTTTCTGAGGCAGAAAGCCTGAGACGAAAGAAGGACGGTCTCTGTATGTACTGCGGATGTGCTACTCACTTAATAAAGGATTGTCAGGAAGAAGTGATGCGTCTAGTCCTGAGGTACTGTCTGACAAATGGCCTCAAACAGTGCTTCCAAGCACCCCTTCTTCCAAAAAAGGTGTCAAAGGTTCCCAAGTGTGCCAAGTATATAACTGGGCTCCTATGACCCGGAGCCCCAAGTTAAATATTGGGAACCAACTGAAGGAGTATAAATCCTTCAGCGACAGGGAGATCCCTGATGTTATCTCCCTAGGAGGAGCCTTAAGTTTTGTAGCTGCAAAAACATTGTCCGCAGGTGAATCCGATGTCGGGGGCCCGCCGGGCAAGTCCGATGTCGGAAGCTCGCCGGGGTGAGTCCGATGTCGGGAGCCCACCAGGGTGACTCCCTTGCCAGGGACCTGCTGGGCAACTCTGTAGCCGGGGGCCCACCGGGCGAGTCAAAGGCTGCAGCCCCGAGTGGGGGTCCAGAGGGTGCAGCCCCGAGAGGGGGTCCAGAGTCCGCAGCCTTGAGTGGGGTTCCAGAGGCCGCAGCCCCGAGAGGGGTTCCAGAGGCCGCAGCCCCAAGTGGGGGTCCAGTCTCAGTTAGTAGCCCCAAGTGGGGGCCTACAGTCTCAGTTTGTAGCCAAAAATGGGAGCCTACAGTCTCAGTTTCAAGCCCCAGGTAGGGGCCCACAGTCTGAGTTTGTAGCCCCAGGTGGGGGCCCACAGTCTCAGTTTGTAGCCCCAGGTGGGGGCTCACAGTCTCAGTTTGTAGCCCCAGTTGGGGGCCCACAGTCTCAGTTCATAGCCCCAAGTGGGGGCTCAAAGGTCTCTGCCTCAGCCGAGGTAGAGATGGTATATTTGACTGTACCATCTCTGCATTGTTGCAGCAGCTCGCACTGGGGGTCAGGTTTGTCCAGTTAGGGGTCATTCCTTCCCTGTGGGAGTATTCAGGGGTTTGTTTGTTATTTACCACCTTAGTGCATTGTTGCACCTTTGTGGTATATTTCCCTGCATTTTGGTAGACTGGGTGTGATCGCCAGCTCACCCTTTTTGCCGTTTGTTCTATTTCCTGCGGGCCACCTTGTCACATGTCTGGGGCCGGACTTAATTCGACCCCACAAACGTGGCTGTTATTGTTTAAGCCTTAGCCCGCAGGAGGCCAGCAGGACCATAGAGTCATGGCAACCGGGTTCACACACCCAGTTCTACCTTACAATACTGTATGAATTACTTCTTAGCAAAACTTTACATTGCATCAAAAGAAACATTTCACTTTTCACATTTTTCATGAAGAGTTCCCATAGAATTGTAAGCCTAGTTATATTGTTTGATATTTAAAAACATTTTTTGGCAACAACATTGTAATGCATTTTACCAGTACAAGGTACCATGCAGTATATATTTATTATTTAGTATAGGAAGCTCAGTAAATGCTATTATTGGATAAACTCCAACCAAAGAAAAAAAACATTTTAAAAGAATGAAGTGCAGAATAAGTGATTTTTTTGTCAGACACTAACACTTAGATCCCAAAATAAATGCCCTACTTTCATCAAAACATAATGCAGGACTAATGTGGTACTCTGTCAAACATGCAAAATATTTCTTGATTTATGATATACATGATCTAGAAGCTTCTAAAATGATATACAGTATGTGTATGACTTCACAGTACAGTAATTATTTTTAGATGTGCTATATTAATGCTAATAAAAATATATCACGGTTTCAGGATAATAAATAGTGTAAAAATGTTACGTAGAAAATGACATCTGGCCATTGATCATTGAAAAAGTACTAATGTGAAGAAAAGTGAACAGGCCCTTTAGTTCTCTATTATTGAGTTATATAGATCAGTTTTACTTCATTGGGAAATTGTGATGGCAATTGTAGGCTCAGGAAAGCTGGTTTCCTGGAACAAACATAGCATAGTGGTGGGGCCTTAAAGTTCTGCTTGCACAAAGACATAATAGAACTAGAGGGGTCTACCACATGTGAGCCTTGGGGCACGTATGGTGAATGTGAAAGAAACAATTCCTCAAAAAAGGCCAGTAGATAGTAATGCAAGTTTTGAGCCATGGGGCAAACAGAAAGGTCAAATAGCAGGAGAGGACCATAGAAAATAGTAGAAAAAGTCATAAACATAAACCAAGCTCAGAATCATTCAAATCAGTATAGTCAGATAAAAAAAAAAGATACAGTATATACTGTAGGTAAGGGAAAATAAAGTCAAAACTGCAGTAAAGGTGAAACAAATATTCAGATGTCAATAAAAAAGTATTACTATCCAGCAGTGGTTTTTATGGTGAAGTGATTGCAATGGATAGATGAAGCTCTGTGTGAAAATAGTCAGAAAAACTGGACATGCCCTTAAAGAACAAGGTATTCAATAAATCTCAAACACAACTAACCACGCTCACAAAAAATGCATCTGGGATATTAAGGATGTAGTGTCTTATAGTGAGTAAGTTAGTATGACATGAACAAGTATTTTCACAGAATAAGATTTAAAAAATGGACAGGAATTTTTTGATTTATTGTTTTTAAATGTGTGTCAGGGAACTCAAAGTTTAATTGAAGAAGCTGTTGCCCTTCTGCTCCCCGGGTGGTTTCTCTCCTCCCTGAGCTCGCCTTAGGACACATGATTGACAGTTTGACTGGTGTACCACCTATTTGTCGGCAGCTATTGAATTGATTTATTTGTAACTGGAATTATTTGTAGAGTTATATAAAGTTGTGGAACTAACTAATAATAACAAAATAAAGATTTTCCAGGTATTGGCTGTGATGATTCTTGCTGTAATTAGAATGTTACAGTAAGACCAATGGCATTAAATGTATGTACAAGTTATTCAGAGAAATGCCATTTTTGTAAAAGTTTCAAGAAATTCTGACATCTCTTAATAAATAATGACTTTTTTTCTACATGGATTTATGTTATAAGAATATTTATTGGTTGTTGCTTTCTCTTATGCTGTCTCAAGTAATACTTGGAAATTGTTAGTTTTTTTGTGTAGAAAAGGAGGACACATGTACATTTTCAAAATTATGTAAACATGATCGTTATTGTAATTATAGCACTTTATATGTCTTGTATAGTTTTCCATTCATTAAGCTCCTTCTTCAACTGTGGCAGGATGTAAAACAGTGAAGAGTGCATGGAGTCCCATACAGCTCTGGATAGATGACTGTAAAAAAAAAATAATAATAATAGTTTTGACATACAGATGTTTATACCCATGGATTTAACAACAACATGAGGCTGCTGCAGTACTTTGACATTTTTGGTTTAATTAGTCCTGCTGTGCTTGCTTTCTATAGCTGTAGATAGACATTCTCCTATGAAGCAATTGGGAGTGTAGTGGTTCAAAATTACAAACCACTACAAACCACATTTCTAACTCATATAACGATACAAAACATAACTTGCCAGGCCCATCAGGTCTTAAGGTGCCCATACACGTACTGATTACCCAGTACTTTTTGTGCTAAAATTGGATCGTTGTGCATGCGTTGTGCATGCGATGCGATGCTATTTTAGCCCAAAAAGTACCGGGTAATTGGTACGTGTATGGGCACCTTTAGACTTGACAGAAGATGTCAGAAGACAAACCAGCTAGAGGGTAAGTTAAAACTTATGAAAAATATTGGAGAATGTCAATCAACAATCACCAGCAAGAAGACAGAGTTCCTTTCAAAAGAGATCTTGGCAGAAAACAAAAGGCCAGATCAGCTTTTCCTCATTGTGGAGATGCTTTGCGAAGCAACATTCCTGTAGCTTTTTCTTTTTTGCAGAAAAAGCTTCCTCAATCCGGGCTGGAATTCCAATTGTGCCACCAAAGGACTTCCAATTTCCCAAGCATGCCAGTTTAAGCCACCTTTCTTCATGGGACAGTTTTTACCAAATGGGTTGAAATTACTCGAAGGTTGTTTCCCACTACCTGTGATGTAAACTATGCCTCAATCAAGCTTCTAATAGGGTGTATGGACATAATTGACCCTGTATTTGCAAATATAGTTCATTGCTCTTTGCAGGCAGGCATTTTTCCCAAACCACTAAAGGAAGCAATTGCCAGACCACTTATCAAAATCCTAATTTAGACACCAACTGACTCCATAGCTTTTGACACTGTTAGAATATGGGATTCTAATTGAGCACCTAAAGAATTCCTGTGGACTGGATGGCACAATATTTAGATGGTTCAACTATTTTGTCACCAGCAGATCACAGAGATTTTCTTTTGGAGTTCATTGTTCTTAAGGAGTATACTCATCATCACCAGTGCTACTGCCTTGCAGTGTCCCATTGGGTTCTATTCTATCTCCCTTGCTTATTGCAGTATACATGCTACCATTGGGTGAAATAAACTGTTATCCAATTTCTATGCATATGACAGGCAACTGTACCTGTATTTTTTTCAGGTATTAAGAACCCTGTAGCAGCCCTAAAAATGCTTTCACATTGCAAATGCCAGATCGCAACCGGGATGTCTGACCCGGGTAAAACTCTTCTTTTAATCAGGTTTGGATTGGCAGGTTGCTGGTCCCAGGATTTTTCAAAAGGCCCTTTCATACCGCAAAGTGGCCTGGGTTATTTGTGTGGTTTGAAAAAAGATGTCCATAGCATAAGCCAAAGGACAAGACTGTAGGATGTGACACATGTGGAGGTTCAAAACTACAACATACAAAACATGTGTAGAATCTTGATGTTGTTCTGGATAGTGTCTTGACACTGCAAAAATCAGGTATCAACTACTATTAAATCCTCATTCCTTCATCTAAATAACATAGCCAGAATCAAGTATTTAATTCACTCAGAAGACCTGCCTACATTCATAAATGCATTTTTATCATTACTCCTAGACTACAGCAATGCTCTCTATCTTGATCTCAATGTAAAAGAATTGTACCACTTGCAGATGGTACAAAATTCAACTGCCAGGCTATTAACCAATGAGTCCTGCTCCATCCACATAACATCCATTCTGTACTCATTTCACTGGTTATCTGTTAGATGGCAACTCACATTTAAGATTGGCTTAGTGACTTTCACAGAGCCCAAGGTACTTGTAGCAGCTTCTGATTCCTTAATGCGCCTCTCAACTACTGCGATCTGAAGATGATGGACTACTAACTTTACCTATAATCTCTCTGATCTCATTTGAGGATAGAGCTTTCATCTTTGTGGCTCCAACTCTATGGAACTCTCTTCCATATATAGTTTAAAAAAAAAACCCTCCCCACTGTGGAATCCTTCGAAAATAGATTCAAGATTTTCCTGTTCTCTCAATTATTTTACATACAGTATATCCACTTTTAAACTTGTTTTTGTGTGTGCTGTAAAGGCAAATGTAACGCATTCAGGGCCGGTGCGACGCACTGCAGCGCCCCAGGCGGAAGGGGGGTAGCAGGTGCCCTGCCGCCCTGCTGCTTACCTGCTGACGGGGGGGCTGATGCCGCATCCACCGCTGAGTCCAGGGGGGGATGCGTCCGCTGATGCCGAGCAGAGGGGGGAGCCTCCGTTGCCGAGTAGAGGGAGGGGAGCTTGAGTCCTGGGGGGAGGTAATAATGCCGCTGAGTCCGTGGTGGGGTGTTGGTGTGGGGCACCGCTCACATGGCTCCAAGTGGGGGGGGGAGCTGCTCCCATGCCGCCCTTCAGTGGCCGGCGCCCTAGGCAAATGCCTAAGGCTGCCTTGTGGTGGCGCCGGCCCTGAACGCATTCCTTATTGGGAGAAAAGTGCTATATAAATAACATTATTATTATTATTATTATTATTATTATTATTTGATGAAAACAGTAGACCTCTCTTTCTAGTCAGCTTCAGAGGTCAGATTGTGTGGACAGCAATTGTTGGCATATCCACTTACCTTGGAACATTGTTTTCTGTTGTTTCAGGAGGTAATATTACAGTAAGACCAAGAAGACATATGGGAAATTAATTCACTGGCTGGGTCTTTGGTTTTAATGTATATTAAAAAGAGAGAGCAATAACTATACATCAGTACTACAGAATTATCATTACAGGAAGCTGCTTCTGCGACTGCAAAACAAGGTGACACAGAAAACACACAGATTGACCTGTTAATGATGCTTCCACAGAACAAGCCTTTACAGCAGTGGTTCGCAAACTGTGCGCTTAGGCTCCCTGGGGAGCCTCGGAGCACTTGCAGGGGTGCCTCGGTTTGGTTGTCCAGAACCAATACAAATTATTTATGGTCAATGTAATCAGTGCTGGTGGCTTCCAGTTTTAAAATATGTAGATAAACAGAAGTGAATTCTGTACCTCACCACATAACTGGACCTAAGGATGACATATAAGCACAACTTACTTAATTTAATATTGTTTTCTGAAATTCTCGGTAGCAAACGTTGCACCTAGGGGTGCCTTAAAAAATATTCTTATAATCTAGCGTGCCGTGATAAAAAAAAGTTTGGGAACCACTGATTAATAGAGATTACAATGTTTATATTTATACATGTGTATTGATAAAATGTATCTATTTTTATGCAAGGCTCTGCTACCAGTTAGAAAGTTATTTTTTAGTGCCCAATGTGTAATTTGTACTGTGACATTTCCCCTCTTTAATCTTTTAGGTGTTTGATTCTTTGGGAATCTATGGTGATGGGTAATGCACAGAACAGCTGACATCACTGTGACCACATATGTGGTGAGCTTTAGGCATTTCTGTACATTTATTTACAGTCTCTTATATAGCGCAGCAGATTCCGTTGCACCTTACAATTGTAGACAGTGATAAAACAAACTAGGTAACAACAGACAGACTTTGATGTAGGAGAGCCCTGCTGCAAGCTTACAATCTATAGGGATATAGGAGGACAGGCACCAGTAATAGCATAGCAGTCCCACCAAGTTACAAGTCCAGAAGGGAAGCTATATAATACATAAGTGCCTCAGAGGGTTATGTGTGTAGAACTTAAATATGATAGGCTTGCCTGAAGAGGTGAGTTTTCAGGGATAGCTTGAAAGTTTGGAGGCTAGCGGAGAGTCTAATTGTGCGTGGAAGGGCATTCTACAGGGTGGGAGCAGCCCGATGAAAGTCCTGTAATAGTGAATGGGAGCTAGGGATCCATGCATAAGAGAGACGCAGATCTTGTGCAGGGCGGAGTGGTCGAGATGGGAGATATTTTGTGATAAGTAAAGAGATATATGCTGGTGCAGTATGTTTAATAGCTTTATATGGGAGTAGAAGAGTTTTATATTGAATACAGTAAGATACAGGCATTCAATACATGTACATGATGAATGTATGAATTTGTAATTTATCTTTTGTATCCTGACAATAGAACACTACATACAGTAACACTTCTGAAACATTGACATTATATACCCGGGTCCATGATGTCTCATTGAAAGACCTCTTGAGTGCCATCGAAGGGGGGGGGGGGGGGGGGTATGGGAATTTGAAAGGTATTTAGTGTTGATTCCAGGGTGTACTGCAGTACACTGGAAAAGTGGGCATGGCCTCTGAAAAGGATGCATGTCCTTAAGATGGCATTGAGGCAGACTGAGGTATTGATGCTGTCACACAGATATGCAGAAAGTCGCTGACACACTGAATCACTGGCACACTGACAGACAGATGCAGACACACCGACAGTTGCCGACATGTTGACACACAGACTGATATACTGACAGTTGCTGGCACAAAGATGTTGACACTTGGACAGACTCTGACACAATCACAGATGGACTCTGACAGATGCTGACACATGGACAAAGGGACATACTCTAACACACGGACAGATGGGCGGCACACAGACATTGACACATTTTACAGTCTGATGCATGGATGCTGACACACATACAGATGTTGACACACTGAGAGATGATGACACATGAACATACAGAAACTGGCACATGGGTACATAGACAGATGCTGAATAGCTCACACACAGATACTGAAACACTGATGTAACCATTAAGAAAAATAAATATTGAATAGAAAAAAATCCAAATGATATGGTACAGTATTTTAGAAATTTGCTCATATATAAAAAATCCTCATAGAAGTTTGTGTGGAAACCTGCAGTTCTGCACAAACGCAAAGGTTAATTAGGTCTGTTCTTATTAACCTTTTTGTTTTGTGGCATGTACTTTATGAATCTGGATGACATCTGATATTAATATTACATACTGGTAATTACTCTGCTATTATTGGATGTGGTTCTCTATTCAATTTTTGCAAACCTCAATGACAGGCTTCTTCTTTAAAAATACAGTAGAACAGTCTCAGAATTAAAATACATCCAATTGAAATATGTCAGAAATGTGTGCACGTTCCCTGTTTTACACATGGTGAATAAATCAGAAAAACAAGTCAAATGATACCAAGAAAATGATAAGGATACACGGGGCTTTATTTTCATCACCAAACTCTCCTGCAAATTCACACAGAGGAGCAATGATGTGCATCTGCGCATGTGCATTTATGCGCATGTTCTGACACTGGGTATGAGCGGGCATGACAAACTGCTAGTTCGCCATCCCGTTCACACCAAGCGATGGGGTCAGGGGGTGTGAGGCGGCGCCCAACATTTCATGGGTGTTACCATGAAAATGCTGGGCATTTCCATGAATATTAGGCAGTGATGTGGGTGCCTGGGGCGCATGCAATGCTTCGTTTTGCGTGCACCTTTCAAATCATTCGATGGTTGGCGACCAACAAATGATTTGGCCACCGCACCCAAGGCTGCAAATGCATGTTTATGCTAAACTTCCATTCTCAACCATGCAGGAGAATTTGCAGAGTGATGGGGGGGGGGGGGGGGGTGTTCATTTCATCCACATGAAAAGCTGTGAATTTCACAGCATTGCGTGCAGACCAGAATAAGATCCACATACTCTGAATAATTGTATTTTAAGCAGGATCCATGTAAACAGGTTGACACAACTAGCAATAAGATTCACTCGGCAATAAATAAACTTCACAGTAAATAAACACCAGTATTAGAAACACAAAACACAAACAGTACAGTATGACTGCATATAACATTTCTATAATATGAATCTAGCTGTATATTGAAACAGAGTAAAACAGAGTTTGGGGGAAATGATGGACAATTAATTGTACCCTTTTGAAAACACATAAAAGGCTTCATAAGTATCCTTTTAAAATAATAAAACACTTTATACACAGTGTGCACATCAGCTACTGTACCATTGCGCATGCCATGCATGCATGCGTGCCCCATTCTGTTTGGAGAGAATTAGACCTAAAAGGTGGGTGGTTAGTATAATGAGTCGTGAGGGGCTGGGGATATTAAGGATAGTATAGGAGGGCTGGGCAGCTCAGGTGACTCAGCAGATGCCAAATTCATTAATTTACTATTGTAATATAGAAAGGCACAGATTTTTATTATTTTTATTGAGTTTTTGAATTCAATTAGAATGGCAAAAGAGTTGCATATTATAAGTATAAACTTAAAGAAAGTGTAATTATAATATTGGTATATATCGACCTAAACAAAGGTCTTTCAGGTAATTTGTCAACACATATTAATCACATACACATCGAAAACACAAATTTACTTATACAAAAATACTAATAACAAGACCGGTCAGACAATGGGGAAGGAAAAGAAGGGGTGGGAGGGGAGCTAAATACTAACAATCTTATTCATTATTAAGTGTCAGATGCCTATAAATGAATAACATGACCCTCTAGCTCAGGTCCGGCGGCTCCCAGGAGGCCACTCATAGGGCCTTATTCAGATCTGAGCTCAGTACAAACTTGTTCGGAAAATGAGCAAAATCATGTGCACAGCAGGTGGGCTGATGTAACCTGTGCAAAGAGAGTTTTTTTCAGCACACCCTATTTGGATAGGGTATGCTGAAACTGAAATCTAAGTTGCAGTGTAAAAATAATGCAGACAGTATTTAACCTACATAGAAACAAAATAACTCACACAAATCTAACTCTCTCTATACATGTTCCATTTGCCCCACCTGCAGTGCACATGGTTTTGTGCATTTTCCGATCAAATATGTACTGAGCTCAGATCTGAATAAGGCCCATAGTTTGAGAGCCTTCAAATATTTTATGGAAATGTGCTTTTGTTAAATCATCAAGAGTGGCAATAAATGGGTACCATTTTTTTATTTCTTCAGGCCCACATTGAGTTCCAACTTCTCATATTTCCATTCAAAATATAAAATATGCACTAATTTCTGTTGCAAAGCGTGGAGAGGATTTCTTGGTCCAGTGTATTAGTACACATTTTGGAGCTAATGCAATTATGGTGATAAGAAGGGGTACAGGTCATGATCTAAAGTTTAACCCCATAAGAGCCGTCGGATCAAACGAGAAGCGAACGCTAAACATTGTAGAAACAAAAGCTAGAACCTTATGCCAAAACTTCCTTAATTTATAGCAGTCACACATACAATGTGAGAAATCAGCTTTAGTTATATTACATTTTATACAATGCCCTGGATCGTCTTTCACCATATGTCTCCACTGATAAGGGGTGATATAGGCTCTGTGGACAGTTCGTATATAAACTTTTTGGAGGTATGCTGACAGTAGGGATTTCCTTGATAACATTTGGTGTTTTATGATATCGTCCATTTTGTGTAGAGAAGGAAGGTCACTTTTCCATTTTTCAAACAATATAGTCTCCTGATTATGACCAGAATAACAATGAGTTAGTAACATCTTATATAGGTATTGTAACCGATATGGGTGAGACATGACACAAATTAGCAGCATATCTATGGAGGTCACTTGTGATATATTCAGAGAGGAGGGAATTGGTATACTCGATGCTTGAATAGTAGTAAGATAATGCCTTACTTTGAAGTACATGAGGTGGTAGTGAAAAACGTTGTGCCATAAGAGCCATAATATTGCTGAGGTATAAGAGGCTATATCAGGGTAGTCGAAACCACCTTCTATTTTAGAAGTTTTCAACTTAATTTTAGCAATCCCAGGACATTTATTTTGCTATAAAAATTTTGAGACTATAGACTCCAATTTCATAACATCAGCCTTTTTTAAAGCCAAGGGGAGCATTTGCATAAAATATAAAAGTTTTGGAAAAACTATTGCCTGAGTTACCAATAGTCTTTATATGTATCTAATTTTGTTGCAATATGAGACATTTTAGAAGAATAATACAGAGAACATAGTTGAGATCTATTTGTGCTTATCTGTATTCTGAGGTATTTAATATGAGATGTTTTAAATAAAAATGGTACTTCAATCAAATTCAAAGCAATAGGTTTTTTTTGGCCTAATATTAATAGTTCAGATTTTGAAAGGTTTATTTTATATCTTGACACTTTCCCAAATGAGTCAACGAGGTTCAGCAAGGCAGGTAAGGTAGTATAGGATGGGTTTCAAATAAATATTAATGTATCATCAGCAAAAAGAGCAATCTTTAGCTCTTAAGTGCCAATTTTAATACCCTGTAATAATGGTGATGTACGAACTGCCACCGCCAAAGGTTAAATGGCTATGTCACATAAAAGGGGGGATATGGGGCATCCCTGCCGTGTCCCTCTAGCTAGCTGAAAAAGAGGTGAAAATAGGCCGTTGCATGCCACCGAAGATTTAGAGGAGTTATATAATGGGCAAATTATATGTATAAATCCTGGCGGGAAGCCAACATTTTTTAATGTTTGAAACAAGTGAGGCCACAGAACCAAATCCAAACAAAGCCTTTTCTGCAACCAACGCTAGCACCATATGTGGAGCCGCACCAGATACAGAAAGACCACTAGAATACTGAATAGCTGCAAACACTCTATGCACATTTACTACAGAATATCGCCCGGTAATGAAACCAGTTTGATCTTTATGGATCAATAATGGTAAAATTGGCTTCAATCTCTCTATTAATATCTTAGTAAAAATGTTCTAATCGATATTAAGCAGAGAGAGTAAGTTCTCGACCAGGTTTTGGTAAAACTTTAATAATCGCATCTGAGAAATGTGCAGGTAGTGTGTCAGATCTTATAATAAAATGTAAGCAGTCAGCTAATGTATGATGTATATAAGGGCCCAAAAGTTTATAAAACTCATTAGAGTAGCCATCAGGGCCAGGGGCTTTTGCTAATTTTAATGTACCTATGGCCCATGCAATTTCAATATTTAGAATTGGGGCTAATAAAGTTTGATGTAAAGATTCCGGGACTTGAGGGAGCTGTAGGGTGTCCCAATATGAAAGAGAAGGAGGTGGACGGTAGGAAGTCTGATGGGAGTCTGCGGTCAAGTTACTTTGTAGTTGAAGATTAGTATAATTTTGTTGTTTTTTAAGTTTTGTAACATACGCTATTACCTCTCCTATGGTAACAGCTTTAGCTGCTTGCCAAAAGACAACAGGATTAGATTGTTTATATACAGCATTGTCATTGGAGTATTCTTTCCATTTAGTAATTATTTTATTTCTGAACTCAGGAGAATGAGATAGATGAGATGGAAATCTCCACAATGGTTTATGTTTTTTAACTTGACCAAATTCTAATTCTATAGCAACCAACCCATGATCCAATAACAATGGAGGCAATATATGTGAAGATTTAATCTGTGGAAACAATGGTTCGGCTATTAGGATATAGTCAAATCTAGACCAAGTTTTGTGCGTCAATGACACACAAGTAATATCCAAATCCACTAGATTCAAAGATCTCCAAGAATCAATGAGATTCAGGGATTTGGTGACATAAGGTACTCCTATTTTTGGAAGTGCAGGTAAGAGTTTAGCATGAGGGGATCTATCTAAAACTGAGGAAAAATTTAATTAAAATCTCCACATAATATCAGTGAAGTTGGATCATATGTGTAGAGTTTTGCAAGTATACTTTTAAAGAAGGTTTTCTTATACTGTGTTGGGGCATAGATATTGCATATAGTGAGAGGCGTCTCAAAGACAGTAACACATGCAATAACATATCTGCCTTTGACATTGGTTTCTGTTGAGGTCACCTGGGCATTTAAAGCTTTTTTTGCTAAAGTAAAAACTCCCCAAGATTTTGAGTGGAGTTATGCCGAGCTTAATACCACCCAGCATAGCATATTCAACTTCTTAACCTCATCCGGCATAAGATGTGATTCCTGCAAACAAATTAAATCCAGCTTTTGTTTGTTGAGGTTCATTAATAGTTTACGCCTTTTAGCAGTTGTGTGTATACCTCTTATGTTTAAAGATCCAATACCGATAGCCATTATGAGTTCACAGAAACATTAAATATCTGCAACATCCAGCTCCATATCATTATTAGGGGAATAGGAAAAGACATGAAGGGAGGGGTGTGACAACACATTACATATACATTGAAGCTTAACATAACGAGAGCTAAACACCTACACTAAGTGGACTTTGAAATCAAAATGAAAAATATAAATCAAGATAGTACACAATACCTGATTACAATAGTGTGCTCATTTGCCCCCCTCCCCTGCTGCTAAATGTACGGGCTGTCTGTAGAGCCCTGACCCCCCCCCCCTGCTGTTGAATGTACGGGCTTCAGAGCCCGGACCCCCTCCCCTGCTGCTAAATGTACGGGCTGTCTGTAGAGCCCTGACCCCCCCCCTGCTGCTGAATGTACGGGCTGTCTGTAGAGCCCTGACCCCCCTCCCCTGCTGCTAAATGTACAGGCTGTCTGTAGAGCCCTGACACCCCCCCCCCTGCTGCTGAATGTCAGTACGGGATGTAGAGCCCGGACCCCCTCCCTCTCTCCCTCTCCCCAGCTGCTGAATTGAGACACTGACCATAAAGATGTAACGGAGTTATGGCCTCTTAGCAGCAATGTACAAAAAACATTTATTTTCTAAATTGCATCTACTGGTAAGATAACTGGATGTGTGTGTCCTTCCTTGTCTGTCCACCTGCACACTTGTTATAAAATGCACTGACATCAAGCTATTATATCAGCATAAATGCAAACAGCTAATTACTGTCACAAAACTGTGCTGTGGGCGAGCGGCGACAGCGAGCAGGGCTTCCTGCTTGCTGTCACCACTCACCCTGTCAGTAATCAACTTACCCCCCCTCATACGCCAATTGGCGTATGCGGCTCCAGAAGCAGCGAGACTCACGGCTAAATACAGCAAGTTTTCTGCATTAGCCGCGAGTCTCGCTGTTTTGGGGAATTCTCGCCGTCCTGTGACGGCGAGGATTCCCCCAGAACGTTCAATAGAGCAAGCGTCTGGCGCGGGGGTTAAACAGCGAGGATCGCTGGTTTTCTGCAATCCTTGCTGTTTAACCCCTCACCGGGCGCATTGAATACCTGCTATAGTGTGTGTGTGTGTATGTGTGTATATGTATATATATATATATATATATATATATATATATATATATATATATATATATATATATATATATATAATTTCATTCCATGGTGCATCACTCCAATAATGGGAGCAAAATTTGAATAACAAACAAAACAGTTCCCTCCAGATGACAGCAGCACTGTGGCTATGTATAGTTCGAGGGGGGGTGGCGGCACTGAACAAAAAGGTGAGTTGAGTGAGTTGTTCGTGTCTTCCACTGCGGCACCCATGCCTGGTGTCTTTTTGTACGAGTGACGACACCACACCCCCCCCCCCGAACTATTTATACATACAGTATACCGCCATTCTCCTTTTCTCAGAACAGTAATACCTGCATGGTGTAGCACTTTTCAGGCCACTCCCTAGGTCCATCCCATCAGATAAATCTCATGGCACATCCAATTTGCGTCAGATAAATCACGTGATTAATCACATGTGATAAATCACATGTGATTTATCTGCCACAAATTGGATGTAAAAAAAGGCACATCAAGTGTCAAATTGTATGTAGGCGTCCTGGGAAGCTGCCAGGGAAATTCAAGGGAAATCAGATGCAATTTTACAGGTCAGATAAATCTCATAGTGTATGGGGGCCTTAAGGTATAATAGAAAACATGGCAAAGGTCCTATCACCCGACCAGCATTATTAAATATTCATTGAAAAATACAGTAGAGTACAGTATAAGTTAAATTAAATCCTTTCAACAGTGAGCAACCTTTTCTTCTCTTAAGAGTAAACAAGCAAATGGAACAATGGGGCAGATGTATTAAGCTTTAACAAGAGATAAATCCATGGATGATAAGGGGAGATAAACGCCTAGCCAATCACCTTCTAACTGTCATGTTACAGGCTGTGTTTGAAAAAAGTCAGTAAGGCGCTGATTGGCTGGATGTTTATCTCTCCTTATCACACTTGAATTTATCTCTTGTTAAGGCTTAATACATCTGCCCCAATACTTGATATAAATAGCTATGTCTCACGGTGGATGGGGATCAGTAATATCCTCGCTTGTTTCCTGTTTTTCTTCATTCCCCAAAAATCTTTCCGCATCCAGCAGTAACAAATTCATTGTACCCAGATTCTGTAAATATATGTATACGGGCAGGAAACATCACAAAGAATTAAAGTACAGCAAATCTGAAAGAAAGATCTCCTAGCCCTGGACACTTCTGATAAGAAATCCCTAAATTCTTGCAGAGTGTGACCCTGCCATTTGATAGGGTTCACTTTGCAAGAGGCAGTCCAAATTGCTTGTCTGTGTATTTTGTTTAAAACCTTAAGGATGACAACATGCGGCCTTGACTTTTCCTGACTTTTAGACACTCCGAGTCTATGAATACGTTCAATAACAATATCGGAGCATATGACTTCAATATGCAGCAGTTTAGAGAGGGTATTCCTGGCAAAATGTTCCAGAGCTGGACCTTGTAATGTTTCTGGAATCCCAGTGATTCTGAGATTATTATGTATCATTCTATTTTTAGCATTATCTAAAGCTTGTGCCAAATGCTTATTGTCTAGCTCTAGTTTTTTAACTGCTGATTGCAGAGCAGAGATATTATCAGTATTATAACTTATGTGTGCCTCAGCTGAAGTCACCCTTTCAGACAAGCAGTTAATCTGTGTAGTAATGTCCTGTACAGCTTTTTGTAAAAGTGGGGCCATCGTGGTTTGTATTGCTTCTACAAGGTCTTTGTATTGTAGGACTTGTGAGTCTTTATATACAGCAGTACCTGAGTCGTCCTGGGTGTGCTCAGTAATCGGTTTCTTAGAGGCTGGGGTCAGTGCGGAATCTTCACTACCAGGCACCATAGTATGTTCTCTGCGTCTCTTCTCCTGCTGTTGAGGAGTAGGACCATGTTTTGCAATAGATGTTTAGCCCAAAATGTTTTCCATCTCAGGAGCACTCTGTTGGGGGGATCGGGATCAGTTTCTATGGTTGATCGTCAGCGTGCAAGGTGACGGAGCGGCAAGGAGAAGCTGCTCACTCCCTCATGCCAGCACTGGAAGTCTTAAAAATGAAGATTATCAAATCACAAATTAATAAAGTGACAGCACACATAAATAAAGGGTGTGGTATCACAGTAGTGCCCCTTATACTCAACGCCCACAGATGTATTATACACAAAGCCTGCAGAAATACAATAGTACCCCTTTAACCATGCCCACTCTGGTGCCACTTAAAAAACCCACAGTAGTATTTCCCCTTATACATAACTCCCATAGCAGTGTTACTTAAAAACACAATGCCTATAATAGTAGTGTGCTCAAAATATAATAGTGCCCATTGCACATAAACTCCACAGTAGTAATGCACCTTAAGCACATAAGTAGTAGTTACGTAAGGTGGGAAGAGAGCAAAACGGTAATAGGAAAGGGGAGGCATGAAAAGGAAAAATGGGAAAGGCAGTAAGTTTTGAGGGGAGCCAGGGAAAAGTGGGTGTTAGAAAATGGTGAAATATGGATAGAGTATACAAATGAAAGCTGGGGTACAAGGAAAAAAAAGATAGGAGGGAAAAGGTGAAACAATTGGATGGGGAGCCAGATGCTGGGCAGAATGAGGGTAGGACAGCCAGATGCTGGGCAGAGAGAGGGGGAGGGGCAGCCATATGCTGGCCATGGAGAGGGGGAGGGGTAGCCATATGCCGGGTAGAGAGAGGGTGACAGATGTAGGGAGAGGGGGAAGTTGCTGGGCAGAGAGAGATATAGGGTGAAAAGATAATGAGCAGAAAAAGGAGAGGTCAGAAAGAAGATGGGCAGAGATAGGGGGAGATACAATGGGCAGGGAGAGGGGAAAAGGTGCTAGGTAGAGGGTGTAGATCTGCATATGCTGGGCAAAGAGGGGGACAGGTGTGGGGAGAGAGGGGCAGATGCTGGGGAGAGATTGGTGGGGTACAGATGCTAGTTATAGAGTGGGTGGTACAGATGTGGAGAGCAGGGGCAGATGGTGGGGAGAAGGTAGCAGATGGTGGGGAGAGATGGGGGGACAGATGCTGAGCAGAGAAGGGGGGAAACGTGGTGGGCAGGGAGAGGTGGACAGATGGTGGACGAGTAAAGGAGGAGAGAAGATGGGCAGAGAGAGGGTGAGAAATGATAGCCAGAGAGAATGAGAGAGAGGGAGAGATGGTGGGCAGGGAGATGGGGAACAAATGGTGGGCAGAAAGAGGGGGATGGATGGTGGGAAGAGGCATGGGAGATGGATGGTGGGCAGGGAGGGACAGATGATTTATAAATATGATTTATAAATATTTTTCTTTTGTCAGTCCCCTGCAAAGGTGTGTTCATTCGTTTTATCTTTCTCCCCCCGCAGCATACATCTACCCCATCATGTGCTATTCCTGCAATATGTACCTCCACAGATTGCACATTCTGCCAGCGCTGACCTATGCAGTGCACCCAGGTTGCCTCCGAGGGTCTCTTTGTGGGCAGGATGTGGGTCACATGGATGTTTCTGTGCAGGGTTTATCATACTACTACTACACAAGTATTTGCTTTCCAATATATGCATTTGGTCCTTATATGGCTTGCCTCCTACAGTGTAACCTCTGTATTGCGTCCACCATGGCTGCCTCTTCTGGTGCACTTGTGGATGGGATGAAAAATACATGGATCTGAGTATACACTGAAATCACCCATTTTGGGTATTTTCTTTTAGGGGTAATCTATTCCACACAGGATAATCATACACAGAGCACATAAATTGGCTGCCACACAAGTACCTTGTCAGGGTGGAGTACACAACACATGGAAGTTATTGTCCACAATGCTGAACCAATCCTGCATTACTGTGTGCTCAATGGTTTCTTTTGTCTGTGACTTGTCTGTTATTGTACTACTAACATCCTCTGTATTATGTGCATTGTTTTTTAATGTCTGTAAAGCACCTTAAGTACTGTTGGTGAAAGTGTGCTATATAAATTAAATGTACTTACTTACTAGATGATTGGCAGGTAGAGGGGGCAGATACTAAGCAGATAGAGGGGATAGATGGTGGGCAGGAGTTGGGACAGGACAGTTGCTGGGCAGGGAAAGGTAGACAGAAACTGGGCAGGGAGGGGGGTGGGACAGATGATGGGCATGGAGAGGGTGCAGATACTGGACAGGGAGAGGGGTAGAGATGAGGGGCAGAACATATGCTGGGTAGGGAGAGGGGGCAGATACAGGGCAGGGAGAGGGGGACAGATGATGGACAGGGAGAGGAAGGCAGATACTGAGCAGAGAGGGGGTGGGACAGATGATGGACTGAGAGAAAAGAGAATCTGCAGGGAGAGGCAGGAGCTACAGAGAAGGCAGAGTGTATAATCACAGAGGAAGCTAGGGCATGCTGTGAGATCCAATCCTCTGTATTTCAGGCATCAATGGAGCATGTGATGCACTCCTCCAACAAGGGGCTCCTTTAGTCATCATGTGCCGAGCTCCTCAAATCACAGCTCACCACATGTTGCCCTGACCCCTGATGCTGAGATGAGGGGGAGGGTCTCAGCACCACAGTGAGGGAGGTGCAGGGACATCACCTGCAGCTGCTTTCTACATCAGAATCCAATATAACTTCTCTCTCCCCTCTGCTGCCAGCACTGCTGGCTCATACACTGACAGCTAGGAGGAAAAGAGTGACTCAGTGATTGTGTGCGCTTACTACCAATAGCAGCTGATTAAACAGAATTAGGGTGTCATTCACTACCCAAAACACAATAAACAATACAATATAAAAACTGTCATACAGCGCTTATGGAGTTCCCAAAGAAATACTGGATCACCACCAGTGGATAAATAATGCTAATAAAATGTCACCAAAAATTGCATTCCAATGAATGGCGTAAATATCCGGCTGTATAAGGCAAAATAGATCTTTTCTATTAATGGCTTCAATCCTAGTCCTAGCTTTTGTTACTAACAAAAGCTAGGACTAGGATTGAAGGCATTGATAGAGAAGATCTATTGAAAGAAAAAATACAAAAAAAATACATGAATAATATATATCAATGGGCATTTATTTCCCAGTATAATAATTTACATTCAAAGATTGAAACAATTTTTTTTTAATAAAAACTGGTATTTGATCAAACAGGACCCCATTTTAGGTAATTTAATACCACCCAAACCATTATTTATTTACAGAAAAGCCCCATCATTAAGGAATCATCTTGTTAAGAGCACTATGGATAATGCATTAGGACATTGTATTAGAACGAAGGAATTCCATCGGTGTGGCGACTGCCTTATATGCAGATCTGTTGAAGCATCACAACGTAAAATGGTTGAATTTTCAATAAAAGGAAAGAAATATATGATTAATGAATTCATTACTTGTCATTCCAAAAATGTGATCTATTTACTGGAATGCTCGTGTCATCTATTTTATGTGGGGAAAACCAGTCGCCAATTGAAAACACGTTTATCAGAACATATTTACAATATCCGTAAGGTACTGGTTACACATACACTCTCCAACCATTTTAAGACTCATCATCAATCAAAGGAATGTTTTTTAATCAATTTCTGTAGCATACAACTTTTATCATCAAAGTGGCGGACGAGAGACATTGACAAAAGACTATCCCAGACAGAAATGTGATGAATTCACTGTTTGAACACCCTCGTTCCAGAGGTGTTGAACAGTGAATTTGAATTAAAACATTTCTTGTCCTAAAACAACATTAGTTCTTATAATAGAGGGGATTCCTGACCATCACCCATTTAATGTACGTATAATTTTAAAATAGATTTTTATGTATTTTTAATGTACCTTTAAATGTATATCGCTAAATGGATTGTTTATGTTATTTAAAGTTGTTTATGTTATTTAAAGCAACCTTCATTCAAGAGTTGTTTTATCATCAAAGTAAAAGGACAATGCCCCTGATTTTTGTTTACATCTATCTCCGGGCCATTGGAACACATATTCAGACAGGTGGAATGCACAGCCATATTTGTATATGTAATAAACATCCCCTGCTGGATCAACAAAGCAAATGACCGGCATATATATCCACCCGACGGTCATGAAAAGTACACCGCCGTGGGTGTAACGCACAGCCATTTTGGTTCCGCAGGAAGGTGGAAATAGCGATAGTAATACCAATTTACCACAGGTATATAAGGCACCATATGAGAAAGGCACACCACGCTACTGAAGACGGATCCTAGCGATCCAAAACGCGTTTGGCGTGCCTTGCCTTACCTATTGGACTACTTTGTTATTGCCGGGACTCCAGGGAGCTTGAGACCGAAGGACTCTGCATTGGATTGCTTTTGTCTTTTTGGATACACCTGCCTCCTGTGTTAGCCCAGGCTATATCGATTCATGCTTGTTTTTATCCTCAATTGTAAGTGTGCATTTTGATTAAAGCATTTTCAGTGTAAAATGTTATGCACTATATGTTTTTTTCTTCTCCACTTACATGTGCTATTTGCTGAGGAGGATCATTTGAATCCAATGTAAAGGATCTGTTTATACATCTGGATATTTACGCCATTCGTTGGAATGCAATTTTTGGTTACATTTTATTAGCATTATTTATCCACTGGTGGTGATCCAGTATTTCTTTGGGAACTCCATAAGCGCCGTATGACAGTTTTTATATTGTATTGTTCATACACTGACAGCGCCAGCCGGCAGCTGCACACAGTGGCAGAGTCGCAGAGCAGGGAGAGTGCTTACATAGTCTGGCGCCTCCCTGCTTTACAGACTCGGCTCAGCAGTTAGCGCCATCCCTCTCCACCCCTCATGAATTCACACCCCAAATGACTAAAGTTATTTCACTCATATTAATACTGTTCAAACATGCCTTTTTGCAGAGTCTATCAATTGATAAAAATTCCTGGTCCAAAACCTCAACCAACAACAACTTGATGGTTGTGTCAAAACTAAAACAACTATATAAAAATGATTTAGAATCAGATTGGGGGGGTCTGCACATTTCTCTTGCATCATATACAGAAAACCAACTACTTATATAGGATTGCTGATTGGCAATCATCCTGCACCAGGGCTGATCTAAGATTTTCTTTATCTGGGGCAAGGCAGTAATTTAGCTCCTCTCCCCTTACTGTTTGCAAGTATGGGTAATCACATGATGCACTGTGGCATGTGCACCCCTAGCCCCACCCCCTAGTTGCATCCTGCACCTCTTGGATGAACTTGGATATATCCTGCCAAAAGAGTTTGTTCCTGGAGTAATTGGTAGTAAATTTCATAGTTGAATGCAAGTGGTTCTCAATCAGTGGTTCTAGTTGCCACAGAAATTCCTGCAGTTACAATTAGGGGTGGTTAAAGGAAATTGTGTAGTGGCAGGGCACAGAACAGTGGGACTTGCTTTTAATAAGAGGCATATTGAAAGCAGTGTCCTTGGAACATCCAACTCTGTGTATTACATTTGGTCACTCATCACAAAGGTTATGAGTATGTGTATTACATTTGGTCACACTGTATCTATTTCAAAGAAAATATTCAACACACCTATTGATTTTATACTGTATATTGTGGTGCCTATATATTTTATAAAACAGAAACTGTGTTTATTACGTTGAATATATTGCATTGCAAACTTTACCAGTAAAATAATGTAATAGTCTGGCATGGGTTACTCAGTTGTTTATTACAGGTACAAGCTTCATTCTCCAGGCAGCCTGGGCAGCTGATGAGAGCAGACAATGGCCCTTATTCTGGTTGGTGCGGCCAGAGCCGCACACGGGGCTCCGGCCGCACAAACCAATCCCCGCCCACCCTACGGATCGCCACGGCCGTCCGTACACGGACGGCTGGCGATCCGCATAAAAATGGTGGAGGCGTACGCCTCCACCATGGTGGGAGCTGCCCCCTGCATTCGATGGTCGTCGACCATCGAAGGCAGGTCCGCACGCCCCGGCAGCTCCCGCAAGCTGAGACCACACGGACAATCGTCCGTGTGGTAGCTTGTATGGGGGCTGAAAGCTGACATCCGGCGACGTCAGCTTTCCGCCCCCATGAGTTGCGTCATGCCCTCATTACCATGCATACGCCCCGCGTTTGCATGGGAACGCCCATGAAACGCGGGGCGTACACATAGGGAAATGAGGGCATGAAGCCTCTCACGCCCCTATACGCCCCCTTTGCGGCGGACGAAATACGTCTGCGGCGAAGGGGGCTGCACATGCGCAGATTGACCTCTGCGCATGTGCAGAGTAAAAACATCGGCGGTACGGCCGCACGCGGGCCGTACCGCACGAAGCAGAATAAGGGCCAATATGCTGAAATACTTCTGGCCCTGGGCAGTTGGCAGTTTCTGGTACTGTGTATTTACTATACATATAAATTAAGTGAACAATGTGCTTGCTATATATACTGACACAATTCACACTGCACAAACGCTGTGCAGTTTGCAGTATGCCAGTCATTGCTATCATGATGTTCTTTGCTATAGCTAGATTATAAGTATACTGTATCTTAAGAGCATACTAACCCACTTAAAGTTATCTCTCTGGAAGAAGCATGAAGAGGAGAAGCAATGCTGCCTGTCAGGGGGAGGGGTCAATGCTGATGTCACAAATTCCTGCCCCCCCCCCCCCATTCCACACAAACTCCATGAGGAAGGGGGCTAAAATGATGCAAAATTCCTCGGGGGGGGGGGGGGGGGGGGGTGAGAGGGATTTGGTGTGCATGCCCACCTTCCTTGGGGGGGGGAGCAGGAGGGTGACCCAATTTTTGGGAGCCTCTCTGCCATTCCAGGAGGGTAGCTAAGTGTGCTTACTTGTCACTTTCAAATAAGAAATTGGTACTTATGTAATATCTGGGCTCCTGTTTTTCTTATGAGACCGCGTCCCCTCGCGGGGCTCGCTGTGCTCGCCACGCTTCGGGCACGGTGGCTCGCTGCGCTCGCCACACTATATAAAATCAACTCCATGCATAGTTGGATAGTAGGGGTATGAAAAAATGGGGTGCATTTAACATGGGAGTCCAGATAATACATAAGTACCAAGAAGGTACGTAACTTTAAATTAGAGATGTGCACCGGTCACTTTTTGGGTTTTGGGTTCTGATTACCTTGAGGTTTTGGGTTCTAATGGGTTTTGCCAAAACACCTCCTAAGTGTTTTATGTTTGGATTTCTTGGGTTTTGGGTTCTGATTTTTTTGTTAAAAAAGCATAAAAACTGCTAAAATTGCATATTTTTTTTTTTTTTGCTCCTACGCTATATTAACCTCAATAACATTCATTTCCACTCATTTACAGTCTATTCTGAACAGCTCACAATATTGTTTTTAGGGCAAAAGGTTGCACCGAGGTAGCTGGATAACTATGATAAGCCACACAAGTGTGCGGCACAAACACTAGACTACACCCCTGGACTGTTACGGCACACATGGCGGCAGGCATGGAATTATACGGCAGACAAATTCCTGCAGTAAAAATAAAAATGTGTATTCTTTTAATTATAAAAAAGAGCAGCACACCTTACTTAGCAACACCCCATGAATTATACAGCACTCTTGGCTCACCCCTGGACTACAGCGCATTTAACAGCCCTTGCAGTAAAAAAAAAAAAAAACACCTTAATTTTATTTTCATTAAAAAAGGGCATCTCCCCTGGTCTGATATGGGACACATGGGGCACCCCTGGAATTATACGGCACACATGCGGGCACCCCAGGACTGATACAGGACACATAGGGGCACCCCTGGACAAATACAGCACACATGTGGGCACCCCTGGATGGGTACAGCACACATGTGGGCACCCCTGGACTGATAGTACTGGTAGCCAGTGGAAACAGCAGATTGGAATTATATACTGCAATAAATACTGGTAGCAAGTGGCAACAGACTGGAATTATATACTGCGATAAATACTCGTAGCCAGTGGAAACAGCAGACTGGATTTTTATATACTGTACTGTGATAAATAATACTGGTAGCCAGCGGCAACAGCAGACTGGAATTATATACTGCGATAAAAACTGGTAGTCAGTGGAAACAGCAGACTGGATTTATATACTGTGATAAATAATACTGGTAGCCAGAGGCAACAGCAGACTGGAATTATATACTGCGATAAATACTGGTAGCCAGTGGCAACAGCAGACTAGAATTATATACTGCAATAAATAAAATAGTTGTAGCCACTGCCAGTGGCAACAGCAAACTGGAATTATATAATGTGATAGGTACTGGTAGCCAGGGGCAACAGAACACTGGAATTATATACTGCAGTAGGTACTGGTAGGCACTAGCCAGTGGCAACAGCAGAGAGCAGACTGCAGCAGACACTAGGCAGTGCAGGGCAGGCAGTGGCACTAGCAGCACCAGTGGACTATCACACTGTGACTGACTATACAGGAGCAGACTCAGCAGAGGCAGGCCCCAGCACAAAGGAGAGACAGAACACAGCACCAGTCATCCTTGCAATGGTGATGTCTTGATCACTGAGCAGAGACACAGTACACAGCAGCACGGGCCCCAGCAGAGACCACACACAGCAGCAGCACACCCTTCCCTACCCTTCTCCGAGATTGGAGTGAAGACGGCGGCGCGAGGTTGCGGAATTTAAGGGTTCCGTGATCTCGCGAGAATCCGACGCCGGGCGATGACGTTTTGCCCGTGCGCCCGGATTCGAGTCAGGCGGGAAGCGCTGAGCGCTGCTCGTATCCGGGCCCAGATTGATGACGTCCGTGCTGGCTCGGATCTGAGGAATCCGAGCCCGCACATCTCTACTTTAAATATACCCTTTGTCTAAGAACTAGTTAATATTGTGTTGTGTTTTCCTTAACCATATCTTATGTTAAAATGCTTTGTCTTCTTTATTCACATTCATGAGAAGCAATGTTTGGATTTGTTATGCTAATTTATGGATGGATATAAGCCACTACTTGCCTGTAATTAATCATTTGCATTTTAAGCATTACAGAACTGTTGTATATTTTACAGCTGAATAGAACACCAGCATATTTATTGAAAAAGATAAGGAAAAAAAATAAAATAATTACTTCAATTTTAGAACTTTACTTTGAGACATAAAATTTTGATTTTCTCTCCCTTCCAATTATTTCTTTTAAAATATTTGTCAAATAAATTAAAGAACATACACTCTTTTATTTTGAACAAATATTGTTCCATAACATGATTTCTACAAGCAAAATGTAGTTAAAAGTAATGATTGCTCATATTTTAGAGCAATTTTATAACATCCCAGCAATTATGACATTACATAATATTTTCGGTGACTTACAGATCAGGAAAAAAACTGTGTAACACATTTTCTTATGTTTTGTCACAAAAGTGAATATATCTAGGTGAATCAAACATTATTTTTTGTCAAATATTGTTTTAGAACACAGGTTGAGTATCCCGTATCCGAATATCCGTTATCCGAATTATTCCGAAAACCATACATTCCAGAAAATGAAAAAAAAAATTTTTTTTGCTAAAAACTCACTGGGGACATTTGTAACAGCACTACTGAGGACATGATATGTAACTGGCACTATATATGTGCAAGAAAATGATTGCTTGACATTCAAATTCAATATCTGAGATAGTACACAAATTTAGTTTCATGTTTTGAAACCTTGTTTTTTGAACAAATAAAATATATTTGTGTGAATTTTATGTGGTTGATGTGTCTATACAGCATAGATGCAAGATACTCCAAAATACAGTATTGAAAAATTAAAATATTCCGAAATACGGAATAATCCGTTATCCAAAATTCTCCTGGTCCCGAGCATTTTGGATAAGGGATACTCAACCTGTATCGCTATTGCTCTCTATTGTACGCTATGGAGTACATTTATTAAGATAGGAGTTCTATTAAAGATGGGATGATGCCCATAGCCACCAATCAGATTCTATTATCTTCGAGAAGGTGCTAAATATATAAGAAGTAGAATTTTACTGGTCGCTATGGTCAACATCCCATCTTCATTAGAACTCAAACTCTTATTAAATGTACCCCTATATGGACAAAAGTATTCAGATGCCTGACTTTTACACTAACAGTGACTGTAATGATATTGTGTTCAAAAACATTTACTTTAACATAGAGTTGGCCCCCTTTTGCAGTTATAACAGACTCCATTCTTCTTGCAAGGCTTTCCACAAAATTTTAGTGTGTCTTTGGGAATTTTTTTTCACAATCCTGTAAAAGATATATAAGTTCAGGCACTGATGTTGGACAAGAAGGTCTTGCTCAATCTCCATTCTAATTCATTCCAAAGGTGCTTGATGGGGTTAATGTCAGGGACATTTATGGGCTAGTCAAGTACTTTACACTGATCTCATCAAACCATTTATGTATAGTCTTTGCTGTGTTCACTGAGCCCAATCATATAGGAATAGAAAAGTGCCTTCCCAAGCTGTTGCCACAAAGTTGGAACATAATATTGTTCAAAACGTCTTTGTATGCTAAAGCATTAAGTTGTGACCCTTCACTGGAGAAGATAGGGAGCCTAGCTGAAGCCCTGAAAAATAGCTCCATACCATTATCCTCTATCAAACTTCATAGTTTTTGTGCTTACATTAATGCCATTTGAATTTTGAATCTCTTCAGCTATGGAGTCTGATGCAGCTATGGAATTACCCTGATACCCCTTTTCAAATATGTTACTATCCTTGTGGATAGTTCTTCCTGCCACTGAGTGCTCCAAGATTTGCTGGGAAAAAATCCAGATCCCAGTCCAAGAATTTTTTTTTTTAAAGACATATTAAATATTAATATTTTAAAAGATTGTTCACTGTTTCATTAAGAGGTTCTGGCATAAATACTTGAAAGACCCTAATTAGATTTTTTAACCTGATTCAACTGACCATTGAAGCTCTCGTCAGTTATCTTATTTTAAGTACTACAAAGATCCTCTCTTTGATATTTACATCACTGATATTCAAGATGTTTTCATAGATATGTAACTCCAAGTCCACTTCGAACTATTCCTTTAATAGAGTCCTTCGTAAGCTCAAGCTGTTGGCAATTATTATGCTCAGAAGCAAACATCACTAACCCCAAGAAACAAGAATGTTGTCAGTAAACCACTTGTTGATCTGGAAAATATATATCTATTACGCTCTCTCCCTCCCACTCTTTCCTCCTACCCCACTCTCTCATCTCTCTCCTATTCATCCTCATGTTCTCTCTGTCTCTATCATTCTATCTGTCTCTCTCTCTCAGGCCCTTATTCTGATCGATGCGGATATTCCCGCTTGCGTACGGGCCGCCGATGTTTATCTTCTGCGCATGTGCAGAGGTCACTCTGCGCATGTGCAGGCGATTTCGCCGCAAGGATTCTCTATACGCCGCACAGGGGGCGTAGAGGGGCGTGAGGGGCTACTTATCCTCATTACCCTATGCATACGCCCCGCGTTTCATGGGCGTTCCCATGCAAACGCGGGGCGTATGCATGGTAATGAGGCCGTGACGCGTGGGTACGGGGCGGGCATCTGACATCGCCGGATGTCAGCTGCCCGCCCCCATACAAGATTTCACACGGACAAGTGTCCGTGTGGTCTTGTGTTGCGGGACCTGGTGGAGCGTGCGGCCCTGCATTCGATGTTCGGCGACCATCGAATGCAGGGGCTGCTCCCACCATGGAGGAGGCGTATCCCCGTCCAATTTCATGCGGATCGCCACATATCCGCGTACGGACGGCCGTGGCGATCCGTATGGAAGGCGGGGATTCGCCTGCACGGTCGGAGCCGCATATGCGGCTCCGGCCGCACCAACCAGAATAAGGGCCTCAGTCAGGAGTATCCTCCTGACACTGTCTCTACCTCTCTCAATCTATCACTCTGACACTGTGCCTCTCTTTCTGACAAACACTCTCTCTGTACCTAACATACACTCTCTCCCTGAAACCCTCTCTCTGTCTCTGTCTCTGTCTCCCCTCTCAAACTATCTATCACATTCTCTGGTTCCAAACTTTCTCCATCTCAACCTGACACTCACATTTCCACTTGCTCACCTAACTCTTTCTTGATTTTCCCCTCTATTTCCCTGACACCTTCTCTCTGTCACTCCTCTCTTTTTCTCTCATTCCTTTTTTATGAAACCCTTTTCCCCATCTCTTCCTTTAACGCTTTATTTTTCTCTCTGTCACCCTGGCATCCTCTTTATCTTTCAACCCCATCACCATCTTGCTCCGCTAATGGGTATTGTAGTCACAATGGGGGGGGGGCATCAGATGGGGCCCACAAAGTTTTAGTTATGCCCCTGACAGCAACCCTCAGGTTTATACTTGTGACCAGGTGCTTCCATATCAGAATTAACATATTTGCAAAGATGAAGTCCATCTTCAGAGAAAATACATACTAAAAGTCACTATACTTACAGCACAGTACTTATATCTAAATAATATATTTTTTTGTCTTTGTGTAGAAGATTCCCTATTTTCAATCTGGAGCCTCGAAGCTCCAGTTCAAATTTCAAACAAAGTCATTGAGATAAGTAAATATGGTTCACATGACACCTCATTGGACACCTGAGCCCTTTTAAGGGATTCAGGCCAGCACAGCCCCACTGGTGATAATCTCCATTTGTGGCAGTCACCTGCCTCTTTCTCTGTCAAATTGCTCCTGGTTTGCTTGGTTCCATCTGCTTTGTTGATTCCTGCTGCACACCTATTTCCAGTTCTGGTATACCAAGAGTGCTCTATTTTGGAGCTCAGTGTTATTCTTCTTTGCCATTTGTACTTTTGCAATGTTGTGGACATTGTTCTCTTTTTCTTATCTAAGTCCATGGTTTCTTATTATCCCTTTGGGATCTCCAGAGTTTGTCGCAGGTCTGCACCATTTGTTTATGTTAACCCCAGTAGGGTTATTTCCTGTATATAGTACTTTTCCGTACCTTTGTGTGGTTTTGCTTTGCATTTGTGTGGTGTAATATTGTGCTTTTGTGTAATTTTTCTTATGCTTGCGACTCGGTCACCCTTGGTATGCGACACGTTCGATCATACATTTTGTCTACTTTCTCCCCTGAATTTAGCAGGGTGCAGTTAGTTAGTTGTTTATTCAGTTGGGTCCCTTTAATCAATTTCACCTTTTGACCATTTCCTTAAAGATCTCTGGTACTTTGTCCATACACAAGACCTGATGGCAACGGAGTTGGGGTGGATATAATTTGCCCTTTCAAACATGGTTATTAAAGGCATTCTTGTTTTTGCAGGTACCAGCAATCCTTCAGGAAAGGTCAACAAAGGCAGAGTAGAGTTTGCTGTGGCCATTCTAAACAGTGGTTGTCACAGCTGTGGGTTCACACCCAAATTTATAACAGTATGGATAATTTGTCTGTCTGATTACTGTCCATGCTAGGTTTTCATTTTGATTTAGAATTATTGTTAAAGTCAGGGCTGTTTCTAGACAATTTGTCTCCCAGTGCAAATAAATAAAAATGTGCCAAACCCCCCCCATAAATAATTTGGTAGTGAAGAAATTGTCTATGGCGGGTGTGCCACAAAAGTGTGTGGCTTAATATAATGTGTGTGGTCTAGTAGGAAAACAATTACCTTACACCTTCCTTTTGCAATCTGCATGATTAGACATTGGTTACTGCAGGAATGTCCTCCCATGCTAAAGTTGGCTGGCTGAAGGACAAACTGATATATAAACATAAAGGTCCACACAGTGACCTAGAATGCCTCACAAATCAAGGCCAAACAATGACCCGCTACATAAATCAACATATACTGTTTATCCACAATGCCAATTACACATTATGCCACACACCATGATGCCCATTACACCGTACACTGTGATGCCCATTACACATTATGCCTCACACTATGATGCCCATTATATATTATACAACAAATCATAATGCCCATTATATATTATACTACACACTGTAATACCTATTACATATTATGCCACATAAGTGGCGCTTACCTACATGCTCATTGTCATAAGTATATTGCCCAGTGCCATGGGATACATGCTCGTTGGAATGGATTACATGCTTCTTGCCAGGGATTTCATTCTCATTCCAATGGGGTCAACATGCTTGTTGCCTGGGGGGTTACATGCTCATTACCAAGGGTTACATGCTTCTTGCCAGGGGTTTCATTCTCATTGCAATGTGTGATCACATTCTCATTGCCATTGTTGGGGGTTTCTATTACACATTATGCTGCACATTGTGATGCCCATTACACATTCTGTCACACACCGTAATGCCCATTACACATTATGCCTCACACCATGATGCCAATTACACATTATGCCCCACAGCATATTGTGCATTACACATTATGGCCCACACCATGATGCCCATTACTTATTATGCCACACACCATAATGCCATATTACATATTATACTACACACTCTAATTTATATTCAATATTATGCCACATAAGTGGTGTTTACCTAAATTCAAATTTTTATGGGGTTTCTTGCTTGATGCCAGGCATTACATGCTCTTTGCCAGGGGTTTCATACTCCATACCAGGGTTTCATGCTAAGGAACCAGGCTCTCAGATAGCTGGATGCAGCAGCATCACTGTCTGGTCCAGCCAACAGGATATATGAGCTGGAGGCACGCGGAAGCATCTCTGGGCTGTTATTACAGCAGAGATTCAAAGGGGTGGGGACTCAGTGACTTAAAAACTGCTGCTTGGTTTGCAGGTGTTATTCAACAGCACCAACTATTGAGTCCCTGTGGCGGGACTCAATAGTTAAGCTGTTTGAAGTGACTGAGCAGCATTTAGAGGCCTACCCCTCCGCAGCTACTGCCAGAAGTGTGGGAGAGTGGCTAGAAGAAAGAGCTGCAACCACATTAGCTCTAGCGTGGCTGCATGTAGAGTGAGTGACTTTGACTCACTCAACTCCAGCTGCACTTTCATTGGCCTTGTGCTCTACGCACATGTGTACCCAATGTATCATACTGCATTCAGTACAATGACATTGTAAATCAGACACAGTATTGATGGGGGATGCAGCTGAGCAATTTTCTATTGTGCAAACAGTACATCTCTGTCCATTTGTGCATGTGTCCAGAGTTGGTGTGCACAGAGTAATAGCTGCAGGTGAGAGTCTTGAAATATCTGTGCAGTAACTGGGAGGTGACACAGAGTTGGCTAAGCAGATAAAGGGCCTTATTTTGGTGCATTCTTTCTGACAAAATCCTTCTTAGATGGACAAAACCATGTGCACTGCAGGGGGGGCAGATGTAACATGTGCAGAGAGAATTAGATTTGGGTGAGTCATTTTGTTTCTGTGCAGGGAAAATACTGACTGCTTTATTTTTACACTGCAATATAGATCTCACTTTGAAGTAAAACCCCACCCAAATCTAATTCTCTCTGCACAGGTAACACCTGCCCCACCTGCAGTGCACATGGTTTTGCCCATCTAAGAAGGATTTTGTCAGAAAGAATGAACCAAAATAAGGCCCAATGAGAGCAGTGGTGTAACTAGAGACTTGGAGGCCACCGGAAAGCTATCAAGGGTGGTCTTCATATATTTACAGTAATTATGACAAGCAGCTGAATAACTTACTGCACTGAAGCCACCACCAATCCTGCTAATCGCCTAGTGTCATAAGCATGCACCTCTCCCTGCATTAGGATGCTCAAATTGACTGTATAGGTGGCTAATCGATTAAACCTGTTTTTTAATTATCTGTTTATTGGATTTTTCAACAATAGAGAGATACATTTTTCATGAAAAGATACATATATAGAACATTGTACATTATACAAATTGCATAGGGCATTTATCATCAACCAACGAGAATAATATAATTTGAGCGGGTATGATATATCCTAAACATTGATGCCTGAAGGGTGTCTGGTTATCTGTTTCATATCGCGGGGATAGAATAGAAGGTGTTTTGACTAGGATAAGCCTGTTCATATAAGGTATAGCTCCTGGGTAAACATATTCATATTAGGGGCCCATAATCCAGAGAGACATTCACAATATCCTAATTATCAATATGGAAAGTCTACATATATATATATATATATATATATATATATAATAATCTAAACATGACAGAAACTTGTGGGACAAGGGCAAAGACGAAGACAAAGACATAATGGGGTAGAACATATAGGGTATGAGGGGAGAGGGGGGAGTGGAACAGATGTTTCATCCTATACAACAAGCTTTCTGAAAGAGAGAATCCGAAGTTAACTTGAGGTTGGTGCATAACTGGATCCAGTGAATATGGAATCTGAGGCTGGTAGCATATATATATATATATATATATATATATATATATATATATATATGTTGTAAATCGATCTTTCTATCTTATAAAAGACTTACAGTATAGAGTTTTGTACAAGAGTATCTAAATCAGCAATAAATGGGGCCCATTTTTATAAAACGAGGTAAGACTGGACCGTAAGGGGGTTAGAGTAATTTGTTGTACAAAAGGAGGATCTACACGAATTGTGTAGATCCCAGGAGCGCTTGTGAATGAGTTGCCTAATCAATAAGAGCAGCTGCTTAGGAGGGGAGGGTCAGTCTCCTCAAAAAAGAAACAAGAAACACAGAAAAAAGCAGCGCTTAAATTAAACCTTAAAAAAGGTTGGCTCCATGACATCATTGTATGCAAATCTCAACCTCAGATCACATGTGTTAATCACATGTGGGGAATTAGCCAATTAGATTCTGTCAATTTTGGCACCCTTTGTATAGTAAATAATGCATATGCCATATTGGTCTAAAATAAACTCATATTCAATAATTCATTGCGCTGATATCATGGGTAGCTAGGAGTATATTTATTTTTATAGTTATCTCTCTATTGTCTCTGATTTTGTCCACAACTAGAGACTTCAACCCGGAAGTAATTGCTCCATGTATCCCTATGTATCCCTATCTTTCCTGCAGTGTTATATGTTTGCAGGAATTAACATTTCTTTCTCTTTCAATGGTCCTGTTGACACAGCTCAACATTGGGATGTAGGAGGGTCCCTAGGAGCCAGGCCCCTATCCTAAAGCTTTTGGAGGGTAGGCTCCTCCCCTTCTGCATCCCAGACTCCTCAGTTCGTGTTAGGTGCCCACTGGAGTGGGTGCTATTCTAAAGGGCTGCTGGAGCAGCCGAAGGATTAGAGTTAGTTAGGAGTTTTTTATTTTATTAACTTTTACACTAGCTAGGTAGGCACAGTGTGAGGATTCTCATTGAATCCTCACACTGACAGCGCAGCAGGAGCTGGCAGAAGCGCGTCCTGTCAGCTCACTGCGCACAGGGGAAACACTGTCTGGTCTCCCTGTGCAGCGCTTACAGCTTCTATTAAGAAGCTGCCTGGCCTCCGGAGCGCTCTGAAACCAGCTTCACGCTAGGTGGGGATCATGGGGGACAGGCGCTCTGTGATGGCCATTTTCTGCGGAGCTTACACACTGAGCTCCTGTATGAGAGGACAGCAGTGTGTTACAGGCATGTTCAAAGTGGTCCCCAGCAGAGGGGGAGACACGGGAACTTGGAGATCCTGCAGTGGGAGCAGCTGTCTGGGGGTGGTTGGCGCCAAAAGCCACAGACCCCGCAGCAGCAGGGACTTGGTCTCTTCCCTCACTCTGTTTTGGCGCCATTCGGAACGCTTGCAGCGGAGCTGAGCTGGATGACAGAACCTGGCAGAGTGATTGGATTTGACGGCTTGGCTATTGAGACTGCCATCTTGAAGAACAAGGGTTTCTTGGAGGCTGTGGTTAACACCATGGTGAAAGCTAGGAAGTCAGTGTCTTCTGCTAACTATTATAGGGTCTGGAAGACCTATATCAGGTGGTGTGAAAGGCAGAAGTCGCATACATTGCGATTTCGACTGTCTAAATTGCTGGAGTTTTTGCAGGATGGTTTCTCGTCTGGGTTAAGCCTTCAGTCACTCAAGGTACAGATATCGGCTTTGTCGATTTATTTCCAGAAAAGGATAGCATTGTTACCGGAGGTACAAACTTTCCTGCAAGGGGTTTCACAATTGAAACCTCCATACAAGCAACCAGTGGCTCTATGGGATTAATCGCTGGTACTGGAGTGTCTTCAAAAGGCGCCTTTTGAGCCATTGAGGTCGGCTGACCTTAAGTTCCTTACATGGAAACTTGTATTTTTGTTGGCAGTTGCGTCATCAAAAAGAGTATCGGAGTTGGCAGCATTGTCCTGCAAGTCTCCTTTTCTTATATTTCATGATGACAGGGCTGTTCTTCGAACAGTACCCCAATTTTTGCCAAAAGTAGTCTCTGCTTTTCATTTGAATCAGGAGATAGTTCTGCCTGTGTTCCAACCCCCAGAGGGTTCAAGGAAAATGGACAAATTGAGGAATTTGGACGTTGTGCGCGCCTTGCGCATTTATGTGGACAGGGTGAAGGGTGTCAGGAAGACTGACACTCTGCTAGTCTTGTATGATGTGCACAAGATTGGTTGGCCTGTCTCTAAGCAGACCATTGCTAGGTGGTTGCGTTCAGTCATTGCCTTGGCATATACTAAGGTTGGTAGGCCTGTTCCGGCCAGGATAAATGCGCATACCACCAGGTCGGTCGCCACCTCTTGGGCGGTTCGACATGGGGCCACAGCTGAGCAAGTTTGCAGGGCCGCCACTTGGTCATCTGTTCACACTTTTGCCAAATTCTATAGGTTTCATGAGTTCGCGTCGGAGGACGCATCATTCGGGTGAGCAGTGATGAGAGCTGCAGACCTGAGCGTACCCTCCCAAAGGACTGGCTCTGGAACGTCCCAATGTTGAGCTGTGTCACCAGGACCATTGAAAGAGAAAAAGGGATTTTTGTAAGAACTTACCGTTCGAATCCCTTTCTCTGATTTGGTCCTGGTGACACAGCGATCCCTCCCTTACGCTCAGTATGTATGCCAGTGTTCATGATGTTTCATGTTATATATGGTTGAAAAGTTATTTTTGAAATTGTGCATATAATATGTGCAGGCGTTTGTACTGAGTTAATGTATTCCAGTGGCTTTGCAAGATTGAACTGAGGAGTCTGGGATGCAGAAGGGGAGGAGCCTACCCTCCAAAAGCTTTAGGATAGGTGCCTGGCTCCTACGGACCCTCCTACATCCCAATGTTGAGCTGTGTCACCAGGACCATATCAGAGAAAGGGATTTGAACGGTAAGTTCTTACAAAAATCCCTTTTTCTGTTCAGTTATACTTCTCATATAGATACAGTTATTTATATTACCTCCACCAACTGTGACGTACAGGTGTACCATTTGATTGACGCGAGTATTGTGAGGAGGACATCATAAACTACAATACCCATAATGCTTATCCCCGCCGGAAATGGCCCTGCGCCCGTACTTGTATCCTCAGGCACAGTATTATATACAATCAATTGGTTCCCACTCTGGGCAATCGGCCATCCCATCCAACAACACTAACAATCTACATCACGCTCGCTGTCCGTCCCGTCAGGCCCAGCCGCCTGTGTAATGGACCACATTGCCCATAATGCTATTTCCTTTGTTACCGGAAATGATGTATCGCTATCGCTCAACCTATCGCTTCATGGTTCCCATGGTAACCCGGGTGTAGATATCCCTCTGTTGGATGTTATTACTTTATCCGAAACAAGTGATCTATGCGATGTATTATAGTACATTGTGGCATATATGTATCTATTATATTAACCATTTATTTAAGGTTTTGAGATACTCATTTGTATATTAATGTTGCGCTCGCTATCTTACCCAGCACACATTCATTTACATATTTATACTGGACTCCATTACCCATACTGTTTTTTTGGTCAGGGGACTAATCATAGATACCATATCATTTTTTTTTTTTCCAAGATAGTTTTTATTAAAGGTTTTGTTCCGTTAACACGGAAGGGGAGGGGGATACAGAACAAAGATGGGGAGGGAGGGGAGGGGGGGAATGGGAACAAGTCAACATACATGATACACATGAGAAACAGCAATCGGTGTAATAGGCATTAACACTGTCACACTTGGCACAGAGAGCGAGACTAAAGAAAAAAAAAATGACACATAAAATAAAATAATAAAATGAAATGGTGTCAACAATAAAGCATGGTGAATGATATGTGGTACTATACCAGAAGAGTTCTCTAGTTATTCAGGCAATGTCAAATAATAGGTTCGCCCCTTCGGGTGAGGTAATATAATCCTGCCAGCAAGACCAGGACGCTATTGAGTGGGATGGATTAATGGAAGAGGGTAGGCCCATTGTTTCCATTTGGAATGAGTGGTGGATTTTCCTAATGATTTTACTGAGTGGGGGGGGAGAGGGTTTTTTTCCAATCCTGAGCTATTGCGGCTCGTGTGGCTATGAAGATGTGGCCTAATACATAACATTTGGGGTGGGGGATATCTGATGGGTAGACATGGAGTAGCGCTGGCATAGGGGACTCTTGGACAGGGACTCCCAGGATCTTTGATGCAAGGGCGAAGACTTTTCTCCATAATGGTCTTATTTTCGGGCAGGCCCAGAAAATGTGGAAGCTGTCTCCTATCTCGTTACATTCCCTCCAACATAAGTTGGAGACTGAGGGCCAGATTCTGTGCAATTTAGCAGGGGTGAAGTACAAGTTATGCAGGAGTTTGAAATGCATTTCTATGTGGTTGCTGCACTTCGATATCTTGTGTGATGTATTATAGATTTTTTCCCACTGTTGTTGGGAGAGAGAGCACGCCAAACTCTCCTCCCATTTTGTTTGTATAGGGGATTTCACATCTGGGGTGTCAGCTTGCAAACCAGAGTACCAAAAACTTATTGAACCCTGAAAGTTACCCATGCCTAATTTTGTCAAAACGTTTGTGGGGGGGAGCAATATTGGACCTGACGTTCTTATAGCACTCTTGATCCAATGGACAATTCGGTTGTAGGAGAAAAGTTCCCTATCTGGGAGGTTGAATTGGGATTGCAGCGAGGTAAACGGGGTTATGGAGACACCATCTACTAATGCGGCAATAGAGTCAATGCCGCGGTCCATCCAATTGGCTAGGTTTATATTAGGCATCAATTTTGAGAGGGCCTGTAGGGAAAGAGTGCGGGAGGGGAGGGAAACATATTTGGGGGCTATTATCAATGTGTCCCATGCCGAGAGGGAATCTGAGATGGCTCGAATCTTAGTGAGTGAGGGGGGTCTTAATTGGGAGGGGGTCCACAGCAGATCCGTCAGTGGTATTCGTGAGAGCAGTTGGCTCTCCAAGTCTACCCATTGTTTTTTGCCTTTAGGAAGGGACCAGTCATTTATTTGGGCCACCAGGCATGCTTGTTGGTATTTCTTTAGATCTGGGACTTCCAATCCCCCATGCTTCCGCAATCTGGTTAGGCTCTTATATGCTATTCGGAGTGGTTTTTTCTTACATATGTATTTCAGGATGATTGAGTGGATTTGGGTGATGGTTTTCTGTGGGACTTGGTAGGGGATCGCGCGGAAGAGATACATTAATCTTGGAAGAATTGACATCTTAAAAGCAGCAATTCTACCTAACCATGATATTTCCAGACTAAACCAAGCTTTTAATAGGGCATCTATTTGGGATATTAAAGGGGAGAAATTGATTTCTATGGCGGTAGCTAATGAGTTGGGGATGTTAATTCCAAGGTATACAATGTGGTCCTTCTTCCATTGATATTTGTAGGTCTGTTGGAAAGTGGCTAGCTTATCATCGCTTAGGTTAAAAGGTAAGGCCTCGGTTTTGGTTGTGTTTAGTTTGTAGAATGATGCTATGCTGAAACGGTCAATTATGTCGTGTAGGGCTGGTAGTAAGGTATCAGGCTTCGTCGCTAAGAGGAGAATATCATCAGCAAATAAACTTATTTTATGGAGGGATGAGCCCACTTCTATACCTGGGAAGTCTAGGGACTGACGGATCTTCATTGCGAGAGGTTCTATTGCTAGGACATACATGATGGGAGACAGGGGGCATCCTTGTCTTGTTCCATTGGAAATCTTAAAGGGAGGTGTTGTGAAGCTGTTACTGTACACTACCGCATTAGGAGAGCTATACAGAGCTAGTATAGAGGAGAGGATCGGCCCCTGAAGGCCAAATCTATACAGAGTTTCAGTAAGGAAGCCCCAATGAAGCCTGTCAAAGGCCTTTTCAGCGTCTAATGATAGAAAAACCGCTTCTTCTCCTTTATGAGAGATATATTCCGCCAGGTCGAAAACCCTTCTAGTGTTGTCTGTTGCTTGGCGACCTCTAACAAATCCCACCTGGTCCGGATGGACCAGGTTGGGTACCAAGGGGGCTAATCTATTTGCAATCAATTTAGCAAAAATTTTTAGGTCAGTGTTTAGTAAGGCTATAGGTCTGTAATTTTGACAAAGAGAAGGGTCCTTTCCTTGTTTATGGATTGTAATAATCCGGGCCTGTAACATTTCTTCCGGGAGAGTACCCGTGTCGGTAGCATAATTAAACAAGGAGGTAAGGGAAGGGGCCAGTTCATTAACAAATTTTTTATAAAATGCGTTGGAGAAGCCATCTGGGCCTGGGGCCTTCGCACGGGGGAGGGATTTGATTACCTTTATAATTTCTTCGTCTGACCATTTCGCATTAAGAGTTACTAAATCTTCTGGGGAGACTTTGGGGAAATTTAGGTCCTCTAGGAAGGAGGTTATTATGGTTGGGGTGGGTTGAGGAGTAGTCGAGTCCGTGTTGAGGTTATATAAATTGTTATAGAATTTGGCAAAAGCTGCTGCTATGTCGGAAGGGTTTAGGAGCTTCTTTCCTTCCTGCGTCCGTATAAATTTAATTCTATTTCTAGTTTGGCGAAGTCGGAGCTTATGTGCTAAAAAATTGCCTGATTTGTTACCCAAGGAGTAGAATTTCTGTTGGAGTTTGGAGTACGCATACTTCATGCGATTTAGAAACAGTTTTTGAAGCTGATTGCGGATAGATACTATTTCCCGTTTCAGGGCTCTAGATGGGAGAGATCTGTTAAGGGACTCGGCCTGGAGTAATTTCATCTCCAGCTCCTCTTGTTCTTCTAAGCGTTGCTTCTTTAACCTGGCTCCGGTTTGGATGAAAACCCCCCTAAGGACTGCTTTTAGTGCACACCAATGGGTGGGTATTGAGGTGTCAGATGTATGGTTAAGTTCTAGATACGAGGAAAGGGTATGTGATATGGTTACCAAGGTCTCGGGGGAGTCTAAGATGTAGTCTGGGAGTTTCCATGGTTTAGGGAAAAAATGGGAGGGGTTGGAGCTCCACACCCATGTCACTGCCGAGTGGTCGGACCAAGTAATCGGCACAATACATGCTTTCGCGGTTCGTTGCAATGACCATTTATCTGCTAGGATTAGATCTATACGTGAATATGAGTTGTGGACATGCGAGAAAAAAGTATAATCTTTTGTGGAGGGGGAATGTGTTCGCCATACATCATAGAGGTCAAACTCATTCAGAAGGCGACTGAGTGTGGGAGTTGTACGAGTATTCTGGAGAGGCCTGGAAGGGGCTTGGGATTTATCCAGTTTTTCGTCTGGTATCAGGTTAAAGTCACCCATAACAACTACCCGACCCTTACGGACCTGTTGGATTGTCTCGAAGAGTTTTCGTAGGAAAGCTATTTTGTTTGTATTTGGGGCATATAGTGATACCAGGGTAATTTCCGCGTCATCCAATTTCCCCACTAAGATCAGGTATCTCCCTTCTTTGTCCGAGTATTGGGACCCTTCTACGAACTGTACAGAGTTATGAAAAAGGAGTGCTACACCATTTCTTTTAGCAGGGCCATTTGAAAAATAGCCTATGGGATAGCGAGTGTTGTGGAACTTGGGAGGGGCAGAGGCCATGAAGTGGGTCTCTTGGAGGGCAATTACTTTGGCACGTTCGGCATGGAAAGTGTCTAAAGCCTGACGTCTTTTGTTTGGGGAATTTAGGCCATTGACATTTAGTGACAGAAATTTAACCATTGGGAGGGAGAAAACGAGTTAGTCTTGATCTAATGATGGGTGGGTGCACGTTGGATCCCATAGTAGGGGGGAGGGAGGGAGGGAGGATGGGAGAGCAAGGGAGGGGAGAGACAGAACAGGGACAGGGAAACAGAATAAGTCCTGAAATCAGGGCCACTGTGTTTGCCACATGGAAAGGGTGGTGGCAAAACAAAAACCATTTGGGGGGGTGGCCTCAAATGGGTCTCACAGATTTATCGTAATTGAATAACACATGAGAACAATTAACAACATTACTAAGTAAACTTTGGGAGCCTCGATCAACGACACATCCCCTAAACCAAATAGAGCTATTATATGAAGACTATTAGCAGTAAAGATAAACATGTTCAACTTACTTATAACGGACATGTTAGTCCAATGGGCTGGGGGACGGCTGCCCCCCCCAGGCGAGGGAAACTACTCAGCCCAAAGGGGAGACAGGCGATCCCAGCCGGATCACATGGAGCAGAAACAAACCAAAACAAAAACAAAGCATAGGGGGCAATACCCTCACTATGTTTGACATGCAGTCAGTGGGGGTATCTTACGGTCAGGTCGAAGATACTGGAGCCGGCACTGGAACTTTCGTTTGCGGGATCTGGATGTCCCACTCTTCAAGTAGTTTCATTCCGGCTTCAATTGAGGAGATTACGAATGTGGAGGAGTCATAGCGGACAATTAATTTGACCGGGAATCCCCACCTGTACTGGATATCATTGTCTCTTAGAGCCGTGGTAATTGGGCGATAAGAGCGTCTCTTGTCCAGGGTGAATTGGGAGAAGTCGGGATAGATTTGGATGCCTCCCAAGGTGTCGGAGGAGTCCGCTTCCCTAGCTGCTTTGAGGATGTCTTCCTTCACGTGGAAGAAATGGACTCTAAGGAGAACATCTCGGGGAAAGGAGGTGGAGTAGCCGCTTCGTGGTTTCGGCAAGCGGTGGACACGGTCAATGATCAGGTCTTGTGGGGAGGCCGCCGGGAGGAGCTTCTGAAATAGTTTGGTGACATAGTCCCTCAATTCTAAAGGCGCCACTGAGTCGGGGATCCCCCTTATCTTGAGGTTGTTCCTCCTTGACCTATCCTCGATATCCGCGATCTTTTCTCGAAGGGAGGCCACTTCATTTTGGGTCTCCGAGTGTGATGAGAGCAGATCGTTGTGGGATGTTACTAACTCCTGCATTTTATCCTCCAGATGTTCGGTGCGGCTTGAGATGCTCACTAGATCGGCTCTGAGGGACTGTATAGACGTGTCCAGGCCTGTGAGGATATCAGTACGAAAGGCTGAGAGCATTGTAAGCATCGTGTGGGTTGTTAGGGGGGCTTGAGGGTCAATGCCCGCACCTAGGTCCGTTGGAATATCAGAGGGTGGGGAACCAGTCGTGGTTGAGGGGGTGGCGGGGCGTGCGGAAGTGCCCGAGGAGGCACCCCGACTTGTGGGCGAATTTTTAGGGAATTGTATAAGTGCAGGAATCTTGGAGGTCCTGCTCCCTTTTTTCCCCGGCATTGTAGTAAGGCTGTATAGACAAAGTCAAATTGTAGGGGTGCAGGTCCCTCGGAGGGAGGTAGCTGGGGCTTACCGGGTTAGTTGAGGTATTATAGAGGCTCCACAGAGAGTGCATGGTTTAAACACCCATGGTGTAGGAGATGCTGATTATGGTGTGAGACCCATTTAGGTAATTGAAATTAGAGAGCCATTAGATGGGAGAGGCTTCTGTCAGTCTGAACTCCTGACGAGTAGCAGCCCGGCCCGCGGCGCCGCTCATACAGGGACGTCTAGGGCACGTACCCTCAGGGAGATGTCAGGGAGCTGTAGGTGCACGTGTTGGGGCCCCTGACGTCACTAAATGGGGCTATGAGTAGCTCCTGTGGCTTGGATGTGCACTGCCCCAACCTCAGCACACCCTCTCTAGTATAGTCCTTTATTTATTATCTGAGGGTGTATGCCTCAGTCACTTCATTAATTGGGGGGGCCGGGCTGGTGCTATAGCTGGGCTGGGGTCCCCCACTCAGTCCCAAGCTCCCCAGCCGCCTGCTCCTAACCTGCGTTTAACAGCGTGTGTGCAGCTGCTGCACACACGATTCCAAGATGGCCGCCGGGACAGGAGAAGGGGAGAGACGCCGGGGCTCCACACTCCCCACGGCGCGCTAGAAGCACCAGGTCGGGGGGGGGGAACGTCTGGGGAGGGTGGGAGGAGCCCCGCTGACCTTGCTGTGCCGAAGGGCACCCTCCGGAGTCCTGTTTTCGTCACTCGCGGGTCACGGAGCCGGCTGGATGTAGAAATTTAGTCCCCGGCTTGAGACAGGCGTAGGCCGCAACCCGCAGGGCAGGGTTTCCCCTACCCCCGGCTCCGCAGCGCTGCTCGCCTCTGGTCTGGGGGTCTCACAGGAGTGGTGTTTGTGCCTCCAGGGCAGTGGGGCGATCTGGGGCTGAATTAATTTGTTTTTTTTTTGGGTGTTTGGCAGGAGCTCAGGCTATGTCCGTCCTGTCTTCTCCAAGCGCTAGGCCACCTAGATACCATATCATTAATCGTTCAGCCTATCACAAAACTGTAAGCCCTTAATGACTCAAAAAATATCCCTCATTCAATAAAAATTGTTGTGTCGACACACGGAGAGAATAGTGAATAACTTTCTAAATAATTTTTTCTGTGTAATCACAGCTCTGTATAACTTTACTTCAATTATTTAATAAACATAGAAATAAAAGATACACTTATTGTCAATTTCCAATATGATTATTATATCAGGTTTTTAAAGGACCACATTTAGCTCTAAGGCTTCATTTAGCCCATTGGGAAATAGAGAACCACATTTAAACATCCAATATATCTCTTGATTACACAGGACCTTATATCTACTTCCTCCTCTTCTTGCATTTTTTTATGTGCTCTAGACCAAAAAGTTACAAGTTTTTATTGTTCCTCCAACCCCAATCAGGGGACCTCCGTACACACGTGAGATCTGGTCATCCAATTGTTTTTAAAACAACATTTTTCATATGTATTTTTTGTCAACCTAGTGTGTAATTTTTTCTTCTTTTTATGTGCTTATTTCTGTGAATACACATGTGTTTTTTATATGCATGACAACCTATGCATTATCTATATGGTTAAGAATAAATAATTCAAATTTTATAAATGTATTCATTCATTTTTAATTTGAGCGCTGCTTTTTTCTGTGTTTCTTGGTTAGAGTAATTTCCCTATTGACGTATAACAATTGTAGAAGTTTCTGCTGAACCTCTGAGAGAGATGGAGATGTGCGGGATAGCCAGTGTGTCAGTACAATCTTTTTGCCACCATTACTATGAGAGCTTTGAGTCAGGATATTTGATAATTGTGTAGGCCAAGATTCCAGTTTGTGAAGTCTGCTAAAATGCAGGCTGCTGGGTCAGGAGTTATGGAGATGTGAAATAAGTGGATAAGGTAGTTTATTATTTTATACCAGAATTGGCGTATATAGGGGCAGTCCCATAGACAGTGTATCAGTAAGGCTGATGCACAGTTGCATTTCGGGCATTCAGCTGAGAGGGATGGGTCAAAATGGGTATATTGGGCAGGAGATACATATGCTCTGTGAAGCGTTTTTTTTAAATGCACTTACTGAATATATAAAGATTTAAGTTTCTTCATAGTGGATATGAATTGGGATTGCATTTGTGCTGGGGAGGATGGGAGTGTAAAATCCCTGTTCCATTGGTCTCTCAAAATGGTCCAGCATCTCTCAGAGGTTCTTACTATTAACAAAGAGTATAACCTAGACAGTCTGTAGACTCTAGTTCCACACAAGTTTAACATTGATTGAAGAGGGTCTTGGGTATGAGATGGGTTATATGAGAGAGGATCACTGGCTAGAGATGAAAGGCAGTGTGTTATCTGGAAATACATGTAGAAATCACAATTCAGATTTATTTTTTTAATAAACATTTTTATTGTTTTTATGAATGAAAGACATTGTCAAGACATGTCAAACCATTACAGTGGCTAATATAGTCTACACAACAGATTTGTACAGTCAGACATTTAAGGGTGATAAGAAAATGAGAGGTTGCGGTTAGACATAAATCTCAACCCAGAGCAAGATCATTTCTTTCCTTTTCCAAAATCTCAGTCTGAACTTCTATCCATGCTTTAAAGCTTAACAATAAATGGTAAACAGCTTTATTGAATGCAACGTAAACCTGACTTTCATGAACACGTCCTTATTAATTCCAACATATTAGTGGAAGGATAGAATAAGAAGAGAGAGAAAGAAGGAAAAAGAGAAAAGGAAGAGAAAGAGGGGGGATAGCAGGGGGTGGGGTGGTGGCAGATATTCCTACAATGAACCGACACAGTGACCCGCTTGTCTCACAATTCATCATTTCACTCTGCGGTATAATGAATACTAGGCTATTTGCAGGTAAAAACAGTTACAGACATAGATAAATCTAGAAGCCACTAAGGGTGATAGGGGGTTAACCTGTGGTTAGGCATAAAAATGCCTTGACACATCTATTCAGGGAATCACTTGGTATTCAGTTGAGAGGAGGTGCATAGGTCCAGGATTGAAATTCTGAGAAAAGGTTGATTTAGGCTTGTGTATCAGCATCAAGAGTCAAGATATATTGTTCCCATTTTTTGCAAAACTTCATCTCTCGTGTGAAAGAGTTCATAGGTAAATATGTACTGTCATAGTAGAGTTGCTCTAACATCATCCTGTGCAATTTCCCAAAAGTAGGGCCACATTTGGCCGTCCAATGTTTCAAGATCAGTTTTTTGGATATAGTAAATATGGTGGTAAATAAGGGAAACAATCTGTGATGAGCCTCACCTGACCAGTCCAAGAAATTATTGCACAAGCAACCTTTTAGCTGGGAAGTCAAGTTAACCTGAAAATTAGAGTTAATAAGTGCAAATACTTGGTTACAATAGCACCTGATTTTGTAGCAGTCCCAAAAGGAGTTGTAAATGGAGGCGTCCGTCCCTCTGCATTTTGGACAACTCCCATCATCATCTGGCACAAAATGGGCTCTAATGCCAGGAGACAGATAATCCCTATGTGGGGTTTTAAAGTAGACTTTCTGTAGGTATGCTGAATGCAGGGTCCACATGGTGGATGTATAACTCCCCATCAACTCCTCACTTGAATTGATCCCTCCCACTTCGTGGTGCCATCTGTCTGCAGTCTTTGCCATTTGTGTATCAGCAGGTGTGTTAGCTATCAGGTTGTATATGTTTTTTTTATCTTGCACGGGTGTAATTCCCATCTTTTCAAAACCTTTAAAATATGACATGTAAGTGCCTGTGTCAAGGGCACGATCCGTAGTGATTGTACGTAGTGCTGTGTTTGAAGGTACATTTAACAATGAGAATTAGGAAGCAAAAACTTAGGTACTTGTGTAATAGCACATCGTAGTCCAACGGTTGCCTAGTGTAGTTAGCATAGTGACTATGCGGCAGCCCAACATATGCTTAGTGTACTTAGCGTAGTGACTCCGTGGCAGGCCGGCTCTGTCCCCGGCATCCATGGCAAGCCTAGTTAACACAGGTTGGTGTCAGTGGCAGCAAATGGTGCTGCTGAAAAAATGCCAACGACTTCTCCTCTGTCTGTGACAGGTTAAACATCATTAGAGGTTCTGCAGCCATTCCGCTGTCACTTCACCTTCACCTCTGACTGACTATGGTAACTGTGTAATGCTGACTGACTATGCTGGCCGCGAGAACACTACGCTACTTCTGACTGACTATGCTAACTAGGCTGGCAACGCAAACACTATGTTGATTCTTACAGGGATGCTACGCTAACTACGTAATGGGTGCCATGCTATTACACAAGAACCAAAACTTCTCCCTTAGTTCAGAGAATAAAAGTATGTTACCTCCAGGGTCAAATACCTGATTGGCTGTGTATAATCCCCTCTCCCGCCATTGTTGAAAGATGGAGTTGTGTAGTGAAGGGATAAAGGATGGGTTTCCCCAGAGATGGACATATGGGGTTGTAGTGTGGTTACCCTTAAATTTTTGTGGAGCTGAATCCAACTTATGTAAGTGTCCTGGAATAGAGGGTGTTGTAAAATCTCGATTGTTATAAGACTTTTCTTGGTGTAATAATGCATTTGGCTAATATGGGTAAAATACCTCCTGCTCCAAAGTCAAATCAGTGCAATTGCTGTGTCCCAACAGCCAATCGGCAGCATACCGTACAAGAATATATATGGAGTAGGACAAAATGTCTGGGATTCCGGCCTCCCTCCTCCCTAGTCATCACCAGTTTGGAGTATGCTATCTTTGTTTTTTCCCCTGCCATACAAAGCGTATCATGGCTTTCCTGATCTTTTGGTTGTCAGCTTTAGAAATGCGAAATGGCAGTAATTGCATAACATACAGTATTTTGGGAAAGATAATCGATTTTAAAACTGCAATTCTCCCCAATAAGGACAGGGGGAGGGCCATCCATCCCTCCAGTTTAGATATAATATTAGTAATGACTTTGGTGTAGTTTCATGTGTATACAGTATGTCCAAAACTGATTTAAATATTAGTACCCCTAAATATTTAAAGTGTGTTTGTGTAACCTTAATTGAAGTGGCATTACTTAGGGAGGAAAGGACAGGGGCAGGCAAGTTAATAGGTAAGAGTTTTGATTTTGTTATGTTAATCTTGTATCCTGCGCTATCCCCGAATATCGTAATGAGTCTCAGGATTTCTGGAATGGAGTTAAGGGGGTCAGACATGACCAGGAGCATGTCCTCTGCGAATAAGGCTATTTTCAATTTTCGCTTGCCTATCACTATGCCCCTGTAGGTGTCAGACGATATCAACAGCATAGCCAGGGGCTCTAAGGCTATGGCAAACAGTAGGGGCGAGAGAGGGCAGCCCTCCCTTGTCCCTTTCTGCATTACAAATGGATCAGAGAGAAGCCCATTGCAAGAAATACGAGTTTGGGTTTTGTGATAAAGCAGACTAATAGTGTTTATAAAGGATTCAGGAAAATTTAATTTCCGGAGAGTGTCATATAGATGTGGCCATTCTATGAAGTCAAAAGCCTTCTCTGCTCTACTAGAGTGGCAATAACCTTTCTGACATTCACCACAGAGTGCCTCCCCATAATGAATCCTGCCTGATCAGGGTGGATGATGTGTGACATGAGGGGCTTAAGTATATCTGCCATAATTTTTGCTAAAATCTTGTAATCAAGATTAAGAGATAGGGCAATATGATCCGGGTAGGGATAGGTCTCTGTCTGGTTTAGAGAGAATTTTGAGGATAGCAGAATTAAAGTGTAGGGGAAAGGAATGTGTCAAAATGATGTTGGGGGGGAGAGTTCCGATGACAGACGTTTAAAGAATTCCACACAATATCCATCCAGAGTTTTGAATGTTTTTGATTTACTGAATCTAACCAGGAATCTAGCCTGGGGTGTGAAAATGCAAATACAATGGGGGCAATGGAGGAGCATGTGGATAGTGAGCAAATAGAGTGTGAGGTGAAAATGTAGTCAAAGCGGGAGAGTGTTCTGTGTGCAGAGGACAGGCACATGTAGTCTCTTTCCAAGGGATGATGTGCTCTCCAAATATCAAGGACCTGTAGGGTTTCCTGAAATAGGGGAATTCCCACATTTGGCAGGGGTGGGTATGTGTTCTTAGGGTTGGATCTGTCAAGTAACGAGGACGTAATCAGGTTAAAATCACCCTATTTTATGAGGTTTTCCCCTATGTAAGTAAGTTTAATTTATATAGCGCACTTTCTCCAACAGGACTCAAGGTGCTTTACAGACATTAAAAAACAATGCACATAATACAGAGGATGTTGGTGGTACAGTAACAGATAAGTCTCCGACAAAAGAAACCCTTGAGCACACAGTAAGCATAATGCAGGACTGGTGCAGAATTTTGGATAATAGCTTCCATGGGTAGTGTACCTCACCCTGACAAGGTACCAGGTGCGGCAGCCATTTTAGGCGCTCTAACATGGAGCACATGAAAGTTTTGGAGTATGGGGATGGGGCATAAATGTTGACTAGTGTGCATTTTTTACCGGCTATGCAGACAGAGGCCACCACATACCTGTCATTTTAATCAGCCACTACATTGGAAGTTTCCAAAGGAAAAGGACATTTTGCCAATATCACCACTCCTCGTGCTTTGGAAGAGAAGGATGAGGAAGCCACCACAGGCCAGCCAAGCATCTGCATTTTCCTGATTTCGGACTGAGTCAGGTGAGTCTCCTGTAATACTGTATGTCATTTTTTTTATTTAAATACATCAAAATCTTCCTTCATTTAGCTGGCGAATTGATGCCCCCAATATTCCAGGGGCATACCGTGAGGTCAGGCATAACTTTCAACAAATATATAGCAGTAATTAAAGGATAAGACATAGAGTTCTATAGTAGGCAGACATAATACAGCAGGGCTGTTATCGGGTGGTATCATAGCAGGGCATTCTGGGTAACCTGGGATTATGGGGAGAGATTCTGACAGTAGGAGGAGAGTGGAGAGAGACAAGAAGAAGAAGAGTAACAGTAGAGGAGAGATCTTCCATGCTAGGAAGAAAGGAACTTTTAACACTAGGGCTAAGCCTTGTAGGGCAGACCTTCTGTTTGACATATAAATTTTCAAGTTACCAAGTCACATAAGACACCGGCTATCGTCTCCGTCTACCCATCCCCTGAAGGAGGTAGTAGAGGGGAGACACATGCCAACACACTAACCGAGATTTTTATAGCCTAAGGCTCAACATAAGTTAACACATCTTAACATACCCAACCATAAAATTAGTTTGGTTAATAATATAAATTTAAATGAGACAGATGAATAATCAAATGAGACAGATAGATAGATGGTACCCTCCCAACCATCGGCCACCAAACATAATGATATCAGTTTAAAAGATGAAACAAAGGGTCACCATAAGCTGTCCTAAGCCAGAGAACAGTTGTTGTTCAAGTTTCCACGTCTGTCTCTGCCAAGGCTGTCTTTCCTGGTATGGAAGCTGTAGCATGCTTGTGAAAAAAAATCAGGGCCATATAGTAGTATAATAATAATAATAATAAAAGAGGTGCCCAGGGCCCCTAAAGATGTTTGTGGATCAGGGGACCGCATCAGAGATATCCACTGATGCTGCTTGGGATAATTCATGAAGGTTCATTTTTGGGGTTGTTGAAGTCCTTAAAAGAGCTGCTTTCATATATACACATCTTTGCCGGATACATGAGGCCAAACTTCCAACCTTCAGCTGCCATCTGTGAGCAGAAGGGAGAGAAGGCCTTCCTTGCCTTGAATAAATCTGCCGAGTAGTCTTGGAAGATGTATAATCTATTGCCTTCCCAGAAGAGGTCTTTAATCTTCCTTGAAGCCAACCAAATTTCTACCTTGTGGAGATAATTCAAACATTTGAAGAGGGTAACATGTGGGAATGGTATGGAGGGTGTAGGGGGCGGTCCTACTCTGTGAACCCTCTCTTTTATTATGTCCTTGCATGTCGACTCAATGTGAAGCAGTGAGGGAAGGGTAATGCTCAAAAAACAGGCTAGAGCTGGCCCCTTGATGGATTCGGGCAGGCCAACCAATCATATGTTATGTCTGCGCAATCTGTTCTCCAGATCCTCCACTCTATTCCAGAGTTGATAGTTTTCAGTATTCAGCCTCTTTATATCTTGGTGCATGTCAGAAACCTCATGTGTAACAGCTCCAATCGGTTTCTTGTTTACTGTGACTCTGTGTGAGATCTGCTGCAGCTGTGCAGTAATATCTGCCACTGCCTTTGTTAGCAGGGGTGTCATGTCCACTTGTATGGCCTCCACTACCTTTCTATATGTAATTGGGGCTTCAGGGCCATAAATCACATGACTGTGCGGTTCTGAATCTCCTCCTGATGATTTCTTTGAAGCAGGTAGGTCCCAGTCCCCGTTATCTGCAGGTGTCATATTGTCTGTGGCTCTCTGCCTCTCAGACCGTGGTGGCTGTGATCCAGCTTGCTGCGGCTGCTGCGCTGTATGCTGTGGTTGTGACCCCGGCGGGTTAAGGTAGTGGTCCATCCGACCGACGGTTGTGAGGGTATGAGGGAGGGAATTGTGTGGCACTTGAAGAGGCTCCGTGAGCCGTGTACCTGTGGTTTGTGGTGAGGTAGGAGGCGGAGCTGCTGCATGAAGCTCCTCAATCTATTATGCTGGAACCTTTACAATTCGGAATGTTAAATATTTTTTGCAGGTCAGTGAACTGGAGTAGATTCCCTCCAGGGTCAAAAACTTTTGATTAGCTGGTTGTCGCTCCAAAGCTGAACTGTGGTGTTAGAAATGGAGGTGGGAAATACCAGGTTACCCCATAATGGTATTTAAGTTGAATAAAGGGAGTCCCTGGCAAATTGATGATTGATAGAGCGCCAAGTAAGCTATATATCCCTAAATAGTAAAAGAGCTGCTGGTGAGCACGGATAAAAGAGAGCATTATCTATCGCAATATCTGTATAATTAGATGAATTATGTAGCCAGTCCGCCACATATCTGAACATAATAGAGGCAGCGTTTAAGGCAAAATCAGGGAGACCAGCACCGCCTGATCGGTGAGGGGATGTCAGGTTAGAGAAGGCAATTTTTGGGTACTTGTGTAGTTTCACGGCGCCAGCATGGCGCCGTGCTACTTCCAGGTTCTACGCTTGCCACAAACTATGTTAAAAAAGTAACTTAACTCCATGCCAACATGGATAGTTCATACCCCCACTATCCATGTTGGCATGGAGTTGATTTTAAATAGCGGGGCGAGCCACCGAGCCTGCAGCATGGACAAGCAAAGCAAGCTCTGCAAGGGGACTCAGACTCATACTGGCGCCGTGAAACTACACAAGTACCAATTTTTGGTTTTTTACCGCTCCACAGAAATGCAGTTATTGTTTTTCGTATGGCTCCTAGATCTCGGGGGGATAATTCGATATGTAGTTTTTGCATAATATAAAATCATTTTGAGAATACGATACTTTAAATAACTGCTATTCGTCCTGGAAGGGAGAGTGGTAGAGATTTCCAACCTTCCAGCGCTGTAACTATTGAAAGAGCTGGAGAGAAGTTGTGTGAATACAGGTGGCAAAGTTAAGCAGGAATTTGAATGCCCAGGTATTTGATGGATGCATTGGCAAGACGGAAAGGAGATGAGGCTAAATAGGGTAGGGGGTGGTGCCGGGAGGATGTAGGGATAATAATTCTGACTTGGCGACGTTGATACGGTAGCCTGATGTGGTGCCGAAGGAAGAAAATAAATCTAATATAACTGGGATTGATTGAGAGGGATTTGAGATGAACATAAGCACATCGTCTGCAAACAGGGATAGTTTCAGAGTGACAGGGCCTTTTTGTATACCAGTAAAAAGATATGTATTTACGTATGTTTGTGTGTATGAGATACAGTTAGAATGAAATACATTTAATTCTATGCTGCATAGGGTGCCAGGGACTGGGAACGGGGTACCACTGAGTGTGCCCATGAAATAATTAAGGAGGTCTCTTTCTCTTGACTGACTGAGGCGGCAGTAGGCTGATGTGTTGCCTAGGGTGCCAAGAAACCTTGCTCTGGCCCTGTTTATAGAGGCTTTACAAGTTTAATAATGTCTAAAGGCACATTTATTTTTTCCACATATAATACATGGTTTACTACAAGGGTGTAAGTAGGACTTAAGTGATGTGCTAATGTTATTGGCCAGAACATTTGCATACACATAAATGTGCATTATGTTCATTTTGAGGTCCAGTCTTTTCTAAATGTGCTGGGATATTTTATTCATCTCTAGCAAAGGTGAAATTACTGTATATATTTCTGCAAATTTCTAAATGAATTACATTTACTGTATCTAACTATTTTACATAAAAAATGTCTTGTTCTCTAGTTTGCTAATGTCAGTGTGTTTCTTTTATACAGAGAAAAAGCTGTTCATGAAACTGACATATCATTTATTCTGTGTCCGTTGCAACACTTAGATATATGGACCCAAGTTGTGTTGACCACCTTTAACGAAAACTGCTAGATTGCTACAAATCTATTCAGAACACATAAAGAATAGCATTCTGGTTTCATGTTGTGTGTTATAAATTGCAAGCATCTATTCCACAGCAGTTGAGTAGTTAAGTTGTATTGCCTGCTGTTATAAATTGTAAAGGTCACCTGTATGTATTTTTATAGAGTCAGGAATACATCGATTGAAAACAAAGCTTTCATTGAAAATCCAAATTTAAGAATAATACCATTACAGTCAGGAAGACCTACCGTAGTTCTCTCAAATATTCAGTCTCTCAGCATTTAATGAATATTTGTTTCTTTTTATGCACAGTTTATTTTGAATTGATTATTTTTTGTAATGATAACAACTATGGTCAAGGAATTAATTTAGAGGTTTATTTACAAAAAAATAAATTTTTGAAAACAAAGCACACACAAACTTGGTTTTCCACAATTCAGCAAAATCATCTTGGTATCGGATCACATATGTTTTGGATTCTGAAAAGTGTGCACACATTTGGGCAATTGACTATATAGTCAAAATTTATAGCAATTTAGTGCAAATTGCACCGTGTTTACCTGCACTTGATCCTGATTCAATCCCTGCGGCATCAGAATTGAAAGTAGAAATAGACTATTCAGTCTATTTCTACTATCTCAGTGCAGCACGCCCCCCTTCCTCCTCCCTGCCAGTAGATGCCAGCACCACGGCAGGTCCTGGAGGTGACATATATCAAATCGATATTGTCGGCCACCAGATAGCATCATCTGTACACACCAAGCCTCTCCAGTGTTGATTCAGGCACCATGCTATATGCTGATGACTGCTTAGCTGACCAATGTGACTGTCCATTCATCCACCTTCATTCATCTTAGTGTTTATTTCGGAAAAGCTAGATAAACAATAATAAGCCAGCAAAACATTGTGTATTATTTTTATAATGCAGGAAGTACGATCTATATTGTCTAAGTATGGTATGCAGTCTAAAGCTTATTTTTCTATGTAATTTGTTTAATATACAGTAGCTCCATTTGTGAGGCCAAAGTTAGTAGCAACCGTTCATGAAATTAATTTACAAAATTTTAATAATTGGTATTTAACATGGTGTTAACATCATTAACCTCCTCAAAAGAAATTTGATGTAATACTTCTAAAATACATTGGTTTTTGGGGGCTATAATAAATCACGCATTTCAGGCACAAAAGTGGCAGTCCATGTTGCTGCAGTTTGTTTAACTGAGCATGTCCTTTTTAATATCCAACATATAAGTGGGTGGGAGAATGCCAGGACAAATCCATCCTGCACTATTTTTTTTTTTCATAATGGACTTTATTTTGGGGGGCATTGGGGACAGTTGTTTTACATAGAAAGTTTATTTGTTATAACTCTAATACATGATTCATTTGTAACACATTTTTAAACAGTTATACAGGAAGTGTGTTTGTGCTTCTGTTTTGTTGCTTAATTTACCCAATATACTGTAGGTGAGGTGGTCAAAATGTACTGGAAATGATTGATTATAAATGTTATTGTTACTAATACTGTAGGAAAAAAAATACTTGATTTTAGATCATTTAAAAAAAATTTCATACAAATCGGAAAAAAAACAAAAAAAACACATGGGTGTGGTCTTGCAAAATTAGAACCAAAACCATAATACAGTATGAAATTAATGCAGATCCAAAACAAAAAAGTAGTAAGTAAAGTAATTTATCTATGCTTTAGTATTTCCATAGCATAAGATTAATACCATTAAATTATCCTCTTACTAAAGTTTACTAAAGTTTCAATGTAAATAACAAACCCTTGAGCTGGCACTTGGACTCCATTCGCCTCCCCTGGTACCATCGTGGGTGAGAGATCTTGTGTGGGACTGGCCTAGCAGTATTTGCCTGGTGGACATGTTTTTGCTCTTTTATTAAGTTTATCCTTGTGAGTGCATTTTATTAATAAATACTTGTCTTTGTATATGAAGTATTGCACCAATTGCTCTCTTTTCTGATCTCCATTAAATCCCATTAAAAAAACTTCTATGTTTGGATGCTTTGGAGATCGATATAATTACATAGGCACTACAATTCTTATGGAGATGCTGAAGCTTGAGGAATAGCCCAGTAGTTTCTGCCTTATGGAATTTCCTATATATTATACATCATTTGCTTGTGATTACATATCATTGAATAAAAATTTCTTCAATTTGTCTAAGATTTACTGCACCAATTGTTGTTGTTTTCTATCTCCTAAAAACTCTACTTGTGGGGTGTTTGAGAATGTCTTTTTCAGTTTTGGGAAAGATACTGCCCTCATTGGGACATGTGAAATCACAGTTAATATTGTCAAAAGTTATGTATTGTTTTCCATCTTAAATGTATAGTCTTACTCTAACTTGGAGGTAGTGCTTAAGGTGGTCGATTGATTTTTTGGCACTATAGGTCTATTGTTGGTGATTGACAAACACTGATTCTGTTGATATCTGAGCTGCACAATATCCTTTGCGCTATAATTCTAGAATCATTTTTCCAAGTAGTCAAACCAATAGCAATCATGGATACCCTATTGAAACCACTCTAATACAGCAGTACATTGCCAGAACAACATAAATTGGGACTTGTTTCCTGGCTTCAGTACCAGAAGCCTTTGGCTTCACTTACTCACTTTACTTTCCAGTGCTATTCAGCAGTCTCTACAAGCCTCAGTATGAAAACCAGATTAAGGTGTATGGGGTAAAAAAGGTGGGTTGTGCAGCGCTAGTATTTCAATGAAGAGTGAATCATGTACAAAATGACATTATTTAATAAAAAACAAATACAATATAACACGAATAAAAATAATAATAATAAATATAAATATAATTATATATATATATATATATGTATAATTCATGAATTATGAGATAAAAAATGATAAAAATACTCAGTAGGACCTGTCAATGAGTGGTGAATCTGCTCCGGACGATATCTGTCCAAGTCCAATTTTTATCCAAGTCGGTAGAACCGAATGTGAAAGCCCAGATAACTGCTGGAGGTGTCCCTACCCCTTGTGGGTTAGATGAATCTTGGGGATCCTCTCTGGATGCAGATTACTAGGTGCAATATGATGGAATAGATGGAACCGATTTTGAAAACCAAGATGTTTGCTGGAGGTGTCCCTGTCCCATAGGGATTAGATGAATCGTGGGGATCCTCTCTGGATGCAATTGACTTGGTACAATAAGATGGAGGGTTCCTTGTAACCGCTGGAGGTGTCCCAGTTCGTTGGACTATTTTTGCATAGGGGTCCTTTCGATAAAGTGCGCTGTGCTTGGAAATTGGAGGGATAGGAATAAAAGTCCAGAATTGTTGAGCAGATAATAAAGTAATTATGGTGACAGGTCCTCTGAAATCACCAACGCGTTTCGCTGTTGTAAGAAACAGCTTTTTCAAGGTGACTGGTGTGGACCCAGGGCCAGGTATAAATACCCTCCCTCATTGTTGTTAATTGGTCTCATTTAAAATTTAACACTCGCTAATACACAGAGAAATTATCAAACATATATATGTGCAGACTCGGAGACAGACTTAAACATTATATAATCAAGCCAGATAGAATTTATTGCATAAAAACCAAGTTAAACAATATTGGATAAGGCATTTCTAACCCTTGCCCCCGGGGCACACTAATCATTTCTGGGTCAAGGGGGACATGTAAGGATGGGATTCAATCAAGGGCGTCTCTTGGATATGAATCACATCTAGTGATAACCATAGGGTGTCAGATGCTAATCGCTGTTTACATTTCCTACAATGTGGCGTAATAAATTCTGTAGGAGTAATAACTCTCTTACCTACAGAGCTCCAGACGGCGCCGGATGTGACGTCACGGGAACTCCATGAAACGCATAGCATCCTGGTGCTGTCGTCTGGAACTCGTCACTTCCGTCGTTTGACCCGCAATGCGGAAGTTTAGACGGGACTTGTATTGAAACAAGTAAAACTGTTAAGCCCTTATTGTGGAATATTGGGTCCCCTCCGGGAGGGGGAACAAACTTCCCCGCTGGACCGCGGATCAAGGCTGCTCCCCCACCGAAAGGAGTGCCCAGATGCTCCACAACAATCGTGACAGGGAGGGTGATGTTACTTCCTGTAAATGGAACGCAGGGTACATCCAATGATAGTAGAAGGCAGGAAGGACCAATTTCCTATTAGTGGAACACTAATCCCGTGCAGTGGACCGCAAAAAAGAGGGGGGGCAGGTCCATTGGATGGGAAAAACTATCGTAATCAATAAAGCATTGGTATAATAGAGGAGTTATAGAGGGAACATAACTAGCAACATGAGAACAAGTATATATAAAAAATAAGGGGTATATTGATGAGAAGTAATAATACTATTCATAATAGAGTATTCCGTAAGAAATAGGGGTAGGACTAGTCCAGCAGAAATTCTTATTATTATGTGAACAGTCACATATAGTCAGAAAAAAATATATATGTATATACAAACTAAACATTTGAATTATCAGACTAAATTGTTTTATATAAATAAAAAGCTGTTTAGATGATTAACAATAAATAATGATGATATAAATAAATACATAAATAAATAAATAGAATCAAGTTTAAAGGGGACACCTAATATGTAAACCACATAGATAGAAATATTAATAAATTGGATTGTAGCTTTGACGGTTATGTTAATCTATTACTGTAACATCCATTATGTATGGTGATTATAATACTGTATTGAGTTCAAGTGCCTCATTCAAGCCTCTTGGGAAGAGGCAATCCATCTTAAAAATCCAGTAAATTTCTTGTCGGCACAGCAGCTTGAACCTGTCCCCCCCCCCCCCCGCGTTTTGTGATGTCAATATGTTCTAGACCAACTACAGTTAGATCTTTAGGATTGTTAGCATGACACTCTAGATGGTGCCGTGAAACACTGTGGTGGGGGTTCTTTTTGATAATGTTTCTCCGGTGTTCCAAGAAACGTACACGGAGAGGTCTTGTGGTTCGGCCCACATATTTCAGGCCACAGCCACACGTCAACAGATAAATTACATAACTCATGTCGCAATTAATAAAACCCTTTATTGGTTTTGATATACCTTCCAATTGGATCTCAAGTGTCCGGTTTTTAATGTGACCGCAGGTGATACATGATCCACGACCACATTTAAAACAGCCCTGTGTCTTTTGTGGGAGCCAATTGTGGGTGTTAGGTTTGATGGCTCGTGGTTCATCTCTTAGAGCACTTGGTGCTAGTAGGGTCTTTAGGGATCTATTTTTTCTAAAAATAAACGTTGGTTTCGGGGGTAGGAGAGTCCCTAGTATAGGGTCTTGACGTAAAATATTAAATTTTTTTTCTGTATGATTTTCTTGATCTCTTGAGACTGGTTATTAAAAGTTGAAATGAAGACTAAATGGTCCAAATTATTCTCTTTTTCTTTTTTCTGTTTTAATTTAGGTTTTAGTAGCTCAGATCTTTCATTTTTGGGGTAACCCCTTTCATGGAAGGCCATAGATAGTTCTGTGGCTTGTTTGTTAAACGTGGTCATTTCAGAGCAGTTGCGTCTAATCCTTATCATTTGACCCTTGGGTATGTTTCTAACCCATGTTGGGTGGTGGGCACTATCATATCTAAGGTAATTGATGGAGTCTTTAAAACCAATTGGAAACTCCTATTATTGGTAATTTATTACCTGAGGTTCCCAAGTTTATATATAGGAGAGCACCGTCCCTCCGCAATCATCTTGTGAAAAGTTCATCTGAAATTGCATTACGGAAGAGTACCAGGAGCAACGGCTTTCACAGATGCGGCCCATGCTTGATGTGCAAAACAGTAAAGGCACAATCTAGGAAACTCACTGAGTTTAACATAGATAAAAAATCCTATAAATTAAACAATTCATTACGTGCCACTCAAAGAACGTCATTTATGTTTTGCAGTGTGAATGCGGGCTGGCATATGTCGGAAAGACAACCCGACAATTAAAAGTCCGGCTCGCAGAACACATTTACAATATAAAAAAAGGTTTATTAACTCATACCTTATCTGCCCACTTTAAAAGCCATCATGCTTCCAATCAGTGCAAATTAATTAATTTGTGGGGAATTGAACAGATTACATCTAACTTGTGGTCTGGTTATATAGATAATAAACTATCCAAGACAGAGATGAGATGGATTCACCGATTGAGGACCCTGGTTCCACAGGGGCTCAACGGTGATTTCAAATTCAAATAATTTCTTGTATAATCCAGGTCGCAAATCTTTCAATTTAAATCTTTCTTTTTATTTCTTTATGTATACAAAGAATGTTTATATATCTCCTTGCGTATTTAAACTTGTTTTATTTTTTCTAGATCATTATCGCAGAAAATCATGAAACAATGTTTATGTTGCTTTTGCGCTAGTATACTTATATGTTTTCTGTCGATTGCGCCTTGTGCAAATATTTGAAATGTTATATTTATGCATTTTATATTGATTTTTTATTTAATGTTTTATCTATGTTAAGCAAAATGGCAGTGACATTTAGAAATCCTCGTAGTTACATTTGTAAGATTATCTAAAATAAAGCTTACTGGCCTTGATATATACAGTCAATTCCATCCTATTGGCTGCCTAGATTGCGAGCCTGGGTGTCATCTCCAAGGCCACGTTACTAAGGGCGCACGTCTGCTAATTTTGTCATGTGCATTCCACGCATTGCTAGTCTTGACACGCACAGCCATTTTGCTTCCGGTTTCATACCCGGATACCCGCCGTGTAATATCATCTAAACAGGCGGATATGTTACAGCTGTAACTAAATGGACTTGAGGGTATAAAAACGCTACCAGGGGGTCATTCTCATATACACTCCTGACGAAGGAATATCCGAAACGCGTTGAGTGTTCACAGACTGTCCCTCGGAGAGAAGCTTACACCTGGTCATCGCGGTGCTACAGATGAGGAATCCATTCCGGACTGGTTGGTGGACCTTTTTAACTGAGCCTGCTGTTTCCATCTGACCTAGCTGTTTGCCTTTGTTGGGACATCTTTTATGCTGTTTTTATCTTCTACATTTGTAAGTGTGGAATAGTATTAAAGGAGGATATCATTAAACACCATGTGTTTATGTATAATAAAATACAGTCACCAATCATCCAATGGCAGGCACTGGTATAGTAGTCCTTTAAGGATTGCCTCTGTCGGACTTCCGGTTCCGGCTTGATGGAGTGAGGAGCTCCGTCTTGAAGCTCCGTCTCCCGCCCCAATTAACGATACCGTTACTCGGCTCCTGGAGCCTCTTTACACCCCTCACCCCTCCTCGACATCCCCCTCACCCGCAGCAAGTGATGGAGCGATCTCCAAACCAGACGGGGACGCCGGCGCACTATGGGTCGCAGCAAGCCCAGCAGCCGCGTGCTGAACGCCGCAGGACAGCAGAGGACATGCTGCCAGCAGACAATGGGGACAGAGAGCTCCCAGCACATAAGAAGGCTGCCGGAGGGGAAAACCAACCCAGAAGAAATGTGAGTCAGGGTCAGGACGCCCCTGTAACATATAATGATGTGGTGGAAGCCATCAATGCAGCTATGGCGCCATTACTTAACAAGGCAGTCTATGACATAACTCAGCAACTGCAGCAGCTCTCTCACAGAGTGTCCATAAATGAACAGCAGCTTAGCACTATCACACATGAGGTATCAGATATTCAAAGGGACATTAAAAGGCTAAATACAGAGAATTATCAATTGTGGAACCGGGTGGAGGACCTGGAGAACAGGTCACGCAGACATAACATTAGACTGGTGGGCCTGCCCGAATTCATTAAGGGCCCGGCTTTGGCACAATTCGTACGTAACACACTGCCCTCTCTGTTAAAAATTGAAGAAACAGGCCGCGACATGGTCGTGGAGAGAGTACACAGAGTAGGCCCACCCCCCACCCCCTCCAGACCAAGACCTAGGGTCACCTTGTTTAAGTGTATAAACTACCTCCACAAGGTTGAAATTTGGACGGCCTCGCGGAAAATCAAAGACCTGACCTGGGAAGGGCACAAACTGCATGTCTTTCAAGATTACTCTGCAGAGTTATCAAAAATGAGGAAAGCTTTCTCACCCGTATGCACAAAACTAGCCAATGAAGGACGCAGATTTGGACTCATGTACCCTGCAAAACTGTGCATTTATGATGGATCCACGTACAAAGATTTTTCTACCCCTAAAGACGCCAAAGCATACCTCCGAGAAATGGCCCACGCTGCCTCCCCCGCAGATATCACCGACACAGCTCCCTGAACTCTCCTCAACTTTCACAGGAAAATGAACATTGAAGTCTATCAGCATCAATAACACAAACCCCCCCCCCCCCCATTCCCCCCCCCCTCCTTTTTGTTCTGGACTATAGCTGTTGAACTGCACACTACAGTGAAACCCCCCCTCACCCTCCCCCCCCCCGATACTACTTCTTTGTGGCAACTCTGCTGCCCTAGAACTGTCGAACCCAGCTCGGGCACAAACGAGACTTACCCCCACTGGAGGAAATCAACTGCTACCCCAGTTATGGGACACACAGCTATCAAGAAATGATGGATAGCCCCAATGAAAAGAAGCTACCAATGATGCTACACCTTATTGCAATAGAGAGGATGGTGAAGTATTTACGGAAGCGTTGTTTTGATGCAATAGCCTCAAGACATGATAAGTTTGCTCTTAGCAATGTTGTTTAGTTCTCTGATAAGTTCTCCTCTACATTTCTCTGTCTCTATTCCTATTTCTATTTCTACTTCTATATTCTTTTCACTCCCTCCCCCCCTCTTCCCCACTCCCTCCCTATATGACATGTGTATTCAAAAGATGACTGGGTATTTCTGTGGTAATCGAGATGAATACTACTGCTGGGATGGCGGAGGCCTAATATTCTTTTTTTCCCCGCACTCTGTGATGAGCCATGCCTGACTTGACCATATGTTCGTGGAATGTGGGGGGCATAAACTACCCAATTAAGCGTAGAAAACTGTTACTCTATTTAAACAAAAATAATATAGATCTAGCTCTTTTACAGGAAACACACCTGACAGCTCCTGAGACCATGAAACTACAAATGCTGGGTTGGTCTGTAGTGGCGGCATCCCCTTATACCTCGAAAGCGCGTGGAGTGGTGATACTGGCCAGGCGTACATTAACGTTGGAAATACTGGAGACCAAGACAGACGACAAGGGAAGGTATGTGGTGGCATCTATCTGCATAGCCGGCAAACAATACACTTTAGCAAATGTCTACGCTCCCACACCGTACTCGAAACACTTTTTCCGCTCCATAATAGCCATACTGACTCCATACACAGACAAAAACCTTATACTAGGAGGCGATTTTAACATCGTCATGTCCAACACTCTAGATAGGTCCTCCCAAAGACGCACCCCTGTACACACACCAAGAGTGGGCCTTGCCTTACTCCAAGACTCATTGCAGATGGTCGATGTCTGGAGGGCTCACCATCCCCTAGACAGAGACTACACCTGTCTCTCATCGGCTCACGGCACCCTCTCTCGTATCGACTACATATTCTTATCCTTAACTATTTTCCCTCTCTCAACAAAATCCTTGATAGCACCAATAGTTCTCTCAGATCATGCCATGGTGACAACGTATCTCCACATCCCTGATGAATCCGGTACTGGCAGAATATGGAGATTCCCCTCCAGATTCTGCAAATCACAAAAATTTCAGAATATGCTGGAAACAGAAATTCTAAATTATTGCATAGACAATGCGGAGATGGCAGTATCAAACCCCTCCCTTTTCTGGATGGCCCTAAAACCAGTATTACGGGGATCTGTGATATCATACACAGCAGCAGCCAATAAAACATACGCAAAAAAATACTTAGACTTACAGACAACACTTACCACAGCCTTCCAAGCATACACGGCCTCCCCCACCCCAGGACTACAACAAACGTATCTATTAGCAAAAACACATCTAGATGAATACCTGGCAGAAATGGTCGACAGGTACCTCTTCAATGTCCATTACAAATTCCACCGCTTTGGAAACAAGGTAGGATCCCTATTATCAAATCTCCTCAAGGGAACATACAAGCCCGCACTGGTACACCCCTTACGTAGATCAGATGGGTCAATGACCAATTCCAATGCTCAGATAGCACAAACAATGCATAAATTTTATGAACGACTATATTCCACCTCCATCCCAGAGGGAATCCAATCACCTCCTTCGACTAGCCACAACATCCAAACCCCTCCAAACAGCGAATGGGATTCCATTCTTTACCCGACCCTAATGGCAGAAATGTCCACCTCTCTCTCAAAAGATATTACAGAGGACGAAGTCACACTTGCTATAAAATCCCTCAAAGCAGGAAAGGCCCCAGGCCCAGATGGTTATTCCGGAGAATTTTACAAACTTCTCGCCCCCACTCTCACTTCTATACTTACAAAAGCCCTTAACGACATGCTAAAAAGCCACAATCCACCACTACACTTCAACTCTGCCACGCTGAAAATCCTCCCAAAACCTGGTAGAGATCTGACACTTCCAGCATCCTACCGCCCTATATCTTTACTAAATTTAGATTACAAACTGATGGCCAAAATATTAGCAACCCGACTAAAAGACATTATGCCACATATAATTCACCAAGACCAAACAGGGTTCATAGCAGGAAGGCACTCGGTGGTAAATGTAAGGAAGGTCATGGCAGCTCTGGTGGCCTCGAAATCCTCCCCCCCTCATGTCCACACCGCAATTTTGTCTCTTGATGCCGAAAAGGCTTTTGACCTCATAGAATGGCCACACCTATACAATACCTTAGTCAAATTCGGATTCCCAGCACAATTCATCAAAAACATACAACTACTATACAAAAAACCCCAAACCCGCATTGCATGAAATGGATTCCTATCAGACCCCTTTATTATTGAAAAGGGCACAAGACAAGGATGTCCCCTTTCACCCTTGTTATTCGCCATAGCGCTAGAACCGTTAGCAATGATGTTGAGGTCTTCAGACACATACAGAGGTATAAGGGTGGGTGAAGCAGAGCTGAAGGTCGCATTATTTGCCGATGACATGCTCCTGTTTATCTCTGACCCGTTAGCCTCTATCCCTGAAATTTTAAGGTTTATAGCCTTGTTTGGAGGTAAGGCGGGATACAAAATTAACATTAGTAAATCTGAGCTGTTGCCACTCAACATCCCACAACATGATATTTCAGCCCTAACTACGCAAACTCAATTAAAACTCACTCACTCTCACTTTAAGTACCTTGGAATACTGGTTCCAAAATCTCCCTCGGATGTATATCATTTGAATTTCACGACAGTTATAAATAGCATCATCACCAAACTAGACGGATGGCACAATCTCCCAGTCTCTCTAATGGGACGCATAGCAATAATAAAAAATATAATCTTCCCCAAAATTTTTTATGTAATGCAACTTCTACCTTACGCAATAGCCAGAGGGGACTATCAAAAATTAAAGAAAGCCATTACAAGGTTTGTCTGGCAGGGGAAAAAACCCAAAATCACCTTTGCTAAACTGGCTATGACTAAAGAGGAGGGAGGCTCAGGCTTACCAGACTTGCCCGCCTATTCTCTAGCCATACTCATGAGGTATGCAGCGGACTGGTTACTAGGCCAAAACAACTATACAGATCATACACTAGATGCACAAATTTTCCACCCATACTCACCAAATGCATTGCTTCATACCAAGAGGAATCTGGTCCCACATGAGATCTTAGGCCACCCGCTATTTCATGACACATATATGAGTTGGGTAACACTCAACAAGAAGCTTAAGACACGCCATGAAGCTACTCCCTATGTCCATCTTTGGGGAAACTCCTCTTTCATTCCCTCACTACACAATGCCACATACCTCCAGTGGAAGGAGAGTGGACTGTCTTCCGCAAACCAAATCTTTGACCCAGGGGGTGTGAATCTTCCATTCCATGATCTGAGAGAACGCTTCCTCCTACCCAATTCAAATTTTTTTATGTATCTACAGTCCAGACACTACATACAAACCGTGCAACTAACTAACAACGCACAACCACCTCTAACAGGGATCTTGGGAGTCCCGAGAAGATGGGAGACTCGGCCGTATAAACTGAAGCAGATATACATGCTAATAGTTGATGCCCCATCCACTACACTCATGACACAGCTGGCAGACAGATGGCACCACGATGTGAAAGATATTAAGATAGCAGCGGACCTTACTAGTAACTATATATCTACAATGAAAGTTTTGCATTCCGCCTACCTGCAAGAAGTTCATTTTAGGACCCTTCACAGGGCCTATATGCCACCGAGCGTCAGGGCACACTTTGTACCTGACGAGGAGGGACGATGCCCAAAGTGCGACATGCAGTCAGCATCCTTGATTCACTGTTTTTGGGATTGTCATAAGATCAAAAAATACTGGAATAAGGTTTTTGAATTTATAAATCTAAGGCTACATATCAAAATCTCACCTAACCCGGCAGCATGCATATGCGCTAATTTCACGGGGTGGGCGGACATGGCTCAATACAGAGAAGCGATCCCATTACTCATAGTCATGTTCACAATATCCAAGAAACTGATACTAAAGCACTGGACAACCAAGGCTAGCCCAAGGTTGGGTGATCTACACAGAATGGTGGTCCAACAGATGTATTATGACCGGAAACACCTGACCGAGTCACCCCACGCTAGTACCTCCCGTTTCCAAAGAAAATGGGGAAGATATGTTCACACGCTAGACCCAGACACCCAATCAAAGATTTACAAGTACTGTATGCTGAGTTTCAGTCATGGTCTATGGACAGACAGACTACGGTAGCAAGTATAGATCAGAATGTCTCAACAAATAATCCCTATAATGAGGTCTGACCTAATCATGAAATCAGCACGCGAGTTCCCCGACCACTATCCACGACTACGATAGCCACGGCTTTCTATTAGCCTTCCCGCAAATCCTGAGACACTTGAAAGGGCCCGACCCGACCCAGGTTTTAGAAAATGTTGTAAAAAGACCCAGCAATCAAATTATATTCCCTCCCCCCCTCTCCCTTCCCCCTCTCTCCTTCTTACTTACTTCTGCTCTCTTTCTAATTTCTCAATATAATGTAGATGCCGTTGATAATGTATGACTAGCTCTGAGTACAAGTGGGACAACACACCTATTTACCAGAAAGAACCGTTTTTATTGCCTAGGCTCATTGACCTACCCGGGCCAAATTTCGGGACTGAAAGCTTGAGTAGTAAGCTCTTTATTCAGATTAACTGAACAAGAAGACACCTGTGACCCATGGCGGGGAATGTCCGAAACCTTTGTTTACTTGTACCACCCCTGGACTCTGCTCCATATGATAACACAAGTTGTCCCTCTTGAAGCATAGGAGGCATCAGATTCGTATATCGTTCATTGTTTATTGTTTATTGATATAATTATCATTAATGCACATCTGTGAATATGTACTCATTGAAATAATAATAAAATGTTTATCCAAAAAAAAAAAAAAAAGGATTGCCTCTGTCAGTAAAGCAGTGGGGGTACAACTCACTCTCCTCCTCCAATAGTGTTACAGAGAAACAGAGGACAGTGCATAACATTTTAAAAAATGATCTTTAATAAAGAATTACACTTACAGTATACTTGGATTAAAAAAACATGTATGCAGAAATCCCAGGCACAAACAGGAACACAAGATGGTAAATCGGATCAAACACCAAAGTCCCAGTTCCGGATCTGGTAGTGAGGTGTGAAGATCCAAGGAGTCCTGAAGGTGACCAGGGTAGTTACCGGAGCAAAGCAAGACACGCTTAATGCATTTCGGATATTTAATCGTTCATCAGAAGCGTCTTGGTTGTTTTGGTTTTGCCCAAATGTTCTTGTACATTTTTTATGCATTGCTTTTGTATTTTATTTAAAATGGTGAAAAACAGGTAAAATGTAAGTTTTTTTTCTTACTGTACATGACTATTAATATATTTACAATGCACTACAGTACATTTATAGTAATTTACAATCAATTATATAAAAGAACACTTGAAAACTTGCCCAAATACTGCAGGGAGCTAGATGTCTAATCGTGATAGAGCAGTGGCACAAACAAATATCAGATAAGACACATTTATAATCTTGTAGAGATAAAAGAAGTCAGGTCCCTTTCTGCAAAAACACAAATTTATTGGTTGCAGATTGACAGGGGTATTAAATCCTGGACTGTCGGTACGTCCTGACAGTCAGGACCCTGCTCATTTGTTTTGTTTTTTGTTTTGCTCCTCTGTTATTTGGCAGGTGGGATTAAATATCCACCAATCAATCCACCATCAATCATTGGACCTAGCTGACCCCACACCCTGGTACCCATGACCAGGACTTAAAGTGGTCATGCAGAGGTGGGGAACTCATTTCTCTATGCCACCAAATTACCTCCCCTTCACTACCCACATTAGGCAGAGACAGGACCAGTGGTAGAGTTTTTGGCATCCCGCAGAAAGCTAGAATGCTTTTCTGTGAGAATTACTGTGCAGGGCCACTATGGAGGTAAAAATGTTCCACCTCACCAATAGAGGTGGTGGAACTCATTTCCACCCTGTTCCCCCTCACTTTAACCCCTGCCCATGACTAATCTTAAACTTGGCCCCTATAATGTGGTAGGCTTCTACTCTCCTTCCAAGCAGAGAAAGGTACTATTTCATCTACAGAAACAGTCTCTTGATATAGTTTGTTTACAGAAAACAGATATGTTCCCCCTGAGAGTCTGAAATTACAGATGCTAAACTGGCAGCTTGTAGCCTCAGCCCCATACAACAGTAAAGCAAGAGGTATTGTCATGTTGGCATCCAAATTGCTCCCACTAGAGATTCCATCAGTACAAGAAGATGTTGAAGGTAGATATATATTAGTGTCTACTAAAATGTATTATAAGCCCTATATCAGGCATGTCCAAACTATGGCCCTCCAGCTGTTGTGAAACTACACATCCCAGCATGCCTTGCCATAGTTTTAGCCTTCCCTTATAGCAAAACAGTGGCAAGGCATGGTGGGACTTGAAGTTTCACAACAGCTGGAGGGTCATAGTTTGGACATGCCTACCCTATATGATTTGTTCCATTTATGCACCCAATATTTACTAAAAAATATTTTTCAAAAATGATCAGACTGCTAACCCCCATTAAAGACACCCCCATCATACTTAGCGTGATTTTTAACCTAACACCCCGTCCCACTTTGGACAGATCTTCTAGTACCTCCTCGAGAATAGGGATCCTTTTTACACAAATCTCTTCAATTTATAGACACATGGAGAGCTCTCCATCCCACACAGAGGAAATTTACTTGCCTCTTGGCTGCCTATCACACCTTCTCACGCATTGACTTGGTCTGTGTGCTCTCATCTATTTTTCCTCACATTGATTATTCATCCTATCATACTATATGACCATGCTTTAACACAAGTCACAAACCAGACATCCAAGGAATTATACTCATAAAGAGTCTGGAGATTACCTGCTCACCTTACCCATTCTCCTCATTTTCAGACTCTCCTCCAAGACACCTGGAATGATTTTCACTCTCATAACAAAGACACTTTGACTGCAATCCTTCACTTTACAGGATGTCAGACAAATCTGTACTGTGAGGCATGATCTTGGTATATGAAGAGACTATCTTTGGCCTTCATTAAAACCCAAGAATCCCTTAATTAGGCATTTTCGACATATGTCTCTCTTGAGACACAATACAGGCAATGTCAGACACAATGCAGTTTTTGTCTAATTATCACTATTACAAATTTGGAAACAAAACTAGTAAATTATTAACCAATATACTTAACTCTACCTGACCACCAATGATGGTCAACCCATTGACCCTCCCAAATGGCCCATTGACTACTTCAAATGCTCAAGTGTCTAAGGTCATGTCTGATTGCTACACATCAATATACTCTTCCCCCTCAACTGAAGTTGACACCCACAGTACCAACTCAGCACCACTGCAAGATCACCCACAACAATATTTATTGTCCTCTCTACCATACCTATAGAGGCCTGAGGTATATATCCCATCCCTGTCTGCCCCCATTTCACTGACAGAAGTTTTAACAACAATAGAATCTATGAAACTTGCCAAAGCACCTGACCCTAACATTTTTGTCCGGGGACTTTTATCGCATGTTTTCAAACCAGATAGCCCCAGTCCTTGTATCTGTATTTAACTTGATTATTAGGAATGACTCCCTCCCCTCATATTTCAACTCAGCCATAATCAAGGTGCTCCCAAAACCTGGCAGAGACTTGTCCAACCTAAGCTCATACAGACCCATCTCCCTATTAAAATGTGACTACAAACTGCTAACACCCTTGATTCTTGTAATAAACACTGAAAAAGCATTCAACCTTGTCCTATGGCCCAAACATTGCTCTACTATGCACAAATTTTGTATTCCCCCCCTCTTCATATTCTTTATTCAAATTATATACACTACTCCTCCATCTCAGAAAGCCTGCAATAGATTCCTTTCCCCTCCATTTGCCATTCAAAGGGGGACCCTCCAAGGTTGCCCTCTTTCAACCCTACTCTTCACCATAGCGATTGAAGGCTCTGATCACTAGAGCCTTCCTCATCCTGAGCCGAAATGCCGTGGTGGTACAGGTGTTTACTTTTATAACCGTGTGGTATCCTTGATATATGATGTGCTTGCTTACCGATATTTAGATGGTGTTACCCAGATATTAACATCCACCGCCTATATACGATTATTTTAGTTGGGTTGTTTCTGTACAAAGAACATTTTACATTGGTAATGCACCATGAGTGTATTTTTAATTTGATCTTTTTGGATAAACAAGCCATTAAAGCTTTGAAGTTTTGAAGAAAGGTGCCCAAATAGAAGAACATCCTATTGATACGGGATACCACTATTTGATTTACTATTAGTGGTAGTTATGTTTGTTCAATCAATTAATTTTTGTACGTGATTATTAATTCATCATAGTTTTCCAGTGCCACTTCCGACCCCTATTGTACCATAGACCATGATATGTGTCAGTTTAGGCCTCCATTCTGCAGTGAGGTAAGATAACACCTCTCCCAGTCTAGATTTCTTTGTGCTTTGATGCCACAGTGGTTAGTAACCAGAAGTAGGACATTTTAAAGTGCACCCGTTGGTGATCAAGGCAGCAGGTTTCCTATTTTTATCGATCCATATTCCCTGCTCCATACCACTATTCTTCTTGTCCATAAAGGGTGAGTAGGATACAAAGGAGACACATAAAATCCCAGTTTAATAAGTTAATAAAATTAAATAAAATATATATAAATGTATAAAATAAATATGAAGAGCATAATGTTAGAATTTGGAGGCCATCATTTGAATTACTAATTCATTTTAATTTAATAAAAAATATTATAATCAATTACATTTTGAAGAAGGCCCTGACTGCAGTGCTTATTGATCCCTAGTGGTTATAAATAGAGAGGTACCTTACAACAAACTTTAGCCAAATATATTTTTTTTAATTAAAATTAAAGTGAAAAATCAATAAAAATAGGGCAATAGCAATTGGTTACCTTAAATGACCACTTAGCTACTTAGAAACTTACATATTAGTTTACTAACAGTCTGCAGCAATGCAAGTTAATATCCATCACATTCACAGGGTGTTAGTGCTCCAAAGCATAAGCCTGAATTAAAGTGTAGGCTCCAGTTAACAAGTTTAAAGTTGTTCTGTGTCCTGGATTATTCTTCTCCAAAAGGGTGAGCTACTGGAGATACAAATTTATTGTAATTAGGACACTAGGGGTGAGATTTAATAGGATGAGAGATTCAGAAAGTGAGAGATTTGGGAAGAAATCTCCAGCTTTTATAAAGCGGCAATCACTTACACTGCAAAATCACACTGGTTTTGCAGTGTGAGTGATTGCTGCTTTAAAAAAACTGGAGGTTTCTTCCCAAATCTCTCACTTTCTGAATCTCTCATCCTAATAAATCTCACCCTAAGTACCTATTGTTTGTCAAGGTAGGTGCCAGCAGCAACCATACTTTTTTTATCTATATGTACTCCTTTGTGGTTGTGACTCCTGTTAATAACAAAAAAAAAAATCCTTTGTAGAAAGAGAAGGTGTTGTGGTTGGTGGAGCGCAATAAATCAGGTATATAGTGCAGCCAACTCCAATATAATGTGGGGGTACACCACCCCCTAGGATTAAATACTGGATCAAAAGGGTTTATATGGAGTTTGGCGCACTATACCTGAAAGATGTTATTTTGACACAAATCCAATTAATTTCAACAGGATTTATTAGGATACAATGTATACACAAAAGAAAGAATGCATAAAGAAAATAAGCAATAAAATACAACACTGATTGCAATGCTCATATGGGGACGTGGGTGCACTTCTGGTCTCAGATGTAGTTTTGACAGTCTGGAAATAAATGGGTATCTCACCATATGGATGCACTGCGGTGGGCTATACTGAAGATGGAACCAGTCTGTGGCACCACCGCAGTGAGCTTACGTCCAAATGCCTCCAGAGTCCAAGTAAAGTGCTTGTGCGTCTCCAGGAAAGTGCAAGTGCAATAAAGTGTCCAGTGCCAAAGGTGCTTCAGTCAAAAAGTGCAGTGGCTTGTGGTCATCAGCAACGCGTTTCGAGGACTTCAATAATGTCCTCTTTCTCAAGCTGGGTATGTTTATTGTGAGCCCAGAAGCCGTTTTTATACCTGCTTCCTGGGCTTAGACTGGCTCATCAGCCAATCACTATTCCGCGATTTTCGCGGGTAGGAAGTGCCGTGCGTTCCACACGGCACTTCCTGTTTGCGTTCCAAGTCGCGTCATGTCACTTCCGCTTCCGGTTTCGCGCTAATGTACAGCGATCTTGTAAGCTCTCTCTTTTCTTTTTTAGCGCTCATTAGGAACATGAACCACCTCTAGGATGACTTTGTAAACATCATGGATTCCATATTATGGCCGGGATTCGCTTATCTTTGCCTCTAAAATTCCGATGTAGATTTTCGGCCATCTTTGTTCAGGGCAAATTTGCTGGCAAATCTTCAGGCTGAGAGAAGATTTGCCAGCAAATTTGCCCTGAACAAAGATGGCCGAAAATCTACATCGGAATTTTAGAGGCAAAGATAAGCGAATCCCGGCCATAATATGGAATCCATGATGTTTACAAAGTCATCCTAGAGGTGGTTCATGTTCCTAATGAGCGCTAAAAAACAAAAGAGAGAGCTTACAAGATCGCTGTACATTAGCGCGAAACCGGAAGCGGAAGTGACATGACGCGACTTGGAACGCAAACAGGAAGTGCCGTGTGGAACGCACGGCACTTTCTACCCGCGAAAATCGCGGAATAGTGATTGGCTGATGAGCCAGTCTAAGCCCAGGAAGCAGGTATAAAAACGGCTTCTGGGCTCACAATAAACATACCCAGCTTGAGAAAGAGGACATTATTGAAGTCCTCGAAACGCGTTGCTGATGACCACAAGCCACTGCACTTTTTGACTAAAGCACCTTTGGCACTGGACACTTTATTGCACTTGCACTTTCCTGGAGACGCACAAGCACTTTACTTGGACTCTGGAGGCATTTGGACGTAAGCTCACTGCAGTGGTGCCGCAGACTGGTTCCATTTTCAGTATAGCCCACCGCAGTGCATCCATATGGTGAGATACCCATTTATTTCCAAACTGTCAAAACTACATCTGAGACCAGAAGTGCACCCACGTCCCCATATGAGCATTGCAATCAGTGTTGTATTTTATTGCTTATTTTCTTTATGCATTCTTTCTTTTGTGTATACATTGTATCCTAATAAATCCTGTTGAAATTAATTGGATTTGTGTCAAAATAACATCTTTCAGGTATAGTGTGCCAAACTCCATATAAACCCTTTTGATCCAAAAAAAAAATCCTTGACAAAAAATTATTAATTTGTGTAACACATTTGAACAACTGTTTTTTCAGGATATGTGATAGGGTGTAGTTTTGTTATGTTGGTGTTTATATGACCTGGCTACTTTGAACTAGCATGCAGTGTTTGCCTTCACTGAATACATCTGAAACATACTCCGCAGTCACCTTTGCACAGACTAAGATGTACATTTCCTAACACTCTGATGAGAATTTAAATATCTTGTCAAGATGAGGGGAATGTTGCATCCTACAGCATGAAAATATTTCCATATTAACAGAAGGATCAAAGTACCTTCTATACAAACAGGATCATCACAAAACATTAAATGTATTGTCAAATGCATTTGTAAAGTTTACACTCAATGCCTCAACATATATTGATCTCTGTTATTGAAAAGCAATGCCAGTGCGATTCAACAAATAACAACCTGCTGATGATCTTATAATACATAGAAATGTAAACTCCATTTACTGTGTTGCAATACCCATTATGACTTATATCACATCGCAACCTCACAGAGAGAAAATCATAATCTCCTAGATGCAACTTGTTTCATTATTTCCTTTGAGAGCTGATCCTGCTGTGATTCAGTACAATAAAGAGGCATGATCCAATTATTTTCATGTAAGGAATATTAGAAAATGAAGCAGTGATGAAAGAACACTGTTACATGTAGTGTACAGATTATAACGAGTTATACTGTAATTCTGGATAAATATAAACAGTAATGCAATCATGTATATATTAACTCTTAATCTACAGTACATTTGTTATTTCTGTCTGTTAAGGGACAGTTTTATATTCCCTGGTTTCCTTATACAATAAACCAGTGGTGGCAAAGCCATGGAGATCTTGAGCAGCATGAGGCTTTTTTCTTAATGAGATGTGGCTCCCACATCAGCAGCACTGCCACATGCCTCCTCTGAATGTGTTCTAATCAGTTGTGTGCTGGCTCCCACACCAACTGCACTGCTTTTTACCTCCTCTGACTGTGCGCTACTATGCTGTGTGCTCTTCATGACATCATGTTTTTGGGAAGATCATGCTGTACCTTGCTTTAGGGAGCTGGAACCGAGGCTGTGAGGGGTGAGAGGCTGAGTGCTGCAGCTGGACAGGAGAGTGGGTGCAGCGGCCGGAAAGCAGGTATGTGAGTGAGTGAAGGCTATCTACTTACCTTACATGGACTGTGAATATGCTACTATGGACTGCTGCCGAAGCAGCCCATAGAGGCTAAAGGGGCATATACACATAGAGATCTGTGCTAAGCAATTTTGCTGGTGTCAAGATCTCTCATGGAGAGCACATACACACGCAGAGATTTGTGCTAAACAAATTTGCTTAAGCAAAAAAAGTCCGGGTAGTGGTTCAGAATGAGAAATTGCAATTAGTACTGTATCTCTCATTCTGTACACAAAGAGAGCTTGCTAAGCAATCTGCCTAGATTTTGACTGCATGCACTGACTTAGTTAGCAAGAGATATTCAATCTCTTGGAGCATACACACGGAGAGATATGTGTTTACTTTCTAAGCAATCTAGTCAGATTGCTTAGAAAATAGCACAAATTTGCTCCGTGTGCAGGCCCCTTAAGGGCCACCTAAGATGGTACTGCACATGTGCCAGTCCCAGGACCGCGGTGGGGTTCTGACCAGCAGTGGGGACCAGTGGGCATGGGCACCACTGGAGACCAGCGGCAGCGGAGGGAGGGGACGACATCGCTCAGTTTTACTTCCTCTTCTTTTCTCCATATATTTATTTATTTATTAACAGTTTCTTATATACCGCAGCAGATTTTGTAGCGCTTTACAATAGTACCTAATCTCTTGGCAAACTATTCAGCTCTTTCAGATTTCAGTATCACTTGTATACAGACGTTACTCAAATCTATCTATCAACCCCAGAGTTGTCACCAGTGGTTTTAGATCAAATCTCTGAATGCCTCTCTTGGATGTCTTCTCACCACCTCAAACTCAACATTTCCAAAACTGAACTAATTTTATTCCCACCAGCCAAGAGCAGTTACCATCCTGATATCTAAATAACTGTTGACAACTCGACAACCTACCCTACCCCACAAGCTCGCTGCTTAGGGGTCATCCTCGATGCTGAACTGTCCTTTGTTCCCCACATTCCATCTGTCTCTAAATGATGCATCTAAAAAATATAAGAGCCTATCTTGCTAAGTCTCTAATCCATGCACTTGTTATATCCCACATTGATTATTGCAACAGTCTCCTTACTGGTCTTCCCAAGAACAGACTCTCGCCAATGCAATCCATTCTAAATGCTGCTGCTAGGCTTATCTTCCTAGCAAGATGCTCATCAACTGCTGGTCTGCTATGCTAGTCCCTCCATTGGTTCCCTGTAATTTACCATTTTCTATGAAAAATACTTCTACTCAAATATAAAGCTATTAACCATACTACACCAACATATATATATATATATATATATATATATATATATATATATCTTTAATTATGTCTAAATACCTCTCAGCTCCGCAACTCTGCTCTGCACATGACCTGCACCTGTCCCCTGCATGGATCACTCCCACTCTCTATTACAGGACTTTCACTGGGCTGCCTCCACCCTATGGAATGCCTTTCCACACACAAGAAGACTCTTTACTAGCCTCCAAACTTTCAAGCATTCCCTGAAAACTCAACTCTTCCTCTTGGTGAATTTAAATAGAATTGCTTTGCACAGTAATAGCAAAAAAGGATAAATTCAATAAAGTCTCTTGTAAAATTTAAATGTCATTGTGTGATACAGATACAGTATATTGCCATATTCTAAAATGCAATGCTACCAGTGAGAAACATATATCCATTTAGAAGGTGATTTCTACTTTGTTTTGCAAAAGATATACAGGTGGAGCCCCTCTCACTGTTGCAAGGGTTGGTGAAAGAACCGCCAGCCGCCAGGCCCTACTATCCGTCAGAAGGGGGTGCATGAGACGCTTGCATGCCCCATTTCAACGGGGCTTCCCCGCTACTGGCCAATGCCTCCCCATCAATATTGCCCATCCCCACAACCTCCCTGCAACCCCCCCCCCTAACCCTGCCCACCTCCCTGAAACAGAGACCGACAGGGTTCGTGTCCTCCCCCGCATTAAAACTGGGATGTGCGTGCGTGTGAGACGCTCGCGCATCTCAGTCAGATGGAGCATCTCTCCGCCGGTGATCAGCAACAGGGACAGTCTGGCAATCCTCGGTGCTGGCTGAGAGGTGCTCCATCTGTATCTGAGTCAAATATGTTTTTCAAAACTTTAGTTTTAAAATATCTTATTGCTTAAATCAGGCATGTCCAAACGATGGCCTTCTAGCTGTTGTAAACTACAAATTCCATCATGCCTTGCCACAGTTTTCCTAATACAGGAAGCTAAAACTATGGTAAGGCATGCTGGGATGTGTAGTTTCACAACAGCTGGAGGACCACATTTTCTAATATCATAATTTCTCCAAAAACATCTTGAATTGAATTTCTCAAATAAGCAGAGTTAAAAAAAGCAGATTGCTTAAGCACACCAACTTGGTGCTTTTGAAAGTTGATATATTTTAAATTTTATATCATGCAGCTGATCTGTTTGAGCTTCTCTGTAGAATCCTAATATTACTTGGTGTTTGCCTTATATGAATATTTCTGATGCCAATGTTATGACACAATGATTTTGCAACCTGGGAAGTGATTAATTACTCCTGGTGCTAGAATAAAGAAATTGTTCCTCCATCTGCTGTTCGGACATAACTCAGCTAGATTATATTCACTCTCCTAAATACCTGGAGCAGCTACAATTCTATTTGGATGTAACTCTATTATTTTATGTTATTTGTCTTCTAATATTTTAAGGGACATTTCCATTGTTCTGCTTTGTTACACCCTTGGTTGTTTTAAACCCTTTGAATTAGTAAATCTGTAGATTTCAGTTACTCATACCCATTTCATCTGTAATACGGCCAGGTCCCAGGGATCCGGATGATACCAAAGGATACGCCATCCATAGAACTCAGCCTTATTTACCATCATTCATACTGGTGAATTGAGTACAAGTTCACCAGTAAATACAAATGTAAAATAAAACCTGTTTTATGTTCATATTTGACTGAAGCCTGCAAATATGAATCAGATCTGTGCAGACTTCTCAGTGTAAAAAAATAGAATAAATAATAACAGTGTGGGGTCCCCCTCCTGGTTATAACTAGTCCCTGGTTTAAGAAATTCAGGGGACAGAAAAGGGGTCCCCCATATTTTATAACCAGCACCAAGCTAATGGGCCAGTCCTGGTTCCCAAAATATGGGGACAAAATGATGATACGGATCCCCTGTATTTTGACAACTAGCACAGGATGCAAACAGTCAGCAGGCTAATGCCACAGGTGGGGGAAACTTGTTATTAAAGTTACCCAGGCCAAAACATTAACCCCTGACTGGTCAGCCCAGCCCAGGATCAAGGGGGAATGGGACCACCCTAATAAAGGAATTTCACCCTCCAGACTACCCCCTGGCCTGTCCCTAGTGCCTGTGGGCAGTGTGCACTGAGCTGATAGCCAAATAAAATAGATGCATAAACTAGATACCCATGTAAAATTTTTAACAGGGATGTCTATGATAGGAACCACCCATTGATGCCCATGTTAAACTTTACCATGGGATTCTATAGAGCCAATCAGCTGCAAAGCTCCCCCAGAGCCAGATGCTGATTGGCTGTAGGAGGATCCAGTGTCTGACATCACCAGCAAATATCCCAGTTTGGGGGAGGAGCCCCAATTGTAAATACAAATGGGGCTTCTACAGTTTGTAATGGAATAGGGACCGCCGTTCATTTTTTTCAGCTCCTGGATGCTACATGTATTGAAAAGGTTATGATCTACGCTGGATTGGATGGTGAGTATAATTTCCTTTTGCAGGTACCCTATGGATTCTACTGGAGAGGAGGACGGGTCTATGTTATAACTTATAGGTAAGTATGTATGAGTGAATGTAGTATGAAATAAAGTTTTATTTTTCTAAGGTGTTATTTGACTATTGGTTAAGTTGTAGAACTACAAGCACTAGCAGGCCCTTAAATATACCACATGATGGGACTTGTAGTTCGTCAAGTACCTGCATGTTCCACAATTTCACCCAATAGTTTATTCATCTATTTTTTTACACATTTTGGCTACCACCCAGGGCACTGGGGACATCCCATGGCTTCAGTCCAGGCAGGGGGTAGCCTGATGGGAGGGGGTTAATGATTTGTCATAATATAGACACACATACATACATACATACTGTACATACATACATACATACATACATATCATAATATAGACACACACATACATACATTCATACATACATACACACATACATACAAATATCATAATATAGACACATACTCCCCATCCAATTAAAACAAGGCACAGACAGACACCCGACCTCCCCCTCCCCGGCCCCGTACCTATACACCGACATGCTGCCTCCTGTCTTCCCCCCTCCATCCTGGCTGTTGCAGTGAATAGGAGTGCTGTCTGGAGGCAGTCACTCACTTGTTTGACAATGAGGACATATCCTCAGTGCAGGGGGCTGGCGGCCATTTTCCTGTAGCCGCCGCCATTTTCTGGTTGACAGGAGGAGTGCTGAGAGGAAGACATTGAGAGGAAGACAATGCGCTGGATCACCAGACGGCGCCAGGGCCCGCAGCACTAACTTGTAAAGCGGCCCGGGGGGCACATGGCACCCTGCCCCTGATTGTGACACTGAGTGCTGTAACTAACTGCATTATCATAAATGTCACTGCTCAGTGTGAGTTACCATTTGTGAACAGTTACAAAAGTTAGAAAATTGTTATTCTTTATACAAACTGTGTGCAATTTAGCCTGAAATTTTTCTCACATCAATATAAGCAGTGAGAATCCCTGAACTGTGAGTTGTCATATGCTTGTTTGTACAACCTGTGTGTGCTGTACCATTTTCCCCATTGTGACTTTGCTCCCATAAATATAAGAGGTGTGAGATGTCATTTGTAAAAAGAACTTATGCATTACTAGATGCTGTGCCCCACTGCGTTGAAATATAGGTCATATAAATCACAATCAAATTATATAAGAGCAGCAACCAAGTGCTAGTGCCATGCTGCTGCCAGTTTTGATAGTACTCAAACATCTAGCACAGGATCCTTCAGTGCAGAAAGGTACCTGAATTCTAAATCTTTCACACCGTTTTAAAAAGGGGTAGAGGTGTCACATTAAGAACAGATCATTAAATACCCCTAAAAAGAACACTAAGGCTAAAGAACAAACTGTGTGCTCACAGATCCCTGAGAAGAGTCTAGGGGTTTCCAGGAAAGTTATGTGTCAGTTTGTTATTTCTCATACTATCCCTATAGAGAAGTCTCCTTCAACTCTCTCCATCTGCACATGTGGTAATGAGTAGTACAAGTAAAGATAGTGATATTGATGATGATGATGATGATGATGATGATGTTGATGCCATTTAAGTTGAGGATGCTACTTTGGAAGTGGAATTCTTTTGCAAAACAATCTCAATTGAACAATTATTAAATTGCAGGAAAATAGATGGACTTGCTAAATTATATAGAACTAGGCTATGAACCCTTTACAACTTTAAATATAACATACATTAACATAGTTGTCTATAATACTGTACCTGTATCTATTACCACCATATAACATCTTGTTAATGCATACTATAACTATCATATGGTATAGTAATAAAATATATAACAAATATATTTTTTAAATATATATTAAAATAGATTATTCACAAATTATCAGAAGATAATTTATACATACAACACAGTCCAAATAGTGCAAGGTGCAGAGAATGAGGATGGTCTGTCCAATTTTTTTTTCCTGTAGTGCAGCCACTCCTCCAAAGAAAGGCTTACTCCAGCCTATGTATTGAATTCACTTGTAAAGAAAGATGGATTAGGAACAAAACGAGCATAGAATAAACTTATTTTAATAAAGATATGAAAGCTCACATATACTTCAGTTTTAATCAACTATTCAGTCACCAGTGTGAATAGAGCAGTACCCAGGTTGCTCAGAGCAGGCGGCTATAACACAGTGGTGGAGCAGCAGCAGGTGATAACCGGAGCTGGGACAGACACAGCCAACTTCAGTGTCACTGGATACCATGCCCTCAATGTGTTTCATCATGGGGGAGTTCATCAGGAGGCGTGTCAATAGATAAGGTTTTTGGGCGAGTTGTATCAAACGGAAAATGCGGTAAAACCCCGAACCTGGACCCCGGAAGGTAAACCCCTCCTCCCCCTAGTGAAACAGCTGGACATCGTTCCGACTGCAGGGGGGAGGAGGAGGTGCCGGGGACAGCCTGCTTAGCTGTCCCCGGCGTGAGGGGAGAGCCAGGCTGCAGGGAGGTGATGGAGACCCCCTGCACACCAGAGTACAGGTATCGCGGGGGGGGGGGGGGGGGCTCCGTTACCGCATTGCAATGCCAGCCGCATATGATAGTACATATGCGCTGGCATCGCGGTGGACAGCCGGCGAAGGGCGGCAATGTATTTTAATACATCCCGCCCTTCTGAACTTTTAGCACCAGTTCAGAAGGAATGACAATTTTAAAACATACCTTTTAGTTATTTATTCATTAAGAAAGCTGAAAAATATGACAAACAACATATAACATAAACACAAGTGGGTACAGTGCAATAATTTAAAAAAGCATGTGCGGGGTTAGCAAGCTCCTGCCTTAAATTGACTTATTTGTTTAATTTGTAGACAGCACTTTATATTCCTTTAATAAATAAATGTATTTGGAAAAGTTTCTCTGTCTATTATATTTTCTTCTATCGTCGAGTCTGTGTCTATAAATTAGATTAAATTAAACAATGTATCTGTCAATCTGGGTTCGAATGCGGTACCAAATATATGGCAGATTTGATTGTTATTTGGTGTTCTATTCACCTGAGGCCGGTATATATTTGATATTAGATTACACTGTACAGTCCTGACTGTGGTTGTAGTCACAACTAATGATGTGAGAATGACTGCAGATAGGTGACTGTGTATGTCAAAATATGTGACTGCGTGTGTCAAGGTATATCATTCAGTCACTCACTTAAGGAGCTAAGTTACTGTGGTCACTGTAGAAAACTAATTAGCCCAATATCAGAACAGATTGTATCGAAAAAGCAATACCTAATAGTCGACACACTAGGTGTCGTCACATATCTGAGCTGTGTCTGTGGTCAATATTTGTTAGTACAATTTCTACCTGGGCATATACAATAAATATGTTCACATTTTTAAGCTAGATGAGGGTCACACATATGCAGCGATGCCCCATGCAGTGTTAAGTCCCAGTCGGGAACACAAACTGCCGGGCAAGTCAGTGTAAGGGAAGCGGCACAGTTACCGCACAATAGCAATTATAATGTTATTAAAGTCGGCTCTCAAACATTGGTGCTTATTAAACATTCCACATTAGAGTCCTGAAAAGGACTGATAGATACATTTAGACACAATTAGAACGGTAGTAAGGCATCGCTTGGAAGACGCCCACACGGCTTGGTCGGCCGGCGTACACTTCGCAGATCTTCCTCAGGGCAACTGGCCTCAGGTGAATAGAACACCAAATAACAATCAAATCTGCCATATATTTGGTACCGCATTCGATCACAGATATTTGATCTGTAAGATTGTTTAATTTAATCTAATTTATAGACACAGATTCGACGATAGAAGAAAATATAATAGACAGAGACAGTTTTCCAAATACATTTATTTATTAAATGTATATAAAGTGCTGGAAAATAAATTTGGTTTGGACTTTGATAGCGATAAATTTGCACGTATTAAGTTCACATGGGACGCTGTTTGTAGATATAGGGTAAACAATCTATTATGCACAGAGGAAAAGGTATAAAAATGGATATACAGTATATACAAAGAAAAAAATGTTTTGTTACAAAACTGGGGGATAACAATAAATACCCACAATAAAAGGGGAAGACAGTGTTGTCAGTAAAACAGACAGATAAAACAGTGATGGAGAGAAACAAATATGTATAAAATGTCAAATATTATCTACTGTTTTAAAAAGAAATCACTAATAGCAACTAGTAAAATATATGAACACCTGTTAGGTATTACTAGTATATAAAGAGAATGGCAAAGAGAAAAAAAGGGCAAAAAGAAAAAATGATACTAAGAAAAAGAAAAAAAGTTTTTCGTTTTAAAAAACAGCTTATCTTAGGCAGTGCGGTTAGGAACAGGTACCGAAGTTTTCCCAACATGTTTAGTCCAAATGGACTTCGAAGTAATACCTAACAGGTGTCCATATCTCCCCAATGCTAAATCAGGTGAGTCAGAGGGTGTATGAGTGTATAAAGCCTGAGTAGCTGCTAGAACTTTTCTGACATTTCATACTGAGTGTCGTCCAGTGATGAATCCTGTTTGGTCCTGATGGATTATATGGGGGAGGACAGGGTTGAGGAGATTGGCTATTATCTTGGTTAACAACTTGTAATCGCAGTTAAGAAGTGATATCGGTCTGTATGACCAAGATTTGGAGGAATCTCTTCCAGGATTTGGAAGGACTTTGATAAATACAGAATTGAAATGGGGAGGGAGTATCCCATTGCACAAGATGGAATTAAAAACTGAGACCAAAACAGGGGCAAATTTATCAGGGAACATCCTGTAAAAATCCCCAGAAAACCCATCAGGACCAGGGACGAGACAGGGGAAACAATACAAAACAAAAGTAGTACACTCAATTTACTAGTAACATCATCTGAAGAAAAGAGTTTCCGCAATAAAAAAACATATATAAATAGAACCCAAAAAGGAGATTCATGTACATTTAACAAAAATGGAGCATGTCTAGTGGTCGCAGTCCCTAAATATAATAAACATGAACATAGCAGGGGATATAACTATAATAAGAATCAACTTTATTGGCCAGGTATACTTGCATATACTAGGAATTTGGTTTGGATTGCTGTGCAATAGCCAGTTAGGTACAGTTAAGCAGTGACAGTATAGATCAGTGGTAGCCAACTACGGTCCTGAAGAGCTACCAACAGTTTACATTTTCGAGACAACCTAGCTGCTGCAAAGGTGCACTCGTTACTAGCTGAAACATTTTCAAAGATCCACAGGTGGAGCTAATTACTTCACTTGTGATTCTGTGAGGAGATCTGGAAAACATTAACATTAACTGTTGGCAGCTCTCGAGGACTGGAGTTGGCTACCCCAGGTGTAGATATACATAACACATACAGGTAAATGCTCGATGTGCCCTGGGTGGTACAGATGCAGGGAACATAAATTTGCTGGGCAGAACAGCACCTAGGCAGCCATAAGCAGCACCACTGGTCATTGCAGCAGCCAGGTGGGTAACAATATAGGCAAAGACGGTACAGTTATCACACAGGGAACACATACCTGCCAAGCAACACAGCGCCTAGGCAGCCATCAGCGGTACCACTGGTTGCCACAACAGCCAGACAGGCAGCAATACAGCAGGGACAGTACAATTATCACACATGGAACACATACCTGCTGAGCTGCACAGTGCCTAGGCAGCCATCAGCGGTGCCACTGGTCGACGCAACAGCCAGGCAGGTAACAATACAGCAGGGCAAAGTACAATTGTCACACACGGAACACATACAGATGGAGCGGGCCTCGCTCTTGCTGGCGAATCGCCAGATTGTCTCCGCTGGCGATACGCTCCATCTGACTAAGACGCATGTGCGTCTCACACGCGTCTCCGTTTTCGGGCGTCGGGGCGACGGGAACCCTGTCCGTCTCCACTTCAGGGAGATGGACAGGGTTAACAGGGTTAGGTGGGAGAGCGGTGAGGCGGTGGGGACCCGGGGGAAGCGCCGTCGGAAGGGGACACGCGCACATCTCGTGCGCGCGTCCCCTTTCACAGATCAGAAGGCGGCTGGTGGGGGGTGGGGGATGGCGGATGGCGAATCTTCCGCCATCCCCTGCAAGAGTGAGGCTGGCTCCATCTGTACCTGCCGAGCTACACAACGCCTAGGCAGCCATCAGCGGCGCCACTGGTCATTGCAGCAGTCAGGTGGGTAACAATATAGGCAGAGACGGTACAGTTATCACACAGGGAATACATACCCGCCGAGCTACACAGCGCCTAGGCAGCCATCAGTGGCGCCACTGGTAGTTGCAGCAGCCAGGTGGGTAACAATATAGGCAGAGATGGTACAGTTATCACACAGGGACCACATACCCATCAAGCTGCACAGCACCTAGGCAGACATCAGCGGTGTCACTGGACACTGCAACAGCCAGGTAGGTAAACGATAAGCAGAGACAGTACAGATATACATTGCTGTGCTGTGCACAAGACAGGGGAGACACAGGGTTACATGGCTGAGTGCACAGTTTCTAGGCAGCCATTTGCGGTGTCATCTTGCTCATGCTGCTCACAGCAGAAGGGCACAACAGGCCATCTTCCCAGGAGGGAGAGCCAGCATGGGTGGTTGGGTGGGGAGTGAGTCAGTGGGGCCAGGGGAGAGTGAGGGTTGGGGTGGGGGGGAAGTGGTGGTCCGTGAGGCCTGGTTGAGGTGGTGAAGCCATACCTCCTCCCTTGGAGTTTCACCCAGAGCTGGCGCAGTGGGGGCCTGTTGGGGCTTGTTGTAGGTTTTCCATATAGAAATTTTATGGAGATATATAATGCATCAAAACAGGACGACTCTAGGATGGGAGTAATTTTGTCTAAGGGAGATCCCACGTGGTGGACTCTTTCAATTACTAACATTTTGCACTCCTCAGTGATTCCTAACAGTTGTGGCAGAGATACAAAAACAAAGTTACACAGTGCTGATCCTTTAACTGTTTCTGGGAAGCCCACAACATGTATATTATTATATATCGTGTGATTCTTGATGTCATCAAGTCTATTCCACATCTGGTAATTGTCTTTTTGGAGTTTAATAATATCAGTCTGTGCTAGGTGCATGTCATGACATATCGCACCAATCCTTTTTTCTGTGTCAGATACCCTGACTGTAAGATGCTGCAGCTGCTGAGAAATCTCAGCTGAAGCATTAGATAGCACGGGAGACATTGTGGCTTTAATAGGATCCATAATGTCTCTATAGGTGAAAGAGGAATCAGGGGTTGCAGCATACTCACAGTAAATCAGTGACCCCCTGTGGCTCTGCTACCTTCTTTCAGACTGGGGAGAGAAGAGCATCACCTGTACCATATTGCCTTCTGCACTGCATTACTCATTGCAGGGTGGCTGTGGCTTCTGAGCAGCTACTGGGGCAAGGAATTTATCCACCAGGCTGAGCGGGGTTGCTGCAAGGGGAGACCGGAAAAAGGTCTCTATTCGCCGGGTGTGTGGGCTACGGCAGGCTGCTTTAGTCATGCAGTTGGAAGGGGAAGTCCGGGCAAGATATGAATTTAATGACTGAGTGCAATCTAAATATAAACTGTAATGGAAGCTTGTCACCTTTTGCGTATACAGTAATATGTGACTATGTCTTAGAGGAATGGCTACATATTTCTCAAATAGCATGAGAGGCTTAACAAGTAGATTCTTGGGCAAATCTGTGACACATGCAATATATGCGTACAGACTACCCAATTGGCAATAAATTATCAAAATACCAGTCAGTTCTACAGATTCCACTAAAAAAAGGATAATAAGAAATATTAATTAAATGATAATCTTATCCTTCTGAATTTAAATTTACTTTGTTTTTGCCTTTTATGAGTCTCAAGTGTTGAATAGCAGTTATACTACAGTATTTGCTGGGATTTAAATAATTTTAGCTGTGATTGATATAATTATTTATTTTATATAGTACATATACATTACTACTTTGCTAATTAGTGCTGTATTTATGTATAATATTTTGGCAGTTGGCATTACATTTTTATAAAAATATGTAGAAGTAAAAATTATATGTTGACATTTTTTTCACATCAGAAATAGTGGTAACGGGAATCATTTATTTTGCAAATATAAATGATAACTTGCAATTAACTTTAGCGTGGTATATTATTGTGTCAGATTTTATGTATGTTTTAAACTTCTGTAGTTTATTTTAAAATTTTTGGTTTTATTTGCTTCTTTAAAATTCACTTCGGGATGCCTTTCAGTGACATCAAGCAACATTTCTGCAAAACAGAAAGGAAGTGTAAAATTAGACTGCTAAAACATAGTCTGTATGTTACATACAGTAAAGTTTACTTCTACTTCCCTTTAATACCACCCACAGAGAACAGTTTGACTAGTACTTTTAAATGTCAGAGCTGAGTTTCAAAGGACATCTAAATTGGTATATGGTATTTGTCAGAAATAACCAGCTACGGTTTTATTGCATCCCACTGAAAGCTGCATTCAAAGCACATAAACAGTATGCAAAAGTATCCATTAAAATTAAGTTAAAAACATAATTTGGAAATACAAACATGTTAAAAACTTTATGCGTAATCAGAAAAATCTTAGATCAGGTAAGTGGTGTGATATATCTGTTACTTGAATGAAGAATTCTATTCATTTTAAGCACTTGCCCAGTACTTGATTAACTTAATTCACTTTAGGTGCTTATCAAATGTGGTCTGTTATTTTGAGTAAGGTTTTCTTCTTTTCCATATGCATCACTTCATTCCAGTATGGATTGTTGAAAGAGGAGTGTACAGGGCTCCAGTCTTTCTGTCCTCAGAGGCGGCTTCATGCTCTATGACAAGGTGGCCATTGAGGTCACTACTGAGTATGCATAGGGGTCTTCTTGTATTTTCAGCGAATGTGACTACAACCAGAAATATACGGTATATGTAATACATTACATAATATATAATAACAAGGCACAATATAATTAGAAGTCCTTATGTTTAAATAACCAAATTAGCAGCTCCAGATAGCTAACACAGGGTTAACAAATCAGAAAAGAATAAGATAAATAGTCAAACAGCTCACTAATTGGAGCACATTAACTATCAAAAAAGCTACATTTGTATAGTCCCATATAAAAAACACATCAATTGACAATTATCAAAAAAATATATAAATTATTAATATCAAATGCCACAATTAAACTCTCCTCTGGTAAACTGAACCATTCCAGAAAAATGCAAAGTTGTGATATTCATATTTTATATTCTAAATTATAAATAATGTCACACAAATTGGTGTTATTGGTGCTTGCTATTAGGAAACTAAAAGGGGACACAGTAATCACTTAGTACTGATAGCTAGGACCTTATTCTGGTTATTCTGGTTGATTCACAAGGCTGTGAATTTGCAGCCTTGCGAGTCCACCAGATACCGCCCTGCTAATGCCGGCGCCCCCTCTGAAGCGGCGTATGCTTGAACGGGCTGTGTGTAGATGTTTTACATAAACATCCATTCGCAGGCTGTGGGGGAACACTCACATCATTCGATGGTCACCAACCATCGAATGATGTGGAAGGCACATGCACATCTAAGGTTACTCTGAGGTAACCTTAGAAGTGTGTGGACATTCGGAAGGAAGTGGACGGGCAGCTGACATCCGCTGATGTCGGCTGCTCTCCCCCGTGCTAACGTCACATGGTGATTTCCATTGGAACACCCAGTGTTTTTATTGGAACGCCCATGAAATGCTGGGCATTCCCACAGGCGTGACAATCTGCTGCTGCCCCTGCCCACAATGTTGGGTGCATGCACCCGTCGAACAGTCTGATTGCCATGGCCACACGCACCTGGCATATGCACATATGCTGAAATACGGCTGCACATGCGTATGCCAAACATTGGTCCCCGTACAAATGGACCAGAATTACCCTCCTTGTGTACAGTATGACACCCACTGAGCATTGTGTGGTTAGCACCTTGTAATAGGGTATGATAAGGGATCTCTTTTCAGTTTTATTGCATTTTTCCATTGTGGTCATGTAATGGTTTCCTCAAATACCTCAGAGGCCTTTGAAGAAGCTGTTTGTGAAACATGCATCAATGTTCTCTTGTCGATTTTGTTTATAATGTGTGCTAACATTTCACTATAAATCACTACCTTATACATGAATAGAGTAGATTTATGCGGGGTGCATATGTGAACAAGAGTGATTTCTAGGGCAAGGCAAGACATGCGATCGCACGGGGAGCAATGGTCACTGTCTATTTCAGTCAGTATTTAAAGTGGTCTGGCCATGTGCATGAAATACTTTTGAATATGTCCCAACTAAAGTCGCCACCACCTGAGAAGATAATCTTCTGAAGGATCCTAGAGGAGGCGTTGGCCATTTTGGACAATTACTACAAAGAGCTGGAGGGGGGAGTCAAGTGGTTGCAGGTGCAACAGAGGTGCCAGACGGCAGCAGCAGCATGCTGGAAAAAAAAGCAGGTAGAGGCATTGGTAAGGGGCGGCATGCTGCATATTGCATCAGGAGGGGCATTACTGTGTGAAACATAATTTAGTGCAAGGGTTATGTGTGGGACATAATTAAGTGCAAGGAGCATTACTGTGTGGGGCAGAATATGGTGAAAGGGGCACAAATATGTTTGTGTAAGGTAATTTTTATCCTGCAAGGCCATGCCTATTGCAACAAGGCTATGCCCACTTTTAGTGAGGCCTTTATTTGTGTTTGCACTGGGAGCTAAAGTGTCTAGAAACAGACCTGATGTGAACCACATAGTAGTTAGGATTATCATATTAATTTCATTAATTTATGCAATCATTAATAAGGCTCTCGCATATCAGTACCAATCTGGATAACCCCTTGTGCTTGTGGTTTTGAGGACTCAGTTGTGAATGAATCACTAGGAGACTTATTACTGTTTAGTGGAGCAATACTACAGATTCTGGATAATGTTTCTGGATGAGAGAAACAATGTCATACAAATTAACTAAGCAATTCCTCCTGGGAAGTATAATAAATTAAAATGAGAAAACTCAGGAAATGTCTGCTTAGCATTATAATAAATTGAACAAACTAAGGAATGCCTCATAGGCAATAAGGTTGGATCCAAGGAATCAGGAGTACTTGTTCCTGGGATACTGGGAAAGACAGGATCTGGGAGCACCTATGGACAGCACCTATGGACAGTGGCTATGCCTGTATGCTGCAATATTATAGACATGAAGTACTGGTGGGCAATGTTGCTAGATGGTACAAGTGGCAGGGAGCCAGAGGAATTAGGCTAGCAATTGTCAGATGAGAATGTACTGAAGCTAGGACTGGAAGCAAAGATGTTATTTAGCTGGAGTCCATTAGTGGCAATCTAGCACAGTGCGACCTAGTGCCAGAGATGCCAGGATCGCTCAGGTGTGACAGTATACATGTGATGGGAAACTGCAGGATACTGTGAATGGGACTGGAGCTTGACCTGAGACTGGACCAGAATCAATGATCTGCAGAGCAGTGACTGATGTGCGTCAGGATTCAGCGGGATGGCTGGATTACCGGAGACTGCACAGTGGTGATGAAACAGACAGTGACAAGGTAACTGGATGAAACTTGATTTCTCTTAGCGAGCATGTAGCAGGAAGTGGCTGGAAGCCTGTGACAGCAAAGCTGGAGAAAGCTTGGTAGCTGGCAGACAGTGAAAAGGTAGCTTGCTGTAGTTTGGAAGCAGCAGGAATCTGGGTTATGGCAGAGGTTCTGTTGGCAGATGAAGCTGGAGACAGCAGGAAGCCAAGCTGCCACAGATGCAGCAACTGGAAGCTGGAATCACCATGCAGGATGCTTGGTGGCATCCTGTATGGTGAAAGCATGTAGCAGCGACAGTTGCTGAAGGCAACTCCTGAGTTTAAGAGCAGGATAGTTATCCCCCTGCCTTGCATTGATTGGTTAAAGGGAGGAAAGTATTCCACAATCTGAGGCATGGAAGCAGGAGCTTCAGTCATTACTAGAACAAACAGAAAACAGGCTACCGAAGGATTAGAGCTGATTTTAGCTACAGACTGGATTCTACTCAGGTGCACAATCAGCGAGGGGGTGAGCACAGCCACTCACATCATTATTGACAGAATGAGAGCACTGAACTGATCCACCCTGTGTAGAGGCTGATGATCAGAGCAACAAAACAAGCAGGTTTGTGACAGTGCTTTTTAACTAATAGAGCAAGAAGACATGGGATCTATACATTTGCTAAATACATTTATTGCAGGTAACATTTTGCAACCTTGATTCCACACTTTATATTATGTGTATTAATTGAAAAACCATGAGTTTTATTTTATTGAATTCAATAATGATTTAATTTTGAAACTATTAGGTTAATAAATTATTAACATCCACCTGAGTATTAACAGCTGCTATTGCTGCATGCAACTTCTCTGAGATACGTTTATGCTTTGTATAATTATATTAATACATAAATACAATTAGATACTTGTGTAATAAACTAGCAGCTATTTTTGTATCATATTATGATGTCCTCATAAACAGCACAACAATCTTATGCAATTAGATAATTGAGATAGTAGCCGACCCTGGTGCACGCAAAGCCGTCCTCCAGTTATCCAGATTTACTTCTGGGATGTTGGTGGTCCACTTTGAGACTAAGCTCCCCAGATCCCCAGATTTAACAAATATTTATAACATTTTGATACCTGTTTATCACTATCCAGACTGCAAATAAATTTCTTAATTGGGGACTCTATAATATTGATAAGCTTAACCCTATTCTGCTGAGATAGTGCACTCCTCATTTGCAAATACCTATAAAACATTGTTTTAGGAAGTGCAAATTCCGCTTGAGGTTGAGAAAAAGATTTCAACTCGTTATTGACATATATCTGTCCAACAGATGTAATCCCATATTGTCCCCATATCTTCCCACCCTGTTGTACGTTCAATTTATTTAATGCTGCCAAAGAGAATAGATATGTATCTGGGTCAAGTCCTTCATATTCCATGTTCCTACTCACCCATTTCCATATCTTTCTGGCTTGTTTAAGTATGGGGGATTTTTTTGACGTCCCTCCTGCTTCAGAATTGCCTGTAATGGAGAGTGACCAGGGACTGCTCTATCAATCAATTTGACAAGTTCATCTAAATGCACGTCTTCATTCATCCAAACTGCTAAATGGGCCATTTGGGCAGCATAGTAATATGGTTTTGAAGTTGGGCATAGCCACTCCCTCTCTATTTTGCTCTCTAGTTAGTCTTGACATTTTAATCCTAGGAGTTTTATTTCTACAAAAGATGAAATTACATAATTTATCTTCCTAAAAACCTCCTCCTTTTTAAGGATGGGTGATTGCATGAATGCATATAAGAGCTTTGGCAGAATGGCCATTTTTACCAAATGCACTTGTCCTATAACCGTTAATGGGAGCCTCTGCCAGGATTTACATCTGATTTTAATTTCCTCTATTATGGGGTCAACATTATCCTTAACGAAGTCTCTGGATTCCCCAGAGATTATAATGCCCAGATACTTACATTTATCAACCCTGGGCATAATTCTGCTGCTGTCAATTACGCTACTCCCATCTGCATTGGTTATAAGGAGGTGTAATTTGTTACAATTGTTAAACCGGAATATTGCCCAAATTCCTGAATACTTTCAACCACCCTGGATATCTGATTATCATAATCAGCCATTCCAACCAGTAGGTCATCTGCGTATAGAGAGACGATACTATGATTCTGCCCTCCCAATTCCCCATCCCTTAATAGAGCTCTAAACCTGCATGCGATCGGCTCAATGGTGACCGCAAACAAGAGGGGTGAGAGGGGGCACCCATGATGAGTACCCCAAAACAGGGGGAATGGGTCAGACACATGTCCATTAATAGATAGTCTCACACTTGGGGATTGATACAACAAGAAAACCCACTTCATAAACCTGGGACCCACCCCAAATGCTCCAAGCACTTTTCTTAAATAAAGCCACTCTACCAAATCAAAAGCTTTATTTGAATCAAATAATGCAATAGCCACTTTTCTACTGGAGATATCGGCCATCTGAAGGTAAGTAAACACCCTACGCAGATTAATGGTGTTTGATTTCCCACTCATAAAGCCGGTTTGATACGGATAAACAATCTTTCTGATTACAGTATTTAATCTGGTAGCCAAGATCTTTGAAAAGATCATGGCATCCACTGTTATCAGGGAGATTGTTCTATAGGAATCAACCAGGGAAGGGTCCTTGACACTTTTAGGAATTACCGTGATAACAGCCTCTGTCATAGAATCTGATAATTTCCCCTCCAATTCCATTTTCTGAAAATAGCATAGTAACCTAGGAACTAAGATCTCTCTGAAGAGTTGTATATCTCCCCAGGTAGACCATCTATCCCAGAAACTTTATAAGTAGATAAGGAATTAGTTGCTGCTTTAACTTCTTCGATTGTAAAGGGGGAATCCAAGGATCTCATGTCCTCATGAGTGAGGAAAGGTAGATCAATTCTACTTAAGTAATTTTCAATATCCTCACTCCCAAGGCTAAGTTTAGATTGATATACTTCACTAAAGTGGCCTATAAACACCTTAGCTATTTCTGGTGTAGTGGTCCTCAATTCCCCTGTACCAGACCAGATCTTTGTTACTATAGTTGAAGGTTTATCTATCTTTGAAAGGTAGGCCATATATTTTTCTGCCTTATCCATATTCAAATAAAATTGATGTGAAATTTTTAATACTCTAAGGCTTGCCATGGTTTGCAGATGTTCCACCCACCCTTGTTCTGCCTTCAACCATTCTAATCTAGATATATCTGCTCCAACTCTTTCCTTTTTATTTCGAATAGTAAGGCAGTCTTGTGACATTTCCTTTTCTCCAAGACTATTTTCTTCATCATAATTCCTCTAAAGTATGCCTTAAAGGAATCCCATACTATTGTGGATCTAGCTGAATCCCTAACCCCCCCCAACAAAAAAAAAACATCTATCACTGCACCGACTTTCTCAATATTGCTAAACTGGGCCATCCCTGAGGGATGAAATCTCCAGTATCTAACACCCCCCCCCCCCCCCCCCGTGGATCTGGATCTATTTGCATCAATATCGGTGAGTGATCCGAAATCCCACGTGACATATTCTATCAGGGAGATGTTCTTTAGCAGGTCTTTTGAGGTAAAAATCATATTGATTCTTGAGAATGTATTATGCGATGGGGAATAACAGGAGAATTGCTTAATATTTGGATGTCTCTCTCTCCACAATAGGACTCAAAGTGCTTCACACATTGTCTTTACAGCTCGAAATACAAAACAAGCTTAACAGTAGATGTCAGTGAAATGCTTGAGTAAATAAGTATGTCTTTAGTCTATTTTTAAAGGATTCTATAGTGGGCGCTTCTCGCACTGTGCGAGGAAGAGAGTTCCACAGAGTTGGAGCAGCAAAGTTGAAAGCTCGACCCCCAGATGAATTCAGGGAGATTCTGGGTACTGTTAGTAGTCCTTCTTCAGTGGATCGTAGTAATCGAGTAGGACAGTAAGGGATCAGCAGCTGTTGCAGGTACCTTGGGCCCTTGTCATGTAGGGCCTTGAAAGTGAGTAAGCCAATCTTGAAAACGATTCGCCATTTTACAGGTAGCCAGTGAAGGGCGTAGAGAATGGGAGTTATGTGGCAGGAGCGGGGCTGGTTAGTTAAAAGTCTGGCGGCTGCATTTTTTTACCAGCTGCAAGCGGTGCAATTCTTTTGCTGGAAGACCCAGGTAGAGAGCATTGCAGTAGTCTAGTCGTGATGATATAAATGCATGTATGACTTTAGGAAGGTCTTCTGAGGGAATTAAATGCTTGATTCTGGCTATGTTTCTCAGATGGAAGAATGAGGATTTGATTGTGGCTGACACCTGATGTTTAAGTGTCAGGCCATTATCCAGGACAACACCAAGATTCCGCACATGATCAGAGTTTTTTAGTGCTGTGCCCCCCAGCTTAAGACCTGTCAGTTGGCTATGCTGCCGTCTTGTCCTGTGATTTATCATCAGGACTTCTGTTTTATCTGGGTTCAGTCTCAGCCAACTGGCACTCATCCACTCCTGGAGCTCAGCTAGGCAGCCATTTAAGGTTGTTATTGTGTTAACGGTACCTGGAGCAAAGGACAGGTACAGTTGGGTATCATCTGCATAGCAGTGGTAGACCAGGCCGTGACGTCTGATTATGTCACCAAGTGGAAGCATGTATACTGCAAAAAGCATGGGAGATAATAAAGTTGTCAGGGCATGCTGTTACAAAATCTACTGCCAATCTTAACACCTCATATGCAAAGGGGGGAGGGATGTAAACGGCCAGTATACAATACCTGATTGAATCTATGTTCCCATCCAAGAAGACAAACCTACCCTTAGAGTCTATTTTAGATGCAATAAGTTCAAATGCAGTACCTTTCTTAATAATTATAGATACCCCTCTCGCTGATGAGGAGAACTGGGAATGAAAGGACATACCAATCCAGGATCGCCTTAACGCCAGTAACTTATCGCCCATCAAGTGGGTCTCCTGAAGGCATATTATATCAGCCTCAAGGTCCTTACATTGTATAAGAACCAAGGACCGCTTAACTTTCTCATTTAACCCACGCACATTGCATGTCAAGAACCTATATCCAGATATCCTCTCCTTCAACCGAATATTTCAGCATTATAAACCATACATAATCGCGATTGCAATACCATGACTGTCCATTCTTAAACTCTACCTCCACATCAATTTGCCAATTGTATGTACTACATTTACATTTATACAGACAAACTACATATAACATATACCCTCCCTCCCCCACCCTGTATAACCTACCCACTTAGGCATACCTTTTTCCATTACCACCCTACCAATTGTCCCAATATGAATGTCCCACTTTCACTAAGGGCAATTAACTACCAACCATCAATATTTTGGCGTGTCTTGCTCTCCAGCTTCTCCAATTTACTTATTATTATTGTTTATAATTTTTTTTGTTTTTTTTTTCTATATTTTTTTTTTTTACTAACTAAATACCCCCCTCTCGCCTGTGTATTAGATCTCACTGTTGGAACCCACTTTCCAGATAGGCTCCACCCCCATCTCTCACATAAACATCAATACATATCAACACATACACTAAAGGCATTATTCAAAAACGGAGAGAAAAACAGAGCATTCGAGATTTGAGGAAAAAAAAAGCAAAACCCATCCTAGCGTGATAAATCCAGCTACTCTCTAATTAACCGCAAGTTGTTTGCTGCTTGGATGATTTTTATCGAGCCAAGCCGCCACTTCCCCTGGTATAAACAAAAACTTGGTCTTGTCATTTACTATGACTCTCAGTATTTAATGTCTCTGAGTCTTAGGGCCAGATTCTCTAAGCTTCAAAAGTGATAAAATGGAGAGTCATAAACAGCCAGCCAATCAGCTCCTGTCTGACATTTTTCAAACGAAGTCTGTGACATGGCAGGTAGGAGCTGATTGGCTGGCTGTTTATCACTCTCCATTTTATCACTTTTGAAGCTTAGAGAATCTGGCCCTTAGTTTGATATATTTGTATCTAGCGCTCTCCTTTTGTACCTCAAACCGGAGGTCTGGGAAAGCAGAATTTTTTTTGCCATTTTAACAGAGGTCTCCCATGCTCCTTGCAAGTCTCAGAATATTGTCCCGGTCTTTGAAATGCAGTATCTTTACTATTAAGGTATGTGGCGGTCCCCCAGGTATCGGTATCCTAGTTGGGACCCAATGAACCCTTTCTACTGTGAAGAAGGGATATAGGGCCTCTTTCCCAAGACTTTGCGTCAGCCAATCTTCAATGAATTTTTCTGGCGAGCTCCCTTCCACCCTTTCTTCAAACCCAACAAAACGAATGTTATTACGATGCATCCGCCCTTCCATGTCTGATATTTTATTTTGCATCTTTGATAATTTGCCAGACATAGTCTTGACCTGGGTTTGCAGGGGGCCTATAGTGTCTTCTATCCCCGACACCCGGGTTTCTACCTCCAAGACTCTTGTTCGCGTTTTTTGAGCATCGTCCTGCAGCAGCATGATATCGGATTGTACCTTGTTTATTTGCTCAGATAAGTGGCTTTTCGCACAAACTTACTGCATCCAATACTTCTTGTAGGGTAACCTCTTTTTGTTGGGAGGCACTACCACTTTTTGTGCGAGTACTTTGGGGTGTACTTTCCCATGTACCACTCGCATTCTGCACCTGTATGCGAGCGTACTTTTCCAACCTTGCGGCTGCTGTGTTCTGGCCTGTTTTTCCCATGTCTGTATTGTATACACAGACTACCAAACTGTCTGCGTACAGCCCAAGAACGAATATAGTCTTGTTATCACCAAACAAAGTTATGCTGCACTTCACCACATACACTTGTGCATATGTTCTTTCGTATTTTAGATGTAACTAATCCATATAATCCTAATAGAGAAGTGCTGCTACTTTGGAGACAATAATGCTGACAATATACTTTGCTATTTCAGATGACTATGGATGATCAAAGTCCGGTAATCGGTACTGCTGTTAATAGACTTTGCATTTTCAGGTGATTATAGATGATCAAAGTCTGGGACTCAGTTGTTAATTACAGGCATAGATCCTAAATGATGCCACTCAAGCCTATGCCAAAGCACACTGAAACTGTTGTATCTCAATAGTGGTGACTGCAGCCAAAGCAGTGCAAAGTGTGTGTGGACTTACCAGCAGTAGCAGAATTACCTCTGTATTACCAGGCTCAGTCCTTAATTTATCCCTCCAGGGCAAGGGCACTTTTTCTTCTCTGCTTCTGTGTCTGCTTTTCTTTTCCTCTGGAAGCTGAGGGCTAGAGGAAGAAGTATGTCTCAACAGCTACAACCCCAGACATTCCAGGGGGAGCTGTACAGCAAATGGCGACCTCCTATAGTTCTCCCTATTTCCTGTCCCATCTGTCCACCGTCGAGACAATGCAGGCCCCTGATGTTCAGCAAGGTGGGTCACTGTGCCCGCGTCCACCAAGGGGAAATGACCTCGCCGGCTGCCGTCTCTCTCCACACGCTGCACACAGACCTAACTCTGTCCGTCTGTACCAGCTGGCGTCTGTCCCCTGGCAAACCACATGCCACGGAGCACAAGAAGCTGCAGCGGATACACGTCACTGGGAACTGCTGCACTCCCCACAAAGCACCGGTGCTCTCCCTCCTACATGTAAGGCGGTGGAAGCCAAGTCAACGGGCCCGCCAATCGACATCTATACGCTCGGGCCACTTCACAGGCAGGGAGGCAGCATGCGGGGTTAACTGCTGAAACAGGAGATGCCAGAAAGCTCAGCCATCCTCCCTTACACACATGGCGTCGTGGCCACGCCCTCCACGGTTGTGTATTTTGCATTCAGGTTGTTTTGATGTCTCATGTTCACCAGAGTTTTTTAACAGGCCATAAAAGAGAATTTTCTTTGATATGAATTGGAATTTCCTGGTCATGCATATGTAAATAGGTAATTAGATCAATGCCTTGCAGAAATTCTCTTTCTAAATCTCAGTTAGCATAGTTTCCTGATTGTGGATCCAAACATGCAGCTCTAATTTTTTTTATAATATAGTTTAGGTTTAAATTATATAATTGACTCAAAGTTCTAGGGATTTTGATCCCTAACTATGGGGGTTATTCTAGTTCATTCTTTCTGACAAAATCCTTCTTAGATGGACAAAACCATGTGCACTGTGGGTGGGGCAGATGTAACTTGTGCAGAAAGAATTAGATTTGGGTGGGGTTTTTCTTCAAAGTGAGATCTATATTGCAGTGCAAAATAAAGCAGTCAGTATTTTCCCTGCACAGAAACAAAATAACTCACCCAAATCTAATTCTATCTGCACATGTTACATCTGCCCCCCTGCAGTGCACATGGTTTTGTCCATCTAAGAAGGATTTTGTCAGAAAGAATGAACTAGAATAAACCCCTATGTTATGGATTTGGAAGTCCAAGTAAGTGGCAAGCCTTTGATACCATATTTTGCAATATTGCCTGGTCCCATCTCAAGGGCAATTTATTTTGACCAATTTATACAATATCCAGAAATATTTCCATATGCATGTAACATTTGAAAAATATGGGTGAATGATTTCTGAGGATTGGTTATGTATAAGAAAATGTCATCGGCAAAGGCTGTTAATTTAATTTCTTTTCTGCCAAAGATATTGCCTCTGAATTGAGTATTTCCCTGCAAAAGACGAATCAAAGAGTAATTTGCCAAGTTAATAAAACAGGAGATAAGGGGCAACCTTAGAGTGTACCTGTATACATGGTGATATAATCACTACCAAAGCCATTGATTAATAATTTAGTGGTGGGGGACAAGTACATATATTGAATAGTTTTTTATAAATTTGGGATGAAAATTTCTAAGCTGTAAAACAGAATATAGGTGAGGCCACAAAACTGTATCAAATGCCTTTGTAGTATCCAGACTAAAGGTGCGCACACACGTACAGATTTTCTGTCGGATCTATCTGGTGGGAACAAAAACCTGGAAATGTATGGGAGCAACTGACAATCAAAAAATGGTTCCCAAACACTTGAAAACAGACAGTGATAAGTCAGACAAATTGTATAATCGTTCTGATATAACAAATTTATCAAAGCATATCTTTTTTTCTGTTTTCCTGCATCTGGGTGGAAATTTTTGATTGTAATATGCACCCATACATTTCCAGGTTTTTGTTCCCACCAGATAGATCCGACAGAAAATCTGTACGAAGGAAAGGTGTAAGGGAAAGGTAAGAATAAGTAAATAGTACAATTTATCTTAATGAAAATATTATTTGGGTGAAATTGGACCCAAAAGGACTTTGGGCTATGTACTCAGTATATGGGAACAATTCCTGAATCCTACAATAAATGCACCTAAACACTGGTACTACAGGTATTACTAACACATCTAGAAAATTAATACCATAAGAAATATATTACATAAAAAATGTGGTAGGTGTATCAGCTTCTGTCGTCAGTGGACACCACCTGTGATCCTCCTCGGAAACACTTGGGTCACTGATCAGCAAGGCTGAATATTATTGGTAACAATTAGTGATTAAATAAGAAAGTGAAGTGAATTTATCAACTGTATCAGTCAATAAGGCAATCAGAAAATAAAACAATTAAATCAAAAAAATGTGTGAAATCAAAATTATAAAGAATTATTATATTGAAGAAATGGTGAAGTTATGATGTTTCGGTGGTGTCTGCCCCCATGCAGGAGACCCCAATATTATTCATAATATCCTGCCATGGTTCATAATTCAATGCAGCACTTAAATAAGATAACAATTTATAATTTTCAATTTTTCTGAGCTGTTCGTGGATCTAAGAAACGAGTGTGCACCCCTAGAGTCCCAACTGGCCTTTTCTTGCTCGTGTGCCACAGGGGCAGTGAACGAGAACAAGTAGGGTGCAGAATAAGGGGCTGCTAGTATGGGGGCACCAGAATAAAGAAAACTGTTATCTGCTGTTGTGGCTCAGCTCTTGGATCACCCCTGTTGGTAAACCAGCGCAGAGGGTCACTCTCTGGCTGGCCACAATGAGAGTCCCTTAGGCAGGAGAGAAAGGGACAGATTGATTGTGGCACTTTAATTATTAAAGTAGTGCAATAAATAGGCCACTGAATAGTTATCCCAATATGATTCTATTATGGAAACAAATCCTATAAAGTCAATCACATGTGCATGCCACAATTGGCCACAATACTTTCCTCCTAAAATATACAGCAAGGTAGATAGGTTTCAGTTAGATATCAGACCTGTGCTATGCTGCAAAATAATAGATCCTCTATATCAATCTTTCTAGACTAGATAAAACCAAGTGCAATTTGAAGGAGGCAGTTCCCTATGGCCAGTGAGATTCCCTGCTCTAGATAGCCAAGGGATCTCCAAACATAATTGTTAGGACAATGCCGTCTAGACCAAGGGTTTGCTACTTATCCTCCTGGGTATAGCTCAGATGAGAGTGTGCATCGCGGGGGTTCCTGCAGTGGTCGACATCCCACCCTTCTGGACGCGCGTTTCGCCTGTACAACGGGCTTGTTGTACAAGTATTGCCTCTTATAATAGCCACACTACCTGCTTGTTGTAAGGGGCCATTTCATCATATTGCTGCTGCTTCTGCTTCTCCTGCTACCACAATTCCACACTGCTGCTCTTCAGCTCCGTCTAGTTAATGTCCTTTTCAAAATGTCCGCCATCTCCTCTAGCCTCCTCAGAAGTGTCTCTATTCTAAGGAAGTGGCCATTTTGGGGCCCAACATTGTCAACAGTATTCCATATAAATAGCCAAATTGCATGAAATAGTGACCGAAAGAGACAGTGGCCATGGGGCCTTGTGTGATATGGCTGGCCCGGCCCAGAAAGGGCCCTGCATAAGGATATCCTTTCAAAGAACTAATGATCAAATAGGATTATGGTTACCAAAAGGTAAAAAAATGGAAATGTAGATGGAAAATGGCTCTTATCTGCCATAAAATGCTTCTTTGTTTCAAGATTTAATATGGTATATGTGCAATAACATTACTTGAACAGTATAACTGTCAACAGTAACTCCCCCCAGACAGCAGAAAACTTGCATTTTTCAGAGAGCAGTAAATTCTGATATACAGTGGTGCAAAAAGTGGGGTAGGAGTGTGTACTAATTAGCCAGGCCTGTGATTGATCATGGGGCCTAAAGGAGGGGAGGGCCAGGTCAGCTGCTTGTCTGCTTATCCCCCCTGCCCTATCGCTCTCTTTGAAATCATTAGTCTGGGCTGCAGTTGATGCAAAGAGGCTTCTGCCACCAAGCATCAGATAGCCTGCTCTCACTGTGCAATGATAGTGGGAGTTAGCAATCACACTAATCGTGTGCCCCGTCCTGATATTTTTCAGGGTGGAGTGCACAATGGCTCCCCCCTGCAGAGTGTGTTGTGCCATAAATACTATTTTTAATTACACACTTTTGGTATGGCACTTTAGGTGACTTAATAACTATTTTTACATAGCAGCATAATCATTCTGCAATTTTTTAGTGCCCTTTAATACTAGCACTTTCATATTTAATACTAACACTTTCATCTTACTAGCACTTTTGCTATGTAAAATTGATAATGAAATATGCATACCTTAAATAGATCAACTACAGTAGATCACCAAATGGACAGATCCTGAAGTGGGACAAGACACCTGCTCAGTCGGTGCTGAGTGATTTTAAACTATGTCAATTTATTTTACAATGGTGATTTCAAATCTAAAATCAGTTTTCCTGTATATATACTATAGTTACAGCAAAACATATGTTATCTTAAATGTGCTTGTAACATATATGGTGAGATGTAATGGGGCATATTTTTAAGAATGTGCAATTTATTTGTCAAAAATGGCCAAATTTGCATGTTTACCATATGTAATACAGTGTGATTTGTGGTAAAAATTGCATGACCAAAAAAATTTACACTTTTCCGCACAAAAATTGAATCCATATGTTTTAGCATTGAAAACTTCAAAATCAAAAACAAATGTTCAAATTGCACCCTAAACATATATGTATGTATGTATGTATGTATGTATGTATGTATGTATGTATGTATGTATGTATGTATGTACTGTATGTATGAAAATAAAGTAGTACTTTACTGGGTTTTTGTGTTTTTATTTTCACATTGGTCATGCAGTGACCAATGTGCCCTTTAATGCCCACATGCTGGGACTTGTTGTTCTCCTAGTCCTTGCATGTGGGGGAGGCTTGCTGGGACTTGTTGTTCTACTGCACAACCTAAGGTACTAAGAGTAGATAAAAAATCAGCCTGGCACCCACAGCCTAGAGCTGGGGTAGCCAACCCTAGTCCTTGAGAGCTACCAACAGTGCATGTTTTCCAGGTCTCCTCACAGAATCACAAGTGAGCTAATTAGCTCCATCTGTGTATCTTTTAAAATGTGTCAGTGAGTAATGAGTGCAGTTGTGCAGCAGCTAGGTTGACTGGAAAATGTGAACTGTTGATAGCTCTCGAGGGCTAGGGTTGGCTACCACTGGCCTAGAGATTCTGGGCAGGCGGGGCTCCATCCCTAGATGGGTGAAGCCTGAGGTGGACCACTTTATTGGGGGTTAAGTGAGGACCAAGGGGCCTTGCAAAAAAATGGTCTCCCAGGGGTGGCATTACCCTACTGGCTGTTGGTTCCAAAAAACAGAGGACCCCTATGTTTTTTGTCTCCTGTATTTTTATATTCAGGACCGTTCCAAGAGCCCGCTGCTGGTTTCTCAAATACGGAGGAACCCCAACAATTTCCCCCTTCCTTATTTGGGAAAACAGGATAAGATGAAATAATCTGGGGCTTGTTATGTTTTGGGGGAACACTGTTTTTCTAATTTACCAAAAAAAGTCATACTCCCAGTACTAAAAATCATATCTTTACTAAAAAATTGCATATTACTAACAATCACACAAATAATGGGCTTCTTAGAACATTATTGATTTCCCAATAACAAATAATTTCTGTCCAATTTAAAGTAATCTCTGTTTAGCATCCTGCAATTCATAAAGGTTGTAACCATGTTCTAAAAAATTCAATATAATTTCACCCATCTGAGTCTATATCAATTTAGGGTCCAAAGTAATTTAACACATAATAGGTATATGGGTGCCCCCATTTTAGTATATAAGGATGAAAGCTCTTTTCATGCAGTAAATAAAGATGTAACTATCTTGTCCCCACAAATAGAAATCTGAATATCCAAATAATTTCACTGATTGCAAAGGTTAGTTTAACTGGATATATCTTTGCATTATGATTACTAGTTTTAATTATATGTTTAAAAGAAGGATGTGTGGCCATGCACCATTTCATTAGCTTGACTGAGCAATCTGTCTACAGCCACGTTAATATCATTACTTATAGCAACAAAACATAGAAAGGTTAGGCCAATATGTGTTCTATGTCCATACTGTACAATATGTAAACATGTTATGCTTCCTACTTATTTATGATGCGAAATAATAGTGTACACACTACTAAGATGTGCTCTATATGGATTTTTTTCTGTGAATAGCATGTTAAGAACAGGGCAATTTATATTATTTTAAAACGATAGTGTTTATCAGTGATTATATTATGGGCTGGGAATAAAAAAACACACCCGTGATCTTAGTTGTAATGATTAATGTCATCAGATGCCTTAAAATGGAAAATTTACTACCTTGTATTAGTGAATTGCAATCCCATGCAACATAACTCAGAACATATGTACAGCAGAGCTTACTGAGCTGATAAAGAAATGTGTCAGATTTACTAGCTGATGACATTCTATGCAGAATATAAATTCAGTGAGGTACTTTGAGAATGTGAGACGTCTATTAATAATCAAACGATATGTACTCTGACAGAGAAGTATTCAACTATGAAACAAGAGTCGGCCCAGTTTTAGAAAGCTTTATCATATCTACTTGATGAAATATGAATTATAAAATAATACTTAGGTGTAGCGAATAAAATAAACTATATTCAACAGACTATTACTTTACAGTATATCAAAAGCACTTACAATAATTCATTTGGTGAAAGAGAATCATAAATGACTATATAACTTTTAGAATGTATCAGTTGAAATAATATATGGGTATAGTAATTTATTTAATTACTGATGCACAGTGACATATGTAGCATTATTTTAAAACAAAAAAAAAAATACAAAAAAAGTGTGCTTGTGATAAGTGAGTGGCATTTTATACCGTGCTCCCAAATATACCAAATATCCAGGTCAAATTAATCAAAGGCTCTATCATTTAAAGAGGCCTCAAATACTCCATCACAATACAAACCAACTGATTAGATTTAGCAACATTTCCTGTAAAACTATTATGCCACAGTGTAACAATGCCCAAATTGATAAGATCTTTATTGACATGTCATATTCTGGTCTCACAATCCCACTGATGTTGGAAGAATCTCTGGGAGCTTGGCAAATGCGCTCTTCAACCAGATCTCAAGTGATCTGGCTCCTCCTGTCAATATCACATCTCTCTGGCTGTGATCAAAGCATTTGTCATTGTCTATAAAATGCTTTCTCTATGCATATTAGAAAACTGATAGTTTATGTAAAATATTACTAAAATTACATCATATGGAGCTTCCTAAAATGCAAGATTCATAGTCATCACAACTGGCAAAATAGAATATGGGGGTATTCAATCTCTGCCGCTATTTTTAACGGGGGGGGGGGGGAAGCAGCACAGGTGCCTATTCATGACTATCTTTTTTTTTTTTTTTTTTTTTTTTTTTTTTTTTTTGAAATTATGTTTATTTAGAACAAGGTACGAGTATTACAACAAAATAAACATCCAGAGGTTCACATATGGACATGGTGGGGCCATCGCAGATGAGCCCATCACCAGGTCAAAGTTTAACATTGACTTAAATTAACGCGTTGGGCCACAATTGTTTACAACAGTTAGTTATACAGTGTTGAGGGTAATCACATATCTCTCTCCATGGCCTGTGCGTTACGTATGTATTATGCTACTCCAGAATGGCAGTGAGTTAAAGTATGTCATACCCTCATGACTATCTTTCCCGACAGCATTGAAGAGGCAGATCAAAAGAATGGGCCCGACTTTAAAAGCTGTCGGGACCGTTTTGCTAAGGACGGCTGTAAATTGTCGCAATCATGGCTGAATATCAATAATCCACTGCCAATTACATGGACACGCCCCCTTTTCCGCTGATCAGCAGGTGGTACATTGAATCCCGCCTGGCAATAATCTGTTGAGCAAAACAAAAATGGGCCAGGGTCAGATCGACAGTCGTGACCCGAGATTGAATACCCTGTATTGTACATTATAATATGATGGGATACATTATACATTATAATGGTAATGTAATACCACAACAAAGTACAGTATATAAGAATCTTAAGGAATTTATAATTTCAGCTTGAAATCATTCAACACAATATTACTATTTTTTAACACAGATTCCTTATAAGTCTGTAGAAGTACATTAAATAATTATTTTTCTTCCTATGGTAGATTATTGCAACAAGACTTTTTAACAACGTAGAAATCACACATATCCCGTTCGAGTAGATCTTGCAAGGACATAGCCAAGTTGTAAAAATATATTTAAAAAAGAGCAACTTATGCAAAAGTATTCGTTAAGAAAATAAATAATGTTGGTGCACACTTAGAGGGCTATTCTGGTTGATTCGCTCGGATATGTATTTGCACCATTGCAAGCCAACCAGAACCCGCTCTCGAATGGTGGTATGCCCAGGGGAGCCGAGAGAGGGGGGGAGAGGGTACTAATTACCCGGGCCCACACTTGCTGAAGGGGCCCCACAGGGGCCCTGGTCTGACCCCTCCCTTCCCCCTCCATCCTTCCCGGGTAGCAACAGTAGCACACACTTCTACAGCATGTGCTGTGCTGACAGCAGGCTCAGCATGAGTGTCTCACTGACAGCGTGAGAGGTCATGCTGAGCCTGCAGTCAGCACAGCACATGCTGTAGGTGTGTGCTGCTTCTGAGATTACAGTTTTTAGAGTTTTCTTTCACCCTCCTCTAAACATTTTAGGCCACACCCCCAAAATTTTACCGGGGCCCGGCATTCCTCTCGGCTGCCCTGGGTATGCCCCCCCTCGCAGTGTGTGTTCACACGCAGGGCCTGTGAATGGATGGTGAAGATTTGATATCAAGATATCGGGGGGGGGGGGCGCTTCGATATGAGCGTGCCTTGCTGTGAGCAGCAGTTAAGAAAAAGGGATAGTCAATCCCAATTTTAGACAAACGTTATACAGGAAGGTGGATAACTGCGCTTGATGTATGGCAATAGGTGCAGTATTACAAGAACTAATTTAATATTACATAAATCTTGAATTTTGACAGACAATACACATAAAAATCAATAGTAAAAATGTATTAAAAAGTCAATGGTAAAATAAATTGGTTTAATGACCTTTACTTGGATAGTCACCCATAAATCCTCCAGTACTGGGGAAGTCCTTTCCAAATTGTATGGATGTGGAATAGGCTTGCCAATATCCTTACAGAATGGGGTTCCTCTCACTGCTTTAGAATTGAAACCGGGACCTTGGGAGGTGGTGTTCCTCCAGAAGATCTCTGAGCCACAGCGAGTGATTGAGGGAAGGTGCCTCTAGTGCAATGTTGCTGAGGATAATAACCACTGGATTGGAGTAGGCAGTGATATATTGCCGTGGGTGCTGTATCCAAGTAAATACTTGTGGTGCATCCCTACGCGTTTCACCGCTAAATGCGCCTTTTTTTTTAAGGCCGGATAAATGGATAAACAAACGTGAGCATATATGCTATACGTTTGTTTATCCATTTCTTTTGTACAGGGGATCCATGGGATTTAAGGGTTTTTTAAGAGTCAGCACGGGGGTTGAAGTGTGGTATATCTCCGGTCTCGGCATATACAAATATCAGCATATAAATTGTCCCTCGGCAGGTGAGGGAGGTCCCCGTCTAACGGAGCCGCCCCCTGCCCAAGCATTGTTGTCAGAGACGCATTGGTAGCATAGCAACGTGTACGCAAACTCCCGGCCAAACCGGAAGTTGCGTCACGTGCGTTCCACAGGCCGGAAGCCGTGTATGCGTGTGTTCCAGCGCCGGGAAACGCAGCGCGCCGGTTTGGGCGCTGAATATTGATTGAATTGAAGCTATAAATAGCTGAGACCGGGGGACTGACTGGTTGTGGCTCCCATCCCCTGGAGATTGTTCTGCTGACTTAAGCTGCATATATTCAATACTTGATTGGCTGATCTCACTCCTTGACAACGGTCACTGCTGTGACCGAAACGTTGGAGACTGGAGATTGAACCTACAACAGTTTTTTTTCATTCATTAATTTGTTTCTAAAAAAATGTTTTTCTTGTGGAGAGTGCTTTTTCCTAAGATTTGACATTAGGATAGTGTCTATATATATATATTTATTTGTGTGTAATTCAGGAGTAAGACATCGTCAACTGTGGAGAGTGAGACATCAACTCGGATATTTATTGTACATGACCTCTAAAGATCTTTCACCTTCCTGACACTAATTCCATTTCCGTGGGGTTTTGTGGTTTGTAAAAGAGGCTTCCATTTCATTTTGTTATCCAATCTCTGTATTATGAGATCATGTCACTGGGGCTCTATGTAAAGCTTTCACTCAAGAGGGATTTATGTGTAACAGTGGATTTGTCATTGTGATGACAATACATTGCAAAAAGCACACACACGCTCACACACATGCACATTAATACTTATTTGTAAAAGAATCACACACATGCACATAAATATTATTTGTAAAAGAATAGCATATTTCTAGATTTGGCACTTTTGAACTGATCAAGCCTCTTACATGTGTGACTATATTAATTGGCAACCATGTTTGTTACATTGCTGTAATTAATTAGAGATTAATAATTTTATTTTAATAAAACATTTTAGCAAGTGTTTTCAAAATGCAAGTTTTAACACAATGAGTGATACAATAAAGAAGAACATGTTGCAGGGAGGGATTCAAGGGTAATTACCACTGCAATTATTATTAGAATTTTTTTCAGCCAAGTGAAACCTGTAAAGATCACATATAAATGAGTACTGGGGTACTCTTGTTATTTTTTTTTTTTAAATGCATATCTTACAAAAGAGCTCAAACCAACAAAAATATAAAAGATTATGGGAATGATGTCCAAGAATTGGCAAAGGTATAGTTACCTTTTAATGTCTTATGTTTGAGAAAAAAACTATGAGAAAAAAAAACATGCAAAATACAGCTATAATGTGGCCTGACCAGAAGGCTTGTAATTAGAGAACACAATGACCTTATGTGGAGGTCATGAAGAGAATACCTGTAAGGTATTCCATTAATATGAATTTCTTAACAGATGTTAATAAATTAAGAGGGCTCAATATTTCCCTAATTGCTGACTTATACCACGTTTTCATTGCTGCTCCTGAAAGATCCCGGGGGTGTTTTTCGTGGTTTTGGTGGGGCACAGATCATATCAGCTCTACAAACCCCAAGCATACTGCACCTTAGACCCTGGGAATTCTCGTGTCTGCCCCATTCACACTGCTTCCCCTGGTCTGCCTGCCAACAAGTGTGTGGAATCTAAGAGCAGCTTTGATTGACTGTTGAAAAATAATCTTTGATTGGCTGTTTAAAAAGCAGCTTTGAGCAATGCAACGAGCTTGCTTTTTTGCATAGCGTGAGAAAAACCTAGGTCTAGCCCAGTGGTTCCCAAACTGTGTGCCTAGGCTCCCTGGGGTGCCCCAGGACACTTGCAGGGGTGCCTTGGGTTGGTGGACCAAGATCAATTCATATTATTAATGGTCAATGTAACAAGCAAAGCCAGTGCTAGTGGCTGCCAATCATAATATATGTGGACAAACAGGAGCAAATCCTGTCCCTCACCAGATAACTGTGACAAATACACACAATGTAGTTAATTTAATATTTTTTTCTAAATTTCTCAATAAGAAACCTTTGGCCTAGGGGTGCCTTGAAAACATTTTGATGCTTTAGGGTGCCGTGATTCAAAAAAGTTTGGGAACCACTGGTCTAGCCTGTTCGCACTGCCATACACCAGTGTTTTACCCAGGAATTACCCTGCAAAAAACTTGTGTGTAATTCCCGGGGCATTACACCCGGGAATGTCACTCACACCATTTCTCACTGAGAAGGACACGGGAAGTTACTGCTTGCCCTGGCAAAAACCCGGGTTTTTGCAACAGTGAGAATGGGTTATAAGGGACACTGGACCTTATTCTGGTTGACTCAGAATCAGAATCAGCTTTATTGGCCAGGTATACTTGCATACACTAGGAAGTTGGTTTGGATTGCTGTGCAATGGCCAGTTAGGTTCAGTTAAGCAGTGACAGTACAGATATACATAACACATACAGGTATAGGCTAGATGTACCCTGGAGGTTATAGATGCAGGGAACATATATTCGCTGAGCTGCACAGCACCTAGGCAGCCATCAGTGATGCCCCTGGTTGTTGCAGCAGATAGGTAGGTAACTGTACAAAGAGTGCATAGTACATTTGTGACACCGGGAACACATACCTGCTGAGCTGCACAGTGCCTAGGCAGCCATCCGCGGCGCCACTTGTCATTGCAGCAGGTCCTGGACGATATGATGGCGGACAGATTCCCGGAGGTCGAAATACAGAACCAGAATCCTGACCGCTGCAATGCTGACAAGGAAGTGTTGGTGGTGGTCCGTGAGGCGGGGTCGAAGTGTTGTAGCCATACCTCCTCCCTTTGGAGTTTCACCTGGATCTGGTGCAGTCTGGCGGGGGCCCGCAGGCCAGAAATCCCTGCATCCTGTTTCTGGACCTCCACGGCACTTCTGTCCATGGGGAAAAGGAGCTGGTGTTCTTTCCTCCTCCGGGGGACCCCCAGGCCGATGCTGCTGCCACATTGCCTGCCTCTGGACATCCTGCACCATGGGCTTTCAGTGCTCAGATCCTTCCTCCTCCGGGGGTCCCCCCTGTGCCAACGGTGCTGCTGTGGGGCCACCACCGCGCTGCCCATCCTGCACCAGGGGCTTTCAGCACTCGCTGCTGGGGGAGTGGTGCTGGCCGCCTCTGGCCTGGTTGTGCTGCTTCGGATCAGCATTCGGATCCTTCCTCTAGAGGGTGATGGTGCTGCCCATGTGGGCACGCTGCTTGCCTCCAGCCATCCTGTGCCAGTAGCTCTCAGCGCTCACTGCCGTGCTGCCGGGGGGCCGCAGTGCTGCCTGCCTCTGGTCTGGTTAGGCTACATCCTGCACAGGGACTCTCGGTGCTCGCTTCACCAACCTTGCCTCCTCTGCACTCCTCCTTGCTTCTCCAGCCTTGCCTCCTCCGCTCTGCTCTCCTTCTCCACCACCGCCATGCTACTCCAGAGGTTTGGGAGGGTGGATGGGAGATCAGAGCTCCATGTGTGTGTAACCTTCCCTGGCTTCCACCTGCAAGGCTGTGAGATGCCGCCTGCAGTGCCAGCCCCCCCCCCCCTTGCAAGCTGCGATCCCCATGAATCCCTGCACGTTTATGAATGGATGATTTTCATTCACAGCTGGAGTGTAATAATTCAATGCTCGACGACCATTGAATTATTTCTCCATCGCTCACAGATCAGAGACACCTCTTTGGTGTCTCTGATCTTGAAGTGCCCTGTGCAGGAAGCAGCTGCCCACTCCCGCACCCACATTACCATGCAATTACCATGGGAAGTCCCAGCATTTTCATGGGAAAGCCCATGAAATGCTGGGTGTTACCATGGGCTGCACCCCACGCCGCAGCCCCATGCCCTCCAGCCACAGTGCTAGGTGTGAGCGGGATGGTGAACATGTAGTCTGCATCTGCACATGCGCAGAAATCTTGCAGCACATTTGTGAACCCATGTACACATAGAGACTTTAAGACAGCCTCTACCTTTGGTAGGTGTGATTCCCAGTCAGATCTGAAAATAGCAAATTTGTCTAAACATGCAGCTGCATATTTCCTGTGGGGCCACAGCAATTTATTCATAGCTCTCTGGAAGGTTGCTGGGGCACTATGTAAACCAATTTGCAGCACTTTGTTCTGAAATAAGCCCTCTTGGGTATAGAAGGCTGTTTTTGCCTTAACAGAAAAGAAATCTTCCAATATCCTTTTGTAAAACCAAGACTGGTAAGTTACTGTCTCTTGGCTAAATTTTACACCAACTCATCAACCCATGGCATAGGGTATGAATCAAAGTGAGAAACTTGATTTCATTTACAGAAGTCATCTTAAATCACCCGAAGGCTTAGATACTAAGGCAGTGCGATTATTTCACTTGCTGGTTGATTCCTAAGCATAGCATCTCTTCCACCTATTACTTTACCGCTGTCTGCTTTGCCTCTGGTATGATATACAGCTTTGTTTAATGACCTCCCCAGGTGGAATCACAACATCATGTTGGATGATCTGTGTCCTTCGTGGAATGGCATGTCTTGTTACCATGCAGTCAAATTCACCACTTCCTCTTTCTGACCAGGTCTCAGTGGGACTTCAATGGGTACTTGGCATTCTGGAACCTTTTAAGCTACCAAAGAGGGATGACTGGGGAACCTTCTTTCCAAGGTTTTAACAAGTTTATATGGTAGATTTGGGCCTCCCTTATTCTACTCTCCTGTCAAACGTGTAATTGAACAATCTAACTGCCTCTATGATATCATAAGGGCCCCACTATTAAGCATACATCTTACTTTCTGTAGAGGGTACAAGTACCAGCACCTTGGGTTAGGAATATAACTTTATTTTAAAGAAATGCAGGTTTGGAAGTGGCTCTATTGTAGTTCCAATGAAGTGCAAAGTTCTATTTCAGTTTATTTTGAGACAATTTTATTTTAGTAAATACCTGATACACAAATTAGTTCAAAATTGTCAGAACATAGACTGAAAGCATGAAAAAGTTATGGTAGACCTACCTTAGGTTAATGCTCTTTCTTTGAGGTTCATGGTACCCATAGGGTGACATTGGGGTTGAAGGCAGTTCAGAGGACCGTGGAACCAATCAGTGAAGCTTTCAAGTTTCCAAGGATGCATGGCTCTTCTCCCATATAACCCCGTCGCCATGCCTAGCTCATCAGTTTGTTAGCCAGCCAATAGCAGGAAGCGGAGAAGGAAGAAGATAGGCAAGAGCATGTCAGTGCACTAACGCACACATACATAGAGTAAAGGAGGACCTGACTAAGGACATAAAAGTCACAATTTGTGTATCACAAAGGAATACCTCAGGCTTAATTAAGGGTGGGTGCCCTGTGGGTACCATGAACCTCGAAGAAAGAGAGTTAACCTAAGGTAGGTCTTTCATAGCTTTCTGTTTTCTTCTTCAGGTTCCATAGTCCCACAGGGTGACATTGGGGATGTCCAAAAGCAGTACTCAAGGGAGGGTACCCGCCTGAGGTGTCAGAAGGACTCAACAACCAAAGGAAGCATCCTGGGAGGCGAATTTGTCAAATCCATAGAACTTTGTAAAGGTATGAACAGTTGACCATGTTGCAGCCTTGTACAGTTGTTCAGCGGATGCCCTATGGTGTGCTGCCCATGATGGACCTACCGATCTGGTAGAATGTGTATTTATTGACAATGGTAGAAGGAGATCAGCTTGCTGGTAGGCTTGTTGAATGATTATGGGGGGGGGGTGGGGAATCTTAGGATGCACACCCAATATACATGAGGTGCTATCATGCTGGGAAAAAAAGGGGGGGTAGAGACCGCGCTAAAACTAAAACATGCAACAGGTATGGGTAATAATATGTAGAAATTTATTTAATACACACTAAAATATAATTAAAAAATTAAGGATAGCATATCCTATAAAACATGAATACCACAATGCGTGATGTATGAGAGGTATAGTCACCCACAGTATATTGCACAGTCCCGAGTCCGTTCCTAGAATGCCTCTATGGAGTTTCCCGATTTGTGAGCCTTTAGGAGAATATTGGTCTCCAATCCAGGGAGCTCCTTGCTGTTGTATAGGTGCTCTATCTGGAATGTGTAGAAAGCCGGGGAGCGTCCTGCTGTAGGAAAGGTGCTCTACCTGGAATGTAGTCGCTGGGAGCCAGGGAGCATCAGATGTTTTGGAGGTGCTCTACCTGGAATATGGTCGTTGGGAGCCAGGGAGCATCAGATGTATTGGAGGTGCTCTACCTGGTATATGATGGTAAGGTCCCCGGACATAGGCTGGTGGGAAAGGTTTTGAGGAGGCTGGTCCGGTCTCCGGGATGAATGGTGGTTGTAGATTGAGTAGTGGGTGTCTTGAACCCCTTTCACCGACGCGTTTCGCTTAAAGAAGCTTTATCAAGGTGATGCTGCTGGTATCCTGAGATGGTGTTTTTATACCTTCTCTAATGAGGGCAATAATTGCCACCTGTTGCATGTTTAATTGATGAGAACTAATCTCATGTACAAATATGGTATATGTAATACTCATAATGAATAGGAGACAAAACTATTACAGATAATGACCTTACAATTACAAAACGAGCGTTTTAAAAGGTAGAAATTGCAATTTATTTATTTATACACTGTGGACCCGTTTCCGGATATCCGGATACCTCATTTCCGGGTCTGGATGAACCGCACATGCGTTCCACGGCGGTAGTATAGAAATAACAGTGTTACATTAATGGTTTGTATAGCAGGGACCCGTTTCCGGATATCCGGATGTCTAGTTTCCGGGTCAGGTGGGACGCTAATGCGTTCCATCGGTATTATGTGTTCAGGCTTGGAGCTTGAATAATTATGCCCTTAGCAAAAATGGCGGAAGGGGTACTTCCGGATTCTGCAAAACGGAATAAATGTATTCCTAGTTTCCTGCCCGAGTAGGTGCACGGAGTTGCTGGTTTATATTTCCTCCTTATTTCGAGGAAACAATAAGGAGATTTTTTTAGTTCCCTTATTATGAATATATCACTTATTGCTCGGAGAGCGCATGTGCAGTTTATACATATAGAAATTCACAATTTTTGGTATGTGTATCACAATATAGTATGGTTATATTCAGGAACCTAAGTTAGGTATATGTCCCTTAGGTTACTGCTCAGGAAATACATAGAGAGATATACCTACATACAGAAATGACAATAATATTAAAAATAATAAAAATATCAAAATATCAATAATAATAACGTATGTTAGAAAGAATGCATATATATAAAATTTCTTCCATTAAATGTGCTTATCAGACATTCGGTATAGTCACAGATGATTTTTTACGACATTTTAGAAACACTTTTAGTACAGAAATGAAGAATGTATATTTATATATATATACCGGTTCATATTTCTAAAAAGGAATAGGGAGAAGGTGGGAATGGAAAATAAAGGGATGAAGCCCTGGGATGGGGTGGCTGGTTCCATGATCACATAAAGTTGCGGGGGGACAGATAATAGTATATTCCCATGGGTATACACGTATATAGGGCTGGGGGTATATTGTTTGTACAAGATGTTTAGATGACAATATTGAGCTCCACAGCTTCATTCAATCCTCCAGGATATATGGAGTCCATCTTGTACATCCAATACACCTCCTGTCTGCACAAGGTCTTATATCGGTCTCCCCCTCGTGGGGTCCTCTTGACATGTTCCAGACCTACCAATCTGAGGCTCTTTGGGTCTCCCCCGTGATATTCATGGAAGTGTCGGGACACACTATGTGTGAGAACATGCTTCATGATATTTCGTCTATGTTCTAGGAACCTAACCTTGATCTTTCTGGTGGTACGTCCTATATAGTGGAGTTGGCACTCACAACTTAACATGTAGATAATATAACTCGTATTACAGTTTATGAAGCTGCCGATTTTGACACTGGTGCCCTCTTTATCTCTAACATCATGACAATTCCTATGTTCGATGTATTCACAGGTGGTGCACCTTGATGTGCCACACCTAAAGAAGCCCTTTGGTTGGTTTCCTAGCCACATATTTGTGCCTTCTGTATCTGTTGTTGGTATGATCGGTTTAAGAAAGCTTGGGGCCAGGGAGCTTTTTATGGATTTATTCTTTTTGAATACAAATAGTGGTTTTGGAGGAATTACATCTACCAGTAGATGGTCCTGTTTCAATATTTTGTAATTTCTTCCTATAATTTTTTTAATTTCGTCTGAGTGACTGTTATAAGTAGATATGTACGTTATTTGTTGGTTCTTTTCTGCTGATTTTTTTGGTTTGGTTTGAAGAAGTGTTGCTCTATCCAGAGTTAACACTTCGTCAAGAGCTTTTTTCGTTAATTTTTCAGGGTATCCCCTTTGTGTAAAGGAGTTTACCATTTCTTTTGCTTGTTTTTGAAACGTTTCTTTGATAGTACAATTGCGGTATATCCGCATCAGTTGGCCCTTAGGGATTCCCTTCTTCCAAGGGGGATAATGGGCGCTATTAAAATGAAGATAGGCATTTGTGCCCACTTCTTTAGTGAAGTTAGAGGTGATTATATTGGAGCCCTGTGTTTCGACGGTCAGATCCAGGAAGGTAGTCCGTCTCCTGTCCAAGTGATGTGTAAACTGTAAATTATAAGGGTTAGAATTTAAGTGCTCAACGAAAGAAAGTGCCGAAGTGTGGTCCCCATCCCAAATAATAAAAAGGTCATCTATATAACGGCCATAGAAGACCAGGTTCGCCCCGAACTCGCTGTCCCAGATGTATCTTTGCTCTACCTCCCCCATGTAGAGGTTTGCGTAGCTCGGGGCAAACCTGGTCCCCATGGCCGTCCCCATCACCTGTAAATAAAACGTGTCCTGAAACAAAAAATAATTGTGACGGAGAATATAAGAGATAGAGTCAACTATAAATTTCTGGTGTCTCTCCCCCAGGTCACCATCCTCAATTAGTCTCCGGGTAATTACTTGTAGTCCTGTTTCATGTGGAATGTTGGAATAGAGACTAGTGACATCCAAGGTAAGGAAGGAGTATGAATCCCTCCATTGGATGTCTTTTGTTAGCTGTAGGAAATGAATAGTATCTTTTATATGGGACCTGAGGGTAGAGACACGTGGCTGGAGGTGTGAGTCTACATAAAATGATAAATTGGATGAAAGTGATTGGATTCCCGAAATTATGGGACGCCCAGGAGGTGAGGTGAGTGTTTTGTGTATTTTGGGCAAGTGATAATAAATGGGTGTGGTGGGGTGTTCATTGTACAGGAAACGGAGTTCCTCCCTGGAAATGACTCCATCGAGTTCAGCTATCTTCAACAATTTCAATAGATTAAGGCCAAATTTTTGGGTGGGGTTGTTGTCCAGGACTGTGTAGAATCGTGGGTCTTTTAATTGGCGAAATGCCTCCTTCACGTATTCTGACCTGTCCTGGACAACAATCCCCCCTCCCTTATCTGCCTCCTTGATAACCAAGGAGGTATCCTTGGTTAGTCTTCTGAGGGCCTGAAGCTCTTTTTTGTTTAAATTAGACTTTGTTTTTTGGGAGTGGGGAGTTTGTTAAACAAAAAAGAGCTTCAGGCCCTCAGAAGACTAACCAAGGATACCTCCTTGGTTATCAAGGAGGCAGATAAGGGAGGGGGGATTGTTGTCCAGGACAGGTCAGAATACGTGAAGGAGGCATTTCGCCAATTAAAAGACCCACGATTCTACACAGTCCTGGACAACAACCCCACCCAAAAATTTGGCCTTAATCTATTGAAATTGTTGAAGATAGCTGAACTCGATGGAGTCATTTCCAGGGAGGAACTCCGTTTCCTGTACAATGAACACCCCACCACACCCATTTATTATCACTTGCCCAAAATACACAAAACACTCACCTCACCTCCTGGGCGTCCCATAATTTCGGGAATCCAATCACTTTCATCCAATTTATCATTTTATGTAGACTCACACCTCCAGCCACGTGTCTCTACCCTCAGGTCCCATATAAAAGATACTATTCATTTCCTACAGCTAACAAAAGACATCCAATGGAGGGATTCATACTCCTTCCTTACCTTGGATGTCACTAGTCTCTATTCCAACATTCCACATGAAACAGGACTACAAGTAATTACCCGGAGACTAATTGAGGATGGTGACCTGGGGGAGAGACACCAGAAATTTATAGTTGACTCTATCTCTTATATTCTCCGTCACAATTATTTTTTGTTTCAGGACACGTTTTATTTACAGGTGATGGGGACGGCCATGGGGACCAGGTTTGCCCCGAGCTACGCAAACCTCTACATGGGGGAGGTAGAGCAAAGATACATCTGGGACAGCGAGTTCGGGGCGAACCTGGTCTTCTATGGCCGTTATATAGATGACCTTTTTATTATTTGGGATGGGGACCACACTTCGGCACTTTCTTTCGTTGAGCACTTAAATTCTAACCCTTATAATTTACAGTTTACACATCACTTGGACAGGAGACGGACTACCTTCCTGGATCTGACCGTCGAAACACAGGGCTCCAATATAATCACCTCTAACTTCACTAAAGAAGTGGGCACAAATGCCTATCTTCATTTTAATAGCGCCCATTATCCCCCTTGGAAGAAGGGAATCCCTAAGGGCCAACTGATGCGGATATACCGCAATTGTACTATCAAAGAAACGTTTCAAAAACAAGCAAAAGAAATGGTAAACTCCTTTACACAAAGGGGATACCCTGAAAAATTAACGAAAAAAGCTCTTGACGAAGTGTTAACTCTGGATAGAGCAACACTTCTTCAAACCAAACCAAAAAAATCAGCAGAAAAGAACCAACAAATAACGTACATATCTACTTATAACAGTCACTCAGACGAAATTAAAAAAATTATAGGAAGAAATTACAAAATATTGAAACAGGACCATCTACTGGTAGATGTAATTCCTCCAAAACCACTATTTGTATTCAAAAAGAATAAATCCATAAAAAGCTCCCTGGCCCCAAGCTTTCTTAAACCGATCATACCAACAACAGATACAGAAGGCACAAATATGTGGCTAGGAAACCAACCAAAGGGCTTCTTTAGGTGTGGCACATCAAGGTGCACCACCTGTGAATACATCGAACATAGGAATTGTCATGATGTTAGAGATAAAGAGGGCACCAGTGTCAAAATCGGCAGCTTCATAAACTGTAATACGAGTTATATTATCTACATGTTAAGTTGTGAGTGCCAACTCCACTATATAGGACGTACCACCAGAAAGATCAAGGTTAGGTTCCTAGAACATAGACGAAATATCATGAAGCATGTTCTCACACATAGTGTGTCCCGACACTTCCATGAATATCACGGGGGAGACCCAAAGAGCCTCAGATTGGTAGGTCTGGAACATGTCAAGAGGACCCCACGAGGGGGAGACCGATATAAGACCTTGTGCAGACAGGAGGTGTATTGGATGTACAAGATGGACTCCATATATCCTGGAGGATTGAATGAAGCTGTGGAGCTCAATATTGTCATCTAAACATCTTGTACAAACAATATACCCCCAGCCCTATATACGTGTATACCCATGGGAATATACTATTATCTGTCCCCCCGCAACTTTATGTGATCATGGAACCAGCCACCCCATCCCAGGGCTTCATCCCTTTATTTTCCATTCCCACCTTCTCCCTATTCCTTTTTAGAAATATGAACCGGTATATATATATAAATATACATTCTTCATTTCTGTACTAAAAGTGTTTCTAAAATGTCGTAAAAAATCATCTGTGACTATACCGAATGTCTGATAAGCACATTTAATGGAAGAAATTTTATATATATGCATTCTTTCTAACATACGTTATTATTATTGATATTTTGATATTTTTATTATTTTTAATATTATTGTCATTTCTGTATGTAGGTATATCTCTCTATGTATTTCCTGAGCAGTAACCTAAGGGACATATACCTAACTTAGGTTCCTGAATATAACCATACTATATTGTGATACACATACCAAAAATTGTGAATTTCTATATGTATAAACTGCACATGCGCTCTCCGAGCAATAAGTGATATATTCATAATAAGGGAACTAAAAAAATCTCCTTATTGTTTCCTCGAAATAAGGAGGAAATATAAACCAGCAACTCCGTGCACCTACTCGGGCAGGAAACTAGGAATACATTTATTCCGTTTTGCAGAATCCGGAAGTACCCCTTCCGCCATTTTTGCTAAGGGCATAATTATTCAAGCTCCAAGCCTGAACACATAATACCGATGGAACGCATTAGCGTCCCACCTGACCCGGAAACTAGACATCCGGATATCCGGAAACGGGTCCCTGCTATACAAACCATTAATGTAACACTGTTATTTCTATAATACCGCCGTGGAACGCATGTGCGGTTCATCCAGACCCGGAAATGAGGTATCCGGATATCCGGAAACGGGTCCACAGTGTATAAATAAATAAATTGCAATTTCTACCTTTTAAAACGCTCGTTTTGTAATTGTAAGGTCATTATCTGTAATAGTTTTGTCTCCTATTCATTATGAGTATTACATATACCATATTTGTACATGAGATTAGTTCTCATCAATTAAACATGCAACAGGTGGCAATTATTGCCCTCATTAGAGAAGGTATAAAAACACCATCTCAGGATACCAGCAGCATCACCTTGATAAAGCTTCTTTAAGCGAAACGCGTCGGTGAAAGGGGTTCAAGACACCCACTACTCAATCTACAACCACCATTCATCCCGGAGACCGGACCAGCCTCCTCAAAACCTTTCCCACCAGCCTATGTCCGGGGACCTTACCATCATATACCAGGTAGAGCACCTCCAATACATCTGATGCTCCCTGGCTCCCAACGACCATATTCCAGGTAGAGCACCTCCAAAACATCTGATGCTCCCTGGCTCCCAGCGACTACATTCCAGGTAGAGCACCTTTCCTACAGCAGGACGCTCCCCGGCTTTCTACACATTCCAGGTAGAGCACCTATACAACAGCAAGGAGCTCCCTGGATTGGAGACCAATATTCTCCTAAAGGCTCACAAATCGGGAAACTCCATAGAGGCATTCTAGGAACGGACTCGGGACTGTGCAATATACTGTGGGTGACTATACCTCTCATACATCACGCATTGTGGTATTCATGTTTTATAGGATATGCTATCCTTAATTTTTTAATTATATTTTAGTGTGTATTAAATAAATTTCTACATATTATTACCCATACCTGTTGCATGTTTTAGTTTTAGCGCGGTCTCTACCCCCCCTTTTTTTCCTGCTATATTGTTTGGGATTGACACCCCAATTTAGAGACCGCTGCTTAGGCTCAACAACCCATCCTAGGCGCACTCTAAGGTCGCATCTGTGACCTACACCCTCTCTATAGCTATCATGCTGGGACTTGTAGTTCTGCAAAGAAAAACACATGGTGCAGATGCACACTCCATATTATTAATCAATCAATCAATCAATCAATCAATAACAGAGGTTCTTGGTATATCAATTGGCCAAGAAATATTTGCCCACCAACCAGCTTCACAGTAACCTCATTTCTGGTGGGTCCCTAATACTTAGTTTGGATCTGGGGCGCGGAACCCCAAAAAGGCCAGCATAAGCAAGTCACCCCAGGGCAGCACACAAGTGAAAAAACTAAGCTAGAAGTGTGTTAATAAGAAAGTAGCAGAAGCTAGAGGTTAAAATGTGTAGTGCTAGAGAAAGTATAATATTAGTGAAAAATAAATAGTGCTAAATAAATGTAACTTTTTGGGGTTCTGCGCCCCAGATCCAAACTTAGTATTAGGGACCCACCAGAAATGAGGTTACCGTGAAGCTGGTTGGTGGGCAAATATTTCTTGGCCATGTGATATACCAAGAACCTCTGTTACTGATTGATTGATTAATAATATGGAGTGTGCATCTGCACCATGTGTTTTTCTTTGCAGGCTTGTTGAATGACCAAACGAATCCAGTGGACATTTTTTTTGCTCACTGGCCAGCCCTTTTTGTGAAAACCATATAGTACAAAGAGGGTGTACGATTTCCTGATGGAAGCAGTGCGGTCCAGATATATAGTTAGAGCCCAAACTACATCCAAGGAGTGTTCAGCCGGAGAGAGAATATCCGAATTGAATGCGGGGACCACTATCTCCTGGTTGATGTGAAACATGTAGACTACTTTGAGCAGGTGGGAAGCTTTGAGTCTTAGCACCACCCTATCCCGATGGAAAATCAGAAACGGAGGTCTGCATGAAAGAGCAGGTAAATCCAATATATGTCTGGCAGACGCAGTTGCCAAAAGGAACACAGTCTTAGCTGTGAGCCACTTATATTCTACAGAGCAAAGTGTTTTGAAGGGAGGTTTGGCCAGAGCCTGTAACACCAGGGACAAGTCCCATGATGTTGTTTGAGGAACATATGGTGGTTGTATACGTATGACAAATTAGCGATGTAAAGCATTCCAAGATAACAGAACCCTGGATAAAAGTATGTATATCTGGAAAAGAAGCAATCTTCCTTTGAAACCAGATGGACAGGGCCGAGATATGCACCTTAAGTGAGGCTAACCTTAAACCTATATCTAAACCTCTCTATAGGAAAGCAAGGACTCTATCAGTTTTGAACACTTTTGTGTCATACTTGCAGGATGCACACCAGGAGAAATAAGTGTGCCAGACCCTGTAGTAAATCCTTGCGGGTTTACGTGCTTTGATCTTTGTTTGGATGACCTTCGCAGAAAACCCTTTCTCTTTTACTATGGCAGTTTCAAGCACCACGCCATCAAAGACAGGTTCTGAAGGTCTGGGTGTAGACAAGGACCCTGACTGAGCAGGTCCAGTCATAGTGGCAACCTGAATGGCTGTTGTAGTGACAGCTGTTGTAGGTCTACATACCAATGACGGCAAGTCCAGGCGGGGTTTTCAGAATGAGATACCCGCCTTCTTGTTTGAATTTCTGAATTACTCTGGGTATCATAGACACCAGAGGAAAAACATACGGAAGATGAAAGTTCCATGGAGCTGACAGAGCATCCGCGAGCTGGCTTGAGGATCCCTGGACCGTGACCCGTACACTAATGTTTTGTTGTTTTAATGGGACACCATGAGATCCATGTCTGGAAGGCCCCAAGGGCTCACCAAGACTTCTGGGTGGAGTGACCACTATACTAAATGAACGTCTTGCAAACTTATAAAGTCAGATTCCCAGTTTAGAATTCCTGGTATGAACAGTGCCAGTAGGTCTTGTTCCACCCAAGTTAGGATTTTGGACACCTCTCGCATGGCTACTGCACTGCTGGTGCCCCCCTGATGGTTTATGTATGCCACTGTTGTGGCATTGTTGATCCTGTGAGCGAACGTGAGCGTTGTACACTGCTTGAAGCTCCAGGACATTGACGGAGAGGCTTGTTTCCAGCTTGGACCGTACACCTTGCAAGGACCGGGATTCTACTACTGCTCCCTAGCCTCGTTGTGAGGATAATTCAATCTGTGAATCATAAAGGACGTCCCTGGTTCAGGTGAGGCAATTGTAGCCATCACTGGAGAGTTATCCGAACCTCTGGAGTCAATGCCATGCATGTGGTCCTTATGTGCTGATGTTGTCCGTCCCATTTCCGAAGGATCAGAAGTTGCAGGGGGTGGGAGTGAAAATGTGCCCACTTGACCATGTCAAATATTGACACCATTAGATCCAGAATTTGGATGCCAGATGGATGGAAACTCTGGGGCTCTGTAAGAAGTGGCATATCTTTTGTTGTAGAGATTAACACTTGTCCCCCTGTGTTTGGGAGTATAGACAAGCATCCAGGTGTCACATCTGATGTGACAGAGTGAGGGAGGACTTCTCCCAATTGAGGAGCCAACCGTGCTGTTAGAGAACAGCAATCGTTTGTAAATGTGCTAATAGCACTACAAGTGGCTTTGCTATGAGGAGCAAGTCATCCAGGCAGGAAAATACTCTGATCCCCTGGAGATGCAGATATACCGCCATTACTGCCATCACCTTGGTAAACACTTGAGGGGCAGTGGCCAAGCTAAATGGAAGGGCCTAGAATTGAAAATGGCGGGACATGATCACAAACCAGAGAAATCTCTGGTGTGAAGGAAGTATGGGTATATGTAGATATATATCCTATACATCCAGGGAGACAATGTAATCCCCAGGTTCTAATGCTATTACTATTGACCTCAGGGTTTCCATGCAGAATTTTGGCACCCTGACAAATTTGTTGAGTGCCTTTAAATTTAGTATGGGCCTGTAAGTCCCATTTGGTTTTGGGACTAGAAACAGGGTGGAGTAAAATCCTATCCATCGCTGGTGTTGAGGGACTGGTATAATGACCTCCCACTTTGAGGTCCCCCTGTGGGTGGCCCACCCCGTCATGCTGCAGGTTTATCTGGCTTGACTAGTGGCCCAGGCTTGTTTGGGCCTAGACTTGATTGGCTTAGCAGTGGTTGAGGTGTGAGGAAAGGATTGACCTCCCACTTTACCTTAGGGATGAAAGGACCGAAAAGGTGTAGTTTTCAGTCTGAGGGAGAGCTCAGGAAAAGCATGCAGTTCAGCAGCTGCCAGTGAGGCTAAAATTTTATTGAGCTCTTCCCCAAACCAAACATCCCCCCTTAAAGGGTAGCATTTCTATTGTCATATTAGACTCTAGGTCAGCCTTCCAGGGCCGTAGCCACAGGATATGATGTGCCAACACAGAGTTTGCAGATGCCTTTGCTGCTAGGACTCCAGCATCAGACAATGCATCCATTATATATATTGCAGCCTGCTTAATATGAGACATGCATAGTCTTGCATCTTTTGATGCATCAATGGGTAATTTGTCTTACATTACCTGAAGCCAGGGCAGAATAGCCTTTGTGGTCCAGGTTGCAGCCACAGCAGGTCTTGGATCGCTCCTGTGAGGGGAAAAATGGCTTTAAGAGAGTGCTCTAAGCGCCTATCCATAGGATCCTTTAGAGAAGATTCTGTGTTAATAGGGAGGACAGACGGTTTAACCAGTTGCGTAACATGGGAATCTACCGGTGGAGGAGCTTCCCACACTTTGCAATCCTCTGATGGCAAGGGTTAGCTGGCTAGAACTCTCTTAGAAAAAGAGGATTTCTTGCCCAAAGCCTCCCATTGGTCAGTACGGATCTCCATTAAGTCCGAATGTGGGAATTGGACTTTGATAATTTTTTTATTTGTTTTTTGAAAACATCCCCGGTCTTTGCCACCGGCTCAGGCTCATCAGTGTCAGATAAGAGCACAAGTCACATACACAGTATAATAGCTGTGGCAAATGTATGCCACTGCACCCCAATCAACCACTAAGCCCCAAAGAACCAGTAGGATATGAGTGTCTGTGAAAGCATTCACAGCTTTTGGATGGTTTTACAGGGGAGACGAACCCAAACACTCCTGGAGACTTGCTGCTGCATGTGGAATCTCAAGTGTCTCTGAGAAAGGAGTAGGGTTTTCAATCAGCTTGAGGACTAGACACCTGTAATGAATCAACGCACAAAGCTGGGGGAGAGAGCTACATGCTGGACAGCCTCCCCTGTTTGCTGGTCTTCCCCCACCTGGTTCTAATGAGCCCTATGTAAAACGACTGATTACACCCAGCCTGTGCTCAATGCCCTGTTGGTCTAGTGGAGTCCCTGCCAAAAGCAGCAGTGTCCACCACAGCTGCTGCGGCCCGTCTCCCTGGCACACAGCAGTACAGCGATTTAGTGCTCTCACAGAGAGCCTTACCTGTCCTTGTGCTCCGGCCACGCTGTCTGAGGTTACCGGTGTCCTGCAGTGCTAGGCGCTGGGTTCCACCTTGCCGCATACGCCTCTTGACCATGGATGGGGGGAGTTTCGGCGCCGGCAGGGGGATGGAGCTGCTGTGCTGTCATCAGTGTGACTGACAGTGCAGGCATCCCAGCAGCGGTTACAATGCACAGTGTAAAAAAAAATCCCTGCTGAAAATAAAGGTGCTCCAGCTTCATGCTGGCACCAAAAAAAAACTGATGAGCTAGGCATAGTCCTCTGAACCACCTACAACCCCAATGTCACCCTGTGGGACCATGGAACCCGAAGAAGAAAGAAAAAACAGCAAAAAATTGTCCTTTATAAAATACTAGCCAAGGTACCCGGCGTTGCTCGAGTTTGGTTGTAAAATTAGCATTATAGCACTTTCCTTCTTTTGTTTTAAGCTTAACCGCTTGCCATGCACATGGTGTGACCGGCATACACCTGTCTGTGGTGGGCTTCCGCATCTGAGCACATTCTTTTTTCTTAAACCCCATGGCCTCTACCCCCTTTATGTAACTCTGCCATATCTTGTATAGTGGCCAAATCACTTTTTGGGCCACTGACAGTGTCAAGAATGCAGGTGTTAGTGGCTGTGAATCTTATCTGGACCCAATAAATGTCCTCTACCCCCTCAATGTTATGAAACTCTGCCAACTTTGTGTAGTGGCTGGACCCAGCGGTGTCTGGATTGTGGGTGTTTGTGACTGTGAACCTAATTTGGATCAAATCAATGTCTTATACCCCTCTAAATTGTATAACTTTGCAACTTTTCCATATGTTGCTTTCCTAACCCACTTTGTGTAGTGGCCAAATCCCTTTATGGGCCCCAGGTTGGGTTGGGATTGGGGTCTAAGTGGCTGTGAACCTAAGCTGAACCAATGTCCTCTACCCCTCTATGTTATCAAACTTTGCCATACCTTGCTTCCCTGACCCACTTTATGTATTGGCCGGAAAGATTGTTGCACCCACGGGGGTGCTAGGGGTGTCTTACCCTAACAAAAAAAATGTTTCCCAGATTGTAAGTCATGTGTGTAGCAAGTTTGATGTAAGTTGCTCCAGGCATTCCAGAGTTATGCTGAAACATACACACATACGTCAATTTTTTATATATATATATATATATATATATATATATATATATATATATATATATGACAGCAGGTAGTGGACCAACGGCGCTGACAGGTGCAACTACTCCAGCCAATTTAGAAGAACTTGGTAATCAGGTTGATTTAGCAAGTCAGCACTAAATCCAATTTTTAGGACTGCAGCCACCTCCAAACTCCCTGGACTCTGGGAGTAAGCAATGGATCTGTCAAAAAAGAGGACAGGAGGGGCGCTCCATAGTGCATAAATGACAGTTTTATTAAAATGATCATAAAACCACTTTCAAAAAAAGAGACAAACAATTGCTTGTACCATAAAAAAGAACGCTGTGGGCTGGGTACCACAAGGCTTTTGTATATACAACACGACCCGGCAAACTCCTACCAGCCGTCCGGAACACTATCGCCAACCAGGATTACCCACTGGGAACACCGATGGTGAGAACAGCGTATCGTTGGAAGCCGTAGGAACAGAGGCGTGCAGGGGAGCCGGGTACACACACAGCAGACGTCACAGGCCTCACCCTAACTAGTTTCGTAGTAAAACTTCGTCAGAGGGCGTGGCCTGTGACCGTCAGCTGAGAATATTTATCAGAATGATCATCCAATCAGGACACTGCAAAAAAGGTGCTCTATACTAGTGCTGAATGAAACGGTGCTAGTCATTAGTTTAAGCTGCCGCAGGTGGTCTAAAGTCAAAAGACTGTATCTTCTATATATGGAAAATAAAATAAAAGAAGCACTAACGGAAGGGAAATAATTTAACTTTACGCATAAATATAGTTTACACCTCAAATATGAGGTTTTTAAGAAAAATGTAATCTAATTAGATTATACAGAAAAAAACTTTTTATATACAATGGCGGCCGGCAATAGCAGATCGCAGTGTTAATGACACAAATGATCACTCTGAGTCACAGTAATACAATCAATTGGATACATAGCAAACCATAAATAAAGAGGTACAAGAATACATACATAAAATGACCACATTATATATAAATATACACAATACATAATATTGAGAAAAAAATGCATATATATATCATTCCATTGTATAGGTCGACACATGTCGACTATTATAAAAAAGCATACAAATTAGTCATAAAATATCTCTAAAAATACAGCTATGCATGAAGAATAATGGCAAGGATTCCAAATCTTACTAGGCATCTGAAAAACACGCACAAATATGGATAATTGTAAGTTATCAGAGACTATGTTGATAATACCAAACTTACATAATATGACAGTTGATACATATACAGGCTGGCTCTAAACGAAGCAATAATATAAGGCAGATACAAATATACTAGCAACAAGGTTGACATAAAAAAGGGATAATATTAACGTTAATAAAAGGAGTAATTTCGTACCCCTCGTTTAACCCAGCGGGGGTGAGGGTCCCGAGGGTTATAATCCAAAAGGTCTCACGCCTTAGGAGTGCCCGATCTCTATCTCCACCCCTTTTATTCGGGGGTACAATTTCAATTCCCTTCCATCTCAAACCACTCGGATCACTATTGTGGGAGTGTTTAAAATGTCGAGACACCCCATGGTTCAGAACACCATGTTTAATGTTCCGTGTGTGCTCCAGTATGCGGGTTTTTAAAGATCTTTTCGTTTTCCCGACATACCGGAGGCCACACGGACAGACCAACAGATATACAACGTAAGATGAATTGCAATTAATAAACTGCTTGATTTTATACTAATTATTTGATGTTGATTTGAAAGACAACCCTTTATTAACTAATGGGCAGATTTTACATCTGCTACAAGGGAAACAACCTGTCAGGTTTAGAAAAGTGGTAGAACTTTCTCTGGGGTTCACAATATCTAGCTGACTTTTAGACACCAAGTTTTTAATGGTCTTTGCCTTGGTGAACACAATTTTGGGGAGGTCTTGGATATGTGGCCCCAAAATCGGGTCTCGTCTCAAGATATGCCAGTTTTTCTTTAGAATATCAGAGATCTGCCTCTCAGAATCATTGTATTTTGTAATGAAGAGACACTCGTTAGAGGTACTTAGGGCTTGATCTTTCTCTTTATACTGAATAATGTCTTCTCTAGCTGAATCTCTCGCCTTATTCAGGGCTGAGAGGACCACTTTCTGGGGATACCCCCTTTCTCTAAATCTTTGTGTATAGATTTCGGACTGAGCATCAAAAGTATCTATATTAGTACAGTTCCTGCGTAACCGCAGGAACTGGGAATACGGGATATTATTCTTCCACGGTTTATGGTGGCAACTTTCGTATTCAAGATAGCTGTTGCTATCGACACTTTTGAAAAAAGTGCATGTCTCGATGTGAGAAACTGCTGGAAAATTCTCAACACTCAAGACTAGATCCAAAAATTCAATTTTAACCTCCTGAAAATTAGATGTAAAAACCAGATTAAATGTATTGGTATTGATGTCATGCATAAATTCATCAAACGATATTTTGTCCCCTCTCCAAATAATCAAAATATCATCGATATATCGACGGAAAAAGAAAATGTTAGAACTAAGGGGTCCACTCAGGACTTGGGTTTCCCACTCTCCCATATAAAGATTTGCCAGGCTGGGGGCACAAATCGTCCCCATAGCTGTGCCCCAAAAATTCAAAATAGTTGTGTTTGAGGACGAAATTTAAACAATCACAAATGAAGTCTCTAGTGGGTAAAGGCACAGAGGGGTCTCTAGAAAGTACTCTTTCAATAGCTGAAAGTCCTCCTTCATGGGGGATAGCAGTGTATAGGGATTGAACATCTATACTTGCCCAGTGGAGGCCATTTTCCCATTTTATGTCCTTAACCAACTGTAACATATCGGTAGAGTCTCTAACGTATGTTTTTAATTCAGGTACATAGAGTTTTATAAAGCTATCCACATATTCGGATACTCTAGACGTCAAAGATCCCACGCCCGCCACAATAGGGCGGCCGGGTGGTTTCTCAAGACCCTTATGGATCTTGGGCAGATGATAAAAAGTTGCCAAGCTTGGTGTGGGATTATAGATGTACCTGAATTCTTCTAGTGACAAAACCTTTGAGTCTAAACCTTTTTTCAGGAGGGTTTCCAAGTTTTTTATAAAAATGGGGGTGGGGTCAGCATCAAGTTTGCGATAGGATTTTGTATCACCGAGAAGGCGGTGGGCTTCAGCAACATAATAATCTCTATCGAGAACAACCACCCCTCCGCCCTTATCGGCGCTTTTAATCACAATCTCCATATCACTGGAGAGACTCCTGAGGGCTTCTGATTCTTTCCTACTGAGATTATTACAAGTGTAATTCTTTTTGACATTTAGATTTTCAAATTCAGTTTTTACCAGATCTGAAAATAAATCCACGTATGGACCCCTCGATTCTACGGGGTAATACGTGGACTTAAGCCTCAGACCTGTTAAAACTGAAATAACGCATCAATAATTATATACTTTTGTTATACTCTGTTTTCTCAAATATTGTTATTTATTGCTGCAGGTGGCGTTAGCTTGTTGCACAAGGTACTAGCCACGCCGTATGAGGCCTACCCTTTGCGCTAAGCAGCAGGTGTTTGTTAGAAGCAGCAGCCATTTTGTTAGGCATGACTTGCATAATAATATTATTAAAATGGCTGATCATTCAGAACAGAGCTGTAAAAGTGATTTCTTATAGAATATTGTTTTTGGTTTTAGAAGCTTAAGAATGTGATGTTGACAGTATAATGTAGCAAGGACAGAAAGTTAGTCTCCACAAACTGAATAATATGGGAACAAGGCCACACATGCGTAGACCCACAAGGCCACTGAAGTTGGGTGTTGGGTTAATTATGACATCATGATTGAAAGCAGAGCTTTCCAATAAGACTCAATGCTTATGAGTAATTAATTAATTAATGTGATAAAGGTTTAAATATCAGAGTTATAGAGGGAGGAGAAAGGCAGTTGAGGAAGAACCAGCAAGCACGGGGGGGCTGGAGGTAACTATGAAGGAGGTTTAATCATGGCTGATCACTGTCCTTGAAAGGTGTCCATTTTGATTTGATTTAGAATTACTGTTTAAGTATTAGCTAATCAATTTTATGTTTCTTGTGTTAGTCTGCATTTGCAAATATCTGTAATGAAGCTATTCTTTAAGTAAAGCATTGTCATACCTTTTATAACAAGGTTGTGTGGGTGTGCAATCATTTCAGCGTTGCCGTTATATTTAAGGGTAATAAAGTAAATAAATTTGGTTTGGGTTTTTTATCATATCTAAGCTTATCAGATAAATATCTGCTTTATCAGTTGGAGGCCCCAGCGAGATTCAATGATGTTGGTTTTCACATTTTATCAGTTGAGAAAATCAAAGTTTGAAAAAAAAAAAAAAATTAGCTATTTAAAAAAATAAATAAATAAAAAAGTGTAGAAAAAATTGTAAAGTCAGTGCATTTCGTGTACCCTTATCTTTCTCAACATCTGTTAAAGTGTGCTAATCCAATATTGCTTGAAGAAACGTTGCTATTTAATTATAAAACAAATAGATCGTAATTTAAGGCATGGAAAGACAACGCTGCATTTTGCAGACTGTCAGCTTGCTAAACCCCCCCGCATCGCCCATTTCTTCTCTGTGTCAGAGAATAGATAAGGAGAGCAGCGAGAAACTTGGCAAGAAGTTGTAAACAACATTGCTTGGGTCAGGAAGAGTATTTCTTTAGTTTATTTGCAAAGCATGCAGACTATAGCAAGCATATTGGTATAAAGGTTATGCTGACAATAAATTGTCTACTTTTTAAAAAAAAAAATATTCTTTAGATGACAGTATTTTTTTGTTTGTTTTTATTTTTTGACCGCGGTTGGATTGTTTGATGTATATTGTCTGCTGAGGATATTGCTGAAGTAACTAATCTGTAGCGGTTGTTTTGATAATTAGAGTTTCTTTGTTTGTCCAATCTATAAATTTTAAAGAAGTTGCATATATTTGTTGTAGGTTTTCCCGTGCTTATAATTTGGTGATTAGAGATTGGTAGAGGAGATTGTGCATTTACGTCTCTTTCTGGTTGACTGGCCAGCAACATGTGGAAGAAATGGAATGCATGATTTATCCATAATCTGTATTGTTTGGAAACCCCCGGATTGTCTACTGTATATGGTTTATATAAGAAAATGTTAATAAATAATTAAGTATACGTTGCATTGCTAGAGCTAGCAAGCAGTCGGATTACAATAACAAATTGAGCTAATTTCTTTATATCCATAGACAGAGGTCCATTAAAATACAGAGTTTAAAGGAGTAGACGCTAATATTGTAAGCCAAGTAACAGTTCATTTTTACCACCAGAATAAATAAAGTTAATTGGAACATTGTTTATAACAAAGAAAGTAAGATCGAGTTTATCTCATTGTAAAGTTTTTTCTCTTGTCTTGTGGAGATGAAGTACGTAATGTAGGACTGATGTTTTTCTGCTATGGGTTTTTTATTTAATTTTTTTGGTTTATTAAACAAAGCAACTGTGAGTTGGAAACTCTAAAGTGATGGATTCAGTTGATGTAATGCGAGATAAGGAGTTGTCCATGTTAGGTGAAGTAACAGGAAATGATCATGTGAATTCAATGTTTTTTTCATTTAATGAGTAATACATTTTGGATAAGAAAAGTGATATATATCGATGAGATATAAGTCCAATATAACATCTATTCTTAAAGGTTCATATTGATATATTAGACCGTGTTTTCTGTTGGCAATTTCTATTGCTTATTTGCTTAATCTGGATACATATATTGAATCAGATATACCTTGAGTAATGCGCAGATAAGTCCTGGGTTTATTTTTATTCTTATGAATGGAAGGTAATCAGTGATAACTGACTCAAGGCTGTGGGGTTTTCTTTAAGCCAATTTTTGTTTTGTTTTTGATTTGTGTTAATTTAATTTTGTTTGTTTTGAAAGGGGGAGGGTACTAAATTGATAGAGTATCTTAAGGGGTTAATACTGTGGCCACAGTTAGCTAGATAACCAAGGGGGATAGTGATCTAAGCGTGTAATGATCGCTTAGACAATGTGCAGATATGATAACAGACTGACATATTGCATATAATTTTTTTCTGATTTAATGAGTTGATTTTTTCCTGTGAGAGTGCTGACCGGTAGCGAGATTCACAGGGGGTCTCTGCCACCTACGTACAAGGTAGAATATATGGGGAAACATAATAAAAGAAGACAGGGTGGGGGTGGGACACGTGGAAGCGTAGGTGTGATAACATTGGGTGACACATAACGCAGCGTGGAAAGCGTAGGTGTGATAACATTGGGCGACACATAACGCAGCGTAGGTATGATAACATTTGGGTGACATATAACGCTAGGTTAGGTTTTTTGGGGACATTTTTCATTTATTTTATTTACATTTTTGTCTTTGAAAGAGGTAACACCGTTTTTAAGCATTTGTATGGGATCACATAAAGTTCTCTGAGTATGTGACTAGTGTGAGCAAGTGAGAAGGAATAGAAAATACTATGCTGGTCATAGTTAGTTGGAATTGGCGATGATGATGCACCTGTGAGGTAATGATTATTTGATGAGAGTGAACGCGCAATGGTCTGGTGACAGGTGGTGAAAGCTTCAAGAATTGAGATAGTATATCCCACTAACCCACATATGTTTGGAAAGATTGTACTGTCCCACTGAGGGGTTAATTCTGTTCAGTGAGAAGTGAGGAGAGGTGATATGTCTTTTAGAGCCTTAGGGAGAAAAAGAAAAAAATGGGGAAAAAAAAGAATAATTTTGAAATTTTTTGTTTATTTTTGAAAAAGCAGAAAGGAAGAAGTTTTTTTTCAGTGATGAGGTGAGAGTAATATCAGAAATAACTCTGTAGGAGATTAAATGCAGGAAATGGTTAATGAGATTGATAAGAGAGTAAAGTTTTATTTCTAAATAATGTGAAATATCCAAGGAGTGTTACAGAACTGTTTTCCATAACAAGGACATGAAAGATTTTAGAATTAAAGATATTGTTTACCCTTTTGAAAAGGCACAATGAATAGATTAAAGTTATTGCAATGTTTGTATGGGACAGTGATCAGCCATACCCAAGGATGACCTCCAGCCCCCTCCCTTTTGCTTCCCTCATGTGATAATGTTGTTTTATCAACATCTGTTTTAAAACTGCCATTTTTTTTTCTCAAAATGACAAATGCTAATATGATGTCTGAGCTTAATAATGCTATTGCTTTTGCTTGTTTTATTTAAATTAAATCCCAGCCAATAGAGGTGTGACCATTCCAGAGAAAAGATTAATTTACAAATTGATGCATTTCATTTTGCACAGAAAAAGCAAGTGTTTAAAAAAAAAAAAATAATTATTATTATTATTATTATTATTATTATTATTACTGAGCCACTAGAAATTATTTAGAAAAAATATTGAGTCTGCAGGTAATGCTGCAGAATCCTTATCAAAGCCCTTATTGGAAAAATACAGGTTTTATAGTGATTATTATAAGATGCATATTGAGTTGCATTTTTATGCTTACTTATTTATCTGATTGCATGTTGCCACTTTACTAGGTCTATTGGTCATGCATATGAGCCCACAAATAAGGAATGGAGGTCACAATTAGGCGCAGCACTACTGGGTTCTGCTACTAGTAAATCGCATTTGCTGCACAACTAATCATGATATTCTCTCAAATATTTGTAATGATTTAATGATTGTTTTTTCTCAGAGTGGTTTGGAAGAAATTGTGTATTATTAACAGGAATCCATGAGAGACTGCTGTCAGAAGGCACTAACCGATATGAGGACCCTCACGGGGTTAGAGGATTTTGATGAGTTTTTCATTACTAATCATGTCACAAGTTTCTAAACATCTATGGACCACAAGAAATAGTTTTTTTTCCAGATTTTACAACAACGCATACTATTTAATACCCATAGTATTTGCAACACTCTGTTATTGCAGGTTATCTACCCAATGCGATTATTCTTATTATTTTTTTAGTGTAAATCAATTCACTTTACAGTTATGGAAGTATTACAGTCATCTAATCATTGATTTATGATCTGCATATTTCTTACTATCATATAGCAAATAGTCAGTACTTACTACATTTATTTACAGCACAGTTTTATATACGTGGACTCAATTAAGCCAAAGTTTTATGGACAGCCCCACTATGTCCCACAATGAGTTGCATGATTCCTACCACATTGCTGATTCAATATGCTTATGATCTAATGATGTGTTTAAATTCTTTACAGGATTCTCTTACTGACACCTTTTCTATTACTACTACTGAATCTAACTGACACAGAGCTGACAGAGTACAATATACTGACATAATTGCTTCATTTGAGGCTCTGATACACGCACTGACAGAAACCACAGCACTGGATATATCAGATTTATCATATACCTGTCTTTACTGTAATGAACAACAAGCAGCGGCCTTGGGAGTTTGAACACATATACATGGGGGTTCACATAGACCCATCAGGTACTACAGTTGCACATTTGACCGAGTGGCATCTGCTTTACCAACATGTTTAAGGACTGTGGCGGCTGCTGCAGCCTTTGTATAGAAATTACAGAACACCGCACACTATGTGTCTCTAATGCTTCATCTTTTCTAATGAACTCTTCACGGACAAGACACATTTCCAGTGCATGGTTCTCTCGTTGGGAACTTTTGCTCCCAGCGCCACATGACCTGACCATTGTCAGGTGTGGTACGCTAAATCCTGCTACTCTGCTACCTGGTGGGACCCGGGAGTCCCAGAGGATGGATGAGAGGCAGGATTTAGAACATGATTGTGAGGAATATTTAAAGCAAAATTTCTCCAATTAGACCTGATATCTCTGACACGCCACTGCCATCTACAAAGATTGTAGTTGTCACCAACAAGGAGACTCAGGATGGCCATATACGGGATATGCGGTAGTATTGGATTTAGAGATCCTCATTTTCCATCGTGATTTTGCTGTGATATAATACGCTAATATCACAGCAAGTAAAGGAGCTCATTGAGGCTGTGCAACTCCCTGCAAAGGCAGTAGTTGTTAAGTGTCAAGCTCACATGTTATAAAGTGATCTTGTTGCACTTGGTAACAAAAATAAGATGGCCACTGTTGTGAATCACATCACTATACAATTTAATGTTTTTAAAATTGACCAGCAGAAGCTCATAAAACATCAAGAGTTGTGTATTTAAAAGGAATGTGCCAATGGATGATGAATGGATACAGTCAAAAGGCTAATGGCCTATGTAAAGATGGTGGGGGCAGACCAGTAGCTCCCCAAACCCCTCCTCCTGGCATATGCGGAAGCTGCCCATGGGATGACCCATGTAAGGAGAGAGAGGGCATGTATGTTGATTTCATCTTATGCAGAGGCCCAAACGCATCTGCAGAAGAATGAACTCAGGAAAATTATTCCTATAGAACCATCAAACATTTCTCCTACCACTGGTCCATTCCTAAGGTTAAAAATAAATGTATTGAATTTACATGCATATAAAATTGTCATTATATTTAAATGGTATCTGATATGTTATCTTGATTATAAGGAACATCCCAGCTGTCCCATGTACAGCATCCTTTACAGCAAAGAAATTTATTGAGAAATTTGTGTGCAGATATGTTATCCCATAAGGTATATGGTATTAAAAAAAAAAAAAAAAATCATAGAGGTACAAATTTGACAGGAAAGGTATTCTAAGGAATAAGTCAATATATGGGTATAAAAATTTGGTTGCACTCACCACACACTAAAAGATTTTAGTCAAAATTGAACATGTTAACAAATGCACATTGAGAACACATTATTTAGGGTGGGTGTGGAAATTACCATGAGTTGACTTGAAGTTTTGTCTTCGGTTTTGTATGACATTCACACTACTCCTCAGCAGCCACTGAACCTGTCCCCTTATAAGATCATTGTTTTAATTGATATATACATTTTTTTGGGAGACCATCAATCCCTACTCAACATCCAGCAGCAGACTTGTCACTCTAATTCTCACATCATCTAAATACTTTTACCAGAAAAGCAAACAAGCTTATGAAGGGATGTTGTTATAAGGTCCAGCCTGGAGACTATGCAATGGTGAGAAAATTCTTACAATTAAATGTCTCATAGATCAAAGGCAAGACCCGTCCCTGTGAAACAAACCAATTGAATTAATGCGTCTCACTGCAAGAAGGTTTCCGACCTGGTGGTGATATCAGTTGAAAGAAATAAACTGATGCAGACAAATATTGTGACTTTGATTCTAACTTAATAAACTTATTTGATGATGGGCCTGTCCAGGGCCCGCACACAGACCAAGACAAGATCCACGGAATCGGGGGGCATCCTTAGTGGTGTCCCTGCGGGTTGTGGGCAAGAAGAGGTCCACGGAATCGGGGGATACCCTTAGTGGTGTCCCTGCGGGTTGTGGACAAGGTGTAAAACAATGATCCCCATGAGTGACTAAGTTTCCCATACACTCGCTAACTGAAGAAGTCATTTTTGTTTGTTTAAGTTTTCATATTTTTATAGTGAATGAGGGTTACCAGGGATTGGTTGCTGGCAAGGACAGTGTGTATAGTTATCAAAGAGGTATTACTAGAGTCATGGTGGTGTATTTTACTTCTGCTTTTAATTTTAATCCCACAAGTATAATTATAACAGACACACATATACATCATACTACTGATGCTCCCAGGTTTCGGTATGCATCAGAGGATGGTAGTAAAATACTGATAGCCAATATGTTAAACTAATTAGAAGGTTTAAAATAAATATATGAGTAATAACATAAAAGTAACTAAGAACATCCACACCAGAACCATTGATAGAATACATCTAGTAAGGTATCAGTAAAGAAGAGGCATTCTAAGTAAGGATGGTAACAATGGTGCAAACATAATATCTATATGCAAACTGATATTTCTTCTTTAAGACGCTCATCATGAGCTGATAAAAAGAACAATAAGGTAAACTGATTGTTGGTTATATTGTCATCTACGGTATCACTCCGGTAATGTGGGGTTAATGGCTACTTATATTTGCAGTCAAATCAAACAACACTTCATTTTCTATGTAGGATTTACACAAGTGAATCTTATGAGGTTACTGACTCTCCCTAGGTTTAAAATTGGTAAAGAGTGTAATAACAGGAGATATTTTGAAGTACAACAAAACATGTAGTTATGTGACAGAGTTGGGTGTGCTAGTATAAAATCTAGATAAAAAAGAGTACTCATTGAATTGTTTCTTATGATGTTTTCTCAAACATACTGTCTCTTAAGATATGGACATTACCACAAGGATTATATTATATTTACAAACATAAGGTTTCTAAATGGTTACAAACAAGATCTATTGTAATAAATTTTACTTTTACTAATTAATACAGTGGTGATTCAACATGAAGATTTGAAAGTAACACATGGTATATTAAAGAAACACACTTATTTACATTATCCCAAGTTTATAAAATTGTATTTGAATTTGTGAATATAATTAAAATATGGTACAAGCATCACAAATACTAAACTGATGACATTAAAAGGAAAGTTGAATTAAATTATTTGGGTTGAAAAAATTAGTTTATTGAACAGGTGTGAGTGATGTGATTCCCTACAGTTGGTTTATTTGGTTGAACCCCAATAACTGGTTCGCATAAGTCAATGTTATACTGTATATGCTTTAAGAAGTTTGATGTTTTTGCCAAGATAATATTATTGATTTTTCTGTATACTAGTGAAGTGCTTCGAGAAGGTTTTCCGATGTATTAAGAGAGAAACAAATGATGCGTTTTGCAAGAGATATGAACTTTCTTTGGAGAAGTTCAGAGGATGGACTGTTAAAACTGAAATAACGCATCAATAATTATATACTTTTGTTATACTCTGTTTTCTCAAATATTGTTATTTATTGCTGCAGGTGGCGTTAGCTTGTTGCACAAGGTACTAGCCACGCCGTATGAGGCCTACCCTTTGCGCTAAGCAGCAGGTGTTTGTTAGAAGCAGCAGCCATTTTGTTAGGCATGACTTGCATAATAATATTATTAAAATGGCTGATCATTCAGAACAGAGCTGTAAAAGTGATTTCTTATAGAATATTGTTTTTGGTTTTAGAAGCTTAAGAATGTGATGTTGACAGTATAATGTAGCAAGGACAGAAAGTTAGTCTCCACAAACTGAATAATATGGGAACAAGGCCACACATGCGTAGACCCACAAGGCCACTGAAGTTGGGTGTTGGGTTAATTATGACATCATGATTGAAAGCAGAGCTTTCCAATAAGACTCAATGCTTATGAGTAATTAATTAATTAATTAATGTGATAAAGGTTTAAATATCAGAGTTATAGAGGGAGGAGAAAGGCAGTTGAGGAAGAACCAGCAAGCACGGGGGGGCTGGAGGTAACTATGAAGGAGGTTTAATCATGGCTGATCACTGTCCTTGAAAGGTGTCCATTTTGATTTGATTTAGAATTACTGTTTAAGTATTAGCTAATCAATTTTATGTTTCTTGTGTTAGTCTGCATTTGCAAATATCTGTAATGAAGCTATTCTTTAAGTAAAGCATTGTCATACCTTTTATAACAAGGTTGTGTGGGTGTGCAATCATTTCAGCGTTGCCGTTATATTTAAGGGTAATAAAGTAAATAAATTTGGTTTGGGTTTTTTATCATATCTAAGCTTATCAGATAAATATCTGCTTTATCAGACCCGATGTAAGAGGACTTGCAGATGAAGGTATGCTCTCATTCCAATTCTTAATCACTGCATCAGATTTTTTAATAAAGTGACGCTTAAGTGTAAGCTTCCTAACAAATAGATTTAGATCTATCTGTAAGTCAAATTTTGAGGGGCCTGTTGACGGGGCAAATGATAACCCCTTTTGGAGTACACTGGTTTCTGTCGGGGTAAGTATTTTTTTGGATAAATTAAATACCCCGCTAGTTTTTAATGAAACAATCTCATCTTTGGGTCTCTTCCCACTTGATCCAGTTCCTCTTTTTGGGGGAGTGGTTTCTCCAGCTGTGGGGCACAGCTATGGGGACGATTTGTGCCCCCAGCCTGGCAAATCTTTATATGGGAGAGTGGGAAACCCAAGTCCTGAGTGGACCCCTTAGTTCTAACATTTTCTTTTTCCGTCGATATATCGACGATATTTTGATCATTTGGAGAGGGGACAAAATATCGTTTGATGAATTTATGCATGACATCAATACCAATACATTTAATCTGGTTTTTACATCTAATTTTCAGGAGGTTAAAATTGAATTTTTGGATCTAGTCTTGAGTGTTGAGAATTTTCCAGCAGTTTCTCACATCGAGACATGCACTTTTTTCAAAAGTGTCGATAGCAACAGCTATCTTGAATACGAAAGTTGCCACCATAAACCGTGGAAGAATAATATCCCGTATTCCCAGTTCCTGCGGTTACGCAGGAACTGTACTAATATAGATACTTTTGATGCTCAGTCCGAAATCTATACACAAAGATTTAGAGAAAGGGGGTATCCCCAGAAAGTGGTCCTCTCAGCCCTGAATAAGGCGAGAGATTCAGCTAGAGAAGACATTATTCAGTATAAAGAGAAAGATCAAGCCCTAAGTACCTCTAACGAGTGTCTCTTCATTACAAAATACAATGATTCTGAGAGGCAGATCTCTGATATTCTAAAGAAAAACTGGCATATCTTGAGACGAGACCCGATTTTGGGGCCACATATCCAAGACCTCCCCAAAATTGTGTTCACCAAGGCAAAGACCATTAAAAACTTGGTGTCTAAAAGTCAGCTAGATATTGTGAACCCCAGAGAAAGTTCTACCACTTTTCTAAACCTGACAGGTTGTTTCCCTTGTAGCAGATGTAAAATCTGCCCATTAGTTGATAAAGGGTTGTCTTTCAAATCAACATCAAATAATGAGTATAAAATCAAGCAGTTTATTAATTGCAATTCATCTTACGTTGTATATCTGTTGGTCTGTCCGTGTGGCCTCCGGTATGTCGGGAAAACGAAAAGATCTTTAAAAACCCACATACTGGAGCACACACGGAACATTAAACATGGTGTTCTGAACCATGGGGTGTCTCGACATTTTAAACACTCCCACAATAGTGATCCGAGTGGTTTGAGATGGAAGGGAATTGAAATTGTACCCCCGAATAAAAGGGGTGGAGATAGAGATCGGGCACTCCTAAGGCGTGAGACCTTTTGGATTATAACCCTCGGGACCCTCACCCCCGCTGGGTTAAACGAGGGGTACGAAATTACTCCTTTTATTAACCGTTAATATTATCCCTTTTTTATGTCAACCTTGTTGCTAGTATATTTGTATCTGCCTTATATTATTGCTTCGTTTAGAGCCAGCCTGTATATGTATCAACTGTCATATTATGTAAGTTTGGTATTATCAACATAGTCTCTGATAACTTACAATTATCCATATTTGTGCGTGTTTTTCAGATGCCTAGTAAGATTTGGAATCCTTGCCATTATTCTTCATGCATAGCTGTATTTTTAGAGATATTTTATGACTTATTTGTATGCTTTTTTATAATAGTCGACATGTGTCGACCTATACAATGGAATGATATATATATGCATTTTTTTCTCAATATTATGTATTGTGTATATTTATATATAATGTGGTCATTTTATGTATGTATTCTTGTACCTCTTTATTTATGGTTTGCTATGTATCCAATTGATTGTATTACTGTGACTCAGAGTGATCATTTGTGTCATTAACACTGCGATCTGCTATTGCCGGCCGCCATTGTATATAAAAAGGTTTTTTCTGTATAATCTAATTAGATTACATTTTTCTTAAAAACCTCATATTTGAGGTGTTAACTATATTTATACGTAAAGTTAAATTATTTCCCTTCCGTTAGTGCTACTTTTATTTTATTTTCCATATATAGAAGATACAGTCTTTTGACTTTAGACCACCTGCGGCAGCTTAAACTAATGACTAGCACCGTTTCATTCAGCACTAGTATAGAGCACCTTTTTTGCAGTGTCCTGATTGGATGATCATTCTGATAAATATTCTCAGCTGACGGTCACAGGCCACGCCCTCTGACGAAGTTTTACTACGAAACTAGTTAGGGTGAGGCCTGTGACGTCTGCTGTGTGTGTACCCGGCTCCCCTGCACGCCTCTGTTCCTACGGCTTCCAACGACACGCTGTTCTCACCATCGGTGTTCCCAGTGGGTGATCCTGGTTGGCGATAGTGCTCCGGACGGCTGGTAGGAGTTTGCCGGGTCGTGTTGTATATACAAAAGCCTTGTGGTACCCAGCCCACAGCGTTCTTTTTTATGGTACAAGCAATTGTTTGTCTCTTTTTTTGAAAGTGGTTTTATGATCATTTTAATAAAACTGTCATTTATGCACTATGGAGCGCCCCTCCTGTCCTCTTTTTTGACATATATATATATTCAATTATGTTTCTCAATTAATAAAACATCGACAGTAATTAATTTAATATTTTGGTTCTTGTTTCCTAGCACGGTGCCCGTCGTGAACGCGATTTTACATAGGGAACAATGTTAAATGGGCCAATAGACCAGATTTTTCATTGTATACCCACCCTTATGGGTATTTTACAAATGCCCCCCCCCCCTGTGGTAACGTCACCCCACGATGAACGGCAACCCGAAGCGTGGCAAGCGGCGGCGGTAGGCGTCCTCTGACCTTTTCATACCCCCACTATCCACGTTGGCGTGGAGTTGATTTTATATAGTGTGGCGAGCGCAGCGAGCCACCAAGCCCCAAGCGTGGCGAGCGCAGCGAGCCCTGCAAGGGTACGCATAATACCATTGATATGTAATGCACGTCCCCTCGCTACGATTCGGGCTCGGTGGCTCGCTGAGCTCGCCACACTATATAAAATCAACTCCATGCTGACGTGGATAGTTTGGGTATGAAAAGGTCGGAGGACGCGTACCGCCGCCCCTCGCAGGCTCGATGCACTCGCCACGCTTCGGGTTGGCGTTCATCGTGGGGTAGCGTTAACAATGGGGGGGGGGCATTTGACCCATCAGGGCGGGTATACAATGAAAATTGGGGTCGGGGGGCATTTAACATTTGGCCCAATGTAAAATCAGGTCTCAGGGACCATTTTACATTGGTTCCGATGTAATAATTGCATCGATCGCATCGCATGCGATTTGGTTGCATGCGATGTGATCGACGCAATTTTTTTGGCCCCGATGGATACAATCAAAATCGCAGGCGACGTGCTAGGAAACAAGTACCAATATTTTTATTTTTATTGGTTGCCTCAGCCGTGTTTTAATGTGCTTGTATGTAAAATTTCACACTTGTCGCTTGTAAACTGTGGTTTTCTCTAGAAAGACAGAAGGAGAGAAGGAGAAATTTTCACATATATATATATATTAGATACCCCTTTGAGTGTGGAGTGCCACAGGGGAATAAACAAGGATCCCAAATCAGTGGAGTGTATCATACTTGGAAACGGCTAAGAATGTAAGAGATATAACCTATACAACATTTCAAATATAAAGCTTATAAAATCCAGAAATGTGGAATACTATTAAACATTGGCCATCAGATGTATAGCTAGAAAAAAACAAAACACAAATTTGTGATGTTGGAAATGCTGAAATCTGTAAATGTGTTGGAGACTGCCAGTGTGGACACCTAGGAAAATGTGTATACAGGACTTTGATATGTATGACCAGCTTGCTACATTGCAATAAATTATGTACAATACACTTTTGTTACTTCTCACAGTAAGCACCCGCCTGATAAGTTTATCATTTCTACATACAGTACCTAGTAGCTGACATAGCAAGTGAAAATAAAAAGACATTGAACAATCGTAAAAAACACTTTAATACTAATTCAAGCATGCTAATGCAGGTTATTTCTCCTTTTTATTATTCATTATTTTCTGATATCTTTTCAAGAGCAGGAAAATACATGGAAATTTATGTAAAATATATTTTTTTAAAGCTGAAGCTCTTACAGATTTACACAATACAAAGTGAAAACATTTCTCTTATTCAATCAATTAAATAAATAAAAGCAAAGCTTGCATGAAATTGGGTCGCATAGTGTGAAATTATTAGCAGCACATACCAAATTTCTTATTAGACAAAGGCAATAAATACTGATGCCTATGAACACGAGAAGGTGCCCTATTTGACATTAGTACATTTGGAGGTTGACAGCTGGTTATTATGTACACCTAATTTACCTAAACAGTAAATAAAGCTAGCGATATATCACATCACCTTGCCTCTTGTGGCTCTGCTAGTTTACCACTGAATGCTGAAAACAAAAAAGAATAAATTATTAATCACATTGTATTTTAATGTATTATGAGTCCCTGTGGTGCAATACATGCAGCGGTTCAGCAGTTACATTTATGATATTGCTATTTGGAAAACAAAAGTCTAGGCAACCGAATCTGAAAACTTTCACATTTTAAGTTTATGTTATGGATGAGCAAAGTTTCAAAACTTGCTCAAGACATTCACATACTATATAATAATTTTAAAAAGGCAACATTTTCTACAGATAATGGGTGACACACACGAACACACATGCACACATATGTAGCGTGGGGTAAAAGGACACAAACACAGGGATAGAGTGGGGGCAAAAATTGTCAAAAACACACACATACAAACAGGGGTAGGAGGTACAGGGTGTCACACACAGGGTTAAAGGGTGTACACTGTGTCAGACATGGGGGAAGGGGGTACTGCTTGCCACACACAAACACTAACGTTTGGGTTGTACCATGTATCATACATGGGGGGTGGGTAAATTGAATCTCTCTCACACACACACACACACACACACACACACACACTCTAGCAATAGGTGTTCACTGTGTTATATAGATGGGGTAAGGTAAGAGGTACAGGGGGTCACACACTTGGCTGGGATTGTGCACTGTGTTATACAGGAGGGAACATAATACAGGGTGTCTCACACACACAGTACAAGGGGAGTACAGAGTGTTAGTTACACAGGGGTAGGGTATGTATAATATGTTGGATGGTATGGGGGATACAAGGTGTCAATCACACACAGGGGTAGGGGATACAGGGGGTCACAGACTTGGGAGTGAGAGGAGTTACCCATATAAAGATAGGGAGTACAGGAGGTCACACGTACAGGGGTACAGTGATATAGGGGGTGACTGAGCAGGGGGAGATGGTTCTCACACACACACACAGATGTAGGGAGTACAGGAGATCACACACACTGGCGGGTATTGGTCTAAGGTCTCCTGAACACTTACCACTCATTGCTCCAATCCGCCTCAGGGTGAGCTGCAGGGTGTCAGTGAGTGAGGCCCATGAACCCAGATACAGGTCAAAATGGAGGCCAGTGGCACGGGAGATCCAGGAAACACATTGAGCTCACTAAGTGGCTACACAGCCCCATTGCACCGCCTGGCTGGTAATATATAGTGTGCAGTAGCAGGAGGCTGAGCTCTGCTACCCCATATGGTGTGACTGCTTCAGGAGGATGGAGGGAGGGTGCACTACCAATGGCTGCTTGGGAAAGGTCAGCTTGGATGTCCCCATCAAATGGAGTTAGATGGGCTACTGTGGCCCCTGTCACGGTGCAATGGGGTCCTGCTCTAAATGCAGTGTAGTGTACCTGGATGCAGTTGCAGCAATGGACCGTGTAACCTCCAGGGCACTGTTATCAATGTTATTGATACTAAAACTTACAGTAACATAGCTAAATCTGTAGCTACTGTGAGCATCTAATAAAAGTGAAAGTATGAATAAAAAGGTTATTTCTCAAATAACATAAATTATGCTTTCATAAATGAGCTGTTTCAACTGTTTGAATCCATTCAACATTTAGCACAGAATATAACATTTTAATCTTGCTTTAACAGTTTTGGCTTTAATCACGTCCCTACACCAATATGAGTAATTAATTAGGCAGTACCCACAAATATATATAATTATTTTTTTATTTGAAACTTTGATTTTTATTGAATTTTATTTAAATTAAAAACATTAAAAAAAAAAGCAAATGTGCATACGGTTTGTCTTTTTTTTCTAACCACCATCAAGAGATACATTGTGGTTCAAGCTTTTGTTTTAAGCTATCCTTTCAAAATGGCAATTAATAAACAAAGAAATATGTAAACTGTTTTTATTTATAAAAAAAAGGTGTTATACATTTTAAACAGTATCCAATTGTATATTTCACAACATTGAGAAATTAGGGGAACTGCTGTACCCTATCCCTAGAATTCATAATAAATTATGTTGTGCAGGAGAAATCCTTTAGTGCTCACAGTCACACATGTTCTCCAGACGAATATCTGTCAGTCTTTTAAAGGATTGGACTCCCTTATTGTATATTACTGCACCAGAATACTGAATTATAACTAGAACACATGTTAAAAATTGCTGCAATTTGCTTCTAAAAGGGGTGTGGCTTAATAACTTAACTATTCCCAATGTCCACTCCTGGTTGCCTAGTACTTTTCTTTCCCAATACTTAATTAAACCTATGCAGTCCTGGAGATGAGAGAAACTGGCTCAGCTGTGCTACAGTGATGTGTGGTGGTGGCTGTGAATAGGGAGACACTGACACAGCCACTAACCCCCCTCCCCTGGCCACCGCTGTCTGAAACCACTGCCAGATCAAAGCAGCCATGTCATTTAAATACTAGAAGTGCTGCTTTTGCCATTTTTTTAATTGAGTCTTTATTTATATATCAAACAGAAAAAAAAAATTAACAAATAATCACATTTTTTTTAACTTGTGTTGGGACACTGTGTAGCCCCATTGGAGGCATATAAGTATTTTTCATTCTCCCATAAAAGACAAAAAAAAAAATTAACTCTGGGCCCTTCTGAACCAGCCTCTAGCATGTGACTATCTCCCTGACCTTAAAGGAGGGTGGATATTGTGTAGTAAGGAAACTCCTACAATACACAATACTTATTGTGTAGTAAGGAAACTCCTACAATTTTAAAAAGTTATACTTTAATTTAATAATTAAAAATAATTAATCCACTGCTGCTGCAGGTGTTTGATGAGTCTGCTGGGAACTCACTAGAAGGCAGTAGAATTGTGTGGATAAACACTTTGCGCTGCTAAGAGGATAATTAGTTGTGTGAACTGCGCTGAATAAAATGAGTACTGGACACACTTTAAATTATTGGTACTTTATATAAAAAGACAAAAACAGACACACAGGACATAATATGAAACAATTTTTGGTACTTGTTTCCTGCGATTTTGATTGTATCTATCGGGTCCAAAAAAACCGCGTTGATCGCATCGCATGCAACCAAATCGCAATCGATGCGATTTTTACATCGTAACCAATGTAAAATGGTCCCCGAGACCCGATTTTACATTGGTTCCAATGTTAAATGCCCCCCAGACCCCAATTTACATTGTATACCCACCCTGATGGGTCAAATGCCCCCCCATTGTTAACACCACCACACGATCAACGCCAACCCGAGGCGTGGCGAGCACAGCGATCCACGTCTGCATGGAGATGATCTTATATAGTGTGGCGAGCGCAGCGAGCCACCGAGCCCGAAGAGTGGCGATGGGACGCGCATTACTTCACAGGTATGACACGTCTGTTTGCCACGCTTCGGGCTCGGTGGCTCACTGCGCTCGCCACACTATATAAAATAAACTCCAAGCCGACATGGATAGTGGGGGTATGAAAAGGTCGGAGGACGCGTACCGCCGCGCTCGCCACGCTTCGGGTTGGCGTTCATCGTGGGGTGGCGTTAACAATGGGGGGGGGGGGGGGGGCATTTCACATGTAAAATACCCATAAGGGTGGGTATGCAATGAAAAATCGGGTCCATTGGCCCATTTAACATTGTTCCCTATGTAAAATCACGTACATCGCATCGGTCGCCTTAACTTATGGCATGCGATGGACGCGATGGACGCAATTTTTTTAATTGTCGGGGAAAGGGCTAAAAATAGCCCTGAAATCGCGAAAGGAGAGAGGAGAGGGGGATTACCTCATAGCAACATAATAGATATATCCTATAATTAACCCAGATGAGATGTGTGACGGACGGGGTCCTGACAGTTGGGATCCCGACAATCATTTACCTGACATCGGGATCCGGACTGTCAAAACACCGACAGCTGGGTTTCCGACGGCCACCTGCTATTTTCCCTCGTGGGGGTCCATGACCCCCATAGAGGGAGAATAAAATAGGTGGCTCGCGTAGCATAGCGAGCCCACAAGGTGCTTTGTTGCGCTCACCATGCTGTCAGTCCGGGCAGTCGGGATCCCGACGTCAGGCTAATGACTGTCAGGATCCCGACTAACGGACCCCTGTACCACACCCGATGAGATTAAATGGCTGTTACTATTAAGTAGTAGAGCTGCACAACCTAAATCAACTTAATTTTAAGCATCAGAGTGTAACAGTGGGAGTATTTTCCTATCTTAAGCTTCATCATGAAGATGCAAGATATACGAAGTAAACAGTTCCATCAGAGAGTGGAGCTTTCAGAGATTATAGAAATGAGCAGAGTCATGAGCTAAATGATCCAAGATGTGATCTTAACAGAAGTGGGTTATCAGGTAATAGAGAGTCATTCAGGGTGGTCTGAGATGTCAGCGGATTGGGGGGGGGGCGACTTTTCCTTGAGGAATTCACGGGCATCATCAGGTGTGGAAAAATCACAGTGGGTATCATTTAGGAAGATCCCCAGTTAGGCAGGATACAGTAAAGCGAATTTGTGATTATCTGCTAATGCCAAGCATATTGGGGAGAACGCTTTGCATGCCCTAGAAAGCTCAACAGAGATGTTCTGAAACAAACACAGTCTGTGTCCTTCCCAATGCAGGGTAGGTATTTTACGTGAGCTAGCTCAGACATTTGAAGAGGACTACACGCAGTCTGTTATCTCTTTTGTTAAATCTTTACATTCTTCCTTTATCCCCAAAACCTGTGGTAAGGTGATGGCGACAAATGACCAATGCTGGGCCTTTCACAGTTTCTGGTAAACCCACTACTCTAATGTTGTTCCTCCTGGATCTGTTTTCAGCATCATGCAGCTTATTCCAAAGCTGAGAATTTTCTTTTTGCAACTTTGAAATGTCTCTCTGGACTAGGTGAAGGTCGTGAAATGTGGAGCCTATTTTCTGTTCATTATCAGAATCTCTCATCGTGAGGTGGTTCAATTGCTGTGTAATCTCCGACACAGCTTTAGAGAGGATAGGGGTCATAGTGGAGGAGATGGCATACACTGTGTCCCTGTATGTGACAGGGGATTCAGGGTAGCAGGGTACCTGTGTGTGCAGGGAGGCATCCAAAGCTCCTGAAGTTTTATTGGAAGCTGGATATTGCGGGGCTGAGACAGGACCCAACGCCATATTGGCTGCTGCACGGCGCTTCTCCTGGCAGGGAGTTAGCGATTGCGGGGTACCTCCAGAGGTAAGAAATTTCTCCATTGTGGATGAGGGTATGTTAGGAAGCCTCCGGTGTGGATGGTGAGCTTTTTAGAGCCCATTAGGATGACGGTGTGTGGGTCTCTCGGCAGAGCAGCCTGATCACGCTGCTGCTAGCATGAAGCCAGAACCGGAAGTCCGTCCAATCTTATAAAGGTATTTATTGTGTCTGTCAACACCACCTCTCCAAAGTTTAACTTCTCATAATTGAAGGCAGACTGCTTAGGAATAATTGGGCTGATTCAGAAATCAATGCTTATGACACAGTCTCTGTATCCTTGTATGCCACTGCTGTGCAAAATTGTGCAAAAACTTCAGGAGGTATGTTACTTAAAAGACAAAAACTGAAGGTTTCTGTCATCCACTGCATCATCAGAACAAGTTCATGAACATTGGACATAAGCTTTCAGGTTACTCAGGAAGTCAATAAAAATAAAATTCTGACATGTTGATCATTTAGCAACTTTTAGCACTTGGGCACTTTGAGATCCTATAATATCAAGGCTGAAAAAGGCTTAATAGCTAAAAATTGTTGGCCAGACACACCATAATACCAGGCACCCCAAGACCTACCCTGCAACCTGTACTCCCCACCCGATGCACTGTTAGAAGCAAAGCCAGAAGTTTTGCGGGAATTTGCCAGCAGCCACGTAAAACTCAGAAGTAAGAGTACGGTGTGCAGCATCCAGCACTGACCATGGCTCTGGACCAGCGTCCTCACTCACAAGTCCCTATCATGAAGGGACTGCGGTGTGCAGACGCACCCCACACTGCCATGTAACTCCACCAACTATCGGGTAAGAACTTTTTTATCATAAACACACAGGACCGTGGAGGGCACCACCAATGACTTTGATTAAAAGTTTTGGACAGTACTTGCAGTAATATTACTGCAAGTACTGCCAAAAAATTTAAAACATAAGTCCGAAACTGTCTGCTTATGACCATTAAGTTCCATGACCATTATATTATAAGCTATATAGTTGTCACAATCCAGAAACAATTTGATATAATAACAATATAATAACAATAAAAAAAAAACAATTTGTGTGAAATTACTGCACTAAGGGCTTGAGAGCCCAGAGGAAGCTAATCAAGTATAATATAGGGTTATGAGAAGGGCAGGGTTTGGGGGGTCGGGGTGGCGAGGAAGACCAGCAGCGGGTACCGTTGCCACGGGCGCAAGAGTGCCCCCTAGTGGGAGCGGGCGACTGGCGTGGTCTGGTGAAAGTATCGCTAGCCCCTGCAATGAAGAGGCTGGCTCCATCTGTAAAGCCTATGATCATTTGAATCAACACACAGGGTGACATTTAATAGAATGCAATTTTAAGTAGTTTTCAAATTAGCCCATTATCACACTTTTTAAAATCGCAATTTTTGCCACAAATTTGCATATTTAATGAGGTGCATATTCCAGGCAAAAAAGTGTGATTAAGTGCTATAATGTGCGGATTTTAGTCATGAAAATGTGTGATTTTTAAGCATGAAAATGTGCGAATTTGAGGAAATGTGCGAATTAGTGTTTAAAAAAAATGGATTGGGTCCCCCCTCCTGAGCATAACCAGCCCGGCTTCATTGAGCTGGAACTGTTTCCAAAGATACGGGGGACAAAAAGCTTAGGGGTCCGCAGTATTTCTGAAACCAGCCCCAGATTCATGGACCGGTCGTGGTTCCAAAAATCTGGGGGACAAAAAATCTGGGGGTCCCCCGAAGTTTGAAACCAGCACCGAGCTCCAACAGCCGCAGTGTCAGGCCACAGCCGGAGGACGCTTTTTACATAAGATCCCCCGGCCGAAACATCAGCACCGTGGCTGGTCATCCTTGGACGGGGTACCTGGAGGAGTGGGGACCCCCCAATAAAGGGGTCCCCCCAGGCTTCACCCGTCCAGGGCTAAAGCCCAGGGCTGTCACCGGCATTGGACTCGGACTGATACGGTTCAAGACATTCCTAACATTGCTTTATACAGGTGAACTACAAGTACCAGCAGGCCTCCCCCGTATGCTGGGACTTGGAGAACCACAAGTCCCATCATGTGGGGCATTAATGGGCCCTCTGGGACTTGCAGTCCACCTGTAAATAGAATGTTAAAATAAAAGACACACACAGAAAAGTATAATTTTATTACACACACAAACACACACACCTCACTTTTACACCAACATACTTACCAGTCCAGGGTCCAGCCCTGGTCTCTCTGCTGCAGAGCCAGACCACCCCGTACTGACAGCAGGGTGAGCTGGCTTTCTCCTGTGCAGCTAACAGCCTCTGTAGTGCTGTCCCAGTGCTACAGAGGCTGCTAGTGTCGTTGGCCGATGCGTCTCCATGGAGACGCATAGCTCAGCCCTGATTGGCAACTAATCCCTGCAAATTTTGGGACAGGGATCAGCAGTGGCCAAGTGCATTTTAAATCTTATATTTTCTGCTCTTTTTCTTTACTAAGTATATTTAATATTTAACCATTTTATTGAATAAAATTAAAAGTTAAATTTTATGGATAATTATTTTGGACTTTCAGTGCACACACATTCATACTTACCTTGTCCTTGTTGTGTAGTTTGTCTATAACTGAGTAGTGGGTAGCACCTCCCTTATTAAAAATTCAATTAAAGGGATATTTTTTCCCTGATACATTCATTTAAGCAGAGAAAGGAGAGTCATCAGTGCAAAAATTAAAAGACTGGTGCGGGTATCTTCTATGTTTTTGTATGTCCCCCAGAATAACACTGCATTGAATCTCCTGTTTGAGACAGAGATCCAGTGAATTAACTGGATCCGAACTGATATTGACATTATAACATTAATGAGAAATAAACACCCATTAATTTTAATTGGCAGATCTCCTCATTATTGGTCAAATTACACCACAAACATGATACCAACCCCTCATTTCAAAGTGCGCTATTCACATTGCTTTACTATTACCTTCAAGGGTGAGGACCACCCTTGAATTAGAAGCAGTGCTCAAGACCACCTTCCACCCATAACATGACCCCGCACACCCCTCCACCAATTTTCCTTCCCTTCCTAATCCTGTCAACCCCTTCCTCACCTCCTTCCCCACCCCTTCCCAGGTGCAGCGAAGTGCAAACTTCCATTTAACATTTTTTTTACCAGCCAACTTTTAATACATTGCAGCATGTTTATTCAAGTGAAATGCAAATTAGCTTGTAGAAAATAATAATTTATTATGTCTAGAAGACAATTACAGTACTTACTACTGCTATTTAATACTGTAGTTACAATTAAATACATTGGTCATGTGAATATATACAGTAGTTACACTTACAAGTTACTAGTGAAAACAATGTTTTTTAAATTATTTCTGGAGACCATTAAGTGAAAAAATAAATTTTTAGCACTTTTAGTGAACTAACCAATGATGTTTTGTGTTAACAAATTTGTTTTTAACAATCAAAATTTTTGGTTACATATGCCATTTAATAATTCACACAGTGATATCAGTTCTTCGTATTTCTTAATTATGTGTACTAATATTTTAACATATGGTTTTAAATGATGATTATACATTGCCAAAAAAAAAAAAAACATTCCCGTTAACAAATTGCACCTTTCTTTTAAATCACACCTTTCCTTTACTAAAAAATCACCAGAAATCGCAATCGATTTCTGTTCTACCATAAAAATAGCACCTTGTTACATGTGCTATTTTCGAGAAAATATTGCATGTCACGAGCAATTTGGTGTGATTTTTTAGAAACCTAAATAAAATGCAAATCATTACATGGGGCGCATTGTCATTGATAAACAGGTGCATTATTAATTAATATTTGCTTCAAATTTTCTATTTTACATTTTTTTTATTTAAAAAAAAGTCAAAAAAATTCATTAAGCTATATAGAGGCAATGACAGCTGAATTCCTGTCAAACTAAAATGAGTTTTAGGATTAGTTCAGCCTGGAAAATGATCAGTTTTGATTGATAGGCAATCAAAATTATGCAAACAATGTCAGACGGTAATAGGTTTACTAAAATGATATGTCATCTAAAAATGTAATTGCTAATAAAATATGTATTGGCAAAACAATGAGCAAATGTATTAATGCATAGCAAAACATGCCACAAGCACAGCACTGCATGTAGTATCTGAACTATAAAATTCAAAACAGATTAATTTGAGGTGTACAGATGTGTCCACATCACTGCACATTAAACAAAACTAAAGTTAGTTGGTAATGCAAAACCACTTTGCATGCCGGTTTATCGTACACAATGCATTATTTGCATAGCCGGGTGAAAATCATGCACAAGCAGCTTTTGCTGTGACTGCGGCATACAAAATGCTACATTACTGTGTTTTCCAGTTAACAGTGATTTGTGAATATAGCTGGTTTCACATTGCAAAAACCTGCTTTCAACCCGTTTTTGTAAACGTGTCTTAAAACGGGTCAAAAGCCAGTTAAACCCCTTTCATATTGAGGTATATTGCAGTTTCAGTACCGTTTTTGTACCTTCAGATTCAACCCGTTTCACCCATAGAAAGCCATACAATGTCATTTTAAATGTTTTTTTTCCTGCTTGTGGGCGGGGATCAAGTGTGGTAATCATTTGTAGCAAATACCGTTTCTGAGCTGTTCCGACTGCAGGAAAAACGGCTCTGAAACGTGTAGGATCCTGCTTTTAACACGTTTCAAAATACTGGTATTTTGTAACCGGTAAATTGATTGTGGAGCTTTCATATTGCAGCTGGTACCGTTTTAAAGCAGTTAAAAATCGGCAATATGCCGTGTTAAAACTGAAATGTGAAAGGGGCTTTAGATGCATCGTAAAAGGAAAAAAATGCACGCAACGACTACTCTGCGCTACCAAATAACATAGAGTTCATGCATTATGTGTAACACAACTTGTAGCGCATAGAGGATTTGGACACATCTGTAAATATTTTATAAAAAACTGTTTTATGTTTTATATTTAAAAACCTTGACTCAGAAACAGATGTGTGACATTTTTTTATGCACCAGTAAAATTCCTATTGCACATCAGTGATCAACTCTGAATCAGGCCCTATATCAGGGACTGGTGCCGTTCTGTACATAGTTGTCCAGCAGAACATATATGTTCTGTGGCCATTGGGAGGGTTCCGTAGAAACCCACACCTTATAATTTTGCAGCCACGGTAGAAATCCATGGTGGCTGTGGCTGCTGTACTACTAACACAGAATGCCAGCTAATTCATAGGCAATATGCTGTAATTTATATGTCACTGGCTTCACTAAGAAGCATACCAATCTGGTAAAAAATATTTACCCCACTAAGATTCTCCCACAGGTTTGCCATTTCTAATAAAACATGTAACATGGTATGAACAGTCAACTTGTTTTGTGCACACAACAAACTTGGTGGTTCAGAAGTTGTTATAAAAGGACAGGTCCATGTATCCATAAAGAAGATGCTGGAAACTCTGTCCATTTTCAGCGTTCAGCAACTGCATTTAGAACATTGGAGCATCTGGGAGTAAAGTCTATTTGCCCTGGCAACAAATGAAGAAGGAGGTACTGTAGTATCAAGGTGGTATGCCACTCTTTATGCAATTCAGTGACTGGAGAAACAGCAATAGGCCATCAGCTGGGCTCTTTACATTACCGCGCATCGATTTTCTGCAAGCTACTGAAACCATTTCAGATTGAACCCAGGAAAGGAGTTACTGCTAGCCTGTGTCAAGTCATACTCTTAATTAAACTATTGGAAAAGAACCTAAAGCAGAAGAAAGTATGTTTGAACTTGTACAGTAGATTATTATTAATATAATTATAATTTTATTTATAAGGCGCCACAAGTGTTTCGCAGCGCCGTGCAAAGGAACAATACAGGGAGACAAAGCTTGGCATAACATTGAATAAATAACAAAAATACAGTACAAATAAAGAGCGCCACAGTTCAATACACATTACAGCTTGGATATAAGTACTCAATCAACATACAACTAGAGGCTTGAGGCCAATGATGGAGATGAGTATGCGGACAAAGATGGTCACTGAGTGTTGGAGTATAGGAGAGCTGTGAGTAACATGTGAAGAGATGAGGGCTTTGACAACAGGAGGGAAGAGGGCCCTACTCGGAGGAGCTTACAATCTAGTAGGAAGGGGAGACAGACAGATTACAAGAGGTGCAAGCAAGTGGGTGATGGTTAGATATCAGGATTTTACAGGCAAGGGGTCGGAGAACCATCTGGTTTATGCAGTGGAAGGGTATGCTTTGATGAATAGGTGAGTTTTCAGTGCCCGTTTGAAGCTTTGCAAGGTGCAAAGTCCTGTACTCTCTAGCATGGGAAGCAGTGATCAGGGTGGAGGAGAAACGACAGTCGTCAGCCGACCGTAGAGGGCGGGAGGGTGTTTGAATGGAGATGAGGTTAGAGATATATGGAGCAATGGAATTAGAGATGGCCCTGTATGTGAGTGTGAGGTGTTTGAAGAGGATTCTGTAGGGGAATGGAAGCCAGTGCAGATTTTGTTGAAGGGGAGTGGCAGAATTAGAGCATCGGGAGAGGAAGATAAGCCTGGCTGCAGCATTGAGGACAGATTGGAGAGGAGCCAGTTGGGATTGAGCGAGGCCGGTGAGGAGAACATTGCAGTAGTCGAGCCGTGAGATGACCAATGAGTGGATGATCAGCTTAGTTGCACTCTGTGAGAGAAAGGGCCTGATGCGAGCAATGTTGCGTAACTGGAACCGGCAAGAATGGGCCAGGGCTTGGATGTGGGGTGCAAAGGAGAGGGAGGAGTCAAGAGTGACGCCCAGGCAGCGGAGTTGGGGAACGGGGGAGATGATGGTGTTGTTAACAGTGATAGAGATATTAGATAGGGGGCATAGCTCTGGGTGGGGGAAAGATAATGAGTTCGGTTTTGTCCATATTCAGCTTCAGAAATCGCTCAGACATCCAGGTGGAGATGGCAGAGAGGCAGTTGGAAACTTGAGAGAAAACAGTGGGGGACAGATCAGGAGAGGAGAGGTAGATTTGGGTGTCATCCGCATAGAGGTGATATTGGAAGCCAAAGGAGTTAATGAGTGCACCCAGAGAGGAGGTGTACAGAGAGAACAGAAGGGGGCCAAGGACGGAACCCTGAGGGACCCCGACAGGAAGGATAGAAGGTGGTGAGGTGGAGCCAGAGGCAGAGACTGAGAAGGAACGGTTGAAGAGGTAAGAGGAAAACCAGTTGAAGACTGTGCCAGAGAGGCCAATGTTTTGGAGTGTGTGGAGGAGGAGAGGGTGATCCACAGTGTCAAAGGCAGCAGATAGGTCCAAAAGGATAAGCAGGGAGAAGTGACCCTTGGATGGCTGACAGCATTTCATTGGTGACTTTCACTAGAGCAGTCTCAGTGGAATGAAGTGGGCGAAAGCCAGATTGAAGGGGATCAAGGATGGAGTGGTCAGACAAGTAGCTGGTGAGACGCCTGTAAACCAGCTGTTCTAGTATTTTAGAGGCAAATAGGAGAAGAGAGATAGGGCGGTAGCTTGTGGGAGATAAAGGGTCCAGGTTTGGTTTTTTAAGAATAGGAGATACCAGAGCATGTTTGAAGGGTAAGGGAAAGATGCCAGAAGAAAGAGATAGGTTAAAGAGGTGAGCAAGGTGGGAGCAGCCAGTGGGGGAGAGGGAACTGAGGAGACGGGACGGGAGAGGGTCCAAGGGACAGGTAGAGGGGGGAGAGGATGAGATGAGGGAGCGGACTTCCTTAGCTGTAGTAGGGCAGAAGGATGACAGAGTGGGGTAGTTGGGAGGGGAGGATGATTGGGGTGGGTGGGCAGCAGAGGCGGTATGGGAGGAGATATCATGTCAGATTATCTCAATTTTAGAGAGGAAGAAGGAGGCAAAGTCAGTGGCAGTGAGGGATGAAGGAAGGAGGGGTGGTGCAGGGCGAAGTAGAGTGTTGAAAGTTTCAAAGAGACATCGGGGATTGGAGGAATGGGAAGAGATGAGGTATTTGAAGAAAGATTGTTTGACAGAGGAGAGAGCAGCACTGTAGGAGGAGAGAATAAACTTGAAATGGAGGAAGTCTGCCAGAGAGTGAGATTTCCTCCAGAGTCGTTCAGGAGAGCGTGCACATTTTTGCAAGAATCATGTTATTTTGTTGTGCCAGGGTTGGGGGTTAGAGCGTCGGAGGGGGACAGTGTGGAAGGGGGCTACAGAGTCGAGAGCAGAGGTGAGAGAAGAGTAATAGAAAGAGGCAGCCTGGTTAGGGCAAGTCATGGTTGAAAGAGGAGAGAGGAAAGTCTCCAGGGAGACAGGACAGTAGGGTCAAGAGACCCAAGGTTACGTCTGGTGACTGTGGGTCTGGGCAATGAGGGGAGAGGGGAGGATATGAGGGTGAAAGAGAGCAGATTGTGGCCAGAGAGTGGGAAGTAAGAATTAGAGAAATCAGAGAGATTACAATGGTGGGTGAAGACTAGGTCAAGGGAGTGTCCAAGATTATGAGTGGGGGTGGAGGTCCATTGAGAAAGTCCAAAGGAGGTGGTAAGATCAAGCATATTAGAGGAGGCAGCATTATTGATGTCAATAGGAATGTTAAAGTCACAGAGGATGATAGAGGGGAGGTCAGAGGCAAGAAAGTGTGGAAGCCACGCAGCAAAGTTATCAAGGAAAGGGGAGCAGGGGCCAGGGGGGCGGTAGATTACAGCCACATGGAGGTGAATAGGGTAGAAGGGGCGGATAGTGTGTACCTCAAAGGTGGAGAATGTGAGGGAGGGCTCAGGTGGGATGGCACGGAAGGTGCAGTTGGGGGAGAGGAGGATGCCCACTCCTCCACCCTGGCGGCCATCAGGTCTGACTGAGTGTGTGAAGGAGAGGCCTCCATAAGAGAGGGCAGCAGGGGAGGTAGTGTCAGAGGAGGAGAGCGAGGTTTCAGTGATGGCGAGAAGGTTAAAAAAGTGGGAGATAAAGAGGTCGTGGATAGTTGGGAGCTTGTTGCAGACTGAGCTAGCATTCCAGAGAGCACAGTAGAAAGTAAGGGAGGGGACAGGTGAGATAGTAATTAGGTTGTGTGGGTTGTGGGTGCGTGTGAGAGGTGTGGAAGTTGAGAGGGGGTGAGACCTGACAGCAAGGACTGGTACGGGACTGGATCGAGGAGCCCGTAGATCAAGTAATTTGTTCACCTGCCAGGACTCAAAGGTGTGCAACATTTTTTAGATGGATTACAACATTTTGGCTACCATGCTAGATCATGCTGTAGGTTTAAGTCCCATGTAATGTATTTCTTTCCAACTGATACAAATCTTAAAAAAAGCAAACATTCCTTGCAAATTTTCAGCAAATGGCACATGACATAACATACCCTACTTCAGTTTCTCCTGCAAATTAAATTACTAAGAAAAAAATATTTTTTTTTTAAATCTGACTCAACCTGCATTAATAACATGATTGAGGACCACTTTGTATGAGTATTAACATTGCCATCATTTACAGAGACTGTTAGCTTAAAGCCCATTACTAGCTTGGATTAGCCAAACAGCCAAAATATATTCTTTTGCGGGGGCCCAAACAAACTAAGCAATTCAAATGTGCCACTCCCAGTTGCTGAAGTGTTTAGTTTGTTTAATTGTGCATGTCCTTTTAATCAAAGAACTTAAGGATGACTGGTGTGGCCCAAATACATCTATATCATGCACAACTTTGTATTATGGACATTGCAAATACTGTGTGTGTTTATATACATTACTGTACTTACTAGGGATTTTAGTCCTAAAACAAAATTATATTTCTACAAATATAATGCACTGTATACAGCACATACAATACACTGCACATAAAATAACTTTAAACAGTGAAAAGAATACCTTAAATACAGTGCATGGTGTCCCTCTCCTTCCTCCCTGCTGCTGACGCCGGCTGGGACGCTGCCCCCTAGAACCGGAAGTTACTCACCCCCGGAAGTGATGTCCTCCGGGAACTGCCGTGGAGTGCACTTAGAGTGCAAACAATATGGTAGTCATGGTGGTAGACTACTGTTTCCTCTGTTGACAGGTCCCGGCTGCAGTCTGCAGTGATAAGGGACAAAAATGGAAAAGGTTACAATAAACAAATGTGCATAGTGTCTATCTTAAACGATTGCACTGAGTAAAAATTCTCCTTAATGGGATAAGAGTCTGATAGAGTTAATGCGTGTTTATGGGATATTGTTGTATCCATCTTTAAAGAGAGCAGTCAGAGACATAATGCTGCTTGTGAAAAAAAAGTGTAAAAACATTGTGCTGCGTATAAGATTTTAAAACTATGTTGACATAGATAAGAATACACAAATACATAAATGACAACCATGTAAGCACTACGTAGATACCTTTCATGTAAGGACTATGTATGTATAAAGAAAAATATATTTCTGTTGTATGTAAGATCATGGAAGAATACAGCTAGCCAGTAATGTACTTGATCAAGCAAAACCAGAAAATGCAAAAATACAGGAATGTGCCGATATGCATGAAAAATGCATAAAAAAATAAAATAAAGGCCATCTTGAAAAAGTCCTGTTCTGTAGGGGCCTAGATGCCAAACATATAGGGGGCCATTGGGGTGTAAGAGGGTGAGAATGCTTGGTGCTGACGATACTTTATGTTGACAGGTTTTTATTCTGTGTCGACAGCTGCTGCTGTTTCAAAGAAAGACTGATAGGGGCAATCGCTCGTTCAGTGCATGTGGGCTTGAGGAATTCAACTTATGTATCCACTTGGCTTCCAGTTTAAGGAGGTTGCCATTTCTGTCCCCTCCGTGGATAGAGTGGGAGATGTGGTCCACCTCCATGTGTTTTAAATCAGAAAGTCTATGTTGCGCCTTTTCAAAATGTTTTGCCACTGGCTGATCAGGAGTATTTTTCTTGTTTTGACCTGTGGAATGCCATATGGACTCTCATGGGCCTGATGGTTTTGCCCATGTAGAGAAGGTCACAAGGACACTTAATGATATATACAATATGCGTCGATAGGCAACTCAACACGTGCTTTATGGGAAAGGATTTACCGCTAATTGGATGTATGAAACTGGAGCTTGTGATCATATCTTGACAGGTGGTACATTTTACACACTTGTAGCAACCAGTCTGTCTTGTTAGGAAATTGGTGGGCCTGGATGCACTGTTGCCAAAGCCCGTGATGTCATTATGGACAATAGTGTCTCTGATGCTCCTGCCCTTGGTGTAGCAGAGCATGGGCCTTTTGTCTCTTAAGCCCAGTAGGTTCTTGTACAATTTTACAATGGACCTCAGGGCCTTTGTTGCCCTGGGCAGCATAGGACTGGCTGTATTGAGTCTGGTAATGAAAGGTAATCTGTTCTGCTACTTGCTCCTTCACTCTTTTTATTTGAATTTAGTAGGTTATTGCGGTCTAACTTCAAAACTTAATTTGAAGCAGTTTTTAATGGTCATACCCTCTTTCCTCAAACCTTGCTGTCATGTTTTTGAAAGATCCTGGGAGATTTTTGGGGTCGCTGATGATTCTGGCGGCCTCTGATCATTTGGGAACGCGGTAGGGCTTCTTTCAAAGGGCATGAATGGAAGCTATTGTATTTCAAAATCGTATTTTTATCAATAGGTTTGACAAAGAAATCAGTGTGGATCTTATTGTTGGTCACACTGATGGTCACATCCAGGTAATCAATTCTCTGTTTTGAGCTGTGATGGGTAAGTTTGATGGATGATGGCCTTCGGTTTGTGCTCTCCATGAGTGCTGTTAGTTCCTCTGGTGTACCGCCCCACAGCATGAATAGGTCATCTATATGATGTGTTAACAAGATGACTTTGTCCGCTATAATGGGGTTGTTGTAGAACATCTCTTCTTCTTGTTTGAACATTAAGATGTTCGCGAAGGACAGAGATATAGTGCTCCCCATTGTGCACCCGGATTTTTGCCTATAAAAACGTAGTAAAAAAGAAAATAGATTTTTGTCAATGTCAACCTCATCAGCTCCATAAAGAGGCCCACATTCAGAGCAGACAAGCGTTCCCTGAATGATGGTGGTTAGAAAGTCATTGGTGTCTCTGATTTTATCATGCAAATTTTTGTCGCATGATAATTGGCCGGACTATACTATCCAGTAGCTGGGAGACTGGTTGGTATATAGAGTTGTGGGCACTGATGATAGGGCGGCCCAGGGGGTTAGTCAGGGACTTGTGGATAATTTGGTATAGTAAAAAGTACTGGAACTGACGGGTGGTCCTGGGTCAAAGCTTTCCGTATTTTTCCACAATCCATCCTTTACTGTACGCTCTTGACAGGAGCTGGTCCAGCTCGACTTTGTACCCTTCTGTTAGGTCTCTCGATAACAGCTCATATACCTCCTTGTCTGCCAGTTGGTTATAGATTTCTGCTGTATAGTCGGTGGGGTTCTAGACCACCAGACCCCCACCTTTGTCGGCGGGTCTGAATATGACATCACGGTAGTCTCCCAACTGTCTCATAGCTGCCTGCTGTTCTCGATTTAAATTCTGATGGTTTGCATGTGGGGCTTGTACATACCTTGACACTGAATCATCTACCAGTCTCAGTTAGGACACAATCAATGGGTTTTGCTACTGGGGATCAAATTTGGAGGTTTTGCGTTGGCTAAGGAACTTGTTGAATATTGGGGTGTCAGGAGGAGGGGGTTCATGCTGGAAATGTTATTTTAAACTAAGGGAACGTCCGAATTGGTGCAAATCGACTTTTCACATTAGTTCATCGTAGGGGGTTGTCGGAATAAAAGTAAAGCCAAGATTCAGTACCTGGAGTTCTAGGTCACTGAATTCCCTCTCGGACAGATTATACACTATGGATTCAGTGGTTCTTTGCCTTTTGCGGATCCGCAAGTTTTGCCTCCCCCCCCTGCGGGTGGTTGGTCTCTGGCCTTGCCTATTATAGGGGTTCTTCTGGGTCATTCCGCTGCTGGTCCTAAAGGGACACTGTTGTCAGGTGTGTCCGGCTCCACTTGAAAATCACTGTCACTGTTGGAGGATTGTGGCTGTTTTCTAGAAGTGCAACACCTGTTTCCTTGTGCTCCGCTTCAAACTTCCCAATTCTATTTTTGGTCTCCTGGAGTTCTCTCGCCGACTCTTCCACTACCAATACCATTAGGTCGTGGCTGCACTTCTTCAGGATGCCAATCAATTTGCGGCAGAGCTCGGTATTGTGTCTCCCTATGGTAGATATTTTACACACTCTGAACTCTCTGGGTATCATCCTATCTCTCAGGTAGTCCGAGAGTGAAACCCCATGGAGGAGCAAATCCACCTCTCTCCTCTTAAGATTGTGCCACTGTCGGTAGAGGATTTCCAGGCTAGGTTGTTCTTCTATGCTGTTTAAGCTTTGGGTAAACAGTTCCCTTTCTGTATCCTTGTCGGTGTAACTGAACATCCCCCCTTGATCTACTGCTAGGCCCTGGAATCCCTGGGTACCCTGGGTCATCCCTGTTCCCGGCTCCAGGATACTGGTGAGGCTTGGTCCTTTGGATTGCATGATGCCCATTGCTATAGTTGACATGGCTGGGTGCGGTAGTGTTGTCTGGTTGTAAGTTCTGTTGTTGCTGCACTGATACACCCAAATGGGTAGATGGGTGGGTATGCCACTATTTGAGGATGGGGTGCCCCGGCTCCAGGGAACTGGCTGTTCAATAGAAACTGTATGCGGTGGCCTGGCACTATCTCAAAGCATTCACTGGACCCCGGTGCCGTTGAGGACGTATTTGTAGCTTGCAGAATAAATCACGGCAGTCCAGGGAAACTTAAAAAAAAACGTATATTCAAAAGAAAGCACACCAACATTTCGGAGCTTTTGCACTCCTTTTCAAGGTGAAAATAGTGTAACAACTTTAAACAGTGAAAGGCATACCTTAAATACAGTGCATGGTGTCCCTCTCATTCCTCTCTGCTGCTGACGCTGGCCGGGACGTTGCGCCCAAGAACCGGAAGTTACTCACCCCCGGAAGAACAATGTTTTTACACTTTTTTTCACAAGCAGCATTATGTCTCTGACTGCTCACTATAAAGATGGATACAACAATATCCCATAAACACGCATTAACTCTATCAGACTCTTAGCCCATTAACCCCTTACCGACGCAGCATGTTTTTGCCTTCCTGACAGAGCCCTTTTTTTCAAATCTGACATGTATCACTTTATGTGGGGATAACTTTTTATTGCTTTTACTTATCCCAGTGATTTTGAGATTGTTTTCTCGTGACACATTGTACTTTAAATTAGTGGTAAATTTTGGTCGATACAGTTTTTTTTTTTTGTGAAAAATACCAAAATGTCTTAAAAAATTGAACATTTTGCAATTTGCAAAATGTAAAATTTTCTGCTTGTGAGACAAATAATCATACCACTCAAAATAGTTAATAACTAACATAGACCATATCTAAACTTTATTATTACATCATTATTTCAACCTCCTTTAATTTTTTTGGACACTAGGGGGCAGCAGAGTCAAAATTTTACACTTAACACAGTAAACGCTGCTTTTGGCTGTTCACGTTTGAACAGCCAATCGCAGCGATCGCCGATGGCGGGGGGCATCGCTGCCCCCCCTGGGCAATGAGGGAAGATGTCTGCTGTCAGGGACAGCAGACATCGTCCCTCTGTCACCGCGTCTATAGACGCGGTGACAGTTTAAAAACATGACGTACATTTATGCCATGTGTCGGGAAGTACATCCCGGCCATGACGTAAATGTACGTCAAATGTCGGGAAGGGGTTAAGGAGGGATTTTACAATCGTTTAAGAAAGATACTATGCACATTTGTTTATTGTAACCTTTTCCATTTTTCTCCCTTATCACTGCAGACTGCAGCCAGGACCTGTCAGCAGAGGAAACAGTAGTTTATCACCATGACTACCATATTGTTTGCACTTTAAGGGCCTTATTCTAGTTCACTCTTTCTGACAAAATCCTTCTTAGATGGACAAAACCATGTGCACAGCAGGTGGGGCAGATGTTACTAGTGCAGAGAGAATTAGATTTGGGTGGGGTTTTACTTCAAAGTGAGATCTATATTGCAGTGTGAAAATAAAGCAGTCCATATTTTCCCTGCACAGAAACAAAATAACTCACCCAAATCTAATTCTCTCTGCACATTTTACATCTGCCCCCCCCCCCCCAGTGCACATGGTTTTGTCCATCTAAGAAGCATTTTGTCAGAAAGAGTGAACTAGAATAAGGCCCACAGTGGGCCTTTCCCGGAGGTCATAACTTCCGGGGGTGAGTAACTTCCGTTTTTTGGGGGCAGAGTCCCGGCCAGCATCAGCAGCAGGGAGGAAGGAGAGGGACACCATGCACTGTATTTAAGGTATGTCTTTCACTGTTTAAAGTTGTTACACTATTTTCACCTTGAAAAAAAGAGTGCAAAAGCTCCGAAACGTTGGTGTGTTTTCTTTTGAATATACGTTTTTGGAAAGTTTCCCTGGAGTGCCGTGATATATTCTGCAAGCTACAAATACGTCCTCAAGGGCACTGGGGTCCAGTGAACACTTTGAGAAAGTGCCAGGCCGCCACATACGATATCCATTGAACAGCAAGTTCCCTGGAGCCTGGGCACCCCATCCAGAAATAGTGGCATACCCACCCGTCTACCCATTTGGGTGTATCAGTGCTGCAACAACAGCACTTGCAACCAGACAACACTACCACCCCCAGCCATGTCGACTATAGCAACGAGCACCATGCAATCCAAAGGATACAGCCTCACCAGTATCCTGGAGCTGGGTCCAGGGATGACCCAATGGGAGACACAATACGGAGTTCTGCCGCAAATGGATTGGCATCCTGAACAAGTACAGCCACGACCTAATGGTATTGGTAGTGGAAGAGTCGGCAAGAGAACTCCAGGATACAAAAAAAAAAGGAATTGGGAAGTTTGAAGCGGAGCACAAGGAAACATTAATACAAGACTCCAGCTAAGATTGGGTCACCATAGTACAAAATCAGATAGATACCTTCTGAAGTTCAAAAGGAATAAATTCTTCACGGTAAAAGAAGACTATGAGCAAAACCAAGTCTACACATGGCTCAGTGGAGGTGGAGGGGATATGAGACATGGGAAATACCAGTGGAGGTGGAGGGGATATGAGACAAGGGAAATATCAGGTGTGTCCAGCTCCACTTGAGGCTGTTTTCTAGGTGTTGCACTTCTAGCTCTTCAGGAGAGCTAGAAGTGCAACACCTAGAAAACAGCCTCAAGTGGAGCCTGAAACAACTGACAACAGTGTCCCTTTAGGACCAGCAACAGAACGGCCCAGTAGAACCCCTATAAGAGGCAAGGCAGGAGACCGACCACCCGCAGGGGGGCCAAAACTCTCGGATCCGCAAAATGCAAAGAACCACTGAATCCATAGTGTATAATCTGTCCGAGAGGGAATTCAGTGACCTAGAACTCCAGGTACTGAATCTTGGCTTAACTTTTATTCCAAGAAACTTTTATATGTAGACTGCGCTTATATACCAGGTGCACGTGTGGCTGAATCAACGATCACTACTAGATTATAGACAAATATATTTATTAGTATGAATATATCAAATTAGAATTAAAAAGAATTTTCTTTATACATAATAATAAATAAATAAAACACATATAAACTCTACACAATTAGAATCTGTGGCCACCTAAAAAATAAATGAATTAATTAGTGAATGCTGCTTCTCAAAAGGAAGCTTTCTTTGATGAATTTTAAAAATAGATATTGCTTTTCCAGTGGGAGGGGGAACAATATTAGCAGCCAATTTTACAATCTCCAGTCACCGCTTGTAATTTTAGTATGTGCTTGTCCTGTGCACTTATGTATGTCTCATACTCACAGACTTCACAGAGGTATATAGATGTTGGGCCGTAATGCAAATTAGCAGGGAGGCAGGAGAGCTAGTAAATATTTCTCAGTCTGTGACTCTCCGTTCTACACTCGCAAAACATCCGCCGCCGTGACACTGACCCAGAGCCGGCAGTTGTAGTCAGTCCAGACGCCGTGTCTCTCACACACAGCTGGGGTCTCAGTCAGGCATCAGGCTGGCCCGTGTAGCTGCAGAGTAGCGTCTCTCACCCGCTCTCTGTCAGAGATAGATGTGGGTCTGTGTTCTCCGGTTGTGCAGCTGTTTAAGTGATAGCGGTGATCGGTGGCTGTTAGAGGTCCCTCCTTGGATCAAAGACACCAGCAAATTCTCCTCTAACGCGTTTAGCTCGTATTGGAGCTTTTTAAAAAAAAAGGTGATGGAAGAGTTCCTAGTCAAGGAACGCATGTCCGCCTTGAACCTGTGCCTCTTTATGGAGCAGATGTGGTTTACGTTGACAAAGAAGTATTTTCTTTTTGACGGCCATTTTTATAGGCAAAAATCCGGGTGCGCAATGGGGAGATCTATATCTGTCCTTCGCAAACATCTTCACGTTCAAACAAGAAGAAGAGATGTTCTACAACGACCCTACAATAGCGGACAAAGTCATCTTGTTAACACGTTTTATAGATGACCCATTCATGCTGTGAGGCGGTACATCAGAGGAACTAACAGCAGTCATGGAGAGCATAAACCGAAGGCCATCCCTTCCATTACCTGGACGTGACCATCAGTGTGACCGTCAATATGATCCACACTGATCTCTTTGTCAAACCTACCAATAAAAATAAGATTTTGAAATACAATAGCTTCCATTCACATCCTTTGAAAGAAGCCCTACCGCGTTCCCAAATGATCAGAGCCCCCAGAATCAATAGTGACCCCAAAAAACTCCCAGGAGCTTTAGAAAACATGATGGCAAGGTTTGAGGAGAGAGGGTATGACCATAAAAAATTGGTTCAAATTAAGAATGAAGTTTTGAACTTAGACCGAATTACCCTATTACTTCCTATTAACTTCCAAGTCAAAAGAGGGAAGAAGCAGAACAGATTACCATTTGTTACTAGACTCAATACAGCCAGTCCTATCCTGCCCAGGGCAACAAAGGCCCTGTGGCCCATTGTAAAATCGTACAAAAACCTTCCGGGCTTGAGAGACAAAAGGCCCATGCTCTTCTACACCAAGGGCAGGAGCATCAGAGACACTATTGTCCATAACGACAGGCTTTGGCAACAGAGCATCCAGGCCCACCAATTTCCTAACAAGACGGAGTGGTTGCTACAAGTGTGTAAAATGTACCACCTGTCAAGATATGATCACAGGTTCCAGTTTCATGCATCCAGTTAGCGGTAAATCATTTCCCATAAAGACGGAGTCAAGCTGCCGCTACAGCGGCTACCCGGAACCCTGCTGCCTGTCACCGGACCTCCGCTGGCTGTCCCTGGACCTGACAGCGCCCCCCTCCAGCGCCCGGTGCGTGTGACCCCCCAGCCCCCCCCTAGTTACGGCCCTGGTAAAACATATGGAAGATTGTGCAGTAGGGGTGTTTTGTGCAGTGCTGCTGCTACATTTGGGGTCTTTGGAGGGGTCAGTATTAAAGAAATGGGTGCAGGATGTGCAGTGTGGGCCCCATGTACCCATGTGCACTGCACATCTTGCACCCTTTATACATATGCCACTGCAAAGATGGTACTAAGTAGAAGTTTTGAGGATCTGCTCAAAGAATAAGTCAGTCCTGAATGGAACATGCAACACTCCCAGGTATTGACATGGGCTTTGTTTGACGGGGTCTTTAGGTCGACACAAGCATTAGGTTGACATGGGCTAGGTCGACAGTCAAAAGGTCGACATGGTTTTTTTTTTCACTTTTTTGTCCAGAATGTCAACACAGTCAACATGGACACTGCATCAGTGCACTGTGTCCCCTCGCATGGCTCGCTACATTTGGCTACATTTGGCTACATTCAGGCACAGTACCCCGCTATGCTCGGCACACTATTTTATTCTCCCACCATTCCCTAGTTGATGTTAGGGCATGAAATGCCACCTGTCAGCACATGTCAGCACAAAAAAATGTAAAAAACCCAATGTTGACCTTTTGACTGTTGACCTTGCCCATGTTGACTTAATGCTTGTGTCGACCTAATGACCTGTCGACCTACAGATGGAGCTGCTCTCATCAGAGCAGTTCCTGGTGTGGTTAGCGCCATGGAATGTGGTGCTCATGTTCGGAGATGCGCTTGTGTCCCATTCTTGGCTATGGACGTGCGAGCGTGTGATAATTACTAGCGCACCAGCCACCAGATGTTGGCAGCTGGTGATATGCCTGCAACAATGGGGCTGGCCCCATCTGTAAGCCCATGTCGACCCTGGCCCATGTCGACCTTCAGTGGTTGACCCAATGCATGTTGACCTTAGAGCTGTCAACCTACTGACCATATACTGACTAGAGCACAGTGACAGCAATAGCTGATTCCTGTCCCAGTGCGTAAGTACGGTAGTACATGACTGCTGCTATTCTTGCAGGTGACAAGATAAAGGATACAGTGAATTTTATTTTTCTATGTGCATTATAAGGTTAAGTTGTATTATTATTAGAAAACTTTTTAAAATAGTTATATCTCAGTTATGTGGAATATAATCCGGCCCTGCTGTTTTGTGAACATCAGAACATCAGAAATAAACTCGCATGGGATAAAAACAGAACAGGAAGGTGCTCATACAGTAGTGTAGAAATTTAACAGCATATACTGTATTGTTACAGTTTTATAATATTTGAAACAGGCTTATCTGATATTGCTCCAATTGAATTGTGGTCTTCACAGCAATGGAATCAATCGAATGACAGCAATGACATTATAGAAATTCAAATGGATTATGTTTGCAGCAACAATTTCAAGCACCAACAATACCAACTATTAACATACCTCCTAACTTTGTAGCTGCAGAAATAGGGACACTCGCGCGGCTAAGCCGCGCGAGTGTCCAAAAAGGGGGCGCAGCTTATGTAAATGAGGGGCGCGGCTTATGCAAATGAGCCGCGTCCCCGTTTTCGGCTGGGAATATTCTGTTAAATTGGGGGGCTCCCAACTGCCCCCCCCCCGCAGCGGGACACCTCCGGCCGCGGGTGGGACAGCGGGACAGGACCCGGTAATCGGGACTGTCCCGCTGAAATCGTGAGTGTTGGGAGGTATGCATTAACATAGCTATTCTATGATTATTGCTAATGTGCACATGCGCACATGTCATTGCGAGCACTTAAACTATGGAAGCTTTAGGAAAAATGTAACTTCATTCTAAGGGACAACAACAGGGCAGCGACTCTGCATTTTGGCGGTATCAGCACTGTGTTGCATGGGTGCAGGCGTGTCCGAACTGTTTAAGGGGTGGACATGATGGCTTTGTTACATCATGTACACAGCAACTGCAACCCTAAAGCTGCCAGCCCTGCACCTGGCTTTGCAACTAAGTTGCCCAGCCAGTGGCTACTCTTATCATGTGTTTGCTTCGCTATATAGTGAAGTGCTGACATGCTAGGGATGCGATTGCAAAAAAATTTCATTGGATCATGGGGAGGAACCTGGCAGCGGGGGACTTTCTATCATGGTGTGCGGCCACCTGCATGCTAGAGGAATCAGTTGTAAGTTTAGGAATCTTTGTAAAACTTTAACTGAAGCTGAATAAGTAATATTATTTAGTACTGTTTAAAAAAATAATAATAATAGTACAAAGGGATTAAAAACCTTTACATATAAATAGTGATAAATGTGTATCAAATATCATTTGCATAGTATTTTTATAAATGGCAGTGATTTAGATACAATTAGCCAAATTAAGTTTGCAGTCAATTGTTAATCATCTGTATATTGGAGTGATGTTTAATTTGAGATTTTTTTGTACTTCCTTTTTCTTTTTTCTATCCATTTCCTCTTATTCCTCTTCCTCCATATTTAAAGAGTATCTGGTACAAGACATGAATATATTCACAGAAGAAGTCATTCTAAATGCTACTGCATGCCAGATACTGTAGTGAATTTAAATATGTTAGAATACCATAGTATTGATTAATATATAAAATCTGCCTTTAGAAATCACTATTCATGTCTGTCAGTTTACGTTACCATATTTTAAACATACTGTACCTGTAGAGTTTCTGATTAACAATTTCTTAGGATATATAGATTTCCAAATATCCATTACTGATGTTATCTCATACTGTACATTGACCAATCAAGAAACTATGTAAAGAGGAATGTTATGGTGTGTACACACGGTCAGATGTGCCTTCAGATACTATCCACGATCCGATCACAATCGGATCGTGGATAGTATCTGAAGGCACATCCGATTTGCATACAAGTCTGACTATATAGTGCAGATCTGCAATATATAGTCAAGGCAGACAAGACTTTCTGCCTTGCGATACGTGAACGCGCATCGGAATCGGATCGGGATCTGAAGGGTTAAAACCCTTGCGATCTGCATCCGATTCCGATCCGATGTTGACTATATCGTCAATATCGGAAGGCAAAAAGTACTGTGTGTACACACCATTACCCCATATATCCCTGACAACTTTCTCCATGACCACAACAAATATTAAACATAATATTTTCTTAAAAGTATCACATTTTAAATATTGAAGGTAGTTTTTGTTATTGAGCTACATACTGCCACTCAGTCAGTATAATCCAATAAAATAGCTAATCTATATTTTATCACCAGGTTGGTTACCTACAGTAATTTTGTCTCATTGCCCTATGAAGTGATGTTGTTGAAAACTTTTTATTGGCTTCTTATAATGCAGTAAATGCTTCTGAAGGATCTTCAAATTTGTCACTTAGGTTATATGAATTGCTGCATTAACATAGTTTTGAAGTAAGTGTTTGTTTGCAAACTTGATCTCCATCACTGCTTGCTCATCCAAGTTAAATTGCAGATCCTTATTTTTAGTTATTTATTCTGCTAGAATATTTAATTATCTGTGTTCATGGACTAATTCATACTTTTTGATTATAGCAGTAGGAGAGTGTAATGCATCTTAAAAATAAAGTGTAAAGGCTCATATACACTAGAAGATTATCTTTCCAATCGGGCTGGTTGAAATGAAAATTGAAAATTTCCAGACAATTTGCCATCTCTTATTTTCATTACCGGGATGTAATGAAAATAAGAGATGGCAAATTGTCTGGAAGTGGCCTATATATACACTATGTCACCACCGCATGTTTAAGATATCGGAGGCGGGGTGATTGATGTTTTTAAAATTATGGGCCTTATTCTGGTTGGTGCGGTCCGTCCCGAATTCTTTCGGAACTGACCGAACGCCACGCTGTGCGGACATTGTAAGAACAAACGCCCACAGGTCCACCGCATTCGGACGGACTCACTCTCTAAGAAGAGGGTGTGTTTTCGGACAACAACCAAACCGTGCATGTGCAGTGGCAACACAAAGATTCTGCACAGTCTAACAGCATCAGAACGGACGGGAAGCTGCACGTACGCACCGATGCAGTGTATTTCCGCAAAACTCACGACTGTTATCTGAAATCATACATCTGCCACATGACACACTTATGCCCATTTCTGCCCATTGCTTGCAGTGTAAATGTGTGTAAAATAGCAAGAATGCAGTCGTGCTTTCAGCATATATTTGTGTATTTAGTAATGGTCCTTTTAGGCAGCAATGCTTCCAATTGAAGCTATGAAAAGAGTGTAATTAATCACTAATGAGTAGAGGAGTGGATTGTATTGTGTTCAGCTGAGAGTGTTTCAGGTGCGGGCGTACTAATTGGGCGAACCGAATGCCTAGCGCATGAACAAGTGCTCTCCGCAAAGTGAAACTTGCTTATGAAGACCGCATATTTCATGCGTGTTGGTTCGTTTGCAGTCGGTGTGCTGTCCGAATGCACGCCTACCAGAGTTTGTGCACTCCCTCGTGTACGCCCATATTTACGCCCAGTTTTGCCCACTTTGAAACCACGCCCTTGTGTAGGTCCGAATGACGCCCATATTACGCCCATATTTCCCGAGTCAATTCGGTGGACATTTCTGTACGGTATTAGTGAGAACGAGTACGTAGACCATGCATGGCACATGCGCATTGCGTTGCCTACGCATGCGCAGATGGCTAAAAAGCGCCCTCCGAAAGAATTCGGAACGGACCGCACCAACCAGAATAAGGCCCTATGTTTGGAAACAGAGAGGTTTTTATTCTGTATTAGATAGCGGTATAGGAATTGTGGGGATTACAGTTCACAGGATCCAGTTCATGTTTTATCTATCATGTTTGAAAATAGAAGAGTGGTTGGGTATAAATACCCTGTTTTGCAGTATGCCACCATACCTTGAAAAATGGCTATCTTTAAGCCCGAAACATGTTTGTTTATGGAGGTTTTTTTGCTGGATTAGGTGTAGAGGCATGCTGTAAGACATCTCAGTGATACTCTGTGCTCCCCCATCTGGATTGGTGGTTCACAGGACTGTCTCCACCTGCCAGCTCATTTTATTCTTTCATACAGTATGTTTGTTTGGGTTCATTTGACCCCTTTTTTTATCGGTCAATTTTTTATGGAATAAAAACATCCTTTTTGAGGATCTATCATCACCTGCTTCTTTTCTGGGACCACCTGTGAGAGGGACAAACAAAGAAACCTTTCTGTGCACATAGGGCTTGGGTCCTATGTGAGTGTTGGACAAAAGGGGTGAATCTGTGAGAGTGAAGTTGTCTTACAGAGGAAATGATCAAAGATACCTTTATATGCAAATAGGGTATTGATATAAGGTCAGTATCAATCTAGTAAATGCGTGGTTGCTGATGGTATTGTTTTAAAATTGGAAGTTGAATAGGAGGAAGACCATCGAGTTTCAAGTACAAAGAAACCCCTATATGCACATAGGGCTTTGATTTAAGGTCAGTTAGAATCATAGGTTTCCCCGTCTAGACACAGGAGGATCCCTTAGATTCACCTCAGTTTATCGGTGAATCAAAATACATGTAGGGGATACAGCGCCAGTGACAACACCCAATTTTTTCTGGTATTTATGCATATGACTGCTTTTGTCCATTTTCCAACTTTTGGGAGCAAATAGTTGATTGTAATTTGTTCCCAAAAATGTCCAGATTTTCGTCCAACCAGCCAGACTGGAAAGATAATCTTCTAGTGTGTATGGGCCTTTTGACATAATCAGATTAGGGAAAAGCCAGCTGCTATGTTATTTTGACTGACCTTATGGTCCTAGACCCCAAATTGGATAAGTCTCATGGCACCTCAACTTCTTTACCCCACACAATTGCAAGACCCTGTTTTGTATTCTGTAACCTTTTATCAGAATGTTACTTTTATTATGTGTGGAGGCCAGTAAATCCAATGGCCCAGGACAAAATGTATTTCTTTCTTGTCCAAGATGTCTCTAACAAATGGATGCTAAAGCATTATGTACAACTATATATCCACCATTCACTTGATCAGATCATGTCCCATTGTTGTAATCTTGGGACCTTTCTTGTACTAAAATGCTCTCTTGTCCTTGGAGACTCTCTCCATATATTAATGATCTGATATAGATGCATCATCCTCTCTGGATCATTGCTTTCATTGTATTTTAATAATAACAATTCCCCCTCAGATACTGTAGGACCATTTTTACTTCTTGTTGTGGTCTTATAGTGGCAGACAGGTATTTAAACAGGCGGCCACATTATGATCTAAAGTGTTCAACTCCAGTTAAAATTGGAAACTCATATTAAGAAGACAGAAAACTTAAATAAATGTCACTCTTCTAAGACCAACGATGCTGTGAGAGATGTGCAAAATATCTGCTATAAATGTCAGTGACACCCATGATGACGTCTTCACTTGCCGGCACTAAATAACGTGATTCATATTTCCTGACTATGACCCTGGCATTTCTAGCGGATATTTTGCACATCTCTCACTTCATCTTGGTAATCTAAAGGGTTAAGTAACTCTCCTCTATTAGGAGCAAGCAAAAGTAGAATCAATTTTTTTTGGGAACCAAACTCTGGTGTCCTTTACTTATTTGTACCATAAATACATGGTCCAAAAAGGAGGGAAAAATGCAAGCTCACAAAATAATGGTCCATCATATTTGGAACAGGATCACACCTAATATTTCCCCCAACCGGATGTCATTTACAACTAATTTGCAGCATATTATGATCAGCTTTATAGGTTATATTTAGATGTCTTCATTTTACAACCGTCTCTTCTGTTCAAATTTTTTTTAAAAATCTTAGCTTTACTGTACGTAACCTCCCACTCTCAACTCATGGACTGCAGAAGCCATCTGTACTGACACCAATGTCATAAGCAAATGTTCATCAAGTCGCAATATGCACAAATGATGCGATTTACAGTACTATAATAAATACATATTTTACCAGGTAAGAACATTTACCAATAGGTAATATGAAAATAAATAGGCCAGTGTCCTATAATTTGCTTAAGAAAGATTTTATTTACTAAAATAACCATTATACCAGGTTTACTGGATTTAACACAACCACATCCATTTCTCACAACCATAATAATAATAATAATAATAATAATTAAATATAAAAGTTATGAGTTTCCCTGACAAGGGCCAGCCAAGTGTGGATCTTATTTTATAGATGCAACCTTGAACTTTATGAACTTTATGTTATACAAAACAATAAGAAAAAAAATCAAACTCACATCTGAGCTTACTTAACTATGTTTTCCTAATTATCATTATTAAATAAAGTGGCTTAGGAAAATGCTATAAAATGTGAGTTTTTCTTTTCCCTCCTACATTTTCAATTTGATTTTTGTAAGGGGATAAAAATAAATAAAAACATTTATCTGCTGAGTTAATAAGGCCATGAAACATCCAAGCAAGGTAAATCCAATCTCTGTTGTAAAATCTAAGGTCAGGTCACCTCAGTAAGAGCTTTTTCACATTACATTTATGGGACTGCAAATAATTCAAGAGGGGTTGGGAAATTCACATAGGTAAAGGCATTGAGTTCTACACACAAAATCATGCTGACAAAATATTCAATATAAGTATAGCAACCTTTAACCCTGAACTGCCAGACTGCCAGATTAACTTCTCAATGCTGTGCTAAATTGAATTATTTACTTTGTTGCTTTGATTGTGTCTAATCTATATTACAGTATGTGCTGTATGAAACTGCATCATGTTTATCATGTCCTATTAGGGTTTTAACTGTTGCTTTTTATCCAAACTTCAATAGAAGTACCACTATTTGATGGCAAATATACAGAATAGAAAAGAAGCAAATTGCTCATTTCTTTTAAACTAAAAACTAAGCAAATTACTTATAAATACATTATTAAAGATTCACAAGTATATGTGGGGCTAACTAAATACTCAACAGTGAAAGAAGTAAAAAATCAGACAATAATATATTATTGCTGTATCTATAATAGGTACAATGTGAGCAGTACACACTGACCCTGTACCCACAGGTCTGGGAGGGCCTACATCGCACATTGTGTGCCCATATAATTATACTTGCCTCAACCCCTCCTCCAGATTCCTGCATTAAGCTGGGTACACATCTATACAATCCCTGTTTTCTTGCGACTGTTCGACTGACCGTAGACCTGTCGGACCATCCATAAACAACAGCCGATACGTGCATACACACCTGTACAATTTTACTTGCGACGTCCGATGCACTCCCGGCCAAACAGTCGCAAGAAAAAGATTGTACCACCGTACGCACTCTCCCGATTTGGGCTTTTGACACGATATGTATAAACATAATTATCATAATGGGCTGGGTTAAGGGCATACCAAAACAAAGGGGCGTGATTACAGAACCTAAACAAAATATATAGGTGGACCACTATAAAGACAGGGTACGCGTCTGCCGGCAGGGTGACTAGGGACAGATATGGCAAAGTGACTAGGGAGTCACTTTCTGCATCTTTATAGCAGCCTAGGGACAGATGCCGCAAAGTGACTAATTAGTCACTTTCCGCATCTTTATAGCAGCCGGCAGGGTGACTAGGGACAGATATGGCAAAGTGACTAATTAGTCACTTTCCGCATCTTTATAGCAGCCGGCAGGGTTACTAGGGACATGTACCGCAAAGTGACTAATTAGTCACTTTCCGCATCTTTATAGCAGCCGGCAGGGTGACTAGAGACAGATACGGCAAAGTGACTAATTAGACACTTTCCGCATCTTTATAGCAGCCGGCAGTGTGACTAGGGACAGATACGGCAAAGTGACTAGGTAGTCACTTTCTGCATCTTTATAGCAGCCTAGGGACAGATACGGCAAAGTGACTAATTAGTCACTTTCCGCATCGTTATAGCAGCCGGCAGGGTGACTATGGACAGATACGGCAAAGTGACTAATTATTCACTTTCCGCATCTTTATAGCAGCCGGCACTGTGACTAGTGACAGATACGGCAAAGTGACTAGGTAGAGTAGATGTGGAAAGTGACTACCTAGTCACTTTGCGGTATCGAAGCGATCCCTTGATTAGAATGTAGCCCTTATGTTACAACTAATATATACTGTATGCAGTGATGGGAGCAGTTACTTTGAATACTTTTAATATTATAATGTATCAATAGTACACAAAGTAACTGCTCACATCACTGCATACAGTATATTGCGTTCCGGAGACGCAGGGACAGATATGGCAAAGGGACTAATTAGTCACTTTCCGCATCTTTATAGCAGCCGGCAGTGTGACTAGGGACAGATACGGCAAAGTGACTAATTAGTCACTTTCCGCATCTTTATAGCAGCCGGCAGTGTGACTAGGGACAGATACGGCAAAGTGAATAGGTAGTCACTTTCCTCATCTTTATAGCAGCCGGCAGTGTGACTAGGCACAGATACGGCAAAGTGACTAGGTAGAGTAGATGCGGAAAGCGACTACCTAGTCACTTTGCAGTACCTAAGCGCTCCCTTGATTAGAATGTAGCCCTTATGTTACAACTAATATATACTTTATGCAGTGATGTGAGCAATTACTTTGAATACTTTTAATATTATAATGTATCAATAGTACACAAAGTAACTGCTCACATCACTGCATACAGTATATTGTGTTCCGGAGATGCAGGGTACCTCAGGCATCAATGGCAGGCTGTACCCGGTGGGAGGCTGGCAGGCTGAACCCAGTGGGAAGGCTTGCAGGCTGTCTTCATTTCAATATGGGAAGTTTAATAAAATATGTCCGGAATGAGGTCTGCAAATACATATGGTGCAAGCGAGCGTCCTGAACTGTATGCCAATCTGCTGGAAATATGCTCATCCTAGATGCCCTAAATACCACTATTTGGATATTGAGGTTTGACCGAGGGGTGAGGAAGATAAAGTGGGTTTAGGAGTCGGCTCCTGAACTAGTACCCTACTAGCAGATTTTATTAGCTTCATTTGAAATAGTTCTACCACCAGCCACCTGCTTAATTTTTAGTGGTCATGATTCAGAACAGGAGCAGGCAGCCAGCTTGGCACGGTGTGATGCGGCTAAAGGTGGGCATCACTTAAGGTATGAGACAACAGAGGGGGCATGGCAGTTGTGGGTATATCATTGTGCCCATTTCCCACGCTAGCTATAGTCATTGTTGCAGAACATCTCCTTCCCAGCAAACAAATTAGATGAAACAAGAGAAACATTGCGTTCCGGAGATGCAGGGTAGCTACTTGGTGGGAAGGCTGGCAGGCTGTACCCGGTGGGAAGGCTGGCAGGCTGTACCTGGTGGGAAGGCTGGCAGGCTGTACCCGGTGGGAAGGCTGGCAGGCTTTACCCGGTGGGAAGGCTGGCAGGCTGTACACAGTGGGAAGGCAGAGCGGTACTCCGCTCCCCCGTCGCTGCACAACGGTCACGCACCACGGTCACGCACCACGGTCACTGGTGGGCGCTCCACGACTATGGAAACTGGGGCAGAAAGTCTGAGGTGACTGTGTCCCGACTGTACAGGCGCCTCCATAGTCGTGGAGCGCCTACCAGTGACCGTGGTGCGTGACCATGGTGCAGCGACGGGGGAGCTGAGTACCGCTCTGCCTTCCCACTGCGTACAGCCTGCCAGCCTTCCCACCGGGTACAGCCTGCCAGCCTTCCCACCAGGTACAGCCTGCCAGCCTTCCCACCGGGTACAGCCTGCCAGCCTTCCCACCAGGTAGCTACCCTGTGTCTCCAGAACGCAATGTTTCTCTTGTTTCATCTAATTTGTTTGCTGGGAAGGAGATGTTCTGTAACATATACAAGTAAAATATGAGTAAAAAATCATTTCTGATTTTAGATTCCAGTGAATACAGAGGTAACTTCATTTTGAGAGAGCATCCCCGCAGCTCCCTGCCGCTTTCCTTCTAGACGGAATACATAGCCGTATCACAGAGTCTATGTGTTCCGTCTGCGTGTTATCTATGGTATTTTATGTGTTCCGTCTAGCATTTCAAAGGTGCTCTGTTCTGAACATGAATTTCACAGACATGGGGCACATTATGTTACACTGTGGCAATGTAATGTGTAACATAATGTGTACTATGTCTGGAAAATTCATGTTCAGAACAGAGCACCTTTGAACCGCTAGAAGGAACACATAGACTCTGTGATGCGTCTCCTTTATATTGTGACTAGTCAGCGTTGATTTGTTGGTTGCAGTATCTCAGTCATTACGGTGTCATCACCAAATAAAATTTAGGGGTCAGACACGCAGTGATAACAGTGTTTATTTAAGACACATTAGAGAACCATCACAGGATAATTAAGGTTAAGGTTCCTGTGAAGTCATATTAATCACTGTTAACCCCGTTTATTCATACAGTCCTTGCCGACATTTCCCGTTCACTTATTAGTCTCTGCTGAGACTAAAACATTGTTTATTTACATTTCACAAAACATACTGTGTTACCATATTGTTACAGAAAGTGAATCATTCCTGGGGAATCTATATTTATGACAGAGCATCATTTAAACGCTGCAGTTAAAAAAAATCATAGAGACCATTTAGCAGACACGGGAGCCCCGCACATGCTGTTTTTAAACATGTACTTACCTCACTTTGGCCCTTATTCTGATCGGTGCGGATATTCCCGAATTCTTACGGTGCGGCCCGCACGCCACGGTGTTCATCCTTTTGTAAAACATAATTACTATCAAAAGAAAAAAATGATCTAGAACTTTGCTGTATGTAAATTACATCAAAGTTACAAGTGCAAGCTAATTTTTTCCTTACTTGCAGAGCTGACTGTAGGTTCAAGATGCATCCAGCTGTGTTTCCTTCATGAGGCAACAGTAGTACAGCCTCTACACTAGAATTTGGAACCTTACAGTTGTAGTTAGAGATGCCAATACTGGGTAATTCTTTCAATCCCAGGATTCAGAATTTAAATCCCGGGATTCCTGGGATTGAGTCGGCCAATGAAAAAAAAAGAAAACAATTATATTATCTCCCTCTCACCACACATACCACACACACACACACACACACACACACACACACACACACACACACACACACACACACACACACATATATATATACATACATACATACAATATAAATATATATATAGAACGCTGTTGCGGTAGCACTCCCAAGGTGAAATGAAAGTGAGGTGCCTCCCTAGGTGCTCAGCATGGAGCCCAGCATAGCATACATGGAGGCGGCACTCAGATAATTACAACGTGAGTTGGCAGTTGCGGGATCAACGTTTCAAAGTTTATTTACTTCTTCAGGATACAAGTGATGTACAATACATGAGGTCTATAAATAGTGAGCAATAACATCATGTGCACAGAAAAAGTGCGGGAGAGAGTTGGGGGCGCCCAATAAGTGACATCATATAGGAGTTACAAGTACAGTGGAGATTGACAGTTGGTGTAAGGAGTGGATAAGTGCAAGGGGGTGAGGCCCACAAAGGAAAACACAGACATGTTGAGTGTATGAGCATGTACAAATAAGTGAAAGGGATAAGAAATATATATTTACATTACAATATATACATATTAACAAATGGTAGCAACATTAAGAGCAGTACTAGAATCAGACATCCTTGTGGAGAATAATTTCTATCTGCACCAATTATTGCACCATAGAAATTATTCTCCGAAAGGACGTCTGATTCTAGAGGCTTGTTTTGGCAGGAGGACTAGCTCAGCGGGTGCAGTGGCGCACAAAGGGGGTTTCTGAGTACCCAGAAACCCGCCCAGGAAACTAAAGGCCTGAAAGCTGAGGGTCCCATCTTTTCATGGGTATAATAATTTTAAAAATCGGCCTTTGGGAACCGGAGATATCTGACTTCAAAGCAGTGGTCCCCATCCAAGCCTGTTCATTGCTTTTTCCAGTCAGATATTTCAGGTTCTGTTTGACTTAGAGTTTTTTTGAGGGTATATTCCAAAAGCTGGGACTCTAACCCTTTGATGGACACTAGTAGCTAGTCTCTACTTTTCCCAGAACCAGAGATATCAGCCTTCCAGCAGCTGGTTACTGCTCCAGCTCCACCTGGTATGTAGTTTTATATTCTCGTTGGCAGATTGCTCTGCCTCCTGAACACTGATCCCCTAGTCCCCAATACATTTGGTATGTGTGATTCTCTAGTTTTTAAATCCATTAAAATCTAAGAAATCTATTTCCGGGAACAAGCTGTCCTCCCACCAGAAAATTATGAATAATAAGCCCACTCCACTATACACCCCTCCTCTGTGTATTAAACATCCTCTACCACCTATTGAAGTTATGTATTAGGGCCCCTTCATTCAGCCCAATGCCCCCTTCTCCCACCCCATCTCCCACCATCTGTGCAGTAAAGGAGTAATTAGTGGAAATTTCTGATCCAGGCCCTACATGCTGAGAGGTTGATATAATACCCCTTACTACCCGCGGGACATCGAAGCTTCCGCTCATAGCACCCCACCCCTACCGCTGGAGGATCGGTAGGGGCCCCAATACATTGCTATGCCCTGGGGTCTACACTGCTGTTATGTATGTATATATATATATAGATATATATATATATATATAGATATATAGATATATATCTATATATATATATATATATATATATATTACATTGACAAAAAACCTTACGGTTTCACGTGTCCCATTAAGGCTTCTTACACATGATCTCGCATTTCAGAAACCTGTTGTAACTCTTCCACTCAAACGCCAAAAAGCAATGAAATTACGATCATTAAGGCTAACGCCTTAATGGACGTGTTCCTTGCGCAATACAGATATGGTACGCCATCACAGCCTGTGGGTAAGTGCAGATTCAGCACTCTCACAGAGTGAGATTGCTGTCACTCACACAATGGTGGAGCTGCTAATTCACAGATTTGTGTGCTCATTGGAATACACACATGCAGTCTATGCAACTGAAGGTCTGAGCAGTTATGTGGCGCACTCATCCGAATAAGTACCCGCAATCATCTAACACTGTCTATCCCACTGAGTTATTAGAACTATACCACTGGGGTCCAACATCTCACACTCACTACCTACTATCCATTTCATTTAGTATTCACATGCAGATACCACAAACATCTTGCATAATTGCAAAAACTATAATACTCCAACTACTATGTATCTACACTTTCTTACTTTTCTCCTACAGTATATGCCTCCATGTAGCTCTGTCTTCCCCAATCCTTACTGCTGTGTGTTCTCCTATCTATGCTAGTCTGTATTCCCTCATCCACGCCAATGTGTATTCCCCACCTGTGCTGCCCTGTTTTTTCACATCAATGCCACTCTGTTTCCTTCTATCTGCGCCACTGGCTTCCCCTCTATTAGTGATACTGTGTCCCCCTTCATCCAGGCTGCTCTGTCCCCTCATCCATGCCACAGTTTCCTTCCATCTGTACTGCTGTCTCCTCTCTCCATCTGTGCTCCTGTTTTCCCTTCATCATCTTTGCTCTGCCACCCATCCACACTCCTCTGTCTACCCACCATCCCGGCTATGGTCTTTTTTCCTATCTGGGCCACCTTTAATTGTTCCACTGTTTCCCACCTAATCGCATCACTCTGTCTTATCTCCCCCAATCTGTGCCACTGTTTTCCACCCATCTGCTTTGTTATTCCCCCATCAGTGCTGCTTAGCCTTCCCATTATCTACGAATTTCTATTCCTCCCCATCCACATGACACTGTCTCCTCCCCCAATCAACAACACTTTTACCCCATCCGCTCAGCTCTCTTTTGCTCAGACCTTCAGTTGCATAGACTGCATGTGTGTATTCCAATGAGCACACAAATCTGTGAATTAGCAGCTCCACCATTGTGTGAGTGACAGCAATCTCACTCTGTGAGAGTGCTGAATCTGCACTTACCCACAGGCTGTGATGGCGTACCATATCTGTATTGCGCAAGGAACACGTCCATTAAGGCGTCAGCCTTAATGATCGTAATTTCATTGCTTTTTGGCGTTTGAGTGGAAGAGTTACAACAGGTTTCTGAAATGCGAGATCATGTGTAAGAAGCCTTAATGGGACACGTGAAACCGTAAGGTTTTTTGTCAATGTAATTTCATAGCTTTTTTCAATTTATTTTTTTTTTATTTTAAATTTTAAATTTCAGTGTAAGAATAAAATTAGATTTTTTTTAAATGTTTAATGATAACATACCCCTGGCAATGAGACAGCGTACACGCGGGGGACACTGGGAAGGGGACAGCGTACACGCGGGGGACACTGGGAAGGGGACAGCGTACACGCGGGGGACACTGGGAAGGGGACAGCGTACACGCGGGGGACACTGGGAAGGGGACAGCGTACACGCGGGGGACACTGGGAAGGGGACAGCGTACACGCAGGGGGCACTGAGAAGGGGACAGCGTACACGCAGGGGGCACTGGGAAGGGGACAGCGTACACGCAGGGGGCACTGGGAAGGGGACAGAGTACATGCGGGGGGCGGCACTGTAGGGGGACAGCATACATGCGGCGGGGGCACTGGGGGGGGACAGGGTACACACAGGGATAGTGGGGTGGGGGACAGGGTACACACAGGGATAGTGGGGTGGGGGACAGGGTACACACAGGGATAGTGGGGTGGGGGACAGCGTACACACAGGGACAGAGGGGGGACGGATTTACCTGGGTGCAGCAGCAGTACAGGGGGGACGGTACACATGGGGGACAGCATACAAACGGCGGGCACTGGGGGGGACAGCGTACACATGGCGGGCACTGGGGGGGGGGAGGCAGGGTACATACAGGGACAGTGACGGAGGAAAGGGTATGCACAGGGATAGTGGTGTGGGGGACAATTGGGGGGACATGGTGCACACAGGGATAGTGGGGATGGGGGACAGGGTACACACAGGGACAGTGGGGGGATGGATTTACCTGGGTGCAGCTGCTCCTCTGATGGCCCGGGTGGCTGCTTTCTGTCTTCCGGGTGGCAGAGGCAACTCAACGCCGGGGCTTCACCAGACTGTTAGGGCTGCAGGCTGTGGAAGTGGCTGAACCGAGTCCCGGCGGCAGCATGGGGAGGACAGAGTCTGAGCAGGAAATATAATAATAATAATTATTACAATAACAATGCGTACACACGGGGGGCACAGCGTACACATGAAGGGGGGGGCACAGCTCACACATAGGGGGCACAGCATACACACAGGTGGGGCACAGCGTACACACGGGGGGGCACAGCGTACACACGGGGGGCACAGCGTACACACGGGGGGGCACAGCGTACACACGGGGGGCACAGCGTACACACGGGGGGGCACAGCGTACACACGGGGGGCACTGAGGGGCGATTGCGTACACACGGGGAGGCACTGAGGGGGGACAGCGTACACATGGGGGGATGCACTAAAGGGGCACTGCATACACACGGGAGGCAATGAGGCACTGCGTACAAATGGGGGGGCACAGCGTACACACGGGGGGCAATGAGGGTGGACAGAGTACACACGGTGGGCACCGAGGGGGGACAGCGTACACATGGGGGGCAATGAGGGTGGACAGCGTACACATGGGGCAATGAGGGTGGACAGCGTACACACGGGGGGCAATGAGGGGAGACAGCTTACACACGGGGGGCACTGAGGGGAGACAGCGTACACACGGGGGGCACTGAGGGGAGACAGCGTACACACGGGGGCACTGAGGGGAGACAGCGTACACACGGGGGGCACTGAAGGGAGACAGCGTACACACGGGGGGCACTGAGGGGAGACAGCGTACACACGGGGGCACTGAGGGGAGACAGCGTACACACGGGGGCACTGAGGGGAGACAGCGTACACACGGGGGCACTGAGGGGAGACAGCGTACACACGGGGGGCACTGAGGGGAGACAGCGTACACACGGGGGGCACTGAGGGGAGACAGCGTACACACGGGGGCACTGAGGGGAGACAGCGTACACATGGGGCACTGAGGGGAGACAGCGTACACACAGGGGGGGCACAATGTACACACGGGAGGCAATGAGGCACTGCGTACACACAGGAGGGGCACAGCGTACACACGGTGGCACTGAGGGGGGACAGCGTACACACGGTGGGCACTGAGGGGGGACAGCGTACACACGGTGGGCACTGAGGGGGGACAGCGTACAAACGGGGGGCACTGAGGGGAGACAGCGTACACACGGGGGGCACTGAGGGGAGACAGCGTACACACTGGGGGTACTGAGGGGGACAGTGTACACACGGGGGTCACTGAGGGGGGACAGCGTACACACGGGGGTTGCACTAAGGAGGCACAACGTACACATGGGAGGCAACGAGGCACTGCATACACACGGGGGCACAGCGTACACACGGGGGCACTGAGGGTGGACAGCGTACACACAGGGGGGGCACTGAGGGTGGACAGCGTACACACAGCGGGCACTGAGGGGGGTCAGCGTACACACAGGGGGCAGAGCGTACACACGGGGGGGGACTGGGGGGACAGTGTACAACCGGGGGGGCACTGGGGGGGGCAGCGTACACATGAAGGCACTGCAGGGGTACAGCACACACATGGGGGCACTGGGGGGGTACAGCGCACACACGGGGGGGCACCGGGAGGGGCACAGCGTGCACAGACGGGGGACAGCGTACACACGGTGGGCACTGAGGGGAGACAGCGTACACACGGGGGGCACTGAGGGGAGACAGCGTACACACGGGGGCACTGAGGGGAGACAGCGCACACACGGGGGCACTGAGGGGAGACAGCATACACACGGGGGGCACTGAGGGGAGACAGCGTACACACGGGGGGCACTGAGGGGAGACAGCGTACACACGGGGGGCATTGAGGGGGACAGCGTACACACGGGGGTCACTGAGGGGGGACAGTGTACACACGGGGGTCACTGAGGGGGGACAGCGTACACACGGGGGGTGCACTAAGGAGGCACAACGTACACATGGGAGGCAACGAGGCACAGCATACACACGGGGGGCACTGAGGGTGGACAGCATACACACAGGGGGGCACTGAGGGTGGACAGCGTACACACGGTGTGCACTGAGGTGGGTCAGCGTACACACGGGGGGCACTGAGGGGGGTCAGCATACACACGGGGGGCACTGAGGGGGGTCAGCGTACACACGGGGGGGTCAGCGTACACATGGGGGGGAAGCGTACACACGGGGGCACTGCAGGGGTACAGCACACACATGGGGGCACTGGGGGGGGACAGCGTACACACGGGGGCACTGGGAGGGGGACAGCATACACACGGGGGGCACTGGGATGGGGACAGCGTACACATGGGGGGCACTGGGGGGGGCGCAGCGTACACACAGGGGGCACGGGGGGACTGCGTACACTCGGGGGGCACTGCGTACACATGGGGGGAACTGGGGGAGGGACAGCGTACACATGGGGGCAATGGAGGAGGGACAGCGTATACACACGGGGCACTGGGGGGACAGCATACACACACAGGGGCAACAGCATACACACAGGGGGCACGGGGGGGCAGTGTACACATGGGGGGCACTGGGAGGGGGATAGCATACACATGGGGGGCACTGGGGGGGGGGCAGCGTACACACAGGGGGCACTGGGGGGGACTGCGTACACACGGGGGGCACTGGGGGAGGGACAGCGTACACACGGGGGGCACTGGGGGAGGGACAGCGTACACAATGGGGCACTGGGGGAGGGACAGCATATACACATGGGGGCACTGGGGGAGGGACAGCGTATACACACACAGGGGCAACAGCATACACACAGGGGGCACGGGGGGGGCAGTGTACACATAGGGGGCACTGGGGGGACAGCGTACACATGGGGGCACTGGGGGCCGAACAGCGTACACACGGGGGGCACTGGGAGGGGGACAGCATACACACGGGGGGCACTGGGAGGGGGACAGCATACACACGGGGGGCACTGGGATGGGGATAGCATACACATGGGAGGCACTGGGGGGGGGCGCAACGTACACACAGGGGGCACTGGGGGGACTGCGTACACACGGGGGCACTGCGTACACACGGGGGGAACTGGGGGAGGGACAGCGTACACATGGGGGCAATGGAGGAGGGACAGCGTATACACACGGGGGCACTGGGGGGGACAGCATACACACACAGGGGCAACAGCATACACACAGGGGACACGGGGGGCACAGCATACAAACGGGGGGGGCACTGGGGGGAACAGCATACACACGGGGGGCACAGCGTACACACGGGGGCACTGTGGGGTACAGCGTACACGGGGGGGGCACTGGGGGGTACAGCGTACACACGGGGGGGCACTGGGGGGTACAACGTGCACATGGGGGGGCACAGCGTACACACGGGGGGGCACTGGGGGGGTAAAACGTACACACGGGGGGGCACTGGGGGGGTACAACGTACACACGGGGGGGGGGGCACTGGGGGGTACAGCGTACACGCGGGGGCACTGTGGGGGATGACAGCGTACACACGGGGGCACTGTGGGGGATGACAGCGTACACATGGGGGCACTGGGGGGGGACCACAATGTACACACGGGGCACTGGAGGAGAACAGCGTACACACGGGGGGCACTGGGAGGTGGACAGCGTACACACGGGGGGCACTGGGAGGGGGACAGCTTACACACGGGGGGCACTGGGATGGGGACAGCGTACACGGGGGGCACTGGGATGGGGACAGCGTACACACGGGGGGCACTGGGATGGGGACAGCGTACACATGGGGGGCACTGGGATGGGGACAGCGTACACACGGGGGGCACTGGGGGGGGTTCAACAGCATACACACGGGGGGCACTGGGGGGAGACAGCGTACACATGGGAGCACTGGGGGACGAACAGTGTACACACGGGGGCACTGGGGGACGAACAGCGTACACACGGGGGCACTGGGGGCGAACAGCGTACACACGGGGGCACTGGGGGGGACAGCGTACACACGAGGGGCTCTGGGGGGACAGCGTACACACAGGGGCACTGTGGGGACAGCGTACACACGGGGGCTCTGGGGGGACAGCGTACACACGGGGGCACTGGGGGGGAGACAGCGTACACATGGGGGCACTGGGGGACGAACAGTGTACACACGGGGGCACTGGGGGACGAACAGTGTACACACGGGGGCACTGGGGGGCGAACAGCGTACACACGGGGGCACTGGGGGGCGAACAGCGTACACGCAGGGGCACTGGGGGGCGAACAGCGTACAAGCGGGGGCGAACAGCGTACACACGGGGGCACTGGGGGGCGAACAGCGTACACACGGGGGCACTGGGGGGCGAACAGCGTACACACGGGGGCACTGGGGGGCGAACAGCGTACACACGGGGGCACTGGGGGGCGAACAGCGTACACACGGGGGCACCGGGGGGCGAACAGCGTACACACGGGGGCACTGGGGGGCGAACAGTGTACACACGGGGGCACTGGGGGGCGAACAGCGTACACACGGGGGCACTGAGGGGTGAACAGCGTACACACGGGGGCACTGCGGGGCCAACAGCGTACACACGGGGGCACTGGGGGCGAACAGCGTACACACGGGGGCACTGGGGGGGGACAGCGTACACACGGGGGCACTGGGGGGGACAGCATACACACGGGGGCACTGGGGGGGACAGCATACACACGGGGGCACTGGGGGGGGGACAGCGTACACACGGGGGCACTGGGGGGGACAGCGTACACACGGGGGCACTGGGGGGGGCAGCGTACACACGGGGGCGCTGGCTACATACAGGGACAGTGGGGTGGGGGACAGGGTACACACAGGGACAGAGGGGGATGGATTTACCTGGGTGCAGCTGCTCCTCTGATGACCAGGGTGGCTTCTTTCTGCCTTCCCGGTGGTCCGCAGGCTGTGGAAGCGCCTCAGTCCCGGCGGTACCATGGGGTGGTCAGCGTCTGGGCAGGAAACATAATAATAATAATAATATTAAAGGGCACAGCGTTCACATGGAGGGGGGCACAGCGTACACACGGGGGGGGGCACAGCGTACACACGGAGGGGGCCACAGCGTACACACGGAGGGGGCCACAGCATACACACGGAGGGGGCCACAGCATACACACGGAGGGGGCCACAGCATACACACCGAGGGGGCCACAGCATACACACCGAGGGGGCCACAGCGTACACACCGAGGGGGCCACAGGGTACACACCGAGGGGGCCACAGGGTACACACGGATATCTTTCTGATGTGTGGCCGGCATTATGCTGGCCACACATCAGACCAACTTCAGACCAACTTTTTCAAAACACTTCAAACCTCCAACATGACAGTCCAACTAAAACAGTTCCCCACACATCTAACCAACTTTTCTTCTAACCAGTAAACTTTTTTTTTTTTTAGTCCATCCAACTTCTGTCCAACTTCTGATGTCACAGAAGTAGGTGGACAGGTTCTGCCTACTTCTGTTTTTTTTTTATTATTATTATTATTATTATTATTATTAATATTATTATTATTTAGTTTAAAAATAGTTTAATTCCAAGTGAGAAGTGAAAGTAAATGAAATTCTCTGCCTCACACACCAGGGAGTATCCTAAAATGTACATGTATCTGTATAAATTTGCTAAATGCTAATAATTTGTAACAATCTTTCTCAGTGTTCCAACACTATCGCTCATTTTAACCCTAAATCAGTCATATATAACAATGTGCTCATTGTTAGATATTATATATACTGTATATATATATATATATATATATATATATATATATATATATATAGAATCCCCAATACTTCTCTCGCGCTTATATGCACAATACAAATTGGAACAACTTTAAATGACTTTAAATTCCAATTACGGCTGCTTAACCACCAGGTTTCCTGAGGGCTAGGAAACAATACCCACAATATACTTCCCAAATGGTGGTATAGCGCCTAAATCAAATGTCCATGTGTCACATCAGTGTTCATAAAACCATAATCGTTGGATTTCCAAGAGGTTCTTTATTCAACTCTTATAAAGTTCAAACAATGGCCCAACGCGTTTCGTCTAACATAGACTTCATCAGGGGAAATAGTTCAAATTCTTCTTATGAATAACCAGACGTGTTGTGTCTCGTCCTTAGAAGGTAAAGATAAATTACCAATTTTTATAAGTGAAGACTTATATTGTATTATCATCCAATATAGATAGCACCAGATGAGTCCTCCTAAATGAGCTCCTTCTCCTACAGAAAAATCTCCCCAAACAATGAAATAGAAATAAAATTCGCCCCGTGCCCTCATGAGTCAACTCATGTACCCCTAAAATACAAATGCACCAACTGTGGTTCTTTTTTTTAAATCTTGTTAGATGAGTGGTCGGGGAACTGGGGTAAAAATGAAATTCCTGCAGGTAATGGACGATTGCACTGCCAAGTAGGGTGACCAACTCATCCCTTTAACATACCTCCCAACATGACCCTCTCCAGGAGGGACACATTGCTCGGTACTTGTGTACTAGCACGGCGCCCATCGCATCGCAGACCATATCGCATGCGATGCGATGCGATATCGCCCGATATAGTACAATTTTACAATTTTAAAATTGTATGCCATACAATGCGATGACATGCGATTATAAATTGTATAAGCACCCTAATGGGTGCTTAAAATGCTTAAATGCACCCCCATGCCACCCCTCAAGTATAAACGTGAACCCGAAGCGTGGCGAGCGCAGCGAGCCCGCTAGTGGCGGCGGTACGCGTCCTACGACCTTTTCATACCTCCACTATCCACGTCGGCGTGGAGTTGAGAATAGAAAGTGTGGCGAGTGCAGCGAGCCACCGAGCCCGAAGTGTGGCGAGCACAGCGAGCCCCGCGAGGGGAGGCGGATACCTTCACAGGTATCCGCCTCCCCTTGCGGGCTTCACAGGTATCCGCGTCCGCTCGCCACGCTTCGGGCTCGGTGGCTCGCTGCGCTCGCCACACTTTCTATTCTCAACTCCACGCCGACGTGGATAGTGGGGGTATGAAAAGGTCGTAGGACGCGTACCGCTGCGCTCGCCACGCTTTGGGTTCACGTTTATACTTGGGGGGTGGCATGGGGGTGCATTTAAGCATTAGGGTGCTTATACATTTTATAATCACATGTCATCCCATTGTATGGCATTGTATGCCATATTCAATGGCATACAATTTTAAAATTTTATGCCATTGTACAATATCGGGCGATATCGCGTCGCATCGCATGTATGGCATGCGATGCGATGAAAAAATCGTGCGACTGATTATCGGGGCGCCGTGCTAGTACACAAGTACCCATTGCTCTGTTCCTGGACTTCCCTCATAATGTATGATTGCCATCACCTGTTTTACACAGGTTAATTGATAAGAAAGATGCTTCAACACAGGTAATGGCAATCATTAATTAAGGAAGAAGTCCAGAAACAGAGCAATGTGCCCCTCCTGGAGAGGGTCATGTTGGAAGGTATGCTTTAATCCGGGACACATATTAATTACACAGGTTCTGTGGCTGGCTTTCACCTGGTTTTAAACTGCCACACCTCAAGGCTCCATTTCACCTGGTTTTAAACTGCCACAGAACCTGTGTAATTAATATGTGTCCCGGATTAAAGGGAGGAGTTGGTCACCCTACTGCCAAGCCACAGCTGGGCATGTGTATGAAACTATAGGAACCTATATGAAACTATATGCATGCCAGGCTGTGTCTCGGCAACACGCCCGTCCATTACCCCCTGGAGTTTTATTTCATGGTCCGTAGCGGCAGTACTGAAACAGTGTGACAGATGGGCAAAAGCGGTGGGCTGCCCCAGCTGTCTTCAGAGCGGGTTCGTGGCTGTTTGAAACCTTGCGCCAGGTCACCAGCCACCGGAGCTCCTATTGGCTGGTGGCCTGGCGCGAGATTTAAAACATCTGCGGACCCACCCTGAAGACAGCCGGGAAGCCCACAGCTCTCTGCACGGCTGTCAGACTGCTACTCCCTTGGCAGCAAGCATAAAACCTCCTTAGAATCGAGTATGACACCCATGGCATCAAGCAGGAAGCCACTAGATGCCAGGGGCATCATAATAAAAGTTTTATTAGCAGGTTAAACCCTATGAGTGCGTGGGCATGTGTAGATAGATAGAGCTGATGTCAGTGCTGGCAGGGTGGGTGTGGATTCAATGTTAGACAGCACTTAGGTTGACAAGCATTAGCTCGACACTGTTGGGTCGACATGCAGTAAGGTCGACATGGCTTAAGGTCGACATGTGCACTAGGTCGACATGGGGAAGGTCGACAGGTCACAAGGTCGACATGGGGTTTTTCACAGTTTTTTGTCCCAAATGTCGACACATGGACACAGGTGGAGTTGAACTGCAGCCCCTCGCAACGCTCGCTTTGCTCGGCACACTATTATAATCTTACTAGTGGATGATAGGGCATGAAATACCGCCTGTCAGTACATGCCGGCTCAAAGAGCAGTGAAAAACCCCATGTCGACCTTGTGACCAGTCGACCTTCCCCATGTCGACCTAGTGTACATGTCGACCTTGTCCCATGTCGACCTTAAGTCATGTAGACCCAACGGTGTCGACCTAATGCTTGTCGACCTAAGTGCTATCTGACAAATGACCGCTTCTTTCCTGGGTCAGGAGGTTCTACTGTCACTGATGGGTTGGTGGGTGGGGGGGGGGGGGGGGTACAGCTGTCTGGTCAGTGATAGTGGGGGGGGGTGCAGCTGTCAGGTCAGAGCAGTGATGGGGGGGTGTCTGAGAGCTGGTGTGTGCGCAGTGTGCAGCTTACTCACTGACAGGTTTAGCAGCGGCATGGACCTGGCTGGAGCAGGATGGCAGTGGCAACGAGGATCCTCCTAGACCCAGCAGCTGGAGGAGCTCCATGGCAGTCAAGGACCTTGCTGGAGCAGGACAGCGGTGGTGGTGTGGACCCTCCTGCGTAGGAGAAGGAAGAGAGAAAGATGAGAAGTGTGTGGGGGGGGGGGGGGGACAAAGGGAGAGAGAAAAATATGAGGGACAGCAGGGGACAGAGAGGGTGACAGGTGGTGGAGGAGAGAAGATCATGTGAGAGAGAAAGGGGATGGGTAGAGAGCGGAAAAGAGGAAAGGGGGAGAGCCAGTGTGGTGAGGGGGAGTGAGGTGATGGGTCCAGAGGTGAGAAAAAGTGAGGTGGCAACGGGTCAGGTGACGTGGGACAAGGTGGGTGATGAGGTGAGAGCGGTAGTGATGGCGAGGACGAAAGCTGGTGTAGTGACAGACAGCAAGAGTGGGTGTGGTGGTGGGGGGTGGTGTGACGGCAGGCGCGGGAGAGTAAGGTGTCGGCAGACGAGATGGGGTGAGGTGATGGCGGGCAAATGGGGGAAAGGTGGCAGCGGACGAGAGGGTGTGAAAGGGAGGGATGCGGTACAGTGACAACGGGGGATGCAGGGATGGACAGCAGGGACAATGACAGAGGGGGACACAGGGACAGTAACAACAGGCACAGTGACAGCGGGGGATGTTGAGGACAGTGACCGCGGGGGGGATACGACAGCAACAGAAGGGGACTTAGGGACAGTGGGTACAATAACAATTGAACACAGTGACAGAGGAGGACAAGGGACATTGACAGAGGGCTACAGCGAGGAACATGTGGGAAGTGACAACAGGGGATGCAGGGGGTTGTGACAGAGGGCACAGTGACAGCGATGGACATGCGGGCAGTGACAGTGGGGGACATGAGGACAGTGACCATGGGGGGTAGTGACAGAGGGGGGGGCAAGTTAGTCACAACAGCGACAGAAGGAGACTCAGGGACAGCGAGTACAATAACAATGGAACACAGAGGAGGACACGGGACAGTGACAGAGGGGAACAGAGTGACTGAGGGGGACAGTGTCATACAGGATATAAGTAGTGACAGCGGGGACACCACTTACTTTCCGTGTGGCCACTCATGCAGCTCTGTCTCCCGCACAGCCAGGTCCCGGGTGACCGCTGTCCCACTGCCGGCTCCCGGGTGGCCGCTGTCCCACTGCCGGCTCCTGGGCAGCCACTGTCGCAAAGCTGGGTCCCGGGCAGACGCTGCCCCACTGCTGGCTCCCGGGCGGCCGCTACACGACAGCCAGGTTCCGGGCAGACGCTGCCCCACTGCTGGCTCCCGGGCGGCCGCTTCACGACAGCCAGGTCCCGGGCAGACGCTGCCCCACTGCTGGCTCCCAGGCGGCCGCTACACGACAGCCAGGTCCCGGGCAGACGCTGCCCCACTGCTGGCTCCCGGGCGGCCGCTACCCCACTGCTGGCTCCCGGGCGGCCGCTACATGACAGCCAGGTCCCGGGCACCGCCAGGGGATGGGTGGAGGCTGCACCCTGCAGGGGATGGGGGAAGCCGCCGGATGACAGGTGAAAGCTGCAGGGTGATGGGGGTGCTGCGGGGGGGGGGGGCTAATTATCACACAGCGACACCCTCACCCACCCTCATAACCACTGCTAATTCCACTAATACACAAAATAATTTCAGTTTGCGAGCAGGGAGTCGGGAGTCGGCCATCTTGATACACTCAAGTGAAGCCACTCTGAGTACACTCCCTCCTTGTGGCTTCTGCGGCTGCGCAACAAGTTGAAACCTCCTATCTCTATAATGGGGGACGTTTCACTAAATTATAAAAAAACTGTACCTATCTGAAAATCCTCAACCCCAAAAGGCACTCCACTGGGACAATATCTACCTAATAAAACAAACCCCAAGTCTCAATTGTTCCTCTACCCTGAGTTATGCCTTCCCAAAAAAAACCTCATAGACTAACATGAGTGACAAAGTGTCATTTCGCAAGTGTCAGAAAAAAACTGACAGTTGGAAGTTTAGATCGCTCCCAATTGGTCATTTTTTAATATTTCGCCCTGAAATTTAGCAGGCAGCACCGGTTGACGATTCTACGCGTACATGCCAAATTTCAGCTCAGTACGCCCAGTCACTTTTGAGGTGCAGTCCCTCAAACACCATGCCCCCATCCGAAAAGTTCCCTATGGGAAAAATCCGTTCGTTGGATTCAGCCTTAATATAAGGGCACTACCGTGCCCTTATAATATATATATATATAGATATATATAGCCTTAAATGTATTACCCCTGTAGGCCTCAATGAATACCAGTCCTTACATTGCTTTATCTAATGCCATCCAGTATTCTCGTGGTGTCCATATACTTATTATCTTATTGTTATGCCTTATTTTGCCTTTCCTTGTTGACCTTTTCTTTTCTTTAGCCTCTACTTAGACCTTCTTCCATCTTACATAGTTCTCACTCTGTGTACTTTATTATGCGCTTTCAGTCTCTCCTTGTATATTTATATTGTCCACACATTCTTCTGATCATTTTTTGTAATCTTTGGACCTTTTTGAGGCAGCTTTATATATTCAGCATATAACTCCTTTTTATAGCTTCTGTTTTTATGCCTTTGGCCATTTAGGTTATATATTATTAGCACTTTTTGCTCTCTTTTTACAGTATCACTCGTCCGACAACCAGGATGTATCCAGAGTTGCCTTGGAAACTTCCCAATCCACGCATTTCCACCTTGGTAGAATAGCATCTGTCCAATGCTTTCCCTATTGCCATGGCAACCAGGCGCATACAGCGAGTCCTCTGTTGATGACATCACCGGTGGCTATACTGCGTGAATGGTATGTGTTTCTCGTCCGGCAACCCGTATGTATCCGACGTTGCCTTGACTACCTTCCGACTGATGCACTTCCGCCCCAATGTTACAATGTCTGTCCGAGGTGCTCGCTGCCCTGTCAACCAAGTGCCGGCAATGGTTTTCAGTTTGATGACGTTACCGGCAAGAAAACGGCGTGGACAGGTGAGAGGAATCTATGTGCTTGTTTGTGCTGGTATATATAGAGCTGCCTGGGGGTCAGGTGAGAGGAATCTATGTGCTTGTTTGTGCTGGTATATATAGAGCTGCCTGGGTGTCAGCTGTCTATCCCCATGATGAAGGTGCATCACTAGGCACAGAAACAGCTGTCGGTATGACTACATCTAGGAATGCTGGGATGGAGCCTCTTCATTTGTTGCTTTGCTAAGTATTCCGCCTTCCTGAACACTTCTTTTATGTCTGTTGTTATGCACTTTAAGATATGCCATTAAAAATATTTTTTTATATTTTTTCATTAAAACCGGTTGTTGCTGGTTTTCTAATACTGTATGTATTATAACACTTTATGAGCCTGGCACTCCATGTATTGCATTATTAAGGTGTGCAGCCTAGTCTCAGGATCCATATATATATATATATATATATATATATATATATATATATATATATATATATATATATATATATATAGATAGATATATATATAGCATAACCATGAGACAAGGCTGCACACACTTACTCATTGATAGAGAGGAGTGCTGAAGCTCATAAAATGGTGTAATACAATAATTGCATTAGAGAGCCAGCAACATCAAAGTGACAAAATTCATTTATTTTAAAGGCATATGAAGTGCAAAAAAATTCGGACAAAAAAGCCAGTTAAAAAGCAGAGGTGACATCTACTTATCATGACATCATGAGAGGTTTTCACAGCATGGTCTCACTCCACCAGTCAGTCATAGCACCCGACAGGCTGTTTCGGTGCTAACAACAGCACTTTAATCATGGGCAGGATCCCGATTAAACACATCTTGACCTGTACCAGCACCTATATTATTTATATTATCAGGTGCCCATGCGGTCTTTTATATGTGGGGTAGACTACCTGCACTCTGAAAGAAAGGATGGCAACCCACAGGTCTACCATCAGACATTCTTTGGAAGGCAAAATCTCTGGCATTGCACAACCCGTGCCCAGACACTTCAGAGAACAAGGCCACAATCTATCGACCTTACGCTATAAAATTATAGACCATATACCAGCCAACATCAGAGATGGGGACCGCGGCAAATTGTTGCTGCAGCGAGAGGCTTGCTGGATTCACCGTTTGAACATGGTCCATCCTGCGTGTCTCAACGAATATTGTAGCTTTACTTGTTTTTTATGATTTTTTCCTTTATTGGTACGCCTCAGGAATGTTGTCCCCCCATCTTGCCTTCACTATGTTTTGTTCCCTGACAGCCGCTGACATGTCTTTTTATACATTTATTGTTTGCTCTTTTTGCTATGTATATTATTGACATGCTTTAAAATGCGCTATTCTTGCGTTCTGACTGTTTTTAAAAGTATGTTTAACTTTTGTTTACAGGGGTTGCCTGGCAACCGCCCGTCTGTCTGGAGACACCGATATGCGCAGCAGAAGGTGTGACGTCATAGTTGCTGGACGCCGGGACGGGAGCGTGGGATCCCCTGTGGTGGTATTCTTCTATATAGGTGAGTGATTGTACATGTGTATTTTGAGCCAGAAGACGAGCAATAAAGCTCGAAACGTTGCTGCACTAAGCTTTGACTTACTGTTTCATTTATCAAAGTCCCGTGAGTGCCTGTGACTACCGCACTGTATCTATATATATATATATATATATATATATATATATATATATATATATATATCAGGATGATTGGCGTGGCACTCGGCGGACTCAGATCAGTGAAATAAAGATAACCACATGGCTATATCCACATCAATGTTTCATTTCATTTAGAAATATCATCAGGATGTACAAAGAAAGTAACAAACAGTGCTCACCTTATACCCTCACCCAGGTGTGAGAGGGGAGCGTCCACCGGTAGGCTGTATTCTGGTCTGCGTCGCCCGGCATCAGCACGCTGAGTGACATCATCCTCCTGTTCGCCGTTCACTTGCTAGAACGGAATGCTTCCTCCTGGTTACTATGGTGACACAACATTGATGCATTGAAAAACACTTTTGATCATATTAAACACGCACATGCGTCTCAGTTTCCCGTCTGCGGGGGGACAGGAACCCTGTTCATCTCCGCTTTAGGGAGACGGACAGGGTTGGGGGGGGCGGCAAGGCGGCGGGGACCTGGGGCGACCCTCGGCGAGGCGGCGGGGACCCGGGGGGAGCCCCGTTGTAAGGCGACATATCTCTATGTACCAATAGCGTCTTGGTTACCATGGTAACAATTACGCTCAGTAGCGTGGACCTCAACGTCCGGCGGTGTGACGTCATCCAGACTGGCAGCGGCAGGACGGAGAGGCGGTCCCCCTGCCGGCGTGCGGCACCACGCTACACAGAAGCAGGGTTGTAAGTATAAATGTTGTACAGTATGTTTGTATTGCATATTTGATATGACTTGAAAACAGTTTGAAGTAATAAACTGAAACGTCGTTAACCACTGCCTCCCCGAGTGGATGTCTTTACATCTGAGTGCCGCACCCCTGTATCTATCTATCTATCTATATATAGATAGATAGAACTCATCATTACCAAATGATGAGTTCAGATCCTTTCTGAATGTAACAAGGCTGGTGTCCTCACGATGTTTGTGTCATGCAAATAAGAATAATGCAAATGTATGCACATATTTTCATTTACAATGAAGTGTCATCTATCTTTGTGTTCAGCTTTTAATGTCATCTCATTTCATTAGTTTTTTTTTACCTGCAGTATATGATAACATTAAATGCAGACAAAATGCAAATAGAGAATATGAAATACATTACAATAGGAAAACAAGTGATGAGATTAAGCCAGAAGGAATCAGCAAGATCAACATCAACAAAGCATAAGATTTGTTTTACTAATAATGAAAGCCAAATCATTACAAGGTACAAAAGCAGCTAATGCAGTTTTAATTGAATTGGAAAGCTGAAAACACAACATGAATTGTAATTTTTTCACACTGAAATATTTATCAGGAAAAGGCAAAGTAACTGCCATCAAATGACTTTAACTGTTGGGTTGATATCACTGGTTTTCGGGACTTGTTGGTTAGTAAATATTCATCAGTGAAAGCCAAAGTCACTTCCATAAATTTGCTTTAACTGTTGGGCTGACCAATGGTTTCCAGGATTTGATGATTTCAATCCTTACTATACAGCAATTTGTCTGGTAAAGGTCCAGCTGTTTTACTATGTACAAATGTGCAAATGCTATGTTATATTCAAATGTGAGTGTAATGTGATATGAGATAGTTTTTTTTCTCAGACATTATGAGTGTGAGTGAAATGATTGCATCAGGATTTGAGTGAAATATTTAATATGCACCCAGTTTGTACCATACCTGTACGAACTTACCTCATTGTGAAATTGAACACGTCAAACCAAAATCCAAAACGAAAACCGGTCACGGATGAAATCCAAAACTAAAACCATATGAGATCCAAGCTTGCCTTGAAGACATAAGCTGGGACTCAGAAACACTTGGATCCCCTAAGTTCAGATGTGTTTTCTGTTTGGCTTTCATGAAAACAGAACCGTTCATCTCTAATTTGTATTTATTCATATAGATGTGTCATACAAATAGCCAATTTATTTTTAACTGGGCACATGCAAAGGTCGTATTGTACAAATCCAGTGTACAAATAGGGAGCCTTGGACATAACAGGGAAGTGTCGAGTACCATGGCCAGTGTCTCTGTTTTCCACTTTACTGACTTCTGCAATGCAGCTCTGGCCTCCATTATGAGTGTCCCTACTCAGGTGGACAATGCCTGCTTGATGGTGTGTCTTTTGATGCAGCAGCAGAAGCCGATCAAAATAGCAGGTTGGTCAATAATAAATAGAGTATACATATGTATGGCTCACAGTACGCATGCACAAAGCTGGCATTTGTGGGTTGTAACCAGACATTTTTGGCAGTGTCAGGGAAAACGTAGGCATGCCAGGCATTTGACGGGAGTGTGTGACATCAGTTAGCAGTTGGAGTACTACAAAGCTCAGTCTTATCAACCCTGATTTTCTCAATAAATCACATGGCAAACTTGTCAGCTGTTTTGGATTTTAGTATCCTCTGTATGTGAATGAAATGAAACTCAAATCTACTGTTCCTCACATTAAACATTATCTTTATTAATCCCATTACTGATATTTGTATTTATTAACAGTTTATATAGTGGAGCAATTTCCATTGCTCTTTACAATTGGGCAAATGGATAAAACAAGACTGAGTAATAACAAACCATAATAGAGGTAGGAAGGCACTGCTCACAAGCTTACGATATATAAAGAAATACTGTAGCACCTATCCTTATGTGTCAATGCCTATCTATTGCATAGTTGTCCAATGGATTGCAAGGGTTCTAGGTATGATGCTTGATATCACATTACAGCAGTGATGAAGGTGAGGGTCAGAAAGAAGAAAAAATGAAGAAACAGAAGATATGTGGAGGATATACCTGTATGTGGCCTGTACAATTGCTCAGCACATTACATCCGACTCCAGCATTAGGAGGATACCCCCAATCAGTATTACAGTCAGCTAAAGCAAAAGTAATGGCTTTAAATAGAGAAGATCTGCTGTATCATAATAAATCGGTTACTGAGTCTGACACCCATATGCCCTGGGTCACCACATTTAACTCGGGGAGCCGAGTAGTTAATTCTGTATCGAAACGATTATGGAGCATGGTCAAAACAGATCCTGACCTGGGCCTTCAGAATACAGAATTACTATCCTGTTACAAGAGACCAAGAAATCTTTGGTGTGTATGTGGGGAAATAATTAATTTGAAAGCTCATACATAAATATGCCACCACTTATTTAGTTTGCATTGATGCCTAATAGGCTGTGATATACCTGACTTTTATGCCTTGAAAAAGACTACAGTACATAGTTGAAACGCGTTGGCCCATGCAGGAGAACACCACCTTGATCTGCCTGGAGGTCATAAGTATTACCATAAGCACATCTCAAACCCTGCCAAAAAACATGTAGCTAAAGGCAACATTCGCTGTATATGTACCACTTGCCATTTTCTAATGGGGGGAGCTACTTTCCCGCACCCCCAATCAGGCAGGTCAATGTACATTAAACATACCTTGACCTGCAACATGAAATTCGTGGTGTACCAAATTCGTGGTGTACCAAATTGTTTGCCCCTGTGGGTTGTCATACATAGGAAAAACAGAGTGTTCCTTTAAGGAGCGTATGGCAGCCCACAGGTCAGCAATTAAATCAGCCCTAACATCTGGTAACAGTGAACAGCCCGTGGCCCGACATTGGGCATCGGCCAGCCATACCATAATACAATTAAAATATTGCATGATAGATCATGTGCCTACCTGCATTAGGGGGGGCAATAGGGGCCTATCCTTACTAAAATGTGAAGCTAAATGGATCTTAAGGCTGGAAAACACAGTCCCGAAGGTTCTAAATGAGCACACAGGTTTAAGTGTACTGTCGCTTTAAAGAATATGTCATTGCCTTGATACTGTACATTGAATTTGTCTTGTTGTTCAATACCTTAATCTTGTGTATTAAAGAAATATTTACGAGTACTGTTTCGCTGCTGCTGCATATATGTTTTTAAATGTTTGTTTCTACATGTCTGTTTATGTGGTTGCTTAGATACGGCCACGTGACACATCCTCACAGGAGCCGGGACCGGCGTCAGAGAGATGACGTCATGTGTCCAGCGCCGTTGCCCGGGTGCGTGGTCCCACCAGCGATAATGCGCCAGCTTATGCCTATAAAGGTAAGAACTGCACTTTATCTTGTATTAGCCTGATGAAAATGCCGCAATAGGCATTGAAATGTTGCTTATTTGCTAATAAATTTGCACTATTTGTGGTGAATGGAGTGCCGCATCATCTGTTTGAAGTCTATATATATATATATATATATATATATATATATATAGACAGGGGGGGTACTGTTGTTGCGCTCACACTCTTTGTGAGGTATTTCACGGCAGGCTATGATGTCACCTCAGATCAGTTCCTTATAGGATTGTCCAAGTGCAAATATGTCCGTTATATGGATGGCTGCTTATTTCTCCTGTTGAGACGTTTGTTGTGGCGTCTTAGGTAAATTCACTGGGAAAAAGGGGTGAGAAAATAGCGCTCTATAGTGTAGTAAATTTCATAGCCATTCTGGATTTAAATAATATTGTGCGTACCGTATAAAAATACATTTTGTGCTCATCAAACAATTCTTTGTCTGTGTGGGTTTTTTTACCAGGATAATACCCGGATTGTGCCGTTTCCAAAGAATCCTCTTTGTCCACAGGTTCTTTCAAAATCCCGTGAAATTTGGGGCCATGTATCCCACAGTGGAAAAGAAAGAGAACTCCAATTATAATAAAAAAGGAGTTTTTTAATGAAAGTGCATCAAAGTAAAGTGAACAAAATTTCTTACATAAGTAAAATAGGTGCTGGAGTAGTGAACGGTTATCCCTCAACGCGTTTCATCACTTATGCCATATGCAAATGGCTGGACTTCATCAGGAGAGTAGTTACAAAGTTACCTACAATGTTTTTTGATTAGCGTAATTAGTGTGTCAGTGCGCATGCGCGAGACTCCCATGGTCTCGCGTGCGCTGCTGGTTGTCAGGGACGCTCAATATCGCGACTCCGTATGATTAGAGCTGTAGCACCGTACAGTGTCTTCTCAAGCCTGCGCGAGACTCCTGTAGTCTCGCGTCTGTGTGGATGTTGCTGCGGACGCTTTCTTATCACTAAGTGAATGTGCCCACATGCTATGAAAACGTAACCTCGCGTCTGCATGGATGTTGCTGCGGACGCTTTCCAATCACTAAGTGAGTGTGTTTACATGCTATGGAAACGTAATCTTGGAAACGCCCTGTCTCTGGGTGTTCCTTTACGTTTTATATATATCAGTGACAACATGGTATTTGTCAGTGTTCGTTCCCATTAAATTGGTATCAATAGTTTAGAAAAAGTGCCACGCCATAAATAATCATTTACAGAGGATTTTCAGCAGTCAAAGTACGCAATACTATACATAAATATACATATATATATAAAATAGAGACATACATGTATATATAGAATATTCATAAAAGCATGAATAGAAAATACATTAAAAAGTACACATATATATAAAAAACCACAAAATTATACACACAAAAGTGCAAATCGTATCCAACAGTTTCAGAATAGTTTAAAATGCATAGATTATATGTTTAGTATTAAAATCAACATTTCTGTTTTTGATTTAAAAGGATGTAATGAAAAAAGGTAATATAATAGGGTTTATCAGGATGTTACATGGGGTTATTGATCATGTTTAGAGAAATGCTGCTATTACTTATTTAACCCATGTGGGACCATGGTGTTAAGAGTAAAGATCCAAAACATCTCTCTCTGTGACAATAATTTCTCATGATCACCCCCTCTTGGTCCCAAACATACATGCTCTATAGCTTTAAAGTGCAGATCTCCAGGGTTAGAACTGTGAACCTTTAAAAAATGTTTAGGAACAGAGTGATTTTCTAGTTTGTTTTTAATAGCTCTGACATGCTTCTGCACTCTAATCTTCAAGTTCCTTTTGGTTTTCCCAATATATTTTAGTTTGCAGGTGCACTCGAGTTGGTATATCACCCATGTGGTCATACAATTCATGAGATCTTTGATCTTATATGTATTTGTGTTATTGTAATTGTTGAACTCATGGTTAACGGGGCTTACATATTTGCATACCACACAAGAATTACATTTAAAAAAACCTTTTGTGTTACTTAGCCAATTTTTGGAAACAACAGCAGGTTGTAATAAGCTAGGTGCTATGTGATCCTTCAGACTTTTTGCTTTCCTGAAGGCTATCAGAGGTTTATCGGGCACTATTGTACTTAAGATTGGGTCTGTTTTCAAAATTTCCCAATGTTTATATATCACGTTCCTTATTAGATGTTCTTTCTTATTAAACTGAGTAACAAAAATACATTGATCCTTATTGTTTTGTTCTTTATTTTTATATTTCAAAAGATCCTCACGATTGACATTTTCTATTTTGGTTTTGGCTTCGTTCAGCAGTTTTTCTGGATATCCTCTTTGAACGAATCTATCCGTGTATATGTTTAGCTGTTCGTCTAGATCTGTTCTTGAACTGCAATTACGTTTTATCCTGGAAAACTGAGAGTATGGAATATTCGTTTTCCATTTCTTGGCGTGTCCACTTTTAAAGTGCACGTAGCTATTGGTATCAACATTTTTAATGTAATTGCTGGTTACCACATGATTATCTGAGCTTTTCAATATTAGATCTAAATATTCAATTTTTTCATCCTCAATCTTGGATGTGAAAGAGAGGTTGTACTCATTAGTTGCTAAATAATCCATAAATTTTAAAACAATTCTTTACTGCCATTCCATATTATGATTATACCATCAATATATCTGTAAAATCCTATAATATTTTGTTATATATATACATATATATATATATGTTATATATATACACACACACACACACACAAAACCTGCACTCTCACCCTCTTTAGTAAGGTAGCCGCTGGGGTGCAGTATATATAGTAGAGTACAGACAATACTATATAGATACAGACTTGCTCCCAAAAGGGAGCAAAAGGCAGCACTCACCAGACTTCTGTGAATAGATTCACCCAAATCAACTTCCAGTTTAATGATACAAACAGCCTGCCAACGTTTCTGTCACTGAATACCTTTATCAAGGCAGCATTAAGTATAGCAAAGGTCACAGCAACAATCAAAGTGTGGGGTAGGGAACTGGGGCCTGGACTGGCACTATCTCTCAATAGTTCAATGTGGCTGCGTGCCTTTGTAAGAATAAATACACAATACACATATGCAATATACATGTACACACACACACACACACACACATATAATTATATATATATATATATATATATATATATATATATATATATATATATAGTATCCAACGTGGGTGCGGCACTCGTAGCAGAAATAAACACTATGAAAACGCCTTAGTGATCAACGTTTCAATTTTTATCAAATTGTCATCAGGATCCTGATGACAATTTGATAAAAATTGAAACGTTGATCACTAAGGCGTTTTCATAGTGTTTATTTCTGCTACGAGTGCCGCACCCACGTTGGATACTAATCTTCAATTTACTGTGAAGGCACCGGCAAAGTTTCTTCAGTTGAAAGGAGTGCCGACCCCAAATCTGCTATATATATATATATACACATACAGGGGCGTCAACAGCGGTGTAGACCCCTGGGCATAGCAATGTATTGGGGCCACTAACGATCCTCCAGCGATAGGGGGAAGTTTTGATGTCCCATGGGTGGTAGGGGGTATTATATCAACCGCTCAGCATGTAGGGCCTGGATCAGTAATTTCCACTAATTACCCCTTTACTGCACAGATGGTGGGAGATGGGGTGGGAGAAGGGGGCATTGGGCTGAATGAAGGGGCCCTGATACATAACTTCCAGGGTGGTAGAGGATGTTTAATATGCAGAGGAGGGGTGTATAGTGGAGTGGGCTTATTATTCATATTTTTCTGGTGTTAGGACAGCTTGCTTGACTGCAGATATCTCCAGTTCCCGGAAATAGATTTCTTAGATTTTAATGTAATTAAAAACTACAGAATCCCACCTACCAAATGGTTTTGGGGACTATGGGATCAGATTTCAGGAGGCAGAGCAATCTGCCAACAAGTATATAAAACTACATACCAGGTGTGTGGAGCTGGAGCAGTCACCAGCTGCTGGAACTTGGAAGGTTGATATCTCTGGTTCTGGAAACAGTAGAGACCAGATACTAGTGTTCATCAAAGGGAGAGCGTCCCAGATTTTGGAATATACCCTCAGAAAAACTCTGTCAGAGAGAACCTGAAATATCTGACTGGGAAGAGCAATTAACAGGCTAGGATGGGGACCACTGCTTTTAAGTCAGATATCTCTGGTTCCCAAGGTCCGATGTTTAAAATTCTTGTACCCATGGAAATAGGGGACCCTCAGCTTTCAGCCTAGGGCCCTTAGACTCCTGGGGGGTTTCTGGGTCCTAAGAACCCCCCCCTGCATGCGCCACTGGGTTTAGGAGAGTACACTTGTACCTGGGTCGAAAACTGGCTGCTGGATAAGGAACAGAGTGGTAGTGAATGGTTTTCCAATTGGGTTCCAGTATTAAGCAGTGTACATCATGGATTGGGGCCACTCCTCTTCAACATTTTATTAATGATTTTGATGATCTACTAAGCATCCACATTAAATTATGCATGGTTATTAAATCAGATAAGGATGATATCTTGCTACAGAAGGATTTGAACAAACTTGAGGATTAGGCAGATACATGGAAAATTAGATTCTATGTACTGTAGATAAATGTACAGTCATGCACCTTGGGAACAAAAACCAGCAGGCAACTTGGAGAAAGATCCATGGCTTTAAATTGATTAAAAAAAACAAGACTATAAAGCATATTTATTTTTATAACATGGCACAATATCATAAAAAAGACAATTAATGTTTTTAAGCACTTACCCAATAAGCTTGAAAAAAGTGTACATACCTTACAATATAACACTATGGAAACACTATTGTATACCCTTTTATATTATGTAGTGTAGTGTGTTGTGTCTGCTAATCACAAGCAGACACCAAACAATGGGATCAAACTGATTAGGTGTGAGTTGGCTTGTGGACGAGTTTTTGCAGCATAGATGTAGCCACAATCAGCTTTGATACCAAGCATCTCCTAATTGCAGCTATACTAGTATGACAAGTGTACCCACAGACTATGAATTTGCATGTGTGTATGCGTGTGTCACCATCATAGACATGTGCAGTCCATTTTACTAGGGGGTGCACCATTGGAGGAGCGTATCTATAACCACATACTAGGCAAACTAAGAAAAATTCATATATTCTGCCACTTCTGCTTTTCCACACAACCACTCCTGCAAGAGGATTAATCCTCAATTCTCAGATGAAAACTCTGTGATGTTGAATAAAAGATAGAAAAACAAAGATCATAGCGAAGCACATTTAACATTTCATAAAAAAAAAGATTATTTTCATACAAATGGGACAATTACCTAGTAAAATGGAGAACTAGAAGATTATAGTTCTCAAATAAGCATATACAATGAAGGAAACATGGAACCACGTTGAATCCTAGAACTAAAGGCTAAAGGTAATTACCAAGTCCAGGTGAGAACTAGATGGCAGCAGTTCTTTTAAAAGCTTAAGATGGTGACTACTGAAAGAGTCCAGTTACCGGTCCTGAACCGCTTGTGCTGTGCTTATGGTAATACTTATGACCTCCAGGCAGATCAAGGTGGTGTTCTCCTGCATTGGCCAACGCGTTTCAACTATGTACTGTAGTGTTTTTCAAGGCATAAAAGGCAGGTATATCACAGCCTATTAGGCATCAATGCAAACTAAATAAGTGGTGGCATATTTATGTATGAGCTTTCAAATTAATTATTTCCCCACATACACACTAAAAACAGGGACAATGCGTGCCGAAGGTGCACGGCAAATATTTACTGTAATTCCCTTTAGACATTATGCCCCACTGCGTAATGCCTATTACACATTATTCTAAACACCATAATGCCCATTACACATTATGCCACACTCCGTAATGCCCATTACACATTATACCAAGCATCGGAATGCCCATTACACATACTGTCAGGGCACACACCGTAATGCTCATTACACATTATGCCACACACCATAATGCCAATTACAAGTTATGCCAAACACCGTATTGCTCATTACACATTATACAACATACCATAATGATTATTACATATAATGCCACGTCACTGCCGCTTACCTACATGCTCATTGTCAGAGTTTTTTTGCACAATGTCAGGGTTTTCATTCTCTGTGCCAAGGGGGATTCTATGCTCATTCCCCAGTATGGATTACATGCTGGTTGCCATGGGGGATGTTACATGCTCATTGCTAGGGGAAGTTACCTGCTCATGAATCATTTCTCCCACATACACACACACATACACACACTAGAACAGGGTCAGTGCACCATGAAGGCGCACAGCAAAAATATTTATACTGTAATGCCCTTTACACATTATGCCACACTCGTTAATGTCCATTACACATTATGTCACACACTGTAATGCCCTTTACACATTATGCCACACTCCATTACACATTATGCCACACTCCGTAATGCACATTACATATTATACTAAACACCGTAATGCCCATTAGACATAATGACACAAACCATAATGCCCATTACAAGTTATACCACACCATAAAGCCTCTTTACACAATATTCCACACTCCATAATGCCCATTAAAGATTATAGCAAACAATATAATGCCCATTATACATAATGCCACACACCTTATTGCTCATTACATATTATGGCACACACCATAATGTCCATTACAAGTTATGCCACACACTGTAATTTCCATTACATGTTATGACATACAATAATGCTTATTACATATTATGCCACATAAGTGCCACTTAACAATTTGCTCATTTTCTGGGGTTACATGTTTCTTTCCAGAGTTCTTGCACAATGCCAGGGGTTACATTCTTCTTTCAGAGGTTTCTTGCTTAGTGCCAGGGGTTTCATTCTCGTAGCTAAGGGGGATTATATGTTCATTGCCCAGTGTGGATTACATTTTAGTTGCCATGGGGGAAGTTATAAATGCTAGGGTGAGTTACATGCTCATTTCTAGTGAGTTACATGCTCATTACCAAGGGGATTTATATGTTTGTTGCCCAGGTGGGTGAGTTACATGCTTTTTGCCAAGGATTCTTACATGTTCATTGCCAGAGAGGGTTACATGCTTGTTGCCCAGGGGACTTACATGCTCATTGCTTATGGGACCTACATGCTTAATGTCAATGAGACCTACATGAACATTGTCTAGAGCTGGGGTAGCCAACCCTAGTCCTCGAGAGCTGCCAACAGTGCATGTTTTGCAGGTCTCCTCACAGAATCACGTGAGCTAATTAGCTCCATCTGTGTATATTTTAAAATGTGTCAGTGATTAATGAGTGCAGCTGTGCAGCAGCTAGGTTGTCTGGAAAATGTGAAATGTTGGTAGCTCTCGAGGGCTAGGGTTGGCTACCACTGGCCTAGAGGGTTCCTTCAGGGATGTAACTAGAAGTTTTTGGGCAATATAACAACATTTCTGAAAGGGCCCACCTTCTGTACAGGGTGACAGATATGGGAAGTGTGTGGATAAAAGATGCTTGAAAAATACTGGGGTAGTGTCAAACACACACACAGAAGTAGGAAGTATACATGTGTTATACACAGGTTGGGGTAGAGGGTGCCACAGATATTGGAATAGGGGTACAGGGATCATACCCTTGGAATTAGAGCAGTTGTGGGGGGTGTCACACACAAGGATTGGGGTAAGAGGAGTTCAGACACCAGGGAAATTGGGGTAGATGGGGTCACATACACAAGGTGTCACACAAAGATGAAGGGGGTACACTGGGTAAAACACCAGGGATGAGGGTTTTATACATTAGGGATAGTAGTGTACAGAAGGTCACATTTACTAAGGAAGGGGGTCACACACACAGAGGGGATGGTGGGTATAGCGATCCTTGGGCACTCATTAATCTGTGGGTGGAGCTGCAGGGAATCAGGGAGGCCCAAGCATGCAGGGACAGGGCAAAGGGGAGGCTGGTGGCAGTAGGAATGCAGGCTTTACACAGAGCACCCAGAGAGGGTGATATTGCAAATGGAATTGAGGGTAAAATGTGCCTTTTTGCAGATGACACAAAAGTATGCAACAGGGTAGACACACCAGGAGGGGTAAAACAAATGATTGAGGATCTAGGTAGATTAGAGAAATGGTCAAGAGAATGGCATCTACAGTTTAATGCCAAAAAATGCAAAATCATGCACTTGGGTCTCAGAAATCCAAAGACTCAATATAGTATAAATGGCACTATAATGGAAACTACTGGGGAAGAGAGGGATCTAGGTGTCACTATTTCAGGGGACTTAAAAGCAGGTAGGCAATGTAACAAAGCAATGAAGAAGGCAAGTCAGATGCTTGGTTGCATAGGGAGAGGTATCAGCAGTAGAAAGAAAGAAGTAATAATGCCACTGTATAGGTCATTGGTACGACCTCACCTAGAGTATTGTGTTCAGTTCTGGAGGCCATATCTCCAGAAGGATATAAATACATTAGAGACTGTACAAAGAAGAGCAACTAAAATGGTCCAAGGCCTACATCACAAAACGTACCAGGAAAGACTAAAAGATCTTAATATGTATACTTTAGAGCAGATAAGGGAAAGGGGGGACATGATAGAAACTTTCAAATATATCAAGGGTTTTAACAAGGTACATGTGGGAGACATTCTTCACAGGAAGAGGAGCAACAGAACACGAGGACATGCACTGAAACTAGAGGGAGGAAGATTCAGGGGAAATGTGAGGAATACAAGCCTGAAGCGTGGCGAGCGGACGTGGAATACATGTTAAGTAATCCGTGTCTGCTCGCCACGCTTCGGGAGTGTGTTCCGCGTCCCCTCGCCACGCTTCGGGCTCGGTGGCTCGCTGCGCTCGCCACACTTTCTATTCTCAACTCCACGCCGACGTGGATGGTGGGGGTATGAAAAGGTCAGAGGACGTGTACCGCCACCCCTCGCGGGCTCGCTGACGTTGATCGTGGGGTGGCGTTAACAATTGGGGGGGCTATTTCACACTTCAGGGTGGCTATTTGGGGTCTGTGGGCCAGTTAACATTGTTCCCTATGTGAAATCGGGTCAATTGGGCCATTTAACATTGTGTTTAACGATATGGCCTTCCTTCTTGCTACCCAGATGTATTACCCCTGATGAAGTCTTGATGACGAAAGGCGTCGGGTTTCTGTATGATGTTCATACTTATGAATTTATAAAATCTGAATCATGGGACTTTCATACGCTGCAAATGGAATCTGCCTCTTAAAACGTGAATGTTTTTATTGCTATTAAATATTGTCCATAACTGTATCCAGCTCGCTGTCGTATTTAAACTATAAAGCGGAACCAGGATTCAGGGTGAATAAAGGCCATTTTTTTTATAAATTGTCTTTCATCCTAATCATTTTAATCATATATTGTAAGTTAAGCTTTATGAACTATCAAATCCTTTTTTTGCTAGGAAATTTTACATGCAATATTAACTGATAAAAATGGAAATTATTCCTTGCTTAAATTATCTGTTGTATGAGTAGAGGATTAACATTAAGTCAGGTTTTGTTATCATACATTTGAATATTAAGTTGTGTTGACAGTGAAAATGTAATATGACTTGGACACTTATAAGGATTAATTACAAATGCTAGCCTAATTCAGAGATGTCAATTCTAAATTTGCTTCAGCACAAAGACAGGGATTTCACGCAATTGTGAAAGATGTAATTGATGTGCCAGTTATTATGATATGCAATTCTGGGTTAAATTACATGCATAATACAAATATCAATTCATACCAAGTAGTTAGTTGAACCATTTACTAAAGTATGCCAGTATGTACACCCTCCTAATTGGCATCCAACCTTATCTGATTTGTAATGAAGCATAAAAGACTATAAGTATCTGGTTAAGAATATGATATGTTCAATTACCTTAAGGTAAACTTTGTAATGAATTTCATAACAAATAAAAGAAAAAGTATAAGTATTATAATTAATAAAAGTATTCAGACACAATGCAAAGTTAGTAAATTGTTAAAGAGGTTTCTATACTGTATATATATATCCTGACGTGCTGACCAGTATTCACTGTTCCGTCCAGATCTTTATCCCATGGTCGTGCTGCTGACGCCACCACTCCACCGGGCTGATTTACATCACTTCTCCCTGCTGGATATCTCCGCATTGGCTCCAGACGTGGACGTATGCTGGTTGATTTAGTGGATATGCCGACATTTCTTTTTTATCATGTATTTGAGCTTTATACACTCTTTTAGTAAAATTTGATATATTCGCTCATTTGTGCGCTCCTTCTTTTCTTTTTTACATATATATATATATATATATATATATATATATATATATATATCGAACACAAAATCTCTAAAATTGCGCTATTATATTTCTATATTGGTCACTGTTGACACTCAATCCCCTACTAGCTGGGACTGAAAATACCTTCAATACACCAAAACAATAGTGTCTTCAGCGCCCTTTACAATACAATAATTAAATAATAAAAGTAATAAAATGATATACACTTCTTGAATTGTTCTTTGAAGAAAACTTTCTTTATTTCTCAAAAACGTGATCAATACCCATATTGATATAGACATTGTAGGGGCTCTGCACACACTAAATTAACTGATAATAAATAGTGGAGATTTGGTTCATGAATTGATCAATGCATTTAAGCCTGCAGCCCCCTTCACGGGAACCCACTTTTCTGAAGATCCTAACACTATTGCTGAAAATGGCTACAATACACATAGCTAAATGCATTGATCAATTCATGAACCAAATCTCCACTATTTATTATCAGTTCATTTAGTGTGTGCAGAGCCCCTACAAAGTCTGTTTAAACAATGTGGTCACAAGCCATAGGGCACCCCAAAACTAGGAAAGGTGAGTGCAGATGTTTAGTGTATATATTGTTTATTAGATTAATTTTTTAAATTAGTCTTATTGTGGTCACATTCTCTCATGCACCCTGTTTTAGCTAAGACTCCATAGCTTATGTTAACCATTTCCCTAGATGATTAGTGACAGGTGTGTTGGTAACTGCTCACATATAAAAGCATAGTGTGCTGTGAGCCTTAGACCAGATAGCATGACTGGAATCAAACATTGATGTGATAGCTATGTGTATTGTAGCCATTTTCAGCAATAGTGTTAGGACCTGCAGAAAAGTGGGCTTAAATGCATTGATCAATTCATGAACCAAATCTCCACTATTTATAATCAGTTCATTTAGTGTGTGCAGAGCCCCTACAATGTCTGTTTAAACAATGTGGTCACAAGCCATAGAGCACCCCGAAACTAGGAAAGGTGAGTGCCGATGTTTAGTGTATATGTGTGTATATATATATATATATATATATATATATATATATACAGGAGGAACACTTCAGACATCGGTATACATAAAACCAACCGATAGAAAAACCTTATTGCGAGCTAATAGCCACCATCCCAGTGCCCTTATTCGAGGCCTCCCGAGGTCCCAAATGATTTTTCAAACACTAATATTTTTATATGCAGTCTATTTTATATGCTATCCACATTTTTGTATCACCAGGGACCCCCGTTCTGGAAAGCGAGGGGCAGCTGAAATCCCTCCAGAATGAGTGCCAGGCTAAATGTTACTCATATATAATATATATTTTTATGATGGGATACTATAAGGGTATGTTCTTTTTCACTTGTCTAATGCTTCTGATGAAAATTCTTAATTGAATTGAAACTTTAAGACGACATTGGTGTCTTTTCTTTCTTTGAAAAACCTGCGAGTACCACCAACCCCTTCCATGTATATGCATTTGACCTAGGAAGGCACCCAGGGACTTGAAACTACCTTAAAGAGGAGTGCTGACAAACCTCCTATCTTACTACATTTGCTTCACAGCACTGGCTATGGCAGTGGCGTAACTATAAATTTTGCTCCCCCAAGCCAAAAAAGTTGTGGCGCCCCCCCACTATATATATATATATATATATAATCGTCCAGACTCGGTGGCACTCCCCAATAATATGCGATACACACAGGTATGTGGATAACGTTTCGAGATTAAAAGATGCAATACATATAACGATATTTATACTCACAAACCATCACCCGTGTTCACTCCATCCACTTCACTGAGCGTCGCATGACGCTAAGCGTCATCACGTCACTCCGCTCAGTCTCAAGCTTTAGACGTGGCCAGACGTCCCGGGGACTCCGTTGCCGTGGAGACCTAATAACAAAAACAGAAACACCAAAAATACATGAATACAAGTGCCAAGAATAACAAAATCATTACAATTAAAAACAATTGGCTCAATCATGGCTCAATCATGGCAGACCGAGAATACTCATGTATGAAATATATTCAAAATTACATAATAATACATTAAAGGTTGCACTATAAATAAAGCAATGGATTTAGACTATGTTAGACACCAGTATTATTGTATAACTAGCTCCCACTCCAAGTAAACAGAGAGGGCCTGGAAAAGAGATTTGCGGGCCGATATGCTAGGCCTCCCCGGTGGTTCAACCAGGTTCTTATGAACTTTTAAATAGCTACCATCGGATCTTTAGGTAGGAGAGCATCACATAATTTTTTCATCTATACTCCCCGCCTGAACTGCATCCATCAGAATACTTTGTCATTCCCTCCTAAATTGAGTGGTGGGATCTGCCGATAGTGGGGGTATAGATGAAAAATTATGTGATGCTCTAACTACCTAAAGATCCGATGGTAACTATTTTATATACGCTACCAAAAGTATGGCCCGCAAATCTCTTTTCCAGGCCCTCTCTGTTTACTTGGATTCGTTGATCCAGCCTTGTAGTATCAACAGTCCGGGACACATCTGTGATACTACAGCTTTTCTGACGTTATTACAAGAGGTTGGGACTGTGTCGGTTGAAAGTGTTTTGGTCAGTCTGGACATTACCAGCCTGTACACCATCATACCGAATGGTGATGGCCTACATGCTGTTGAGACTTTGCTACATGACAATCCGTGGTACAGTGGCCCTCCTATTAAGCTTGTACTGGAGTTATTGCAATTACTATTGACCCACAATTATTTCATCTATGACGGTGAATTCTACCTGCAGGTATCGGGCTGTGCAATGGGGTCCAATGTGGCCCCATTGTACGCTAATGCCTATGTGCTGCAGGCGGAAAAAGAGATCTTTTTCAATGTACCTGGTGTATGTGATAACATCAAAGCATACGCCAGGTACATTGATGATTTATTCATCATTTGGTCTGGGCCGGTACAGGCCCTTGAGGAACACCTCTGTTTACATAATGCATCAATCAGTCCTATCAAGTTCACTTTCGAATACAGTCCCCGACAGATACATTTCCTTGATGTGATGATCGTGCTTAACCCCTTCCCGACATTTGACGTACATTTACGTCATGGCCGGGAGGTACTTCCCGACACATGGCATAAATGTACGTCATGAGTTTAAACTGTCACTGCGTCTCGAGACGCAGTGACAGAGGGACGATGTCTGCTGTCCCTGACAGCAGACATGTCCCTGCATGCCCAGGGGGGGCTGCGATGCCGCCCCCCCGTCGGCGATCGCTGTGATTGGCTGTTCAGTGTGAACAGCCATTCACAGCGTTTTCCTGTGTTACCAGCGAATCAGACGCTCGGTAACACAGGTGTCAATCACCGCCGGGCGTCAGGGGGCATGAGGGGGTCATCGGTGACGATGACACCTCACCCCACCCTCACCCCACCTGCCCCCAAGGCTGTGATTGGTCCGTGGGACCCACGGACCAATCACAGCCAAGGCGCGACATTTAAACTGACGGTGACTGCGCTGCAGACGCCATTCCGGTCTGGAATAGCGTGCAGAACGGTCACCGTGCCTGCCTGCCGTGAATACCGACCTAATCCTAGCTAATACTTACCTGATCCTTGCAAATACCTTACCTGATCACCTTATCACTGCTTGTAGCGTGCTGGACGCTTCCTGGATCTGACTTCCTGAGACTTCCTGCTGCTGCTGCAGTGTGATAGAGAGATAGAGAGATAGAGAGAGAGATAGAGAGAGATAGAGAGAGATAGAGAGATAGTGACAGAGAGAGCTATATTTTGTGTCTGCTACCCCCCCTTTTTGGGGGTGCAGGGGTTTTCTATATATAAATAACTGTCAGTGCTGCTGCTGCAGTGTCATACAGTGATAGATAGTGATAGATAGTGATAGATAGTGAGAGGTAGAGAGATAGAGAGATTTGTGTCTGCTACCCCCCCTTTTTGGGGGTGCAGGGGTTTTATTTTATATATATAACTGTCAGTGCTGCTGCTGCAGTGTCATAGAGTGATAGATAGTGATAGATAGTGAGAGATAGAGAGATAGAGAGAGATAGTGACAGAGAGTGATAGAGAGTGTATATTTTGTGTCTGCTACCCCCCCTTTTTGGGGGTGCAGTTTTTTTTTATACATATAACTGTCAGTGCTGCTGCTGCAGTGTCCTAGAGTGATAGATAGTGAGAGATAGTGAGAGATAGAGAGAGATAGTGACAGAGAGTGATAGAGAGTGTATATTTTGTGTCTGCTACCCCCCCTTTTGTGCTGATCAGTATATCTGTGCTGATCAGCAACTTTTTGGGGGCGCAGAGGTTTTTTTTTATATATATACCTGTCAGTTGCTGCCAGTTGCACTGTCAGTTGCACCAAAGGTTGTGCACCTGCTGTCCCTCACTGGTAATCAGTGTCGCATCACTGATCACCTTTTTTTTTTTTTGTGAGTGCTGTGGGGTCTTTTTTTAATTTTTTTTTTACACACACTGATTTTGTGGGTGTCCTGTGGCCACTGTGCGCCGATCAGTGACGTACATCACTGATCAGCTTTTTCGGCACAGGGTTGATCAATTTTTTTTTTTTTTTATCAGATTCCTGTTGCCTTTGAGCGCTGTTCAGTGACAGACGTTACTGACCAACATCTGTGCTCAATTTTTGGCGCAGGACCTTTTTTTTTTTTTTTTAACCCCTTCAATTTTTTATTTTTAACCCCTTCATTTTTTTTTTTTTTTATTGGTATAAAGTATTTTTTTTTGTCTGCACCACATACACACTACACACTACATACCCCCCGGATTGAAATAAAGTTTGTACCCCCCCCTACACTATACACGTGTTGAAACATTTCACTACCAGTAACACAAAAATAAAAATGGCATCCCAAATGTCCTCCCAAATGTCCTCCCAAATGTCCTCCCAGTCATCCAGGAGAATGTATTCAGTGGAGGAGGCATATGCCATGCTTGCCTCTGACTCTGACACAGGCAGTGATGCAAGCGGGGAATTTGAAGGATTCGTCTTAAGCTCCTCTTCCTCCTCTGGTGATGAGGGACCCCCTCAAAGACGCCCCCGTAGATCAGCTGAGATTCCCCCCCCAATAATTGATCTAGTATGGACCCCACCACCAGACAATTTTGAGCCCCAGGTTCCTGAGTTTTTGGCCATGCCAGGAATCCAATTTGATTCCACAGGTCTCAGAGAAATTGACTTTTTCAAATTATTTTTCTCTGATGATTTTATAAATTTAATGGTGGACCAAACTAATTTATATGCCCAGCAGTTTATTGCTCAAAACCCCACGTCATCATTTGCTAGGTGGACCCCTGTAGATGCAGTAGAGATGATGACGTTTTGGGGTCTGGTGTTTCATATGGGCATAGTAAAAAAGCCAGAAATTAGGCAATATTGGAGTACAGATGTTCTGTACAGTACTCCATTTTACCGTATGGCCATGCCCCGGACTCGATTTGAGACAATTCTTAAATTTATACATTACACCGATAATGCACAGTGCCCACCCAGAGATGATCCCACCTTTGACCGGCTATTCAAAGTCAGGCCGGTCATTGATCATTTCAGTGCCAAATTTGAAGAGGTGTACATCCCTGAAAAATTTATTTGTATCGACGAGTCCCTTATACATTTTAAAGGAAGGGTTAAATTCCGCCAGTACCTTCCCAGTAAGAGGGCAAGGTATGGCATAAAAATGTATAAACTGTGTGAAAGCACCTCAGGGTACACCCACAGGTTTAGGGTTTATGAAGGGAAGGATTCAAGAATTCAACCGCCAGAATGCCCCCCCTCCCTCGTAGGTGTTAGTGGGAAAATTGTCTGGGATTTAGTGCACCCCTTCCTGGATAAAGGTTATCACCTCTATGTGGATAACTTTTACACTAGCATCCCCCTGTTTAAGGCCCTTGGTTCAAGAGGTACAGCAGCTTGCGGTACTGTGCGCAAGAACCAAAGAGGCCTCCCAAAAACGCACATTGCCCAAGTAATGAGAAGGGGTGAAAGCAGGGGAATATGCAACGAAAATATGTTGTTGGTCAAATATAAGGACAAGAGGGATGTCCTTATACTGACAACAATTCACGGAGACAGTACCACCTCCGTCCCTGTACGAGGTACCAGTACCCACACCTCAAAACCTAATTGTATCCTGGATTACAATAGGTACATGGGCGGAGTGGATCTTTCAGATCAGGTACTGAAGCCGTACAGTGCCCTGCGGAAAACAAAAATCTGGTACAAGAAGGTGGCCGTGTATATCATCCAGATGGCACTGTATAACGCTTACGTGCTATTCCGTTCTACCGGCCAGAGGGGGACATTTATGCACTTTCAAGAGGAAGTCATAAAGGGCCTAATATTTGGGAACCAGCAGGCAGAGGGCCCCAGTACTTCTAGTACTGGCCCCCGTATTGTACCAGGGCAGCATTTTCCTGATGAAATCCCCTCCACTGGAAAAAAGGGCAGGACACAAAAAAGGTGCAAAGTTTGCTATAAAAAGGGAATAAGAAAGCAAACTATTTTCCAGTGTGACACTTGCCCCGACAAACCCGGCCTATGTATAAAGGAGTGTTTTAAAATATACCACACATCTATGGAATATTAGGTTCATAATTTCACCGTGCTTCGGGGGTCTTGCTAATGCCACATAGCACCCACCATTCATTCCACCAGAATCTGAGCCGCAAAATCCAAAAATCACTCCTTCCCTTCTGAGTCCTGCCATGCACCCAACTGGTATTTTTTGGTCACATGTGAGGCATTGCCGTACTCGGGAGAAATTGGGGCACAGATTTTGGGGTGCTTTGTCTCCTTCATTCCTTGTGAAAATGAAAAATTTCGAGCCAGAACTGCATTTTTGTGTAAAAAATGTAATTTTTCATTTTCACTGCCCACTTGTATCAAAATTGGTGAAACCCCTGGGGGTTTGAAATGTACACTATACCCCTAGATGAATTCCCTGAGGGGTGTAGTTTGCAAAATGGGGTCACTTGTGGGGGGGTTCCACTGTATTGGTGCTTTGGGGGTCTTGCTAATGCGACATAGCACCCACCATCATTCCACCAGAATTTGTGCTGCAAAATCCAAATATCACTCCTTCCCTTCTGAGTCCTGCCACTTTTTGGTCACACATGAGGCATTGCCGTACTCGGGAGAAATTGGGGCACAGATTTTGGGGTGCTTTGTCTCCTTCATTCCTTCTGAAAATGAAAAATTTTGAGCCAGAACTGCATTTTTGTGTAAAAAAATGTAATTTTTCATTTTCACTGCCCATTTGTATCAAAATTGGTGAAACCCCTGGGGGTTTGAAATGTACACTATACCCCTAGATGAATTCCCTGAGGGGTGTAGTTTGCAAAATGGGGTGACTTGTGGGGGGGTTCCACTGTATTGGTGCAACATAGGACCCACCATTCATTCCACCAGAATCTGTGCTGCAAAATCCAAAAATCACTCCTTCCCTTCTGAGTCCTGCCATGCACCCAACTGGTATTTTTTGGTCACATGTGAGGCATTGCCGTACTCGGGAGAAATTGGGGCACAGATTTTGGGGTGCTTTTTCTCCTTCATACCTTCTGAAAATGAAAAATTTTGAGCCAGAACTGCATTTTTGTGTAAAAAATGTAATTTTTCATGTTCACTGCCCACTTGTATCAAAATTGGTGAAACCCCTGGGGGTTTTAAATGTACACTATACCCCTAGATGAATTCCCTGAGGGGTGTAGTTTGCAAAATGGGGTCACTTGTGGGGGGGTTCCACTGTATTGGTGCTTGGGGGGTCTTGCTAATGCGACATAGCACCCACCAAAATTCCACCAGAATCTGAGCTGCAAAATCCAAAAATCACTCCTTCCCTTTTGAGTCCTGCCATGCACCCAACTGGTATTTTTTGGTCACATGTGAGGCATTGCCGTACTCGGGAGAAATTGGGGCACAGATTTTGGGGTGCTTTTTCTCCTTCATACCTTCTGAAAATGAAAAATTTTGAGCCAGAACTGCATTTTTGTGTAAAAAATGTAATTTTTCATGTTCACTGCCCACTTGTATCAAAATTGGTGAAACCCCTGGGGGTTTGAAATGTACACTATACCCCTAGATGAATTCCCTGAGGGGTGTAGTTTGCAAAATGGGGTCACTTGTGGGGGGGTTCCACTGTATTGGTGCTTGGGGGGTCTTGCTAATGCGACATAGCACCCACCAAAATTCCACCAGAATCTGAGCTGCAAAATCCAAAAATCACTCCTTCCCTTCTGAGTCCTGCCATGCACCCAAATGGTATTTTTTGGTCACATGTGAGGCATTGCCGTACTCGGGAGAAATTGGGGCACAGATTTTGGGGTGCTTTGTCTCCTTCATACCTTCTGAAAATTAAAAATTTTGAGCCAGAACTGCATTTTTGTGTAAAAAAATGTAATTTTTCATTTTCACTGCCCACTTGTATCAAAATTGGTGAAACCCCTGGGGGTTTGAAATGTACACTATACCCCTAGATGAATTCCCTGAGGGGTGTACTTTGCAAAATGGGGTGACTTGTGGGGGGGTTCCACTGTATTGGTGCAACATAGCACCCACCATTCATTCCACCAAAATCTGTGCTGCAAAATCCAAAAATCACTCCTTCCGTTCTGAGTCCTGCCATGCACCCAACTGGTATTTTTTGGTCACATGTGAGGCATTTCCGTACTCGGGAGAAATTGGGGCACAGATTTTGGGGTGCTTTTTCTCCTTCATACCTTCTGAAAATGAAAAATTTTGAGCCAGAACTGCATTTTTGTGTAAAAAAATGTAATTTTTAATTTTCACTGCCCACTTGTATCAAAATTGGTGAAACCCCTGGGGGTTTGAAATGTACACTATACCCCTAGATGAATTCCCTGAGGGGTGTAGTTTTCAAAATGGGGTGACTTGTGGGGGGGTTCCACTGTATTGGTGCTTGGGGGGTCTTGCTAATGCGACATAGCACCCACCAAAATTCCACCAGAATCTGAGCTGCAAAATCCAAAAATCACTCCTTCCGTTCTGAGTCCTGCCATGCACCCAACTGGTATTTTTTGGTCACATGTGAGGCATTGCCGTACTCGGGAGAAAATGGGGCACAGATTTTGGGGTGCTTTTTCTCCTTCATACCTTCTGAAAATGAAAAATTTCGAGCCAGAACTGCATTTTTGTGTAAAAAATGTAATTTTTCATTTTCACTGCCCACTTGTATCAAAATTGGTGAAACCCCTGGGGGTTTGAAATGTACACTATACCCCTAGATGAATTCCCTGAGGGGTGTAGTTTTCAAAATGGGGTGACTTGTGGGGGGGTTCCACTGTATTGGTGCTTGGGGGGTCTTGCTAATGCGACATAGCACCCACCAAAATTCCACCAGAATCTGAGCCGCAAAATCCAAAAATCACTCCTTCCGTTCTGAGTCCTGCCATGCACCCAACTGGTATTTTTTGGTCACATGTGAGGCATTTCCGTACTCGGGAGAAATTGGGGCACATATTTTGGGGTGCTTTTTCTCCTTCATACCTTCTGAAAATGAAAAATTTTGAGCCAGAACTGCATTTTTGTGTAAAAAAATGTAATTTTTCATTTTCACTGCCCACTTGTATCAAAATTGGTGAAACCCCTGGGGGTTTGAAATGTACACTATACCCCTAGATGAATTCCCTGAGGGGTGTACTTTGCAAAATGGGGTCACTTGTGGGGGGGTTCCACTGTATTGGTGCTTTGGGGGTCTTGCTAATGCGACATAGCACCCACCAAAATTCCACCAGAATCTGAGCTGCAAAATCCAAAAATCACTCCTTCCCTTCTGAGTCCTGCCATGCACCCAACTGGTATTTTTTGGTCACATGTGAGGCATTGCCGTACTCGGGAGAAATTGGGGCACAGATTTTGGGGTGCTTTGTCTCCTTCATACCTTCTGAAAATGACAAATTTGGAGCCAGAACTGTATTTTTGTGTAAAAAAAATAATTTTTCATTTTCACTGCCCAGTTGTACCACAATTGGTGAAACCCCTGGGGGTTTGAAATGTACACTATACCCCTAGATGAATTCCCTGAGGGGTGTAGTTTGCAAAATGGGGTCACTTGTGGGGGGGTTCCTAACTTTTAGCATCTTATGGTGCCTAGAAACCTACATGGTGCCTAAAAAATAATCTCATAAAAAGGAGGCTCCAAAATCAAGTAGGTGCTCCTTCTATTATGAAGCCTGTGGTTTGGTCACCGTGCACACTAGGGCCACATATAGGATATTTATGAAAACAAAAGAATTGGGGGAATCAATTTTCAGTCACATTTCTCTAGTAAAATGTACTGTGTTCCTTAGAAAAATGTATTAAAATTGCAAATCTGCAAAAAAAAAGAAATTTTGAAATTTCACCTACACTTTGTTTTAATTCCTGTGAAACACCTAAAGGGTTAACAAACTTCCAAAATGCTGTTTTGAATACTGTGAGGGGTGCAGTTTTTGAAATGGCATCATTTATGGGGGTGTCTCACATACAAGTCCCTCAAAGTCACATCAGAACTGAACTGGTCCCTAAAAAAATCAGTGTTTGAAATTTTCTTGAAAATTTTAGAATTTGCTATTCATATTGTAAGCCTCCTAGTGTCCCAAAAAATTAAAAGGAAGTTGAAATAATGATGTCAACATAAAGTAGACATATGGTCTATGTTAGTTATTCACTATTTTGAGTGGTAAGATTATTTGTCTCACAAGCAGAAAATTTAACATTTTGCAAATCGCTAAATTTTCCATTTTTTCACGATATTTTGGTATTTTTCACAAAAAAACACAGACTGTATCGACCCAAATTTACCACTAATTTGAAGTACAATGTGTCACGAAAAAACAATCTCAAAATCACTGGGATAAGTAAAAGCAAAAAAAAGTTATCCCCACTTAAGTGAGACATGTCAGATTTGAAAAAAAGGGCTCTGTCAGGAACGCAAAAACTGGCTCTGTCAGGAAGGGGTTAATGAAGGTGAACTGCATACAAGTCTGTTCACAAAACCGACAGACAAGAATAATGCTCTCCATTTTTCAAGCTGTCACCCCAGGGCCACTATAAGGAGTTTGCCATATTCACAACTCCTTAGGGTCAAGAGAATTGTTTCTGATCCTGTTCAGGCATCCGCACAAATGGACACCATGATCGAACAATTTGTCCAACGGGGGTATCCCAGAGCCGAGTTAGCGAACACCAAGTCCAAAGTTATGCTACTTGATAGGAGAGAATTGCTCTCTAAAACTAAATCTGCTACTACTAATAATAAAATCATGCCGTGGTGACTACTTATAACCAGATGAGTCCATCCATAGGCAATATAGTAAAAAGACACTGGTCCCTAGTCCAAACGGACCCAGACACAGGTACTAGTGACACCCAAATCATGATGAGCTATAAGCGCTCCAAAAACCTTAGGGACACTCTTGTTAAATCTGATGCGTCCCCATTGTGCAATAAGACTAACAGAAGACAATTAGGGTGTGTGCATTGCCCATGTGTAACGTGCCAGTACCTCATTCATGGAACCACGTTTAATCACCCTTTAACAGGCAGACAACTGTTCATCCGACACACACTGTCTTGTAACTCTCAATTTACTGTTTATCAAATTTTATGCCCATGTGGCCTATCATACATAGGCAAAACTGTACGCTCTTTTAAAGAGCGTATGGCCGCACATAGGTCAGCTATTAAGAAAGCACTCATCTCTGGGACTAGCGATCAGCCAGTTGCCAGACATTTTGCCTTGTTCAAGCACAGTGTTGCATCCATAAAATACAGAATGATAGACCATGTGCCTATGTCACCGAGAGGTGGCAACAGAGGGTTAGCATTGTTATGCTGCGAGGCATGCTGGATAGCCTGGCTGGGCACTCTAGCACCACATGGGCTTAATGAGTTTTCAGGGATATCTACCCTATTATAATATATGTAATCGGGTTTTTTGACACATTTTGTAAGGTTCCCTAGAATTATAACTATGTTTCTGGATACTGTCAATTTTGTCTGCCTTATAGCCCATCTTGTTCCTGCGATGATCTGCCCTTATATGTTAGGAGTTTGTTAGCCTTTATGCATTCGATATTCTGTTGTAAATTAGAGCGTATGTTTCTGTTTCCATTCACAGAACATGTTTGTTTTTGTTTTTGCTCTAACCATGGTGATGGGTCACTTCACGTCGTACTCCGTCCGGCTTTATGCCGGAAGAGGATGACGTCATTCTGCTGTGACGCTGCCCGGCTTCCGGACGCCGTCTGCAGACCACTGGGTGAGCATAAAATGTTTGTTTTTTGTCTATTCTGGTAGCCTGATGACAATGCCGTTAGAGCATTGAAACGTTGCTGAATAAATAGCTAAGCTGAACGTATTATTCCAGGAGTGCCGCACCACATCGGACACTTATATATATATATATATATATATATATATCATGGGAAAAAGAATTTCAAGAACCCGGCGACTGAGCGGACAAAAATATGTAAGATAATAAGGGTATGAAAAATTTATTTTCACAGACAGGACAAGTACAATATATATAAGAAAAAATGGGGGGGGGGGGGGGGGGATGTACCACTATAGAATAGGAGGGGAGCAATATGTATAATAAAACAATAAAATAAGATGACCAAGTAAAAATGAGTATTTTTGACTATGTAGGTAAAAAACAATATTGTGTTAAAAAACCACCTAAAAAGTCATAAAAAACACAGATAAAGATGCAGCAAGGAATCATAAAACGAGTATCATAAAAGATTGTGATAAAAAGGAGGCTTAACTTAATGCAGTGAGGTAGGATTTCAGAAGCTGCCCTATATATATATATCATGCGGTGCAAATGCAAGCAGCGGCACTCCCAGGACTTTTCAAAAAGGCTTTAATGTGATCCCGATGTTTCGGGGAACTGGGTCCCCGTTTTCAAGGTGTAAAACAACAATAAACAGTGTAAAAGAAGTCCTACCTTAAATACAACTGGCAGGAGAGGTGCAGGTGCGCTCCGTCCGTAGTCCGCCCCCAGCTGGCTTCCGGGCAGTCTGGTTTCCGGTGACGTCCGTGTAGTGACGTCTGTGGTGTATATGTGTTGCTAGGATACGCTGAACGGTTGTAGTACCCGTTCAGCCGTCTCTACTGCTGCCTTATCTGCCGCTGTGTGGCGGCTACGGAGGGGGCTGTAAATAGAAAAAACATGATATAGGCAATCTGTGATGGACATGTTAAATATAGAAATAAACAGTGCACAGTGGTAATGAAATATTAAGCTGGAAAATATATAGAAAAAATAAAGGAAAAAATGTAAATGACACATAAAAATTGCTGCTGTCTGTATCCTGCTAGTAATGCGTCCATAAACAGTATATTACTATTAGTCTATAGTATCAACAAAGAGGACAACTCATCCATAAAGACATATATTAATGGATGAATCCGTTACACGGTATAACAAAGCCAAAAAAGAAAATCATTACAACTTAACAAAAACTGAATGGATTGCCCTAAAGAAAACTCAGTTCATATCAGGACATAGTGATACGCCCCTCAGACAAAGGCGGGGCAATTGTGATCCTTGATGTTGATTACTACCGGGAGGAAATTTTACAACAACTAGCTGACTCAACAACATATCAAAAATTGAATGCGGACCCTACGGTAAAATATAAAAAAGAACTGGACACAATACTTGAGATGGCCAATAAAAACAAAGTAATATCCACTAAATTGAAAATAGCTTTAATTCAAGAGCACCCAGTTGTCCCTATACTGTACACGGTACCGAAGGTACACAAGAACCTTACCCAACCACCAGGACGCCCGATAATTTCGGCGCAAAACTCACTGTACCAACCTGTATCCAAATTTTTGGATGGACTGCTACAACCGTTGATAAAAAAACAAGTAACATACATTCAAGATACCACAGATTTTTAAAATAAACTGACCACTGTACAAAACATCTCAGAGGATACGTTTCTAGTGGTATTAGATGTCTGTAGTTTATATACCACTATACCCCATGCAGAGGGCTTGCAAACTATGTGTGATTTTCTCAACAAAGAGGAATTTAAGGGGCTGGAAATCAATTTTTTTGTACAACTACTAGAATTGACGTTAAAGAGAAATTATTTTTTATTTGACAGCAATTTTTATTTACAGCTTAATGGATGTTCTATGGGAAGCAATGTTTCCCCGTCATTTGCCAATACATTTATGTTTTCTGAGGAACATCAAATGTTTTTTGCAGACCCATTGACGGCATCAAAAATTCAAGCCTACTGTAGATTCATAGATGACGTGTTCTTTTTATGGAATGACAGTGAGGAAGAGCTCCAAAAACTAATTGCATCAGTAAACAGCCGCAAGTCCCCTATCAGAGTCACACATCAATACTCTAAAACCACCATAAATTACCTGGATGTACAAGTAACAATAAATAAGGGGGCTCTGTTAACATCTGTTTACAGTAAACCTACAGACAGAAACACTCTGCTTCGCCACAATAGCCACCACCCAAAACCACTAATCAATGGACTTCCCAGGTCCCAAATGATACGTACAGCCAGAATAACAAGTAACCCAAACACATTTCCCATGGAATTGGATAAATTGATCAAAAAATTCCTGGAGAGGGGATATGACAATAAAATGTTGCAAACCCAGAAGGCAGAGGTACTAAAAATGAAAAGAACAGACCTGCTAACCCATCTACCAAAAACCGGGAACACAACAATCCCATGGGTTTCACGCTACAATACATCAAGCGTGATACTCCCAAGGGCATCTAGAGCATTATGGCCAATCGTAAAATTGGACCAGAAACTACCCAGCATGAGAGAAAGAAGACCTATGGTGTGCTACACACGAGGGAAAAATTTAAAAGACCATGTGGTACACACAGACATTTCAAACTTTACAAACCAGGTGAAATCCAGCAGTTTTTTTATCACGTAGTCCAGGCTGTTACAAATGTCTAAAATGTACAACCTGTAATCACATGATCACAGGTACCACATTCTCCAACACCTCGAGAAATAAGGAGTATAAAATCAGACATGTGCTCAACTGTCTATCCACCCACATAGTTTACATAATAACATGCCTGTGTAAACTGCTATATGTAGGGAAAACTATTTGTACAGTACGGGAAAGAATGGCCCAACATAGGTCGGCAATAAAAGCAGCCAGCATAAAGAAACATTCGGACCAACCAGTAGCCCGCCATTTTTTGGAAAAAGGACATACAGTTGCGGACTTAAAACATATGATCATCGACCATATCCCCCGCACCATGAGAGGAGGGGACCGAGCAGGACTATTGCTTCAACGAGAAATAAAATGGATATTCCAGCTTGATACCTGCAGTCCCAAAGGTCTGAATGAGAGACTGACATGGAACATCTTTATATAGTCCTTAGTTTGTAGTCACGGAGATCATATAGTTAAAAAACACTTGACATCCATTGCACATAATATCGCTTAGATTCCAGCCCAGGAGAGGTGCCCTCTTTGTTGATACTATAGACTAATAGTACTATACTGTTTATGGACGCATTACTAGCAGGATACAGACAGCAGCAATTTTTATGTGTCATTTACATTTTTTCCTTTATTTTTTCTATATATTTTCCAGCTTAATATTTCATTACCACTGTGCACTGTTTATTTCTATATTTAACATGTCCATCACAGATTGCCTATATCATGTTTTTTCTATTTACAGCCCCCTCCGTAGCCGCCACACAGCGGCAGATAAGGCAGCAGCAGAGACGGCTGAACGGGTACTACAACCGTTCAGCGTATCCTAGCAACACATATACACCACAGACGTCACTACCCGGACGTCACCGGAAACCAGACTGCCCGGAAGCCAGCTGGGGGCGGACTACGGACGGAGCGCACCTGCACCTCTCCTGCCAGTTGGATTTAAGGTAGGACTTCTTTTACACTGTTTATTGTTGTTTTACACCTTGAAAACGGGGACCCAGTTCCCCGAAACGTCGGGATCACATTAAAGCCTTTTTGAAAAGTCCTGGGAGTGCCGCTGCTTGCATTTGCACCGCATGATATACTGTTACTCCGGAGGGCACCCAGGCTGAAGTTTTCCTATTCCAGGGAGTGCCGGGCTGAAAACCCACTGTATATATACAGGTTGAGTATCCGGTATCCGGACATCCCTTATCCGAATTATTCCAAAAACCGAGGTTTTTGGAATCATTCAAATTTTTTTTTTTTTTATTTTAACCCCCTAACCCTCTTTTCATACTTACCAAGTCCCCGGGCGTCCACAGCAGGCCTCCGGCATCTTCTCCAGGGTCTCAGGAATGCATTCTCCAGCGGTCCCAGGAATGCATTGCACGAGTGTGCGCGCGCGCCGGTGACGTCACCAGTGCGCGCGCACACTCGCGCAATGCATTCCTGGGACCGCTGGAGACCAGGAGAAGATGCCGGAGGCCTGCTGTGGACGCCCGGGGACTGCGCGGACGCCGAGGGACCACCGGACACCATCAGGGGACAGGTAAGTATGGCTACAAAAAAATATTCCAAAAACCGGAAAATTCCCCTATCCAAAATGCTCGCGGTCCCGAGCATTTCGGATAGGGGATACTCAACCTGTATATATATATATATATATATATATATATATATATAGATAGTGATACGAAACAAGTAGAGGCACTCCAGCGGGCTTGGTGATCAAACGAAGTTTACTGGGAAACAACAGACGTTTCGGGGATACAAACACCCCTTCTTCAAGTGTAAAATAACTTGAAGAAGGGGTGTTTGTATCCCCGAAACGTCTGTTGTTTCCCAGTAAACTTCGTTTGATCACCAAGCCCGCTGGAGTGCCTCTACTTGTTTCGTATCACTATCTATTTATCTGGACCTGAAGGCACCCGCGGCAGTTGAACCCAGACTCACGAGGAGTGCCAGGCTGACCACGCACCTATATATATATATATATATAAAGGGAAGAAACCGCGACACTCCAAAGGACTGGTGAATAAAGCTTTTTATAGTGCAAAATGAATGCGCATAAAATACAGGTACCAAACCACACACAGCCACAGAAGAGGTCATAGGCAGGTATGTATTTAAGTCT